>NC_080068.1:101312995-102512995 GCF_949987535.1 Balaenoptera acutorostrata | reverse complement strand
TCTTTGGTACATATGCTGAAACTGAGCAAGCGATTTCTGATTTATATACCTTCCAAGGAAGACATGGCTAAGATCCTGAGTCCCTAAATCCTGTCCCATTTCCTACAGCATAGGGTGTATTAGTTTGCTACGGCTGCTGTAACAAAGTACCATACACTGGTATGGATTCTGGTGGCTTCTCTTGTTGTGGAGCATGGGCTGTAGGCACACGGGTTTCAGTAGTTGTGGCACGTGGGCTCAGTAGTTGTGGCTCATGGGCTCTGGAATGCAGGCTCAATAGTTGTGGTGCACAGGCTTAGTTGCTCCACGGCATGTGGGATCTTCCCGGACCAAGGCTCGAAACAGTGTCCCCTGCATTGGCAGGCGGATTCTTAACCACTATGCCACCATTACCTATTATTTTTGAATGGTCTATTCTCTACTTAATTCTGTCAGTTTTCCTTCATTAGTTTTGTAATTCTCTTGTTAGGTGCATATATGATGACAAATTGTTTGGCTTCCTTATGAGTTGACCATTTTTATTATTATAAAATGTTCTTTTATGTTCTTTTTTATCTCTAATAAAAATATTTGTCTTATGGTCTATTTTATGTGATCTCAGCATAGTCACTACAATGCTCTTTTGGTTACTGCATGCATGGTATATCTTTTTTCCCCCACTTTTTAAACATTCAGCCTATTTGTATGTTTCCTATAGGTATTGAGTTGATCATTTTCTGTCTTTATTCTGTGTATATGGGGAAGTACACTTATTGATTTTTGAGTGTTATACCAATCTTTCATTCATAAGATAAATCCCACTTGTTCATGTTGAATTATCCTTTCTGATTATTGTTAGATTTAATATGTTCCTGTTTTATAAAGGACTGTTGCATCTCTATTTGTGAAAGCAGTCATCTGAATTTGGAGATTTTTCTTTCCTGTAAAGGTTTTTAATTAAAAATTTAATGCCTTTAAGAGCTATACAGCTGTTTTAATTTTCTCTTCTTCTTGTGTCAGGTTTGGTAATTTGTGTCTTTCAATAAATTTGTCCATTTCACTCAAGTTGTCAAATTTGTTGGCATAGAGTTGCTCATAACATTTTATTATCGTTTGTTTAATTTCAAGAGAATGCTCTTGAAATGTCAAAGGATGTTGACAGCCTATTATATTTTTGATATAAATATTTTTGTCTTTTTTTCTTGATCAGTTTAGCTAGAGGTTTATCATTTATATTGATCTTTTAAAACAAGCAGCCTATGGTTTCCTTGATTTTTCTCTATTTTTTGTTTTTTAGTTTCATTGATTTAAACTTTTTATTACTTCCTTTCTTGTACTTTGGATTTCAGTTCTTATTTTTTATTTATTAGTTAAGATAACTGATCTTGGACATGTAAAAAATTTGACAATATAAGCATTTGAAGCTATACACTTTTGTGTAAGCACTGCTTTGTTTGCATCTCACAAAAATTTTTTTAATAAATATATTTATTTATTTATTTTTGGCCGCATTGGGTCTTTGTTGCTGTGTGCAAGCTTTCTCTAGTTGTGGAGAGTAGGGGCTACTCTTTGTTGCAGTGCGTGAGCTTCTCATTGCAGTGGCTTCTCTTGTTGCGGAGCATGGGCTCTTGGCATGTGGGCTTCAGTAGTTGTGGCATGCAGGCTCAGTAGTTGTGGCTCGTGGGCTCTAGAGCGCAGGCTCAGTAGTTGTGGCGCACGGGCTTAGTTGCTCCATGGCATGTGGGATCTTCCCAGACCAGGGCTCGAACCTGTGTCCCTTGCATTGGCAGGGGGATTCTTAACCACTGTGCCACCAGGGAAGTCCCCATCTCACAAATTTTGATATAGTATGTTTCATTCATTTTGTAATATTTTCTAATATTCTTTGCTTCAGTTTTTCTTTGAAAAATTGTTTTATTTTGAAGTGATTGTTTTCCCAGATATTTGGGATTTTCCTGATATTTTTTCATTTTAGTTTAATTCTCTTGTAGTCAGAGAAAATAGATTTTATGATTTCCATCCTTTAAAATGTATTGAGACTTTTTAATGGCCCTGCATGTGATATAATCTCAGTGAATTTTCCATGCACACTTGAAAAGTATCTGTAATCTGTTGTTTGGTTACTTGTGCTATAAATGTCAATTAGATCAAGTTGGAGGTAATTGTTGTTTGTCTTCTATTAGAGACTATTCAATTTAATTTATCTATCAACTACTGGAAGAAGAGTGTTGAAATCTCAAAATATAATTGAAATCTATTCATTTCTCCTTTGGTTATATCCGTTTTTACTTCATGTATTTTGAAACTGTGTTACTTACGTACCCACACATTTAGGATTGTGAAGTCTTCTTGATAAATTAAACTTTTCATTATATTGAAATGCCCCTCTTTATCACTGTTTTTTGTCCTAAAGCCTACTTTGTCTGATGTTAACATAGACACTCAGTTTTCTTATTATCAGTGTTTCCAGTGTATATCATTTTGTATCCTTTTAATTTTATAATGTAAGACCCTTGTAACAGTCTACTTCTGTTCTCCCCAGGTACTATACTATTATTATGATACAATTTACTTCTACATGTTATAAATTCTATGATATGCATTGTTTTTACTTTTTTCTTTAAGCAATTTCCTTTTAAAGAATTAAAACATGAGGGAAATTTTTATTTTATACAGATAGTTATCATTTAAACTGTTCTGAATTCCGTTGAATAGATCCACATTTCTATATGATATGATTTTCTTTTTGCCCCAAGAAATTTCTTTAACATTACTTGTAGCGGAGATGTCCTCAGTAAATTCTTCTAGTTTTAACTTATGTGAAAATATTTAAAATCACTCTTCACTTTTGAAAGATGTTTCACTGGATTTAGAATGACATTTTTCTCCCTTTCAGCACATTAAAAATGTTTTATTGTCCTCTGTCTTTTATTGTTTGTGATATGAAATCTGTAGTCATTCTTATCTTTGTTTTTCTGAATGTAATGTGTCATTCTTACTTATGGATTCTTTGAAGATTTTTTTCTTTATCACTGGTGTATAGCAATTTGATTACGAGGAGCCTTGGTGTGGATTTCTTTGTTTTTATTTTGCTTGGAACTTGTTGAACTTTTCAGCTGTGTGTGTTTATAGTTTTCATCAAATTTGCATAAAATTCCAGCCATTATTTTTGTAAATATTTTTTTCTTCCTTTTTCTTTTTTTTCAGACTACAGTTGTATTTATTTATTTATTTATTTTTTTTATTTTAATGTTTTTATTGTATTATGAAGGCAAAGTTCACATTCTTTTTTTTTTTTTTCAAACATCTTTATTGAAGTATAATTGCCTTACAATAGTGTGTTAGCATCTGCTTTATAACAAAGTGAATCTGTTATATATATACAATATGTTCCCATTTCTCTTCCCTCTTGCATCTCCCTCCCTCCCACCCTCCCCATCCCACCCCTCCAGGTGGTCACAAAGCACCGAGCTGACCTCCCTGTGCCATGCGGCTGCTTCCCACTAGCTATCTACCCTACATCTGGTAGTGTATACATGTCCATGACACTCCCTCACCCTGTCACTGTATTTATATTAGACTTCTTTATATCACCCCTTATTGTTACTGGGGCTCTGTTAATTTTTTCTGCCTTTTTTTTCCTCTTTGTGCTTAAATTTGAATAGTTCCTATTGCTATGTTTTCAGATCATACTGATTTTTTCCCCCTGTTGATGTCTAATCAGTTGTTAATACCATGACGTGAGTTTTCCATTTCAGATATTGTATTTTTTCAGGTCTAGAAGGCCCCAGTTGTTCTTTTATATTTCTCCTATTTCTCTTCTCATCATTTTCATGTTTTCTTGTAAACTCTCATATATAAATATAACTTTAAAATGCCTTCATTATCTATGTCATTTCTGGATCTAATTTTGTTGGCAAAGAAATTCTTGTGCATGGAAAAAGCTCTGCAGTTTGCTCTTTGTATCAGTTAGAAATGCATTTAGCTTCAAGTAACTGAAAAATGGACTAAGTGCAACTTAAATAAATAGAGGTTTATTTGTCTCATAAGATATCTGGTACTAATTCAACAGCTCAATAATGTAAGGATTATTGTTATTCTTTTAGTTGTTTTACTTATGTTGGTAATCTCATTGTTCCAAGAAAACTAAAAACCTCTAGACATCACAGTTGTATTCCAAGTAGGAAAAACATCATGCTTCAAATCTATATTTTTTTCCTGAAAGTGGTGGTTTTCTAGAAATTCAACCAAGTGATTTTCCACATTATTGGCCAGGACTGAGTCACATGACCTCTTCTAGACTAACCACTTGTCAACTCAAACAAAATTACCACAACTGGTTCAAGCCAATGATAAATCTTCTTCTTGGACTCCTAACTAATTGGACTAAACTAATTGAGGCTCTGATAGCAGGGAGATGAAATGTGGGGAAGAGACAGGTGGTGTTGCCCATGCTCTGTGGTGGCAAAATGTCAAGTTCACTATCAGAATGGCATTTGATCTGATCTGGTAGGAAATTTGGTGGGAGAGAAGAGAGGCAAGAGTAATGTGTGTAGTCTCTAATGTTATCAAGATTCAAACAAGTAGAGATTCAGAAGGAAATTATAAGACTTTTTGGAACTGTTTAGGTTCTGGGGTCTTTTATGCACATAGAGGCAATTGAATGGCAGAGTTGTGTACTAGCTGAAGTGTCTGGTGGCACACAGGGTAGGGAGAGTCACAGTAAACTGAAAAACAAAATGAGACTGGCAAAATCCTGTTTCTTGAAAGTTTTTATTGTGAGCTGTTATTTATTTTATTGAATAACTTAACCTCTCTATGTTTCAATTTCTTCATCAAAAACTAGAAATACAGCTTTTATGGGGGATTAGGAGAGACACTTATCTAGCTAAAAGTAGCAGTTCTCAAAGACTTAGGTGTCAGGGCCAATTTACACCCTTAAAAACTATTGAGGACCTCAAAGAGCTTTTGTTTATATTTGTTATAGCTACTGATCTTTACCACATTAAAAATTAAAACAGAACTTAAAAATATGCATTTATTAATTCATTAAACATAACAATAAAATGCATTGCATGTTAAAATAAATAACATTTTAAATGAAAAATAACTATATTTTCCAAAACTAAAATAAAAGTGAAAAGACTGACATTGTATTACATTTTTGCAAATCTGGTTTAGTAGAAGACAACAGAATTTTCCTATTCATTTCTTCATTCAATCTGTTGTCATATCACATGACATGTAGGGTCTGGTGGAAAACTCCATTTTACACTTGTGAGAGAATGAGAGTGAAAATGTCAAATAATGTTTTAGTATTATTATGAAAATAGTTTTGATCTCACAGACTCCCTTGAAAGTATCTCTGGGGGGGGGGTCACTGGACAAATATTGAAAACTATTGATCAAAGGGCAATCTAGGGCGGAAGTGATAAAATAGGAGATTGGGATTAACATATACACACTACTATATATAAAATGGATAACTAACAAGGATTTACTGTAGAGCACAGGGAACTCTGCTCAAAATTCTGTAATAATCTGTATGGGAAAATAGTCTGAAAAAGAATGGAGAAATATATATATATATATATATATATATATATATATATATATATATATCTGGTTCACTTTGTTGTCACCTGAAACTAACATAACATTGTAAATCAACTATGCTCCAATAAAAATTTTTTAAAAAAAGGAAAATAGGCTTTTCCTCTCCTGAGTAAACATGGGCAAAGGTATTAACTGAGGCGTTTGTGCCTCAGTTATGTCATCTGTAAAATAAAGTTAATAATACTGCCTATTTCACAGGACTGCTCTGAGGTTATATAAGTTCTCTTAGAATACCATGTGGAACTTAGCAAGTACTCAGTGTCAGTTAATATTACTCCCTAGTGAATACAACAAACAGTTTTTCCTTCTGTTTTTTCGTTAGAGTAGAAGGGACCTTTGAAACATTTTGAGGCAAACCTCTAGCTTTATTTAGAGGGGCCCAACATTTGGATAGAATGACCCCTTTGAGAAGTAATGATGAAAGCATACCATCCACCCATCATTTCCGCGGTGATAGTCTCACATATTTCTTGCAACAAACTGTGATATGGGTGAGGCATAAGTATTATCCCCATTTTTACGTACAAGGCAACTGAGACTCTGAGGTTAAATGACTTGCCCAAAGTCGGAAATCTCTAAAGAGAATCCTTACCTTCCTACTCCACATCCCGTGCCTTTGAAGTTTCCGCCCTGCCTCCCCGTTCTGATTTTTGCACATTAATATGCATGTAGGGCACCTGCTCCCCGAGAGGCAGGTTCACCTGCATCAGGGTTTGAAGTTGGTGCCTGAAACTTGTTTTTATTAAGGATGGAAGATTCACTGAATAGGCAGATGGACTTGAAGGCCTTTACATCGCTTTGGGATAAAGATGTTGGGTGAGTGTTATTGTCCTTGTGTTCATAATTTGATCAAAAAAGCAAAAACTATGCAGAACTGACCCTAAGAAAATGAAATCTGAAAAGGGGGCAGTGGCCATCAACTCTGGGTCAGAAGACCTCAGGCTTATTCAAATTTTGATTCAGGAAGTTACTGTGGGTTGAGGAGAAAACGTCTGCCTGAGACATTAATGAATTCCGCAGCTGACCTCAGTGTCGTAGGAGGCTGGGAAAGTATGTGTAGATTCAGTATCATTAGCAGAGGTGACGATGCACACACAGTGATTCCTGGGATTATCCTGCAGGCAGGAAACTGGGGGAGAAAGGTAAAACTGCTAATTAAACATTAAAGGCTCTGTAGAAAGCCTGCTGCCTGGCATTATTAATAGTTATAGAAGTGATACTGCTAATAATGATACTATCTGACATGGATATTAGATATTAGATATTAGATCAACTCTGATATTAGAACCCAAACCACTTGATTAACTGCTTCCCTAAGACTTTTTCATCTCAGTGGGAGATAAAATTATAAGGGTACCAGAAGAAGTGACTTTTTGGACAGTTATTGATTGCTGGAAATATGACCATTTGGTAACTAAAGCAACTCTGAGTTTCCTTAGGCGAAGTTTAATCTTCTGGGTATTTACTCATTAGGACTCCAAACATGGATGAGTTCTTCTCATTTCTGATACCTGCCATTGCTCCTGGAATAATATTCAAACCCCTTAAATAAAGTTGAAGTTCAATATTCTCTCAGGGTAAGTTCTGGAAGCCAACAGAGGAAAGGCAGCCCTTGGAGCTTTACCATTGTCCAAGTTCATTAACAAGAACCCACTGTGTGCAAAGCATGTGGATGATACAGGGCGGATCACACATGGGCCTCCCTCAGGGAGCTCACAGTCTAGGATAGGAGATAACATGTATTCATAAATAGTAAGTTAGAAAGTGGTTGGTATCCCAATAAAGGGACTAAAGTGTGACAAGTTCAGATGCAAAGGAGAGGCAAAAAACACTGAGAGATGATGTTCTGTGAAGGTCTGGGAGGGCTAGCTGGAGGGGAGAGAGACTGGAAGAGGGACCAAATCCAGCTCACCATTTGTTTTTGTAAATAAAATGTTACTGTCATGCCCTTTTGCTTATGTATTGTCCATGGCTGCTTTCTCGCTGTGATGGAAGAATTAAGTAGTTGTGTAACAGGGAAGAGCCAAATCCGACTACATGTTGGATCTGTTTCTTTTACTTTAACTGTTGCTTTCTGCTGCTTTTGTTCACTAAAAGGATACTGTCTATACATAAAGGCCTGCCTTGGGGAACCCTGCCCCTCTGCCTGAATGTTAAACCAAAGTGCATTTGTTCAGGGACACATCCGGACCCTGTTCCACCTGTGGATGGCTGCAAGAAAGAAGTAATGAACACATCCCCTCCCTGAGTCTGGCTATTCCAGGGGATATTTGCAAAAATGATGGCCTTCTTACTTTACTTCCTCATCTCCTCCCCCTCTCTATGCTATAAAAGAAACTGGCATCCAAATCCCGATAAGATGGTTATTTTGAGACTTTCGTCTACCATCTTCTCGGTTTGCCGGCTTTCCGAATAAAGTAGTATTTCTTGCCTCAACACCTTGTCTCCGATTCACTGGCCTGTCATGTGACGAGCAGAGCGAGCTTGGACTTTGTTGACAGTTGCCTCCAAGACCATATATGGTCCATGAAACCTAAAATATTTACTACTTGGCCATCTACAAAAAATGTTGTCTAAGTCTTGGACTAGAACTCTGGGCCCCAGGACAGTTGAAGCATCAGCATTCCCTTTTAACTAATGAGGAAATGGAAAAATGAGAGGTAACATGACTTAACCAAGGTGAGAAAGTCAGTTATTGGTGGATCTAGCCCTAATACTGTCAATAGGTCATGTTGATTGAGTGCTTTCTGTATGCTGGGCACTACAGTAAACACTCTCTTATGTGTATTGTCTCATTTATTACAACATCTGGTAAGGTAGGTGCCTAGAGTTTTTTTCCATTTTGCAAATGAGGGGACCATAGTGGGCTCTCTAAATTCATGTCCATCCAGGACTTCAGAATGTGACTTTACTTGAAAATAGGGTTTTTTGTAGATGTATTTAGTTAAGGACCTGGAGATGAAATCATACTTGATTTCGGGTAGACCCTAAATCCAATGACTGGTATCCTTATGAAAAGAAGAGAAGACACAGAGAGACACACAGGAAAAAGGCTGTGTGAAAATATGGAAGCCAAGATTATAGCTATGCAGCCAAGGAACACCAGGAGCTACTAGCAGCTGGAAGGGGCAAGTAAGGATTCATTACCAGTCTTGGGAGGGAAGGCAGCCTCTCTGACACCTTGATTTCAGACCTCTAGCTTCTAGAACTGTGAGAAAATTATTATTATTTTTGTTTTAATTCACCCAGTTTATGGGAGTTGTAGGAAACTAATACAGGGACAGAAGTGCAGAGAACTTAAAATGCATTGCCTAGACTCACCTAGATCAGGGCAGAATTTGGCTCCAGAGTCCATGCCCCTCAGCATTACACCTCCTTCCGTCCAGATCTAGGTGGTTCCAGCCATCCAAGCAGTCAGCTGGGGAGCCTGAACAGACAGCACTCCCACTGAGCACAAGCCACCTGGAATTGAGCAGAAGTTACTGGACCAACCTCATGTGCAGGTGTGGGAATCACAGCATTGCATTATTTTACCATGCAGCCAAGTGTCTCTAGTACAAGGAAGTGAATTTACTACCTGACCTACACACTAGAGAGGACACCTGCTGTATTTATTGGTTCAGACAATTCATGGGGCTCGGGGCCTGCTGGAATAGGTGCAGTGCTTCTTGGAAAGCAGTGTTTCCTAGCTTTATATCTCATCTGAAAGCTGGAGGAGGGCCTTTAAAACTTGAAAAAAATAAAGATCCCAGGTGTTACATCTTACCTGTCTGCCCTCAGGCCCAGGAAAGATTGGGCAGATGGCTGGTTTTGCATTGAATCTGCAATATTTACATAGCATGCCTTAAATCACTAAGAAAGATCACATGCATCATTAAATTCCAAGAATAACCCTATGGTTTTTACAGATTAGGAAACTGAGGCTTAGAGAAGTGGTTAAGGACACTTGTCCAAGATCACAAGGCTACTAAATGGCAGGTCCAGAATTTAGAGTTAAATGTTCTGAACCTAAGGACAGCTCTCTTCCCCCTGCAACAGGGCTGCCTTTTATGGTAATTTTCTCCTTCCCTGGGTCTTTGCCCCTGATTTGGGGGACTCCATTCCCAAGACTTCTAAAGGCTCCTTGTCATAGTGGCTCCTCTAGACTTGCTTTTCTCCTCCTTTTCCTCCCTCAGCAGAGATCCAGCCAACGCAAAGCCCCCAGCTGAGACCCAGCACAAAAAGGTCTGTCTAGTTGTGTGAGCACAGATTTTGCCACACTGCCACTCTGACCCTGAAACATGGATTATCTTTAACATGGAAGTAGTCTGGATTCTTGCCCCTTTCCTCTATCACTTTAGTCCACAAGCCCCACCCTGTCTCCTGGCATCCTGGCTCTCACTTCATCTTGGAGCTAGTGCGGATTGAGGTGGGGAACAGTAGCAGGTCAGCCCAACCCCCTATGAGGGGATTGGAAATGCCCCAGGTCGTGGTGCCTCTTCACTGACCCGTGAGTGCTTGCGTTGCTCTTTTCACAGAAACATTCTTTAGTTTGATTGAAGAGTGTGTGTCATGTGGGAATTTTTAGCACCACATCCAGGTCAATAAAGGAGGTATTTTCAGTTGGGAGAAAAGATGATTTTGGTTCCTTTTGGCTCATACCAAGTATGCACTTAATCTACCAACATAGCTCCTCTTAGAACTTCAGAAAATGGTTCAAATGAGCTCTGGACAGGAATGAGGAATTGGTTATGATGAAAGCACATTCCATGTGAATCTCTGTCCCAGGGGATCCTCAGAAGATCTCTGTCTGAGGACAGATTTTAGCAACATCTAATGACATTTGTTTACATTACAGAGGTGTATTGGAAATCTGTGTGCCAAGTTGAGTGCTGATGGCTCTAATTACAGAAACTCCAACTCAACATGGCTTAAACAACAAAAGATTATATCATTTAGACAGGAAGGTCAGGGTTAGGGTGGGTCTTGGGTATGGAATGTGAGGCATCTGTCTCTCCTCTGTGATTCTCTTAGATTTTCCCTTTAAGGTCATTACATTCTTCCATGATCATGTCCAGATAGAGATAGATAGAGAGAAGAAGAACAATCACCATGTGTCACACACTTCGCTAAAGAGGTTATGTAACCTCATATGTTACCTCATTTCCTCCTCACAACAGCCTATACGGTAAATACTATTATTTTACCCATTGTACAGATGAGAAGACTGAGGTTCAGAGAGGTACCCAATATCACACAGCTAATAAGTGATGTGGAACTCTAGCCCAAATCTGTTCACCTGTATACGTAGGTTCCCAGGATTCTAGTCTCCCAATGCTGGGTTTCCATTTCATGGTTGAAAGATACCACATGCTTTAGCGACCTGATGATCTGGTAACAAAGTTGACACGTGATAATCAAAATTGCGGATCTAAAGCAGGAGTTTGCCAACTTTTTCTATAAAGGGATGGATTGTAAGTATTTTCAGCTTTGCAGGCTATTGAGTCTCTGCTGTAGTTGCTCAACTCTGCCCCTGTAGAGAGATCAGCCACAGATTACACAGAAATGGATGAACGTGGCTCTGTTAACAAAACTGCATTTACAGAAACAGAAGTTTTCCAGTTCTGAATCTTAACAAAGCAAGACGCTGAAGATACGGTATTTGAATTTTCTGGCATTCAGGATTCTGGGGAAAGGGAAACTTGTGGCAAACACTGCATCCCTGAGTCCTTTACTTCCTTCTTTGAGTTCATAACTGTGGTCATCCTCTGTCTGCCTTCCCTCTGGGACATTGTGTATGAAGTCCCACTCTGTGCCTTTACTTGCATTCTCCCAGTCACCTTCATCAACGCCTATGCTCATTTCTCATACCCCTTGCACGTTTCACTTCCTCCCCAAAGGACCTCTCTGCCTGGTTTTAATCCCCTTGAACTCTACCCGCCACACACAGCAAGCTAAGAGGTGTTCCAAAAGCAAGTCTGACATGGCTTTCCCTGATTGGCACTCTCCAGCAGCTTCCCATTATCTGTAAGATAAAATCTGAGCTTCTCACCCAACAGAGTAAAGCTTGCAAGCTCTGACTGCCCTCCTTGATTCTCCTCAACTAAGACCTGCTGTCCTAGTAACACCAAAGTGCTTTTGGTACACACCGTACTCATGCCCTGGGTTCTTAATCACCTGGATAACAAGAACTGGGGTGTGATTTCAACTTGCACCACTCAGATGTGCAAGGATGCAACTCTCCTCCTTTTTCTATGTTCTTTATGAACCCTGGTTCCTTATTTCTAGTTTACTCAGAAATTCCCATTTCTGCTCATGGTGGAAAAATTTCTCCTGCCACTTTGTAGCAACTCAGTCATTTCTGGATTTAAACATGGTTAACTCAGAATGCCAATGTGGTCAATTTAAGACTCTTCCTCCTACCCTGTCCTCCAGGGTGATTGGAGTTGCCAAGGGGATGATGTGTCTCCTCGGCATCATAGGAAGGCATTTGCTGGACCCTGTGCCTCATTTCTTTTGGTGGCTGCTTCCTTCTTTTGAGGCTGCATCTGTTGCTGTCTTTGATCCTGCTCTTGATTCCAAGGTCTGCACATGACATACCTTTCTCCTCTCCCCAGCTGGTTGGACTTTTATCTGCTTTAGGGTGAAAAGCTGTTCTGTCATTATTCATTCTTTCCTACTCTCTGGATTATGGTATAATGTCTGCTTTGCATCATTCAGTTATTCTCTAGAAATGAACAGGCAAGTTTTTGAAATTCCCTCAAACACAATCAGCCAACCAAATCCTCAAAGTTTTCTCCCTGGAAGGGTGACTTTTCAAACCTAAGAATATGACTCTGTGTTTTCAACTCTGTCCCCTCCCCATGAGGCTCATGCAATATAGAAGGCTTTTGCTCCTGGCTGACATCTCTCAAAATATTAATGCTCAGCATTTAGTATGTCACCTCTACCATGAAGCTTTCGCTTATCTCTCTTCTTCTGTACTCTCACAATGCCTTGCCAACAGTCCTATTTGTTGCCCTGTGTTCTATTACAATTGTCCATTTATTTGCCATCTCCCAAACAAAGTATGATCATCTTAAAGACAAAGGTAATGCTTTTTAATTCTTTATTTTTCCAGGGCTTAATACAGTTACTTGCATACTATAGCTGCTAAAAAATATATTTTTTGTTGATGGAATAACCCATGCAGCATCCCCTTCAGTTCGCTTCAGTAATCTACTTCGTATTGTTAACCAGATTTCAAGGCTGCATTGTATCTTTTCAGTTAGTCATAAAGTCCCTGAAGTCACCTGTAGTGTTATATAACTATATTTTTCTTTTATTTTCCTACAATACCCCATATAGAATTAGGTATACATAAATACTTGTTTTGCTGATTATTAAAATGACTTCTCCCTTTTTAGGAGAAAACAAGTACATGCAATTTATAGTAACATTCTAATTTTGTTCTTCAGGTAGGTCATGTTGACTTTGCTGTGTCATATATCATCGTTGGCATCTTAGTAATTAGATATTTGTCAGATCTCCCAGACTATATGCCTGTGTTTATTTTAAGCCCCTCTGTTCAGCAACTCCAGCAGTGGTTTGTGCTGGAGGGAAATTTAATAAGCATTGAATGATGATCAGATATTGGTTGATTTCCACACAATGAGCTCTCTAACCATTCCCTGGTCTGCCCCTGAGAACTTGTCTAAATTGGAGAGGATGTGCTATGCATTTCACATGTCCCCTTCACCTCATATTTGGTCAGGGAAATATAGTGTTAAGAAATTATGTTAATTAGCTATGGGACATGGCGCTAGTCACTTCCTTTATTTGGAAACAAGTTTGCTCATCTGTAAAGAAAAGAGGGAAGACAGTGTGATCTCTGATTTCTCTCCATGCAGTATAAGACTCTTACTTCAGCTGTAGGATGTAGGTACTTGGAGAAGGAAATGGGGAACTGGAAAAGGGTTGACAATGGAATAGCTGCCTTACTGAGCCAGCTGCTTCACTCTGAAAACCAGTTAGGAGTCCAATGTTGATTGAGCAGAGACATAGGGGTGCTGAGAAGCTAAGGGTTCCAGAAAATAACATCTAGTGCTTACCAGATGCCAATCACCATGCTGGCCACTTTCACATAAGTAATGCTTACAACAAGCCTAAGAGAGGGTTTTAAGTTATTTTTGCCATCCTTATTTATAAAACAAGGAAACAGGGATTTATTGAGGTCAAACAATGTGCACAAAACACACAGCTAAAATATGGCAGATCCAGGATTGGAACCCACGTCTAACTCTAAATTTATGCACTCTCTTTCCCTTCTACTGTGTGACTCCCAGCACTGGTAATAGCCTTCTATCTTTTTTTTTTTTTTTTTTTTTTCCCTTTTTTTTTTTTTTTCCTAGCCTTTTTTTTTTTTTTTTTTTTTTTTACAAGAGATAGATAGACTGACACCAAGCATTGTACATGGATGACCACAACAAAAGCAACAATGATTGCAATTACCAAACATGAAACACACTTATACTATGTCATAAAATTGACATTCAGTCCAGTAATCCTCCACTGTAACAGCTCCTTTACTTTGCAGTGAAAATTGATTTGTATATTCTTTTCCTCTGAGTCCTTGTGGGATTTTTTTTTTTTAATTCAGACAGAAAGTCACAAAAATTATACTCATCCTCATCAGTTCACTCAGTCCCATGTAATTAATTTCTTTTTTTTCATCTTGATCTTTTGTTAGCACTTTTATGAGTTCATCAGTTTTTCATTAGAGTTCTGAAAATGCTTATTCATTCAGTTCAGCAGTACAGTCAGTTACCAGAAACCTGTACTTGTCAGAGTCTTTTCCATGAATTTCTTGAAGATGAAACTCTTTTATAGGAACATATTTGCAAAATCATCAGAGTACACCCAGAACTGTCTGTAAATGACAAAAGACTTAAAAATGACCATGGTTAAAGATTTGATGAAAGTTCATAATAATGCAGTTGACAAGAAAATTAGTTATTTCTGAGATATACATTTTAAAGTAATAACTAGGATTATTACTTATAACATTATACCAGAACATATAAGATTTTTAGACGTTTCCTGTAATGTCTGAAACATTTATATTAACATGTTTCCATACATATTTCCATACAAATACAAATATAAGATTTTTAGAAATTTCATGTAATGTCTGAAACATTTATATTAACATATTTCCATACATATTTCCATACAAATACAAATATAAGATTTTTAGAAATTTCATGTAATGTCTGAAACATTTATATTAACATATTTCCATACATATTTCCATACAAATACAAATATAAGATTTTTAGAAATTTCATGTAATGTCTGAAACATTTATATTAACATATTTCCATACATATTTCCATACAAATACAAATATAAGATTTTTAGAAATTTCATGTACTGTCTGAAACATTTATATTAACATATTTCCATACATATTTCCATACAAATACAAATATAAGATTTTTAGAAATTTCATGTAATGTCTGAAACATTTATATTAACATATTTCCATACAAATAACCCAATGAAAGTTTAGTATTAGTTGTTTTGTTTGTTTTTTTATACTGCAGGTTCTTATTAGGCATCAGTTTTATACACATCAGTGTATACATGTCAATCCCAATCGCCCAATTCAGCACATCACCATCCCCACCTCATCGCAGTTTTCCCCCCTTGGTGTCCATATGTCCATTCTCTACATCTGTGTCTCAACTTCTGCCCTGCAAACTGGCTCATCTGTACCATTTTTCTACGTTCCACATACATGCATTAACATACGATATTTGTTTTTCTCTTTCTGACTTACTTCACTCTGTATGACAGTCTCTAGATCCATCCACTTCTCAACAAATGACTCAATTTCGTTCCTTTTTATGGCTGAATAATATTCCATCGTATATATGTACCACAACTTCTTTATCCATTCGTCTGTTGATGGGCATTTAGGTTGCTTCCATGACCTGGCTATTGTAAATAGTGCTGCAATGAACATTCGGGTGCATGTGTCTTTTTGAATTACGGTTTTCTCTGGGTATATGCCCAGTAGTGGGATTGCTGGGTCATATGGTAATTCTATTTTTAGTTTTTTAAGGAACCTACATATTGTTCTCCATAGTGGCTGTATCAATTTACATTCCCACCAACAGTGCAAGAGGGTTCCCTTTTCTCCACACCCTCTCCAGCATTTGTTGTTTGTAGATTTTCTGATGATGCCCATTCTAACAGGAGTGAGGTGATACCTCATTGTAGTTTTGATTTGCATTTCTCTAATAATTAGTGATGTTGAGCATCTTTTCATGTGCTTCGTGGCCGTCTGTATGTCTTCTTTGGAGAAATGTCTATTTAGGTCTTCTGCCCATTTTTGGATTGGGGTGTTTGTTTCTTTGATATTGAGCTGAATGAGCTGTTTATATATTTTGGAGATTAATCCTTTGTCCGTTGATTCATTTGCAAATATTTTCTCCCATTCTGAGGGTTGTCTTTTCGTCTTGTTTATGGTTTCCTTTGCTGTGCAAAAGCTTTGAAGTTTCATTAGGTCCCACTTGTTTATTTTTGTTTTTATTTCCATTACTCTAGGAGGTGGATCGAAAAAGATCTTGCTGTGATTTATGTCAAAGAGTGTTCTTCCTATGTTTTCCTCTAAGAGTTTTATAGTGTCCAGTCTTATATTTAGGTCTCTAATCCATTTTGAGTTTATTTTTGTGTATGGTGTTAGGGAGTATTCTAATTTCATTCTTTTACATGTGGCTGTCCAGTTTTCCCAGCACCACTTATTGAAGAGACTGTCTTTTCTCCATTGTATATCTTTGCCTCCTTTGTCATAGATTAGTTGACCATAGGTGCGTGGGTTAATCTCTGGGCTTTCTATCTTGTTCCATTGATCTATGTTTCTGTTTTTGTGCCAGTACCATATTGTCTTGATTACTGTAGCTTTGTAGTATAGTCTGAAGTCAGGGAGTCTGATTCCTCCAGCTCCATTTTTTTGCCTCAAGACTGCTTTGGCTATTCGGGGTCTTTTGTGTCTCCATACAAATTTTAAGATGATTTGTTCTAGCTCCGTAAAAAATGCCATTGGTAATTTGATAGGGATTGCATTGAATCTGTAGATTGCTTTGGGTAGTATACTCATTTTCACAATGTTGATTCTTCCAATCCAAGAACATGGTATATCTCTCCATCTGTTGGTATCATCTTTAATTTCTTTCATCAGTGTCTTATAGTTTTCTGCATACAGGTCTTTTGTCTCCCTAGGTAGGTTTATTCCTAGGTATTTTATTCTTTTTGTTGCAATGGTAAATGGGAGTGTTTCCATAATTTCTCTTTCAGATTTTTCATCATTAGTGTATAGGAATGCAAGAGATTTCTGTGCATTAATTTTGTATCCTGCAACTTTACCATATTCATTAATTAGCTCTAGCAGTTTTCTGGTGGCAGTTTTAGGATTCTCTATGTATAGTATCATGCCATCCGCAAACAGTGACAGTTTTACTTCTTCTTTTCCAATTTGTATTCCTTTTATTTCTTTTTCTTCTCTGATTGCCGTGGCTAGGACTTCCAGAACTATGTTGAATAATAGTGGTGAGAGTGGACATCCTTGTCTCGTTCCTGATCTTAGAGGAAATGCTTTCAGTTTTTCACCATTGAGAATGATGTTTGCTGTGGGTTTGTCATATATGGCCTTTATTATGTTGAGGTAGGTTCCCTCTATGCCCACTTTCTGGAGAGTTTTTATCATAAATGGGTGTTGAATTTTGTCAAAAGCTTTTTCTGCATCTATTGAGATGATCATATGGTTTTTCTTCTTCAATTTGTTAATATGGTGTATCACATTGATTGATTTGCATATATTGAAGAATCCTTGCATCCCTGGGATAAATCCCACTTGATCGTGGTGTATGATCCTTTTAATGTGTTGTTGGATTCTGTTTGCTAGTATTTTGTTGAGGATTTTTGCATCTATATTCATCAGTGATATTGGTCTGTAATTTTCTTTTTTTGTAGTGTCTTTGTCTGGTTTTGGTATCAGGGTGATGGTGGCCTCATAGAATGAGTTTGGGAGAGTTCCTTCCTCTGCAATTTTTTGGAAGAGTTTGAGAAGGATGGGTGTTAGCTCTTCTCTAAATGTTTGATAGAATTCACCTGTGAAGCCATCTGGTCCTGGACTTTTGTTTGTTGGAAGATTTTTAATCACAGTTTCAATTTCATTACTTGTGATTGGTCTGTTGATATTTTCTGTTTCTTCCTGGTTCAGTCTTGGAAGGTTATACCTTTCTAAGAATTTGTCCATTTCTTCCAGGTTGTCCATTTTATTGGCATAAAGTTGCTTGTAGTAGTCTCTTAGGATGTTTTGTATTTCTGCGGTGTCTGTTGTAACTTCTCCTTTTTCATTTCTGATTTTATTGATTTGAGTCCTCTCCCTCTTTTTCTTGATGAGTCTGGCTAATGGCTTATCAATTTTGTTTATCTTCTCAAAGAACCAACTTTTAGTTTTATTGATCTTTGCTATTGTTTTCTTTGTTTCTATTTCATTTATTTCTGCTCTGATCTTTATGATTTCTTTCCTTCTGCTAACTTTGGGTTTTGTTTGTTCTTCTTTCTCTAGTTTCTTTAGATGTAAGTTTAGATTGTTTACTTGAGATTTTTCTTGTTTCTTTAGGTAGGCTTGTATAGCTATAAACTTCCCTCTTAGAACTGCTTTGGCTGCATCCCATAGGTTTTGGGTCGTCGTGTTTTCATTGTCATTTGTCTCTAGGTATTTTTTTATTTCCTGTTTGATTTCTTCAGTGATCTCTTGGTTATTTAGTAACGTATTGTTTAGCCTCCATGTGTTTGTCTTTTTTACGTTTTTTTCCCTGTAATTCATTTCTAATCTCATAGCGTTGTGGTCAGAAAAGATGCTTGATATGATTTCAATTTTCTTAAATTTACTGAGGCTTGATTTGTGACCCAAGATGTGATCTATCCTGGAGAATGTTCCGTGTGCACTTGAGAAGAACGTGTAATCTGCCGTTTTTGGATGGAATGTCCTATATATATCAATTAAATCTATCTGGTCTATTGTGTCATTTAAAGCTTCTGTTTCCTTATTTATTTTCATTTTGGATGATCTGTCCATTGGTGTAAGTGAGATGTTAAAGTCCCCCACTATTATTGTGTTACTGTCGATTTCCTCTTTTATAGCTGTTAGCAGTTGCCTTATGTATTGAGGTGCTCCTATGTTGGGTGCATATATATTTATAATTGTTATATCTTCTTCTTGGATTGATCCCTGGATCATTATGTAGTGTCCTTCCTTGTCTCTTGTAACATTCTTTATTTTAAAGTCTATTTTATCTGATATGAGTATAGCTACTCCAGCTTTCTTTTGATTTCCATTTGCATGGAATATCTTTTTCCATCCCCTCACTTTCAGTCTGTATGTGTCCCTAGGTCTGAAGTGGGTCTCTTGTAGACAGCATATATATGGGTCTTGTTTTTGTATCCATTCAGCCAGTCTATGTCTTTTGGTTGGGGCATTTAATCCATTCACGTTTAAGGTAATTATCGATATGTATGTTCCTATGACCATTTTCTTAATTGTTTTGGGTTTGTTTTTGTAGGTCCTTTTCTTCTCTTGTGTTTCCCACTTAGAGAAGTTCCTTTAGCATTTGTTGTAGAGCTGGTTTGGTGGTGCTGAATTCTCTTAGCTTTTGCTTGTCTGTAAAGCTTTTGATTTCTCCATCAAATCTAAATGAGATCCTTGCTGGGTAGAGTAATCTTGGTTGTAGGTTCTTCCCTTTCATCACTTTAAGTATTTCATGCCACTCCCTTCTGGCTTGCAGAGTTTCTGCTGAGAAATCAGCTGTTAACCTTATGGGGGTTCCCTTGTATGTTATTTGTCGTTTTTCCCTTGCTGCTTTCAATAATTTTTCTTTGTCTTTAATTTTTGCCACTTTGATTACTATGTGTCTCGGCGTGTTTCTCCTTGGGTTTATTCTGTATGGGACTCTCTGCGCTTCCTGGACTTGGGTGGCTATTTCCTTTCACATGTTAGGGAAGTTTTCGATTATAATCTCTTCAAATATTTTCTCTGGTCCTTTCTCTCTCTCTTCTCCTTCTGGGACCCCTATAATGCGAATGTTGTTGCGTTTAATGTTGTCCCAGAGGTCTCTTAGGCTGTCTTCATTTCTTTTTATTCTTTTTTCTTTAGTCTGTTCCGCAGCAGTGAATTCCACCATTCTGTCTTCCAGGTCACTTATCCGTTCTTCTGCCTCAGTTATTCTGCTATTGATTCCTTCTAGTGTAGTTTTCATTTCAGTTATTGTATTGGTCATCTCTGTTTGTTTGTTCTTTAATTCTTCTAGGTCTTTGTTAATCATTTCTTGCATCTTCTCAATCTTTGCCTCCATTCTTTTTCCGAGGTCCTGGATCATCTTCACTATCATTATTCTGAATTCTTTTTCTGGAAGGTTGCCTATCTCCACTTCATTTAGTTGTTTTTCTGGGGTTTTTTCTTGTTCCTTCATCTGGTACATAGCCCTCTGCCTTTTCATCTTCTCTGTCTTTCTGTAACTGTGGTTTTTGGTCCACAGGCTGCAGGATTGTAGTTTTTCTTGCTTCTGTTGTCTGCCCTCTGGTGGTTGAGGCTATCTAAGAGGCTTGATGGGAGGCTCTGGTGGTGGGTAGAGCTGACTGTTGCTGTGGCGGTCAGAGCTCAGTAAAACCTTAATCCACTTGACTGTTGATGGGTGGGGCTGGGTTCCCTCCCTGTTGCTGTGGCGATCAGAGCCCAGTAAAACCTTAATCCACTTGACTGTTGATGGGTGGGGCTGGGTTCCCTCCCTGTTGGTTGTTTTGCCTGAGGCAACCCAACACTGGAGCCTACCCGTGCTCTTTGGTGGGGTTAATGGCAGACTCTGGGAGGGCTCACGCCAAGGAGAACTTCCCAGGACCTCTGCTGCCAGTGTCCTTATCCCCACGGTGAAACAGAGCCACCACTCGCCTCTGCAGGAGACCCCCCAACACCAGCAGGTACGTCTGGTTCAGTCTCCCCCAGGGTCACTGCTCCTTCCCCTGGGTCCCGATGCACACATTACTTTGTGTGTGCCCTCCAAGAGTGGGGTCTCTGTTTCCCCCAGTCCTGTCACAGTCCTGCAATCAATTCCCACTAGACTTCAAAGTCTGATTCTCTAGGAATTCCTCCTCCCTTTGCCGGACCCCCAGGTTGGGAAGCCTGAGGTGGGGCTCAGAACCTTCACTCCAGTGGGTGGACTTCTGTGGTATAAGTGTTCGCCAGTCTGTGAGTCACCCACCCAGCAGTTATGGGATTTGATTTTACTCTGATTGCGCCCCTCCTACCGTCTCACTGTGGCTTCTCCTCTGTCCTTGGACGTGGGGTGTCCTCCTTGGTGAAGTCCAGGGTCTTCCTGTCAATGATTGTCCAGCAGCCAGTTGTGATTCTGGTGCTCTCGCAAGAGGGAGTGAGAGCACGTCCTTCTACTCCGCCATCTTGGTTAATCGAAAAACTAGCCTTCTATCTTTATTTAAACAACAGTGTGATTTTAGTGCATGTCTTTAGAGGCAACTGGAAGCATCATTAACACTTTGGGCCACAAGAGTACCATTTAGCGCAATGAAGCAGATATCTTTTCATACAAATAATTTATTTGTACCAAAGTTTTCCGCTTGAGCACATGAAGTGACTTGGGCTAATGTATTATTTTATACTAATGAGGTGGTTGGAATTCAATGTATTTAAGGTTTATGAAATTTCAGACGAGCTTCCAAACATTTTATTTATTTTCTGGTGGGTTTCAAATAAAATGTAACCCATATGATTCTTATTCATTTACACATTTGCTCTCATAAAAGCTGTCTGGATGAATTATTTAATGTCCACTGCTTATGTTCTTCTTTAAAGGCCATTTGAATTGTCTTTTTAAAACAGAATGTGTTGATTTTGATGCCAAGTGTAAATGAATTTGAACTATAAAGAAGTTTGGAATTTAGGGTGAAGCATTGAACTCGGGAGGCTCTAGTCGGCTTCCAACCTTGGCAAATGCATTCTTTAACCTCTAAAGCAGTTATATTGGAGCAATCCAGAGGGATAACACGGCTCTAATGGAAGTTGTCAACAAAATTGAAAAGAAAAAAAAGAACGTGTATTTGAAATCCAGAACTTGAGAGATCCGTAGCTCTAAACAACTGAGGCATAAAACTCAAGAAGTCTTCAAACAGCTTTACTCTGCTGATGAATCTATCTTCTGATAGCATGTAAAACCCAGGCTGAGAAAAGTGTGCCTAAGGGTTTCAGGGCAGTAATTCCAAGACTGATTTTGCTAAAGGAACTGACTGGCATTCAAAGAAGAAAAGTAAGGCAGGAGGGAGAATGAACGAGTGAGAGAGAGAGAGAGAGAGAAAGTCAGAAGGATAGAGATTGAGAGATAGAGTTACAGAGATGAAGGAAGGGAGGGAGAGAGAGGAGGGAGAGAGAGGGAGGGAAAAGGGGAGAGGAGAGGAGTAGAGGGGAGTGGGGACTGTATTTAAAGACTTGGGTTTGAATTCTGGTTCTGCTATTAACATCTTATAAAATTTCTAGCAGATCACTTGAACCAGTCTGAACCTCAGTTTCCTCATATGTATAACAGGAATAAGGATTCCTGAATCCTCACAGGGTAGGATTAATTAAGGTGGTGAATGTGAACAATTCTGAAGCTGTAAAGGGTGATGCAAATGTGAAGATTGTTAACCCCTACTCCCCTAATGGTGACGCACA
This sequence comes from Balaenoptera acutorostrata, assembly GCF_949987535.1. NCBI lineage: Eukaryota > Metazoa > Chordata > Mammalia > Artiodactyla > Balaenopteridae > Balaenoptera > Balaenoptera acutorostrata. Next base: position 102,490,653 of record NC_080068.1, on the reverse strand, counting down.
ATCCTTATCTCCTTGTTACCCGTCCTTTCCCTTAATTGGCCTGTGTTGCTCCTCTGACCACAGGCAAATCTTTCCGCGTTGCTCTAGATCTCATGCCTAGATTCCATCTCCTTCTTTTGGTTTTCACTCTATTGTTTATTTCTGCTCTTCTCTATGCTTTCAATTGGTTGTTCATTTTTAGATCCTTTTTAGGAGACTTTAAATATCCTTTGAACTTCTAGTTGTCTCTGGGCACCGTTCCATATTTAGGATGCTTGAAAAATACATATACACAAACTGCCTTCATGTATTCACCTCTAAAACTCTTCTAAACCCATTTTAACATGGCTACTACCACTTCCCACTCCTCTACCACCCCCCTAAAAATTGTCTTTCCCAAGTTTGCCAAATGGTCTCCATAGGTCTGAGTCCAATGGACAGTTTTTGGTCTCATCTAATGTGACTTTTTTGCATTCCACACTATTGGTCACCCCTTCCTTCTTGAAATACTCTTTTGTTGGGGTTTCTGTGATTTCAAACTCTCCAGGTGTTTTTGCTAGCTCTCAGAAGCTCCTTTTTGGATGGCTTATTCTCTTCCTCCCAAACTCTGTATGTTGGAATATCTTTGGTAACAGTACTGGGACTCTTCTCTTCTCTGTCTGCACTCCCCTCCAGGCATCAGAAACCTTCTATGTACCAGACGCTTTCCAGTTCATCCCTCTTCCAGCCTCTCTCTCATCCAGGCTCACATTTCCATGCTTTCTCAGCAATTCTACTTGAATATCACCCAGACATCTTAAAATGAACATGTTCAAAATGGAACCTGTGGTTTTCTTCCAGATATACTTTTCTCTCAAGCTTCTCCAGCTCCATAAATGACCAGTTGCTCATGTCTGAAACCTGGGAGTTATTCTTGATACCTCCTCTCCTTCACTGTTCATATTAAATTCAATACCTAGTCCTGTTAATTCATCTTTCAAAACACTTTTGAGTTGGCCTACTGATGTCACTCTAGTTCAAGTCACCGTTGTTTCTCACCTGCACTAGGGTGCTGATTTCCACACAGTTTTCCCCACTTTTTCTGTTGTCCTTGATTCTATTCTTCACACAGCAATGAGTGGAGATATTAAAAAAAAATGATATTCCAAAAAAGCAAAGTTTTTATGCCATTCTCCAGTTAAAATCCTTTAATGGGGCTTCCAATGGTGCTTACTAGGATACCTAACATTTTTATGACAATCTGCAAGGTTCTACATGATCTGACCTTTGCCTGTCTCCCTCTAACCTCATCTCACTCATCACTGATTGTCTTATTCACTGCCAATCATTTTTGCCTTGGAAATCTAGACCTTAAAATTTTCGTGTGTTGCCAAGGCCAAAGCAGTATAAAGAATTCAGAGTTGTGATGCCAGAAAGTAAGAAGTCTCTTTTCTTTTAACTTTTGTAGAAAGCATTTTTATATGTGGATCCCAAGAAGATTTGGGGAGAAATGAGAACATTTAACAAACATTGACAAATGAGATTTTCAAGGGCTTCTTTTCATTTGTGATAAAATAGCAGAGCTGGGAGGGAGCCTAGAGATCATCTAATTCAACATCTTGCTTTGGAAGATGAAGAGACAGAGGTTCAGAGAAGTGAAATGACTTCATGAGATCACAGAGCTTGTTAAGTTTCATATAATGTAAATAGCTTTTGTATTAGGTATAACTTTGAGTGGACCAAATTCACCTTTCTTATGCTAAAGTTATCTTTTGGTTTTCAAATGCTTCACTGCTCTTATCATGGAAAAAACTGTCACTTGTGTGCTCCTCTGAATAAGTATAAGGAAGGGTATTGTAAAAACACCACTTATAGTTTAAATCTCATTCTTCAGTGAAAATAAAAGAAGCTTTCTTTCTTTAAGAAACTTTAGGCATAGGGAAGGAATACACTTTCCAGTTAGAGGAATCCAGAAGCCTTTTCCTCTTGCACCTAAAATCCTGTCATTTACAGGATATCCAAGTATCAAGCTGGTAGTGAATGCAAAGAATCAGGTTGGTTTTTCCCTAAGCCTCAGTTTCCCCATATGTGGAACAAAGATAATGTTCATCTTATAAGTGTGTTTATGCCACAAAATATGGCAAAAAATAAGTAAGAAATATATTTGATGGCACCAAACATCTTTTATTTTGCCCATTTTGCTTTCTTGCTTCCTTGGTCAAATTATATAGCTAATTATATATCTTCCCTGTAAGTGAGGGCCCTGAGGAATATGCATGTATAGACACACACCTGCACATACATACACACAAACACACACACACACACGTAAACACATGTGTGATCTTAGTCTGTTTGGGCTGCTATAACCAAGTACTAGAGACTGAGTGGCTTATTAACAATACAAATTTACTGCTCAGAGTTCTGAGGACAGGAAATCCACGATCAAGACACCATCAGATTCAGTGTCTGGTGAGGACCCACTATCTCACAGATGGGCATCTTCTCACAGTAGCCTCCCATGGCAGAAGGAGTAGGGAGTTCTCTGAAGTCTCTTTTTTTTTTTTTTTATAGTAATCTTTTATTTATTTATTATATTTATTTTTGGCTGTGTTGGGTCTTCGTTTCTGTGCGAGGGCTTTCTCTAGTTGCGGCAAGCGGGGGCCACTCTTCATCGCGGTGCGCAGGCCTCTCACTATCGCGGCCTCTCTTGTTGCGGAGCACAGGCTCCAGACGCGCAGGCTCAGTAGTTGTGGCTCACGGGCCGAGTTGCTCCGTGGCATGTGGGATCTTCCCAGACCAGGGCTCGAACCCGTGTCCCCTGCATTGGCAGGCAGACTCTCAACCACTGTGCCACCAGGGAAGCCCCTGAAGTCTCTTTTATAAGGACATTAATTGTATTCATGAGGGCTCCACCTTCTTGTCTTGATCACCTCCCAAAGGCCCCACCTCTTAATACCATCACCTTGGGGGTTAGGTTTTAACATATGAATTTTAGGGGGGAAACAAATATTCAGTCTATAGCATACACGTTCCATTGCAGCACTTATCATAATTGTAATTATATAGTAATTTATTTAAATATATGTCTAATACCTGACTTTCTATCTGAACTCTAAGCTTTATGTAAGCAAGAACCATTCTTGCTCTGTTCTCTGTTGTATGTGAGCACCTACAAATATGTGTCTATTCATGCTATATTTGTTTTTTGTGTGTTCAAGTGCCAAACACTTTTCTAAGCTCTGAGTGAGTATCTGGCCATTTAATAAAGTCTCTGGCTTGTGGTGCTTCATTCCAGTGGGGGAAGACAGATGATCACACATCCCTGTTCTTCCATTTACTAGCTGTGTGATTTTGGGCAAATTATTTAACCCGTCTGTGCCTCAACTTCCTGATCTGCAAGATGAGAGATAATTCTCCATGCATCTCTCATGTTTTTGTACCTTTTGCTAACAGCCTTTGTTTTTGACCAAGTTTTCAAGTATACCTGTGTAGCAAACAGTCTTGGAAGGAATGGCATCTTCCTTCGTGGAGAGGACAGAGTTCTTTCCTGAAAATAAAAAATGAAAATAATGTCTCCCTCTGAGGCAAAATTTAGGCAGGTTTGACAGTGCCCTCATTATAAGATTGAGGGTTTCCTAAGCTCCGGTTCTATAAATGTCATACAGGGTCCCAGTGTACACAACATCCACATGGATCCACCCGCCTCATCCCTGTGGGACTTGGGGGGGAGCAAGGGTAACTGACACACACATGAAGCTCATGCCACTTGAAGTGCTGTGAGTAATAACATCCTTAGCTTCTGAGCCAGGAGTCTCATATCTTTTGACAGCTTCTCCATGTGACAGGCTGCGTTGTTAGCTGGCAAGCAGGGAAAAATCTCAGACTCTTCACAGTTCTCGATAATATTATTAATTCCTACTCCATAATGTCATTACGAGGATTAAATGGAATAACGCCTTTGTACTTGCTGTTACTTTGTCTGGAATGCTCCTTCCCCCAACTCTGATTGCCATGTGATGTTTGCTCACTCATTCACTCACGATCTTTAGGTTTTTTCTTAGATATTACCTTCACAGTGAGGTCTGAGCTCCCCTACTTAAAATGACAACTTCACCTATGTCAGTCAGGGCTCAACCAGAGAAGCAGAAGCAGTAGGAGATATATATTAAAGATGTATCACAAGGAATGGGTTTATGTAATTGTGGGCTGGCTAGGCAAGTCTGAAATCCATAAGGCCATCAGGGAGGGCAGGCTGGGGCTCTCAGGCAGAGCTGATGTTGCAGTCCTGAGGTAGAACTTCTTCAGAAAACCTCAGCTCTGCTTTTAGGGCCTTTCAACTATTTGAATCAGGCCCACCCAGACTATCTAGGACAATCTCTCTTAATTAAAAGCAACTGATTATGGACTCTAATCACATCTACAAAATATCTTCCCAGTAACATCTAGATTAGTGCTTGATGCAATAAGGTGGGTGTGGCCTAGACAAGCTGACATATCAAAGGACAATCACACCTCAAATACTCCCTATTCTTTTTCTCTCTTGTTTTTTTGCCATAGCACGTCAGCATCTAGTTCACTATTTTACTAGTTGTCTTCTTCCCCCACCAAAATGTAAACCCCACAAGGAGAGATATTTGGCTGTTCGCTGTTGTATTCTCTGCACCTCCAATGCTGCTTGGCCCATAGCAGGAGATGGCCAAGAAATATTTGTTGAATGATTGAATGAATAATGGTGAATGCTTAGAGCTGGGCCTGATGCATGGTAAGTATGCAGTATATGCTAGCTACCGGTACAATATACATGTACCTATTACCAAGATAAATATTTTGCATTTATGTGTCTCAACATTTTTTTCATACTTTCATTCTTTGATCCCAGACATCTTCTCAAATGTGCTACCTGCCCTCTAGCAAAAGTCCGGCACTTTTTGCATGGCCTACCAGCCCCTGTAGGGTCTACCCTTTCTTTCATGTTCTCCAGCCCCACTTCCTCTGGTCTGAATTTCATTAAGTCCCACAGTGCTCCGAGCTGTTCCTCCTACCTGTCTTCTTTTGCACAAATTGTGAATACATTCTCCACTCTTGTATTCCCCTGGCTTATTTTCATTCCTCTTATAACATTCAATTTGGGTGTTGACTCCTATTCAAGGTCCTTTCTGACCCCCAAGACTGAGTCCCCTTTTGTTCCTCCACTGTGTTCCGTGCCCAGCTCTGTTCTAACACTTAGCCAGCCTCACCATTCACTCACTTCATGTTAAAATCCTTGCAGACAAGATCATGTCATTCATCTCTGCATCTCCAGCATAAAGGGATGCCAGATAAATACACTTTGGACCAAATGAGTGATCTTGAATGAGGGTCCCCAAATGGTACATGAACAGCTGCTTTGCTCAACATTACCCGAGGGTGGTGCCCCTCCCCCACAATCCTCCTCCTGCCTGAGAAGCACCTGGGAGAGTTTCAAGAATACAGTGCCTTCATCCCAGCTTACCCTTCCTCCCTCCCCATGTCCTCAGGTCCATTCTCTACGTCTGCGTCTTTATTCCTGTCCGGCCCCTAGGTTCATCAGAACCATTTTTTTTTAGATTCCATATATATATATGTGTTAGCATATGGTACTTTTTTTCTCTTTCTGACTTTACTCCAATAAAGATGTTAAAAAAAAAAAAGAATGTGTGTATATATATATAACTGAATCACTTTGTTGTGCAGCAGACATTAACACAACATTGTAAATCAACTATACTTCAATAAAAAAAAAAAAAAAAAAAGAATACAGTGCCTGGGCCTCAACTCCAGAAATTCTGATGAAGCTATTCTGCTGTGAGCCCAGAGTGTCAGTATCTTTCTTAGGATCTCTTCAGATAATTTTGCTGTGCTGCTAGGGCTGAGAAACACCATCTTAGGGATAACGTCGCAAAGTTTCTAGTTTATTTGCTCCATATCTGGCCAGAGGCGCAGGGCTGTCCTCTTCTCTCTAAATTGAGAGCAACTCATTCCTTTGGGCAGCTTTGTACCTGGAATCCTTGCTCTTGTCCAAGCACTACTTGGAGTTAATGGTGCACCTGGTTTTATGGCCTTGAGCAGCCTGGCCAGGAAAGAATTTACATTTTTACTGCATTTTCACCTTTTCTTGAAAAGGATGTATTATGTAATCATGGGCAGATGCTTAGAAGGTAATAAAAATGATCCAGAATTTGTCATTCAAGCTCACATTGTTCTTCGGGAGTGGGAAGGAGGGTGTAGGTGGGGGGTGGGCTGGGAAGTGTTTAAGCGAGATCAGCTTATCAGTGTACCTGAATTTCTTCCTTTCAAACTACCTTTATCCCCACATGGTAGTTAAGAGAGAAGCCTCTGGAGTCATATACCCAGGTTTAAGCCCCAGCTCAGGCATTTACTGACTTAGTAACCTGGGAACTTATTTGTGACTCAGTTTCCTCAGCTGTTACATGGAGCCATAGCCCTGCCACATACAATTTTGAGGATTAAATGATATGAGACATAAGCCATAAAAAAGAGTGAAATATTGCCATTTGCAGCAACATGGATGGACCTAGAGGTTATCATACTAAGTGAAGTAAGTCAGGCAAAGACAAATATCATATGATATCACTTATATGTGGAATCTAAAATATGACACAAATGAACTTATCTACAGAACAGAAACAGACTCACAGACTTAAAAGACAAACTTATGGTTACCAAAGAGGAAAGGGGTGGGGAGAGGGATAAATTAGGAGTATGGGATGAACAAGTACAAACTACTATATATAAAATAAAGAAGCAACAAGTATTTACCATATAGCACAGGGAACAATGTTCAGTACCTTGTAATAACCTGTAACGAAAAACAATCTGAAAAAAATATATAACTGAATTGCTTTGCTATACACCTGAAACTAACACAACACTGTAAATCAACCATACTTCAATTAAATATATTATTTGAAATAAAAGCTACAAAAGTTTTCTCATTTTAAAAAAAATTGTATGATGTATATAAATCACCTGGCACAAAATAGGTGCCCCCAAAACAAAACTGTTATCACTGTAACCTCCCCTGTGCCTTCCTCTTCACCCCTGCACCGCTGCCTCAGGTGAAGCCCTCCTCACCCCTCACCTGTTCTGTTGCAATAGCCTCTTAGCTCGGTTCCTTGCCTCCACCTGCCTCAAATCTATCTGGCACATGGCCTGCCCTGCCGTCTTCTGGGCACACTGCTTTTATCAAGTTGTTTACCTATTCAATCATCTTTAATATTTCCCTTCATCTGTTGCATTAGCCCTGACTTCTCTGCCCTCTTTCCCAATCTCCTGAGACTCAAAGTTGCCCAGACCTTAACTAGCTAAGGATACTTATCACTATTCACCTGCACGCACTCCTCATTTACCACCTCCCCATTTGATTGAACCCTGTCCCCCTTTTATCCCCTGACATATGCTTTCAACTTTCCAGTCTCACCACATTTGCAGGTGCTGCCCCAGCCTGAGTACAGGCTCTTTGCCTTCTCCTGTGTGATTATGTAAATCCAACTCTACAATGCTGATCTTGTCGACTCTAGTTAACTTCATCCTTTGATTTCAGCTGACACCATTGACTTTTCTGTGAACTGCACACTTGTTTAGGGCATGCTTATCTATGAACAAAGCAGTCCCCCTATCTCAGTGGCTTAGCCCTCAGAGGTTCTTATCTCACTGCTGTCACAACCTAATGTAGGTCTCTATCTACAAGTGTGGGGTCCCTGTGTCCCAGAAGTTACTTAGGGCTCACCTTCTTCCTTATGAAACCAAGGAGGACTCTGTGGGGTTCCTGGGCATGGAAGCATTCTTGTCTCCCATTTCATGTAGGCAAGACTCCAGCCTTCATGACCTTCCCTGAGTTCCAAAGGGCAGATTCGAACAGTGGCTAATCAAGGGAAGAGCAACCAAGAAACCACCTGAGGCAAGATTAAAGGGACCAAAGAAACTCATCAAGATTAGGAGACTGACCACCCGAGACTCTGTGCACACCCTAATCGTATCAGCAACCTTACCCTTGAACTATTGCTGTAAAACTCCTCTTCAAAGCATCCCAGGTTGGGAAACATTGTTTTTCAAGGCAGGAGCCTACTATGTCCCCCTTTGCTTGACAAAGCAATAAAGCTATCCTTTTCTAATTTACCCCAAACTCTCTGAGATTCGATTCAGCACTGGTGCACAGAGAAGCTGAGCTTTCGGCATCAGTGCTGCTATGGTCTGAATGTGTCCCGTCAAAATTTATATGTTGAAATCCTAATTCCCAATGTGATGGTATTAGGACTTGGGGCCTTTGGGAGGTTCTTAGAACATGAGGGTGGAACCCTTGATGCTGAAAACTTGGTCTCTGTGCACTGGTGCCGAATTGAATCTTGGAGACAGAGTTTTGGGTAAAGTAGAAAGGAATAGCTCTATTGCTTTGTCAGGCAAAGGGGTACATTGTGAGCTTGTGCCTTTGAAAACTGTGTGTCCCCACCGGGAGGGATATGGTGAGGAGTTTTATAGCAATGGTTCAAGGGTGGGGCTGCTAATAAGGATCAGGGTGTGTGCAGGGCCTGCATTCCTTTAATCTAGCCTCAGGTGGTCTCTTGATGAGCTGTGGTACTCAATGTTATCAAACTATGACCTTCTCTCTGGAATGAAGAATGTCTCATCAAGTAGTTCATCTTCCATTTTTTAGGGGTTTTAGTTCTGCAGAAGAGTTCAAAGATACTGTTATGTGTACCACTTGAGGTGGAACCAGGATCCTGTCCCGAGGCTGGACTATTGTCTCTTGACTGCTCTTTCTTTGTCTCTACATCCTCTCTGTTCCCAGATCAAAACCTGTTTGAACCTGCGCTTTGGAACTCAGGGAAGGTCAAGAAACGGGGGACACAGAAAGGCTTTCATGCTGAGGAGCCCCATAGGGTCCTGTTCGGTTTCATGCTCATGAATAGGGTAAGTGATATTTATTTATTTATTTTAAAACATCTTTATTGGAGTATAATTGCTTTACAATGGTGTGTTAATTTCTGGTTTATAACAAAGTGAATCAGCTATACATACATACATCCTCATATCCCCTCCCTCTTGTGTCTCCCTCCGACCCTCCCTATCCCACCCCTCTAGGTGGTCACAAAGCAACGAGCTGATCTCCCTGTACTATGCTGCTTCTTCTCAGAAGCTATCTATTTTACATTTGGTATTATATATAAATCCAGGCCACTCTCTCACTTCATCCCAGCTTACCCTTACCCCTCCCCGTGTCCTCAAGTCCATTCTCTACGGCTGCGTCTTTATTCCTGTTTTGCCCCTAGGTTCTTCATTTTTTTTTTTTTTTAGATTCCATATATATGTGTTAGCATATGCTATTTGTTTTTCTATTTCTGACTTACTTCACTCTGTATGACACACTCTAGGTCCATCCACCTCACTACAAATAACTCAACTTCGTTTCTCTTTATGGCTGAGTAATATTCCATTGTATATATGTGCCACATCTCCTTTATCCATTCATCTGTCGATGGACACTTAGGTTGCTTCCATATCCTGGCTATTGTAAATAGAGCTGCAATGAACATTGTGGTACCTGATTTTTTTGAATTATGGTTTTCTCAGGGTATATGCCCAGTAGTGGGATTGCTGGGTTGTGTGGAAGTTCTATTTTTAGTTTTTTAAGAAACCTCCATACTGTTCTCCGCAGTGGCTGTATCAATCTACTTTCCCACCAACAGTGCAAGAGGGTCCCCTTTTCTCCACATCCTCTCCATCAATTAGTGTTTGTAGATTTTTTGGTGACGGCCATTCTGACTGGTGTGAGTTGATACTTCATTGTAGTTTTAATTTGCTTTTCTCTAATGATTAGTGATGTTGAGCATTCATTGTTGGTGATCTGTATATCTTCTTGAGAGAAATGTCTATTTAAGTCTTCTGCCCATTTTTGATTGGGTTGTTTGTTTTTTTGATATTGAGTTGCATGAACTGCTTGTAAATTTTGGAGGTTAATCCTTTGTCAGTTGCTTCACTTGCAAATATTTTCTCCCATTCTGAGGGTTGTCTTTTTGTATTGTTTATGGTTTCCTTTGCTGTCCAAAACTTTTAAGTTTCATTAGGTCCCATTTGTTTATTTTTGTTTTTATTTCCATTTCTCTGGGAACTGGGTCAAAAAGAATCTTGCTGTGATTTATGTCATAGAGTGTTCTGCCTATGTTTTCTCTAACAGTTTTATGGTGTCTGGCCTTACATTTAGGTCTTTAATCCATTTTGAGTTTATTTTTGTGTATGGTGTTAAGGAGTGTTCTAATTTCATTCTTTTACTGTAGCTGTCCAGTTTTCCCAGCACCACTTATTGAAGAGGTTGTCTTTTCTCTATTGTATATTCTTACCTCCTTTGTCATAGATTAGATGACCATATGTATGTGCATTTAACTGTGGGCTTTCTATCCTGTTCCACTGATCTATATTTCTGTTTTTGTGCCAGTTCCATACTGTCTTGATGACTGTAGATTTGTAGTATAGTCCAAAGTCAGGGAGCCTGATTCTTACAGCTCCGTTTTTCTTTCTCAAGATTGCTTTGGCTATTCAGGGTCTTTTGTGTTTCCATACAAATTGTGAAATTTTTTGTTCTAATTCTGTGAAAAATTCCATTGGTAGTTTGATAGGGATTGCAATGAATCTGTAGATTGCTCTGGGTAGTATAGTCATTTTCACATTGTTGATTCTTCCAATCCAAGAACATGGTATATCTCTCCAATGTTTGTATCATCTTTAATTTCTTTTATCAGTGTCCTATAGTTTTCTGCATACAGGACTTTTGTCTCCTTAGGTAGGTTTATTCCTAGGTATTTTATTCTTTTTGTTGCAATGCTAAATGGGAGTGTTTGCTTAATTTCTCTTTCAGATTTTTCATCATTAGTGTATAGGAATGCAAGAGATTTCTGTGCCTTAATTTTGTATCCTGCTACTTTACCAAATTCATTGATTAGCTCTAGTAGTTTTCTGGTAGCATCTTTAGGATTCTCTGTGTATAGTATCATGTCACCTGCAAACAGTGACAGTTTTACTTCTTCTTTTCCAATTTGGATTCCTGTTATTTCTTTTTCTTCTCTGACTGCTGTGGCTGAAACTTCCAAAACTATGTTGAATAATAGTGGTGAGAGTGGGAAACCTTGTCTTCTTCCTGATCTTAGTGGAAATGGTTTCAATGTTTCACCATTGTGGATGATGTTGGCTGTGTGTTTGTTATATATGGCCTTTATTATGTTGAGGTAAGTTCCCTCTATGCCTACTTTCTGGAGAGTTTTTATCATAAATGTGTGTTGAATTTTGTCAAAAGCTTTTCCTGCATCTATTGAGATGATCATATGGTTTTTATTCTTCTATTTTTTAATGTGGGGCATCACATTGATTGATTTGCGTATATTGAAGAATCCTTGCATTCCTAAGATAAACCCCACTTGGTCATTGTGTATGAACCTTTTAATGTGCTGTTGGATTCTGTCTACTAGTGTTTTGTTGAGGACTTCTGCATCTATATTCATCAGTGATATTGGCCTGTAGTTTTCTTTCTTTGTGAGATCTTTGGTTTTGATATCAGGGTGATGGTGGCCTCGTAGAATGAGTTTGGGAGTGTTCCTCCCTCTGCTATATTTTGGAAGAATTTCAGAAGGATAGGTGTTAGCTCTTCTCTAAATGTTTGATAGAATTCACCTCTGAAGCCACCTGGCCCTGGGCTTTTGTTTGTTGGAAGATTTTAAATCACAGTTTCAATTTCAGTGCTTCTGATTGGTTTGTTTATATTTTCTGTTTCTTCCTGGTTCAATCTCGGAAGGTTGTGCTTTTCTAAGAATTTGTCCATTTCTTCCAGGATGTCCATTTTATTGGCATATAGTTTCTTGTAGTGATCACTCATGGTCCTTTGTATTTCTGCAGTGTCAGTTTTTATTTCTCCTTTTTCATTTCTAATTCTACTGATATGAGTCTTCTCCCTTTTTTTCTTGATGAGTCTGGCTAATGGTTTATGAATTTTGTTTATCTTCTCAAAGAACCAGCTTTTAGTTTTATTGATCTTTCTTTGGTATTGTTTCCTTCATTTCTTTTTCATTTATTTCTGATCTGGTCTTTATGATTTCTTTCCTTCTGCTAACTTTGAGAGTTTTTTTTCCTTCTTTTTCTAATTGGTTTAGGTATAAGGTTAGATTGTTTATTTGAGCTCTTTCTTATTTCTTGAGGTAGGATTGTATTGGTATAAACTTCCCTCTTAGAACTGCTTTTGCTCCATCCCATAGGTTTGGGTCGTCATGTTTTCATTATCATTTATTTTTAGGTTTTTTTGATTTCCTCTCTGATTTCTTCAGTGATCTCGTGGTTATTTAGTAGTGTATTGTTTAGTCTCCATGTGTTTGTAGTTTTTACAGATTTTCCCCTCTAATTGATATCTAGTCTCATAGCATTGTGGTCAGAAAATATACTTGATAAGCTTTCAATTTTCTTAAATTCACCAAGGCTTGATTTGTGACCCAAGATATGTTGTATCCTGGAGAATGTTCCATGAGCACTTAAGAAGAAAGTGTGCTCTGTTGTTTTTGGATGGAATGTCCTATAAATATCAATTAAGTTCATCTTGTTTAATGTATCATTTAAAGCTTGTGTTTCCTTATTTATTTTCATTTTGGGTGATCTGTCCATTGGTGAAAGTGGGGTGTTAAAGTCCCCTACTATGACTGTGTTATTGTCGGTTTCCCCTTTTATGGCTGTCAGCATTTGTCTTATGTATTGAGGTGCTCCTTTTTGGGTGCATAAATATTTGCAATAGTTATATCTTCTTCTTGGATTGATCCCTTGATCATTATGTAGTGTCCTTCTTCGTCTCTTGTAACAGTCTTTATTTTAAAGTCTATTTTGTCTGATATGAGAATTGCTTCTCCAGCTTTCTTTTGATTTCCATTTGCATGGAGCATCTTTTTCCATCCCCACACTTTCAGTCTGTTTGTGTCCCTAGGTCTGAAGTGTGTCTCTTGTAGATGGCATATATATAGGTCTTGTTTTTGTATCCATTCAGCCAGTCGCTGTCTTTTGGTTGGAACATTTAGTCCATTTACATTTAGGGTAATTATTGAAATGTATGTTCCTATTACCATTTTCTTAGTTGTTTTGGGTTTGTTATTGTAGTCTTTTCCTTCTCCTGTGTTTCTTGCCTAGAGAAGTTCCTTTAGCATTTGTTGTAAAGCTGGTTTTGTGGTGCTGAATTCTTTTAGCTTTTGCTTGTCTGTAAAGGTTTTAATTTCTCCATCAAATCTGAATGATATCCTTTCTGGGTAGAGTAATCTTGGTTGTAGTTTTTTCCCTTTCATCACTTTAAATATGTCTTGCCCCTCCCTTCTGGCTTGCAGAATTTCTTCTGAAAGGTCAGCTGTTAACCTTATGGGGATTCCCTTGTATGTTATTTGTTGTTTTTCTCTGCTGCTTTTAATATTTTTTCTTTATATTTAATTTTTGATAGTTTGATTAATATGTGTATTAGCGTTTTTCTCCTTAGATTTATCCTGTATGGGATTTTCTACGTTTCCTGGACTTGATTGACTATTTCCTTTCCCATAGTAGGAAAATTTTGAACTATAGTCTCTTCAAATATTTTCTCAGTCCCTTTCTTTTTCTCTTCTTTTACTGGGACCCCTATAATTCGAATATTGGTGCATTTAATGTTGTCCCAGAGATCTCTGAGACTGTCCTCATTTCTTGTTATTCTTTTTTCTTTAGTCTGCTCTGCCATAGTTATTTCCACTCTTTTATCTTCCAGGTCACTTATCCGTTCTTCTGCCTCAGTTATTCTGTTATTGATTCCTTCTAGAGAATTTTTAATTTCATTTATTGTGCTGTTCATTATTGTTTGTTTACTCTTTAGTTCTTCTAGGTCCTTGTTAAAAGTTTCTTGTAGTTTCTCCATTCTATTTCCAAGGTTTTGGATCATCTTTACTATCATTATTCTGAATTCTTTTTCAGGTAGACTGCCTATTTCCTCTTCATTTGTTAGGTCTCATGTGTTTTTACCTTGCTCCCTCATCTGCTGTGTGTTTCTCTGTCTCGTCATTTTGCTTAACTTACTGTGTTTGGGGTGTCCTTTTCATAGGCTGCAGGTTCATAGTTCTCACTGTTTTTTGTGTCTGCCCCCAGTGGCTAAGGTTGTTTTGGTGGGTTGTGTAGGCTTCTTGGTGGAGGGAGCTGGTTCCTGTGTTCTGGTGGATGAGGCTGGATCTTGTCTTTTTTGTGGCAGGACCACGTCTAGTGGTGTGTTTTGGGATGTCTGTGACCTTATTATGATTTTAGGCAGCTTCTCTGCTAATGGGTGGGGTTCTGTTCCAGTCTTGCTTTTTGTTTGGCATAGAGTGTCCAGCACTGTAGCTTCCTGGTCGTTGAGTGGAGCTGGGTCTTAGCATTGAGATGGATATTTCTGCGAGATCATTTGTTGTTTGTTATTACATGCAGCCAGGTGGTCTCTGGTGGACCAATGTCCTGAACTTGGCTCTTCCATCTCAGAGGCACAGTCCTGACACCTGGTCAGAGCACCAAGACCCTGTCAGCCCCACGGCTCAGAAGAAAAGGGAAAAAAAAAGAAAGGAAGAAAGAAAAAATAAAATAAAATAATTAAAATAAAAAGTTAAACATAATTATTAAATTGAAAAAATTAAAAAGTATAAAAAATAGAAAACAAAATGAAAGAAAGAAAGAAGAGAGCAACCAAATCAAAAAACAAATCAACCAGTGATAACAAGCATTAAAAACTATACTAAAAAAAATAAACAAGAAACAAAAAGGCCAGTCAGAGCCCTAGGTCAAATGGTAAAAGCAAAGGTATACAGACAAAATAACAAAAAGAAACATACACATACACACTCACAAAAAGAGAAAAAGGAAAATAAATATATATCTGTATATAAAAAAAAGAAAGGAGGAAGAGAACTGACATATCAATTAACAAATCTACCAGTGATAATAAACTCTAAATACTAAACTAAGCTAAACATAAAGCCAGCAACAAATTAGATGCAGAAAGCAATCCCCAAATCTACAGTTGCTCCCAAAGTCCACCGCCTCAATTTTGGGATGATTCGTTGTCTCTTCAGGTGTTCCACAGATGCAGGGTACATCAAGTTGATTGTGGAGACATTACTGCTGGGAGTAATTTCCCTTTCTCTTCTTTGTTCACACAGCTCCTGTGGTTCAGCTTTGGATTTGGCCCCGCCTCTGCATGTAGGTCGCCTGAGGGCATCTGTTTTTCACTCAGACAGGATGGGGTTAAAGTAGCAGCTGATTAGGGTGCTCTGGCTCACTCAGGCCAGGGGAGGGAGGAGTACGGAATGCGGGGTGAGCCTGCTGGGGCAGAGGCTGGCATGATGTTTCAACAGCCTGAGGCACGCCAAAATTGTCCCTGGATCACGGGACCCTGGCAGTGGCAGGCTGCACAGGCTCCCAGGAGGGGAGGTGTGGATAGTGACCTGTGCTTGCACACAGGCTTCTTGGTGGCTGCAGCAGCAGCCTTAGTGTTTCATGCCTGTCTCTGGGGTCCGTGGTGATAGCCGCGGCTTGTGCCCATCTCTGGAGCTTGTTTAGGCAGTGCTCTGAATCCCCTCTCCTCTCACACCTGGAAACAATGGTTTCTTGCCTCTTAGGCAGGTCCAGACTTTTTCCTGGACTCCTTCCCGGCTGGCTGTGGTGCACTAGCCCCCTTCAGGCTGTGTTCACGCAGCTAACCCCAGTCCTCTCCCCGGGATCCGACCTCCGAAGCCCGAGCCTCAGCTCCTAGCCCCTACCCGTCCCAGCGGGTGATCATACAAGCCTCTCAGGGCAGTGAGTGCTGGTTGGCACCGATCCTCTGTGTGGGAATCTCTCCGCTTTGCCCCCTGCACTCCTGTTGCTGTGCTCTCCTCTGTGGCTCCAAAGCTTCTCCCTGCCACCCCCTGTCTCCGCCAGTGAAGGAGCTTCCTAGTGTGTGGAAACTTTTCCTCCTTCACAGCTCCCTCCCAGAGGTGCAGGTCCCATCCCTATTCTTTTATCTCTGCTTTTTCTTTTTTGTTTTGCCCTACCTGGGTACGTGGGTAGTTTCTTGCCTTTTGGGAAGTCTGAGGTCTTCTGCCAGCATTCAGTAGGTGTTCTGTAGGAGTTGTTCTACATGTAGATGTATTTCTGATGTATCTGTGGGGAGGAAGGTGATCTCCATGTCTTACTCCTCTGCCATGGGTAAGTGTTCTTTTAAAAGAGACCCCACAGAGCTTCCTTGCCCCTTCCCCTTCCATGTGAGGACACAACCAGATGTTAGCAGTCTGCAACCTGGAAGACGCTGAATCTGCTAGCACCGTGATACTGGACTTAGTCACCAGAACCATAAGAAATTAATTTCTCTTATTTATAAACCATCCAGTGTCTGGTATTTTGTTAAAGCACCTGACAGACTAAGACATATACTTTCCCAAACCACAAAATTCACTGATACTCTCTCAGGGCAGCATTGGCAAGAAGTGAGATGTGATCAGGTTTTCTTTGCCTTGGATTCTGCAGTGACCTTGGTTGGCATTCTTTGAGGACACAGAGGTGCTGTCTAGTCATGAAGAAAATTACATCTGCCATCAGAGAGGATTTTGAGAGGGAAGTAAGGAGATAGATAGAGTGAATAAAGAACTTTACATGTTATCAAGATACAAGTGTTGGGATCTTTTCAAAATACCTCCCCCACAAAATATCACAGGTCATTTCTGGATGCGTCTTTCTCTTCTGGCTAGGTGGAGAATATATCATGGGGAGTATTGTGGGTTAAATTATGCCTCCCCCAATACCTAATATCTGTGAATGTGATCTTATTTGGAAATAAGGTCTTTGTAGATGTAATTAAGATGAGGTCATATTGGAGTAGGGTGGGCTGTACATAACCCAATGACTGGTGTCCTTATAAGAAGAGAGAAATTTGGATACAGACATTCAGAGAGGAGAATACAATGTGAAGACAGAGACACAGACACAGCGGGAAGACAACCATGTGGAGATGGGGCCAAAGATCAGAGTAATGCAGCCAGAAGCCCAGAAACACCAAGATTTGCCAGCAACACCAGAAGGTGGAAGAAGCAAGAAGGTTTCTTCCCCAGAGACTTCAAAGAAGCATGTCCCTCCAACACCTTGATTTCAAGATGTCTAGCCTCCAGAATGGAGATAATAAATTTCTGTTGTTTAAAGTCTCCCAGGTTGTGGTACAGTTTAATGGCAGCCCCAGGAAACTAACACAGAAAGGCTGTGTCCATTTCACTATGTTTATCCCCCCAAGCCTTGCACAGTGCCTGACTCATGGTCCTCTAGAGATGTTGACTAAACAATTAAGGGACATTCCTTAGGGGCAGGGATTTATCTTTCTCACCCCCAGGTCCCTCTTTCAAAGCACAGTGGAGCACTTGGTTCAGTGAGCTGGTTCAATCATGAGTTCTCCTTGACTGCTGATTGAGGTGAGCTGGGAATTAGGAGTGATGGGTTCCCCAATACCTAGGGATGCCAAACAATTAGCCTCCTCCCTCCGGGTGCCCATAGGTCTGAAACCAGCCTTTCTAGGATACCTGGGAGAGTGTGGGGGATGTAATAATCATGTCTTTTAATTCTATATTTTTTCCAACTTTGTTGAGAAGTAATTAACAAATGCAATTTTATATATTTGTTCTATATGTTTGATGTTTTGACATCCTGGGGCTCTGCTGACTATTGAGGGACTACCCTTCCCAGAGACAGCTAATTCCTAGAGATAACTGGCCTGTGAGTGAGTCTTTCCTATGCAAACCAGCCAATCCACAGGCTAGACCACCAACCATCCTCTTTATCGGGCTCTCACACTCCAGGCCACTTTCCCTGTGCTAATCACCCCAGATCAGGTACCAGATTACTACGGAGAGCTCCCATGCCCCAGAACCCACTGGAATTCTTCAAACTAGCCAGTCCTAAACCTGCTCACTCTGCCTCACTGATTCTTTCCTGTGGAAAGCACAATAGAGGCACTTGCCCACAGTGCCCCTCTCCCCTCTGCCTCCAGATTGGCTGTGGTGCTTCCCTGCATGGTCCTGTGTGGGTGCATGAGAATGGTGAGTAAACTTCCTCCTTCATGACAGTCATTTCTGTGTTGGTGTGTTTTGCCATATCTGGTCAAAAAAAATCCTGGGTACCCATTAAAAAAGAGGGGTTGGGGAATGCCTGGAATCCAGAAAGGATGGGATCTGAGGAGAGAGCAGATTTGGTGAGAGGGGAGGCTGCAGGGATGATCAGGAATCAGATCCCTGATATGGCAGGGATGAGAGAAGATAGCCAGAGACCATCGGGCCACTGGGAAGCTCTATAGACAGAACCTGGGGTGATGAACCAGACACCTAGGCTGTGAATCAGCCCTGTGTGGAGGCATGACTGCTGTGGACATCTGTGTTTCTCCACAGGAGGCACATAAGACCCTTATGCACATCTTTTGTGACAGCAATAAGGGGTGGGTGGGTTGTGGCTGAGAAGCCAGGGTCCCTCTCCACCAGCAGGTTTTTAGGGCAATAACTCAGAGAGAATGTGGAGGCTGACAGTACGATTTTGGAGAGGAAACCCGGCCAAGTCCTTGGAGAGTAACAGGAAGCCAGTTCGGGCCCCCTAAGCAGTTCTGGCAACCTTATCTGTCAAAAGAAGGCATCTCTGTGCTGCTAGAGTGGCAACCTGCCCTCCTGAGGGCTCTAAGCACTGCCTCCCCCCCTCCCCCCCACAAAATGAAAGGACTGGCCTGACACCTTCAATCAATTCCCCTTTACCTCTTCTCTTCCTTAGGAAGGAAAATCATCTGTTTTGCAGTCTCTCCCCATCCAGCTGCAGCATCCATTGATTTCTGTAGTTGTTTATGCAAGTTGATATAGGCACTGAAGGACAATGACCCGCAACTCAGAAGTCCTGAACTTGAGAGAGGAGTTCAGACTCCTAAGAGTGACAACTTTGGTTGTCAGTTTTTAAAGGGCCAGGTCCTATAGGATACAGTGCACAGATACTGTTTGAGGGATGCATAGTTATTTTGATTTAATTCTTGTATGCCTTTTGTATCATCCCCCAAACAAAGTCCTCTTCCTGATTATTTATTCATCAGACTACATGGTAGCACAATGTTCCATCATACATCGTAGCTTATTTACAGGCTATTAAGAGAGGAAAGGTACAGACATAACAGCAAGTAAAGGTCAAATCATAGCATCTTAGGTTTGGAATAACCATTATATAGGTCTTTGTGATTTATAAAACACTTTCTCCTTTATTATCTAGTTCAATTTTTATATGGAATGAGAATTTTATGTATTAGGAATTTGAGCCTCAGAGAGAACATCATTCAGCAAATATCCACTGGGCATCCCCTTTGGGCCCGGTACTAGTCTAGGTGCTGGGGATCCAGTGTGACTGAAAGAGATCAGCTCCCAGCCTTCGCTGGCACTTATTCACAGCTGAAAATGGACTTGAATCCAAATCTGCAACAGGATGGGTTTCCAAGGCTGTGTGCAGTAGACCTCTGCAACTTGCTAGCTGTGTGATTCTGAGAAAATTACTGAACTTCCTTGAGGCTCCATGTATTCATTTGTAAAATAAAGATAATTGTACCTGCCTCAGAGGTTGCTGAGAAGTTTAGAGATTATGGAGGTTAAATTCCTGGCCCACAGTAAAGGCTCTATACAGGACAGTTGTCATGAATGTGCACCAACAGCTATGGAGGTCTGGAACTGGCAGCACTCACTCATTTCCCACTTGCGGATGGGAGTAGAGAAAGCTTCTTAGAAGGGGTTGCCTTGGTCTGAGCAATGAAAGACAAGTTCTTATTCTTGAAAAGCTATCTTTCCCATTAGCTGGAAGGTACTTGATTGATTTCAGTCTGACAAATATTATATAATGAGCTTACTTCCTCACTAGAATTTTTTCCAAAACTTGTGAGTTTAAGTCTCAGCTCAGGGGCTGACCATAGGCTAGTCCACTGCCCACTCTGGGTTTCCATTTTCTCCTCTGCAACACAAATATTGGCAGCAAGCCTGGGTTCTTGGACTTTTCCTGTAGACCAGAGGTGATCCTGGAAGATGCTTCAGGTATTTTCAATACTCCAGGAAGCCTGCTGGATATCTTATAGGTAGATGAAATAGAAGTGCACAGCCTAGGAAAAATGATACTTTTCTTACCATGTCATTCCTTGCTTTAAAATCCTCCAAGCCTCTCCATTCCTTGGAGTGAAGACATTGTCTTTCCAATGTCCAATGCAGCTCTCCACCATGTCTTCTTCAGCTATCTCTTTGTGTCATCTACAACTCTCTCCTTGGATTCTGCCCAGCTGTACCAGGGCTGGCTGTGCCCCTGACACTAAGCATGTTTTGATGTTCCTGGCTTTGCTTAGAATACTCAACCCCGATATACATACGGCTCACTTGTACTTCCTTTAACCGGCACTTTCTCCATGAATTCTGGGCTGACCAGTCTATTTTAAGTTACCCCCTAACCACCCCCACCAATGTTCTCCATGTCACCCCCATACATATTCATGGATATTGTGCTGACCTTGCTTTCCTTTTTCTAATAACACTTATGACCTTATAGTACACAATATAATTTACTTATTATTTTCTTATACATTTGTCTTGACTTTACTTTTCCACTAGAATTTGTGCTAATCAAGGACCTGGAATTTTTAAAAACATTTTGTTCACTGTCTTATTCCAAATATCCCAAACAATACCTGGCGCATAGTAGGCACTCACTCTAATCAGGATCTTTGAATGAATACATACATTTTAGCTGGGATTCTATTGATCAATTTCAAGTCGATCACTTGAAAGAAATGCTTTTTGGAAAATTTAAATACAAAATGGGGGAAACTAATTATTACTTAATATATATAGTTCGCTTGATAGACAGAATATTTCAAAAGAACATAGGTGAATATTAGTGAAATCATAGACTCTTGGTGGTGAATTTTGTAAATGGATGCTGAAATGGTGAAAAAACACCATTTGAGATCTAAAATGTCATAGAAGTGTGTGGAAGTGTGTTGTGAGAAGTGTCCAGGGGGGTCAGAAGTGGTGCTTTCGGGGGAGCTCATCATATTTAGATCCTATCATATTGAAGTCCCAACACTGAATTCAGTGTCATTGGAGTTTGCTAAGTAAATCTGTGGTTTTGTTTCAAATCAAGCATAAGATTAAAATATTGTCTTAAAATTTTTTTAAACAGAACTAAGTCGTTAAGGGGAAATATTTTTATTATTTAATTAGGTAAGAGAAGCCAGGGAGGCACAGTATTTATGCCCTGATTATCTCTCCCCACCAACTTGCTGCTTATCTCCATGGGAAAACTAGAGGCAATGATTAGAGAATTAAACCTCCCTTACTCACTCATGCGGTGCATACACTAACCTTCCATTTGGTATTTATTTTCCAGATGAAGGAATTTAATTTATTTTTCTTTCTTTCCCTGGGACCCCAATTACCTGACCTAGAGCAGCCTCCAGATTTGGCTGAAAGAAACCTCCTTTTTCATTCTCCTATGGGTTTTGCTCACCTTTGGACAGGTAAAGAAATCTACCAGAGCCTTTTTTTTTTTAAAGGATTTTCTTATTTATTTATTTATTTATTTATTTTTGGCTGTGTTGGGTCTTCGGTTCGTGCGAGGGCTTTCTCCAGTTGCGGCAAGCGGGGGCCACTCCTCATCGCGGTGCGGGGACCGCTCTTCATCGCGGTGCGCGGGCCTCTCTCCATCGCGGCCCCTCCCGTCGCGGGGCACAGGCTCCAGACCGCAGGCTCAGCAACTGTGGCTCACGGGCCCAGCCGCTCCGCGGCATGTGGGATCCTCCCAGACCAGGGCTCGAACCCGCGTCCCCTGCACTAGCAGGCAGATTCTCAACCACTGCGCCACCAGGGAAGCCCTACCAGAGCCTTTAATAAAATTTAATCCTCATCCACCTTGGACAACAATGGATGGGGAAGCTCCCCATAGTAGGGAAGGGTTCTTTCTCATCCCAGAGACACACCCATCCCTTTGGCCTCTTATTATTGTTGCTGCCAACAAAGCTATTTTCAGAGACTCACTTTCACGTGTATCCAAGGTAGACCTAAATCCATTCCTTCATTTTCCATGGTACAACAGAATCAGGCAAGAATGGCCAGCAGAGCTCCAAGGTCACAGAAGAGACTTAACCACAGAGAGCAGTGCACCACCTGATATTTTGGTTTATAGGATACTTGTTATCTAACAGCAGCCTTGGGTTCTTCACAGGCTGTCTCCCAGCTTTGCCCACATTCACACACTTTTCTGAGGCTATTGCCAATTTCTCCCACCTTCCTTCAAGTATATTTAGATACATCAAAATCTTAGCTAAAGAGAGTGGGTTCAGAAGAAGATGAGCACCCTTTTTCTTGCCCATCTACACCTTACAAGGCTTGGTTTTCTGTACCAGAACCTGTCTCTTCCTTGATGTCTAAAACTGGGAAATATTGGACACTTTAGTAGTGATAATGTATTTATTTCCTCATGTATATGAACTTATTATCTATCCCCAAATAGCAAGCTCTCCTAAACACAGTATAAGAAGCCCTATCTTCATACACAGGATACTTTTCTGTGCCTCAATTTATCATAAGAAAAATGTAAAATACTTAGAAAAGTGCCAAGCATATAGTTAATGCTATTTAAATTTTACCTGTTACTATAGCTTTAAGATCAAGTAACCCGAATGTAAGCCAGGGCTTGATATGACCCAGTCTTTGTGGGGAGTTGCTTTCAAAGTAGCACAGACTGCTAACTTAAAAATGATTTAAGATCATTCAGTTCTTTAATTCTGATCTTCAGAAGTGTCCAGAGAATGCAAATAGGTTACCATTAAAAGGATGGAGCCGGGCTTCCCTGGTGGCGCAGTGGTTGAGAATCTGCCTGCCAATGCAGGGGACGCGGGTTCGAGCCCTGGTCCGGGAAGATCCCACATGCCGCGGAGCAACTAGGCCCGTGAGCCACAGCTACTGAGCCTGCGCGTCTGGAGCCTGTGCTCCGCAACAATAGAGGCCGCGATAGTGAGAGGCCCGCGCACCGCGATGAAGAGTGGCCCCTGCTCGCCGCAACTAGAGAAAGCCCTCGCACAGAAACGAAGACCCAACACAGTCATAAATAAATAAATAAAATTAAATTAAAAAAAAAAAAAAAAAAAAAAAAAAAGGATGGAGCCTGTGGTTGCCAAACACATTCTGGGACTGCTCACTGGGTATTGTGTATTCAGACAGCAAGTCCCAGAGCCAAGCTGAAGATGTGTGGTGCTGGTAGAGAAAATAGAAGACAAGTACAGAGACAGAGTAAACCATACATCTTGGAGTAAAGCAAAAACATAGTAATAGCCAACTTACATTCAATGCTTACTAAGTGCTAGATACTTATGCTAAGATCCTTACATGCACTATCTCATTTAATATTCACAGCATCACAAAGAGGTAGGTATATTGATAATATACTAGTAATGTGCTTGCTTTACAAATAAGAATGCTGAAGTTCAGAGAAGTTAACTTACTAAACCGAGGTCACACAGCTTCCAAGTGACAGGGCTGGAAACTCACTCTGAAAATATGTGTGTCGATTCAAGAATTCAATCACCCAGTTAAGAGTCAGGTCATTATAGCATCAACCAGATGCCAAACTCAAAGGGTTGAAGCCAACATGGGGTCAGAAATGGCAAGTATTCATTCATGTAGATCAAGGTGCAGAAAGATTCTTGAAGATGTCGAGTAAACTGTGTTTGCTTCTTTCATACTCATTTTGACATGCTCTTCTGATATTACTGTTGATTCTTAAAGCAGCAATACTCCATGCAATGGCTGGGAAAATATCTTGTAAGTCACAGTATTTGTCTTGTTTGTTTCATTCATTTGTTCTACAAACATTTATCCATATACCATCTATATATCTACTGTTTATTATGACTACAGATTTCAGCATTTTCCCTGTCACCAAGAATCTCGCAGTCCACTGTAGGAGACCAACATTTACAAAATGTAGTTTTTCATGAGAAGGGAAATTTGGTCTGCCTGAGTGTGTGAAGGAAGGCTTCTTGGAGGAAGTGATCCTTGAGATGATTCTTGAAAAAGGAGCAGGAATTTTTCAAGTGCATAAGGGAGAGAGAAGAAAGAATTCCAGGCACAGAAAACCGCACTTCCAATATTCTTTCCCCAAACCCACATTGTTATATCCCATCATCTCAAAATGCTTGGTTATTTACTAAATATGCTTCTTGCCAGAGGCAATGATGATTTGCAAAGGACAGGATTGATTGATTGGGTCTCAGATTCTCAGGAATCAGGAAGAGTGTGGCATCAATAATATTTTCCTAGACTTCCAAAACACATGCTACCAATATGCTCCCTCTTCCTGGCTCCAATTCCTGCACAGAGGTAGTCTGACTCTCATATTTCCCTGCCTTGGGAATCTAGGATTCAGTAGTTGCTTCTGCTTCTCAGACACAATCTTCCTTGGAACTGCTGCTCCTCTCCATTCCAGCTGAAGCCCTTGTCAACTTTGGCAGCTGTCCAAGCTTCATTCTCCCTGCATGGAGAGGTCGAGCATTGCTCTGCAAATTATGCACCAGCCCCTTGATGTTTGGGGAGCTTGTGGACCCATTTTGCTGTGAGGAGGTCAATTATTTAGTGAAGGCAGTGTAAATGATTCACAGGTGATGGTGTGATGGTGTTCCTGGCTTTGGGACAGCCTGTCTTGGGAAGTGTGATTGACTCTGGCATATGGTGGACCTAACTCTCAGACAGAGCTGGGCACAATTCACCTATTCCTTCAGTCCTGTGGATTCCATGTCCTGGTTCATCCTCAGACAGCATCCCACATTCATAGTCATTATAGTTGAAAATCTATCACCTCATTCGGTACTCAGCTTATTTCTGCATGGGTTGGGGGTTGAAATAATGTGGTCTAGTGAAATAAGCTGGATCCGGACAGATTTGGGTGTGAATTTTGCTTTTTAAACTTTTCTGGACATCAGTTTTCTTTTATAAATTAGGGGTAATAAAAAAAAAAACTTTGAATAGTTAATATCTCCATTTGAATATTTAATGGAAGGTACTTGGCCAAGACAGACTCCTTGATGTCCTACTCCACCCCACCCACTGGAATGGTGTTCCCCATCTTGGGAAATGAGAACCCCTTTTCTCAGCTACTCAGGACTAAGTCCTAGAAGTCATATATGATTCCCATCTCTCCTGCAGCCCCCATTGTTACTCTATTTACTAGTCCTTTCTGCTCTACCTCCAACATGCACCCCCTATTGGATCATCCTCACCAGCAACTCTATTATTCCCCAGCTGAAGCCTCCATCAGTTCAGTTGAGTTATTGAAAAGCCTTCTCATTCTTTTCCCTGCTGCTGCCTTCACCACTCTAGCTCTATATCATCCTCACCCAGCAGTCAGGAAGGTCTTTTAAAACTAAAAGGAAATCCTGCCATTTGTGACAACATGGATGAATCTGGAGGACATTATGCTATGTGAAATAAGCCAGTCACAGAAGGAAAAACACTGCATGATTTCATTTACATGAGGTATTTAAAATAAGAAACTCGTAGAAGTGAAGAATAGAAAGGTGGCTGCCAGGAGCTGGGGAAGGGGAGAAGTGGGGAGTTGCTAATTAACAGGTGTAAAGTTTCAGTTGTGAAAGATGAATCAGTGCTACAGATCTGCTGTACATTGTGCGTTTTAGATAACAACACTGTATTGTGCACTTAAAAATCTATTAAAAGGGAAGATCTTATGTTAACTGTTCTTACCACAATTTAAAAAACTAAATAAAAATAAATAAACTGGATCTTACCACTCCCCTGATAATAACCCTCTAATGGCTGCCCCTTACTCTTAAAATAAAGTCCATTGCCTTTCTTTCACCTACAGACTCTACATGACTTGACTCGGGTCTACCTTTTCCTCCTTGATACTGACCACCCTGGCCTTGGAATTTCAGGACACTCCAAACATGTTCCCACCTGAGGGCTTTTGCTTTTGCTCTTGCTGCCTCCTCCTCTGCCTGGACTTGGCCTCCTCTGGCTTGGTTGGCTCCATGTCAACATCCAGATGTCTGGAAGAGCAGCCTCTCCTGTCACCATAGCTGGTTTATTTTCTTCATGTTGCTCATCCCTACCTTCAGTGATGATGTTCAGCTCCCCACTGGTTTACTAGCTGTCCCCTCCACTAGGAAGGGAGCTCTTTGAAGACCAAATCTGTTAGTCTTACTTACCATGGTAGCCCAAGGGAAGACTGTCAGATAAAATATAGGACAATTTGAATTTAAGTTTGAATTTCAGTTAAACAACAAATACACTTTTAGTATAAAACAATTGCAAAGGGCAGGCTTATACTGAAAAAAGGTATTTGTTGTCTTTGTATTTTTATTTGCTAAATATGGTAGCCCTAGTCCCAGGGCTTGTCCCAGGGCTGGCACCTCTGCTGATACTTAATAAGTTTTTGTTGAAAGAAAGAAGGAATGAAAGAAAGGAAGAAAGAGAGAAATAAAGAAATGAAAAATGGTCATAAAACAAAACCTGCAGACTGAATTCCTTGTATCTTTGCTGTCATGTTCTTAGCATCTTGTAATGCTTGACCTATGACAGGTGCTGAGTAAAAGTGTGCTAAGTGAATAAGGAAGAGTGGGGTATCCAGTGTGTTTTTTCCCTCCATATCACATTGTTAGTCTCAATTTGCAGCTGGAGAAATAGGGTTAGACAGCAAGAGCCTTTTCCAAAGTCAAGCATCTAGGGATAACTTTACTTGAATACATCAGAAAGCAGATCCTGGAAGGTGGCTTAAGTTTTTTTTTTTTTTTTAAATTAAATAATTTTTATTTATTTATTTATTTTTTGGCTGCATTGGGTCTTCGTTGCTGCGCGCGGGCTTTCTCTAACTGCGGTGAGTGGGGGCTACTCTTTGTTGTGGTGTGCAGGCTTCTCATTGTGGCGGCTTCTCTTTGTTGTGGACCACAGGCTCTAGATGCACGGGCTTCAGTAGTTGTGGCTCGCGGGCTCTAGAGTGCAGGCTCAGTAGTTGTGGCACATGAGTTCAGTTGCTCCATGGCATGTGAGATCTTCCCGGACCAGGGCTTAAACCCATGTCCCCTGCATTGACAGGCAGATTCTTAACCACTGCACCACCAGGGAAGTCCCAGGGTGGCTTAAGTTAATGGAGGCTTATTTGCTACTTCTATAAAAGAAGCCGGTGTTGAGGTAATCTAGGTCTGGTATGATGGCCTTGAGACCAGGCTTCAATCTTTCTCCTCCATAATCCTCTACAGCCCACTTCTACCTTCAGGTTTATGGCATGGTCCCAAGATGGTTGCAGGAAAAACCAGTGGATGGATGGCCAATCACCACATTCACATTCCAGGAAAGCAGCAAGCATCAGCAGGTAAGGACAAAAGATCACTCCCCCCAACCCACCCCTTTAAGAATCCTTCCTCAGAGTCCTTTATGACACAATCTCTTGCATCTCATTGGTCAGAACTTTGTCTCATGACCACTGTCAACTGTAAAGGAGCTGGAAATGTTTTGATTCCAGATGGTCATATGTGCTTTGCTAAAAATGGAGTTTTGCTCTTTAGAGAAGAAGGGAATCATGTTGTAGAGCAAAGAACAACCTCTGCCGCAGCTGGAGAGTAGCAGAAAAATTCCCGGCGTATCCTCAGTCTGCTGTACCATATGCTGCTCACCACCCTGTGATAGCCTTCTAAGTGTGGAGAGAGAGGTAGACCCCAGCCTCCTGGCCACGGGTTTTGGAGACTTCCCATATCCTTTTGCTACTGGATCTGCTCTGTCATGGACCAGTGCTTGAGGGGAGTGGGTCAGAGCCTGGGGTGTGGACCTTTGTGTTAATCTGAGACTTTTTCTGTGTTGAAGAGTTTGCAGCATATTCACAGTCTAGAGGGCATTGCAGAGACCCAGAGCAGTTTATGCCTCTTTAGTTTAGAAGTAAAATACAGAGACAAAAGTAGGGACAGGATGGTGCTAGGGAGTTAGACCAAAGCAGAGGAATGAGAGGTACCAAGTGTCTGATCCATTGTCCCAGTATCCCAATAGATCTCAACAGGTTGAAGCAGCAGTCTGAGGATAATAAGACAGAAATGAACAAGAATCAAATAGCCTACACTTGAGTCCCAAAGAAAACCAACAAGATAGACTGATGTGACTTAATACCAGCAGAATCATTGAGGTGTTTCATTGGCAGCAACTTGAGCCATGATGGAGTTGGGAGATATTTTGTTCTTCACCGTGGTCAGTAGGAGCACAGAATTGGTCAGGGAGGTGAGGGTCATGCTCTGTTATGCACAGATTAGACCGCACCTGTAACCTTGATTTCGGTTCTGGGCTCTGTACTTCAAGGGAAAAAGATAGACCAGTTTTAAAAGATAAGCAACCAGGGTATGATTGAATAGCTCCTCTGCCTGTCTGTTTAACATTTTTATCAATCACTTGGGTCATGCCTGCTTGTCAAATTTGTGGATTACTCTAGTCTGACAGAGTCAGCAGATACTGTGACTGACAGAATCAGTCAAGAAGAACAATGGACAAAAGTCATCCTATGAAACTGAAAATAGATTAAGGTAAGGTTCTGAATTTTGGTCAAGCAATCAACTAGGCAAGAAGGGGATGAGGGAAAGAGGGTCCGCTGAGGTACTATTGTGTCTTAGTGTGTCCAGGGGCCACTGAGTGGTGCCTGCCAAGGGACCTCTGGCCAGTATTGACGTTTGTGACTTTTCCCCAGCTTTGGGGATTCACATACTCCAAGTATTCCAGAGCCTACTGGACTTGGGGATGTGGACCCATGCTAACAATGCTTACAGAAGACTGAGGAATAATAATAACTAATGCAAAATACATTGATTTTCAACATGAAATATTTTTGTTAGGTACTCTATATCTGATGTATATATATATATAATTTTTCCCCCTTTGCAGGAAAACAATTAAGGAGACAAATAATACTCCTAAGGTTTGAGGAAGATGGAATTGAAAAGAGGGATGTGAGTAGTGTGATTTGAATGCTTGATGACATCATGTTAAAAGGGCCTGATGAATGCTTCTTTCTAATGTGGATGTTCCCACGTTGGAAACATAGAGAGCCTCTAGATATGTCAGGTTGCAGGCAACTTTTATAGGCCTTGGAAATCATTTTGTCCTTTAAGATAACTTGGCAGAGTTCTGTTTTGTCCTTTTATTGTTGATATATACTATAAGTCTTAGGAAACAACAATATTTCTTTCTTTCTCTAGACCTTGAGGTGCATCAGCTTGCCCTTTCTTTTGCTCTGAGGTCCCAGGGTGCCCTGGAAAGAAGGACTGACCTTGAAGGGTTAAGCTCATTAACCCTTCATTGCTGTCTACCCCTGGGCATTTCTCTGGAGAAAAAAAAAAAAATTCCCTGCCCTCCAAATCTGCTATCTTTTAGGGGCAGACTCCCAGACACACTCAATCATTGCCCTGTGATATTCCAGCCTCCTGGGCACAAATGCAAACAATCCCAAGGCATTGATTTTGACTCTTCCCCATGCTCTTAGTTCCCAGTGTGTGGCCATATGCATTCATTTACCTGTCCAAAGGGATTCCTCCTTCCATCTTCTGTTTATTGATGTTCTTGTCACATCTCCCTTAGGACGTCCCAGTGAGAAGCAGAGGGCACACTCACATTAGGGTAATCTGGGAGGAGTTTAATAAAGGACTATTTACAAAGCTGGGGCAGGGTTTAGGGAAACCACAAAGAATAGCCCAGTACCACGGGGCTTGAAATCTATTGGCCATCATAGGTCCGAAGTAGTGGAGAGAGGAAAAGGAGAATCAGGAGACAGAGAGGCCTGTGTGAAATGGACCTTTCAACAAGATCCCTGGCCTTGGGCAAAACCAGCCCACGGCAACCCCACAGCAACGGTAATAAATGCCACACTCTTAACTGCTCTCTCTCTTCCTTCTCATGTTGGTGTGCAACACTGGCCAAACTCTGTTGCAAGTGAGTGGGCAAAGGAGCTCAATGGTGTACTCTGAGGAATTCAGCCTCCCAGGGTACAGCAGAGTGAATAAAAGTGGAGAGTGGATGTAGAGGGGCAAATGAAATAATCCAACAAACCACTGAAAGCCAGACTTTGTTATGAACATTTTTATTTTCTTGGTATCCCATCCTGCACGTAGTAGTTTTGCTATAGTTTGACTATGACTTTCTCTAGGGTGAGAGTCTGATCTTTGACTCCTATATTCCAGGGCTCAACCAGTGCCCAAAAGGTGCTCCATAAGTGTTTGTGGGATGACTGGTGAGTGAGTCAATGAATGAATGAATGAGCTCAGTGAGCTCAGTGGGGACTTGCACTTATTTTTAGTTCACTGCTGCAGTCTCTGGAGGCAGCCTTTCCCTGGTCTCACTTGCAGGCCCCTAGGAACAGTTTCTGCTGTTGAATTTCTGTGTCACCCTCCTGTACCTGGGGCTGCCCCTCTAGTATGGTTTTGGGATTTTTTTTTTTTTTTTTTAAATGCATTAATCTTTTTTTTTTTTTTTAATTTTTATTTATTTATTTATTTATTTATTTATTTATTTATTTATTTATTTATTTTTGGCTGTGCTGGGTCTTTGGTTCGTGCGAGGGCTTTCTCCAGTTGCGGCAAGTGGGGGCCACTCTTCATCGCGGTGCGGGGACCGCTCTTCATCGCGGTGCGCGGGCCTTTCACTATCGCGGCCCCTCCCGTCGCGGGGCACAGGCTCCAGAAGCGCAGGCTCAGCAGCCGTGGCTCACGGGCCCAGCCGCTCCGCGGCATGTGGGATCCTCCCAGACCAGGGCTCGAACCCGTGTCTCCTGCATTAGCAGGCAGATTCTCAACCACTGCGCCACCAGGGAAGCCCTGGTTTTGGGATTTTTGTTTCATCGCCGGAGTGCTGAAAAGCAGCCCTTGACTCAGGCATAGCCTCTGCTCTCTCTCTTTTCAGCAGGCAGGCTTTCTGTGACAGATGCTTAGCTCCTGTCTTCCTTCCAGGAAGGTTCCTTGAGGAAACCTTTTCTGCTCACTCTAGGCAGATGAAATTGATTTCTCCCTGACATACTCCCATTTATATGAACTGTTAAACAAACATCGATTTCTTCGTCTGTCATGTTCTAGGCACTGTCTAGGTGGATATGACATAGTTGGACATAAGGACAAAGAGTTGCAATCCAGAGGGAGAGAAGACAAGCAATAGATCATTATTACACAGTGTGATAGGTGATGTTGCAGGAACACAGAGCAGTGTGGGAGCACAGATGAAAAACATCTCATCCAACCTGGAGATTCCAGGAAGTCTTTCTGGAGGGGTTGGCACCTGACCTTCTATGATGGCAATGAGCTAGGCAATGGAAAGTGAGAAATGTGTTCCAAGCCAAGTGAAGACTATCATCAAAATGACAGATGCCTGACCCAGCATGGTGTGTGCAGGAAATATGAACAAATCTGTACTATTAGTGATAAAGCTGAGGTATGATGGGCTGAGATGCAGGTGGTTGGAAGAGCAGGTAGGAGTGAGGATTTGGAAGACTTGGTGTTATGCTAAGCTTAGGTGTTATCAGGACTGTAGCTAGGGCGAGGTGAGTGAGGCATGTGCTTCAAATGTCACATTTAAAGAGGCTCCAAAAACTTAGCAATCAAGATAAAAATATCAAAATTTTAAGTAAGGACGAATCAGTATCACTGATTTTTTTTATTTTGCCTCAGGATCCAATAAGGCTCAGCATGACACTGTTACTGATCTTGTCTTTATTGCATTAAAGAGTATTTATCTCTTCAACAGATGTTGCACAAACAACTGTATATCCACATGCAAAAGAATGAAGTTGGACCCATGCCTCATATCATACACAAAGACTAGCTGAAAGTATATCTTCATAGTCCTAAATGTAACAGCTAAAACTCTAAAACTCCCAGAAGGAAACACAGGGAATAAATCTTCATGATCACGAGTTAATTAATAATTTCTTAGATATGACAACAAAACCACAAGTGATAAAATAAAAGATTGATAAGTTGGACTTCATCACGCTTAAAAACTTTTGTGCTCCTAAGGATACCATCAAGAAATTGAAAAGAGAGCTCAAAGACAGGGACGAAATATGTGCAAATCATATATTTGTTAAGGGACTTGTATCCAGAATATATAAGGAATGCTTACAACTCAATAATAAAAGAACAAATACCCAAATAAAAAATGAGCAAAGGATTTGAGTAGACATTTCATAAAAGAAGATATATGAATGGCTATAATAAGCATGTGAAAAGTTGCTCAACATCCTTAGTCATTAGCAAAATGGAAATCAAAGCCACAATGAGATAATATTTCACATTCAGTAGAATGACTATAATAAAAAAGACAGAGCATGATAAATACTGATGGGGATATGGAAAAATTGGAACTCTCTTACATGGCTCATGGTAATGTAAAATAGTGTGCAGCAGCTTTGGAAAACAGCTTGGCAGTCCCTCAAAGAGTCAAACAGAGAGATGTCATATGACCTAGCAATTCCATTCCTAGGTATTCTCCCAAGAGAAATGAAAACATCTGTCCACACAAAACTTGTAATGCATGTTGATAGCAGCATTATTCATAGTAACTAAAAGATAGAAACAGCCCAAATATCCATCCATTTTGTTGAATGGATCAACAAATGAGGCATATCCATACAATGGAATAATATTTGGCTATGAAAAAAGAACGACGTACTGATACATGTTGAAACATAGATGACCCGTGAAAGCATAAGCTAAGTGAAAGAAGCCAGTCACAAAAGACTACATATTATATGATCCCATTTCTATGAAATGTCCAGAATAGGGAAATATAGAGAGGTATAATGTAGTTTAGGTGATTGCTTAGGGCTCGAGGGAGTGGCAAGAGTGCTGAAGAGTGACTATTAATAGGTACAAGGTTACTTTTGGGGTGATAAAACTGTTATAAAATTAGTTGTAAATCAACTATACTCCAGTAAAAATTTTAAAAAACTGCTGTAAAATTAGAATATGGTAATGGTTGCACAATTTTGTAAATATACCAAACCACTGAATTGCACACTTCAAACAGATGAACTTTTTGGTATGTAAATTAAATCACAATAAAGTTAATATATTATTCATTTTGATTACTGAGTGTTTTGGCACCTCCTTAAATCTTGTCCCGGGGGGGAAAGTGCCTCACTTGTCTCACCCTAGTGCAGGCCCTGGTAGTTAGACTTCATCTTGTTTTCTATAGGAAAACTTTGAAGTGTTTAAAGCAGGGGATGGTCAAGTTTGCCTACTGGACATGTGGCTTTGCTGCAGTGTGGAGGATGGTTAGCGATGACGGGCAATGCCAGAGGCAGGGACCCATCTGGGAGGTAGCTGTGAGAGTTTCTCTCCTGACGCATGAATGTAGTACAGGGTATGTGTATGGAGAGCTGTTTAGGAGGGGAAATGAATGAGCCTGGATTGGGAAGGAGAGGTCTAGGATACCTCTCAGGCCCCTGGGTTGGGTGACTTGGTCAATCTCAGCTACTGACCAGCTTTGAACTTGGTTCAGTCTGGGCTGCTTGTGAAGTACCCAGGAGATTATAACCACGAGATCATTGGTATATTGTATTATCTCCTTGTTGAAACCTTGACAGCAGTCTACTGCTCTTAGAGTAAACCTCAGCCTCCCTGCCGTGGCCCCGCAGGCCCTGAATGGGACCTCTGCCCACCTGTCCAGCTCTATCCCATTCACACTCCCTCTCACTCCCTCAGCTCAGCCCCTCAGGCCTCTGTTCTGCTCCTGGAATATGCCAAGGGGAGTCCTCC
This sequence comes from Balaenoptera acutorostrata, assembly GCF_949987535.1. Lineage (NCBI taxonomy): Eukaryota > Metazoa > Chordata > Mammalia > Artiodactyla > Balaenopteridae > Balaenoptera > Balaenoptera acutorostrata. The sequence continues at coordinate 102,456,845 of NC_080068.1, read as the reverse complement.
CTCTGGGACTCAGTACTCAGTTCTTCAGACTGGAATCTTCCCCCAGCTGTTTTTATGGCTGACTCTTTTATTTTTTAGTGTTTCCCTGGACTGTTGTAAGTTCATGAGGCCCCTCAAAGTGCCTTCTCTACTTACCTTTTATATTGTCACTCAGTGTATTAATTTCCTATGGTTGCTGTAACAAATCTCTACAAACTTGCTGAAAATAATACAAATTTATTATCTTACAGTAGGTTGGAAGTTCAACATGGGTCTCATTGGGCTACAATCAAAGTATTGGTGGGTCTGTGTTCCTTTTTCTAAGGAAGAATCCATTTCCTTGCCCTTTCCAGATTATAGAACCCACTCATGACTCCTTTCTTCCATCTTCAAAGCCAGCAACATTGCATCTCTGGCCATTCTTGTGTAGTAACATTTTTCTCAGACTCTCCTCTTCTACCTCCTTCCTCCACTTTTAAGGACCCTTGTGATTATACTGGGACTACCTAGATATCCCAGGTGAATCTATCTTAAGGTCAACTGATCAGCAACCTTAATTCCATCTTCAGCCTTATTTCTCATTTGCCATGTAACCTAACATATTCTCAGGTTTTGAGGTTAGGGTGTGGATATAAGCTCATGGGAACCTTTAGCGTGTCGACATAGGTAAAATCTCGAGAGTGGATGAGAGTGTGGAAAAGAATGGTTCTCAAGCACACCTGTCTGTCAGAAGTTGTTCATCTGTTCACATATTTAACAATAAGCATCTCCTTATACCAGACACTGTTCCTTTGGGTTATATCCATTCCTTTGGGAGATATTAGACAGACTAAAGATGTTACCCTCCCAGGCCTTACATCTTTTGTAGAGCTTTAAATAATATAGATGCCTGGACCCCATCAGCCACTCTTACAGCCTAGCCACTTTGATGAAGATGACAAATCATTAAATGGCAAGTTAGAATTATTTGAATCTAAGTTTTCCTACATTTTGACCATCAGTCCAGAGGAAGAGTTTTTTTGGAACAGTGTTTCTAAAACCATCTGTGGTGAAAGACAAATTGGTTTTTAATTTCCAATCCATTTGTGATACTTTTGGAAAATACAAAAAGTAAAAATAAATCACTAGCAAAATGAGAGGTTGCTTGGTTGTCATGGTGTTGTCAAATGCCTGTAAAAGTTCCTAAACACTCTCAATTTCTATACTAATATTGTCATAAGCAAATGACAAATATTTCTCAGAGCAGCCCCAGTCCTGTGTCTCTGACTTAGTCTCAGTTTTTCATCTGTAAAATGGGAAATACATATGGGAGAGTCATTATGAGGATACAAGTGCATAATGTAAATTACTGAAGTCATTGTCTGGCTTCATAAGTGATAGTTATTAATGCCCATAGATATTATGCTTTAATATTTCTTAATAATTCTGTAATATTCAATTTTTGGTGACATAAAAATCAAATTAGGCATCTTTGCTTCTCCAGCAGAAAGCTGCATCTTGCTGGCTCATCATAAAAACAATGTAGAATTTGAGTATGTGCTTGGGATTTGTTTTTGCCTACAAACAACAATACAGGCAAAACATGCCTTTGAATACTGTTGATGAATAATAATCATTGAGAAACCCCATTTGATTTTTAAACACTAGCCAGATGTTACCCTTCCCCATTGCAAACCGTGCCCACCCTCGGGCCCATTAGACAAAATGCTGGCTGTCACCAGCTGACAAGGTCTGGGGATTGACTCTTTTTAAATAGCCATAAGGTCAAGGGGATTAAACGCTCTCCAGGGAGTCACAGGAAAAGTAGAATATCAGCATCGCCTTTTTCCCTTGAAGATGGCTCACTGACATTTTCAAAAAGGAAGGGCCATGGCTACCTGTCAGCCCTGAATGGGAAACACAAGGTTAGATGCAAAGTGAGAAGGTCACCCACCACCTGGAGATGCAGCTGTAATTTCATTCGGAGAAGCGTGGGGAATTCTTTTGAGGGCTGGAAAACGAGACAAAGCCTGAAAATGACAGGCGACTTGGCAGAAGAGAGACAGCAAGAACTTTGGCAGGACAGGGTCCTGAGTTTGAATCTCAGCCCCACTGTTTGCTGATTCTGTGACCTCAGGCTCATTACATAGCCTCGGACAATGGAAACTCCTCTACAGTATCGTCATGGGTGTTAGTGATATTATATATGAGTGTCTGGAACATAGTGAGTGATCCGTGGAGCCTAACTATTGCTGATCTTGTCTTGGTCACCCAAACAACAAGGTCCACCAAAAATTCGTGTAGCCTCCTTCTTCTGTTTGTCACATCTTTTAAAACCTTTGTACATGGATGACTCTAGTTAATGCTTGTGCGTTACAGGTGCCAGCTGTTTCCTCAATCACACATGCTGACTGTTTTGTCCCTATCTCTATCTAGATACAAAACTTATGGCCTTAACCAGAAATTCAAGTATGCCAAGCATTGTGTGTGTGTGTGTGTGTGTGTGTGTGTGTGTGTGTGTGTAAAAGACACACACTTCTGTTAAAGACATTGTATTGGGCTTTTGGTCTCCAGAGTCACATTGGGCTAAGATAGATTCAGAAAGCTCAGGTCTCTTCTTTGAGAAGAAAAATGTGGAATAAGAATCTGGTACGTTTCTTTCACTGAATGGGAATGGCCAATGAGTCTTGCAGAGAGAGGACATAGCCTAATTGGACTTAATCGTTTATGGAGGTGCAGTGCTCTGAATTGCCCTTCACTGTCTTGATAAGAAAGCAGAAAGATTCAAAATACTTATGACGCAGTGAGTTAATCAAAGCATGTTGTTAGCTGGCTAATCAGCTTGGGGCAAAGGTGTCAGGTGAAATTAAATTTGCCTCTGCTCTGGGCTCTGTCTCATGTTAGAGCTCAGATAAGAACCATCTGAACTCTGAGAGATGTCAATTGAAGTAAAAAAAATTAAAAGAACTTGTTTTTGTGGCCATGGAATCTAACCCTGAAACCCTAAGGACTGAGTTAATACCAGTATTTGTGAAACATGGTTTGGAGAGTTGAAGTTATTGACACATCTATTGAAGCCACTGCCATATTTCAAAAAAATCTGAAATGTCACTGCTTGTAAGATCCACCATTCTTCTCCTTACCTCTAAGAAAGAAAGAGAAAGAAAAATATTGCCAAGTAATATTAACACATCACCAACTGTAAGATGAAACCTGACTGCAGAGAGATTAAAGTATGAAAAAAATATGTGCATCTTAGAATGGGTAAACTACTATAGTTTATGGATCCACAACTTAATCCACATAAATTGTTGTTGATTACTTAAGCTGTGAAAAGACCTCACTAAACTTATTTTAATTTGGCTCTACTATGTATTTTGTAGATTCTACCTTAGTCCCTTAGGTCTACTTTTTTCATCCTGCTTCAAGCTGCAGGCAGATAGGAGCTGTGACTTCCCTAGTTGATATCTAAATACTAGAGAAAGTTTTATCCACTGAAGTCCCATCACTTCTGGGATTTCCTCCTCTCTCTTCTCTATCCAAGGTGAAGCCTCATTCCTTCTAGGAATTTTCTTCCTAGGTTTCCTTTGGGGGAACTCCAAATACTTTATCTATTTATATTAAGCAGAGCAAGTTCTTCCTTCCCAGGTCACGTTCTTAGATTTATAGAGCAAAGACACTAGGAGTTTAACGAAACAAAGTTCCCTCAGCCAGAAAAATCTATCTTCTTTAGAAAGCAGCAAAGTAAGCATCTAGCTTTGGTTGGGCATGTTCCTTTGGGTCTCACCCCTTAGCTGAAATGTCTTGTCTACTATTTATTCTCAAACAAAAATTCAGGGTCTTTCACAAGGGAGATTCCTGTAATAGCAGCTGAGATAATCTTTCTCCAATGTCATTGTCTCTGTGTATAATGCTATATGTATATGCGTATAAGATTGTGATCAACAAAAGGCAGTCTATCATCCACTTGGGGCTGGTGAAGTAGGGCTACTTGCTACTTTCCTGCGTGTAGTGGGGACAGTTCTGGGGAGTAACATGGTTGATTGTTTCAACCTCCTCTCCTAAACCAAATAAGTGAGGCTTGTTTGAAAGACAGAAACCACACTATAGTGCGAGGTCCTTTGGTCAGGAAGTAGATTTGAATATGGGTAATTTTTGGCTTGACATACTACTGTGATTAATACCACTAGCAGTAAATAGGACTTGAGCCCTTTGTGTGTGTGAAACCCTGGATTATGGAGGAAGAAGCTACTTTAACTCATGTTACACACCAGAAAATAAAGCTCAAGGATATAAGTAACCTGCTCAAGGTCACAAAGCATTTTGGAGAAAAATAATGATGATGATGATGAAGGTGAAAATTTTGGTCTTTGAAGACAGTTCTCTCATCCTAGAGTTTGAGTGACTAGGAAGGCCTGGGATTCCTCGCAAGTGGTTGTGAAACAAATTTTGAACAAATCCTGGAATCACAAACCGCTCCCGGAAACCTGGTCCACAAACTGAAGCCAGGTCACAGTGGCTGCAGAATGAAATGGCAGTCCAGGCTTTCTTCTTTGTCGACGATTTCTTCTCTGGAAAGCTGGGGACTCTCTGAGTGAGGAAGACTGACATTGGCTTTCTGAAGAACTCTTTCAACACTTTAAGTTTCACTTTCAACTGCACAACCTAGCATAGAACATGCATAAATCCTTCCTTTTCTTTCACAACTATATAGCACATCTCATAATTTAGCAACGGTAAAAATGAGTAAGTACAATTAACGATGTAGTGCGAGACAGTGAGCTTATAACTGGTTATAAGTCAATTGAATCTCGTTATTAGGGAATATAATGACCCTAATTAATATCCTAGTTTTCTGATCTCTCCATAAATCAGGAGGCCATCGCCAGCTCCTTTGCATTCCCAGTTTTAGTGTCGGAGCTGATTCAGGGCTAGCTGGAGCCTACTTTGTTCTTCTTTCTTTCTTTCTTTTTTTTAACATCTTTATTGGAGTACAATTGCTTTACAATGTTGTGTTAGTTTCTGCCTTATAACAAAGTGAATCAGCTAAATATATACATATATCCCCATATCCCCTCCCTCTTGCGCCTCCCTCCCACCCTCCCTATGTCACCCCTCTAAGTGGTCACAAAGCACCGAGCTGATCTCTCTGTGCTATGCAGCTGCTTCCCACTAGCTATCTATTTTATATTTGGTACTGTATATATGTCAATGCTACTCTCTCACTTCATCCCAGCTTACCCTTCCCCCTCCCCGTATCCTCAAGTCCATTCTCTACGTCTGCGTCTTTATTCCTGTCCTGCCCCTAGGTTCATCAGAATCAATTAATTTTTTTAGATTCCATATATATTTGTTAGCATACGGTATTTGTTTTTCTCTTTCTGACTTACTTCACTCTGTATGACAGACTCGAAGTCCATCCACCTCACTGCAAATAACTCCATTTCGTTTCTTGTTATGCTGAGTAATATTCCATTGTATATACGTGCCACATCTTCTTTATCCATTCATCTGTTGATGGACACTGAGGTTGCTTCCATGTCCTGGCTATTGTAAATAGTGCTGCAATGAGCATTGTGGTACATGACTCTTTTTGAATTATGGTTTTCTCTGGGTATATGCCCAGTAGTAGGATTGCTGAGTCATATGGTAGTTCTATTTTTAGTTTTTTAAGGAACCTCCATACTTTTCTCTATAGTGGCTGTCTTCATGCTGAGGTTAGTCAAGGGATTCCCTTGTGTGGTAGATAAAGAGCAATGGGGTGTGAGTCAGGCCCCCTCCATCCTGGCTGAGTCCCATGTGGGCTTGGGGACAGCTTGGGAACAGCTTGGGAACTGACAGGACCTGAAGACCAGGTGGAATTTGGGAGTAAGAACAAGGAGGAATGGAAATTGACTCTGACCTGGGAAAGTGGGTTTCAACGGGATTTTTGGAGAGGCAACAAAGGAGGAGGAGCAGATTTGGAGACCAAAAATCATGGTTTGGGGCGTTCAGAACCTGAAATATATCCTTTCTTTGTGATATTTCTGTGCTATGGACAATCAGCACTGTACCCTGGGAGAGAGATTTGGTAGGGATCTTGGGGCAGATGAGGGAGAAAAGATGAATGGAAGGCAAGTGGAAAACTTCATGGAGACTTCTGCTTAAGGCTCCTTAGGGTCTCACACTGAAGCCAAATACATCATTGAAAAGGCTGAACAGTGTCACCTCCTATATACACCTTTGTCTGCCGGAAATAATGAAATACACATTCACGATAATAGCCCAAGTCTTGTCTCCAAAGACCTACATTTTGTATTATCTCCTTTTCTCCTGGCAGGAAAAACAGCTCATTTGCTTAATAAGGAAACCATTCTCTCATTTGCCTAAAGACATAAAGCTTCAGGTAAGATGTAGGTTTTTCCTTTACTTTTTCAATATGCCCAGCTGTTGGAATTTGAGTGCCCATTTGGAAAATATGTGATCTAAGATGCATGAGTGTCATAAAAGGGTAGCTTATAGTCCAAAATTAGTAAAATAAAGGTGGGGTGGTTGATTTAGAATTTGTCTGAGTTGAGTGTTAGGGGAGTTAATAAGAGCTTCAGACTGTTTAAAGGTGAAAGTGTTTTAAAAGAAAAGGGCAAGGTCAGCCTGCTCTGCTCCAGTGCTTCTGGTCTCACAATTGTCTCCGAGTGCCTTCCCTTCAGTAGGTAGGGACTTTATCATCATCATTAATGTTAATAACTCCTTATACGTGTAAAGCACTTTATGTGATTTCTGTGATTACATATCCCATGATAATCCTGGGAAGGAGACCTAGCAGGTAATTATTAATCTCCTTTTAAAGGGGGGAAACAGACCCAGAGAGGTTAACTTCTTTGCCCAAGGACATGCATAGAGTAAGTGGCAAAGCTCTGATTACAGTTGTCATACCCCCTCCTTTCCACATCCAGTGCTATTGTTCTCATTCAAGCCTCGTTATTTCTCATTTGGACCATTATAATAGCTAGTAAACTGATGTCCCCACTTCTAGTCATTTGCCTCTTTGATTTATGCTGCAGTAGAGTCATCTTCCCATAACAAGGCTCAAATCATGTTTGTTTTCTTTTTTTGTCTTTTTAAAATTAATTTTTATTGGAGTATAGTTGCCTTACAATGTTGTGTTAGTTTCTACTGTACAGCAAAGTGAATCAGCTCTATGTATACATATATCCCCTCTTTTTTGGATTTCCTTCTCATTTAGGTCACCACAGATCACTGAGTAGAGTTCCCTGTGCTGTACAGTAAGTTCTCATTAGTTATCTATTTTATACATAGTATCAATAGTATATATGTGTCAGTCCCAACCTCCCAATTCAACCCACCACCCCCTTTTCCCCCTTGGTAACCATACATTTGTTCTCTATGTCTGTGTCTCTATTTCTGCTTTGCAAATAAGATCATCTATATCGTTTTTCTAGATTCCACATATATGTGATAATATATGATATTTGTTTTTCTCTTTCTGACTTACTTCACTCTGTATGACAGTCTCTAAGTCCATCCACATCTCTACAAATGACCCAACTTCATTCCTTTTAATGGCTGAGTAATATTCCAGTGTATATATATACCACATCTTCCCTATCCATTCCTCTGTTGAGGGACATTTAGGTTGCTTCCATGTCCTGGCTATTGTAAATAGTGCTTCAATGAACATTGGGGTGCATGTGTCTTTTTGAATTACGGTTTTCTCTGGGTATATGCCTAGTAGTGGAATTGCTGGGTCATATAGTAGTTCTATTTTTAGTTTTTTAAGGATTTATTTATTTATTTATTTATTTATTTATTTATTTATTTATAAGCATCTTTACTGGAGTATAATTGCTTTACAATGGTATGTTAATTTCTGCTTTATAACAAAGTGAATCAGCTATATATATACATATATCCCCATATCTCCTCCCTCATGCATCTCCCTCCCACCCTCCCTATGTCACTCCTCTAGGTGGTCACAAAACACTGAGCTGATCTCCCCGTGCTATGCAGCTGCTTCCCACGAGCTATCTATTTTACATTTGGTAGTGTATATATGTCAGTGTTACTCTCTCACTTCATCCCAGCTTCCCCTTCCCCTTCCCCGTGTCCTCAAGCCCATTCTCTACATCTTCGTCTTTATTCCTGTCCTGCCCCTAGGTTCTTCATAACCATTTTTTTTTTTTTTAGATTCCATATATATGTGTTAGCATACGGTATTTGTTTTTCTCTTTCTGACTTACTTCACTCTGTATGACAGACTCGAAGTCCATCCACCTCACTACAAATAACTCAATTTCATTTCTTTTTAAGGCTGAGTAATATTCCATTGCACATATGTGCCACATCTTCTTTATCCATTCATCTGTTGATGGACACTTAGGTTGCTTCCATGTCCTGGCTATTGTAAATAGAGCTGCAATGAACATTGTGGTACATGACTCTTTGAATTATGGTTTTCTCAGGGTATATTCCTAGTAGTGGGATTGTTGGGTCGATGGTAATTCTATTTTTAGTTTTTAAAGGAACCTCCATACTGTTCTCCATAGTGGCTGTATCAATTTACATTCCCACCAACAGTGCAAGAGTGTTCCCTTTCCTCCACACCCTCTCCAGCATTTATTGTTTCTAGATTTTTTGATGATGGTCATTCTGACTGGTATGAAGTGATACCTTACTGTAGTTTTGATTTGCATTTCTGTAATAAATAGTGATGTTGAGCATCTTTTCATGTGTTTGTTGGCTATCTGTATGTCTTCTTTGGAGAAATGTCTATTTAGATCTTCCACCTGTTCTTTGATTGGGTTGTTTGTTTTTTTGATATTGAGCTGCATGAGCTGTTTGTATATTTTGGAGATTAATCCCTTGTCAGTTGCTTCATTTGCAAATATTTTCTCTGATTCTGAGGTTGTCTTTTCATTTTGTTTATGGCTTCCTTTGCTGTGCAAAACTTTTAAGTTAGGTCCCATTTGTTTCTTTTTGTTTTTATTTTCATTACTATAGGAGGTGGGTCAAAAAAAATCTTCCTGTGATTTATGTCAAAGAGTGTTCTGCCTACGTTTTCCTCTAAGAGTTTTATAGTGTCTGGCCTTACATTTAGGTCTTTAATCCATTTTGAGTTTATTGATGTGCATAGTGTTAGGGAGTGTTCTAATTTCATTCTTTTACATGTAGTTGTCCAAATTTCCTAGCACCACTTATTGAAGAGGCTGTGTTTTGTCCATTGTATATTCTTGCCTCGTTTGTCATAGATTAGGTGACCATAGGTGCGTAGGTTTATCTCTGGGCTTTCTATCCTGTTCCATTGGTCTATATTTCTGTTTTTGTGCCAGTACCATATTGTCTTGATTACTGTAGCTTTGTAGTATAGTCTGAAGTCAGGGAGCCTGATTCCTCCAGGTCTGTTTTTCTTTCTCAAGATTGCTTTAGCTATTCTGGGTCTTTTGTGTTTCCATACAAGTTGTGAAGTTTTTTTTTCTAATTCTGTGAAAAATGCCATTGGTAGTTTAATAGAGATTGCATTACATCTGTAGATTGCTTTGGGTAGTATATTCATTTTCACAATATTAATTCTTCCAATCCAGGAACATGGTATATCTCTCCATTGCTTTGTGTCATCGTTAATGTCTTTCATCAATATCATATAGTTTTCTGAGTACAGGTCTTTTACCTCCTTAGGTAAGTTTATTACTAGGTATTTTATTCTTTTTGTTGCAATGATAAATGGGATTGTTTCCTTAATTCTCTTTCTGACCTTTTGTTGTTAGTGTATGGGAATGTAAGAGATTTCTGTGTATTAATTTTGTATCCTGCAAGTTTACTTAATTCATTGATTAGCTGTAGAAGTTTTCTGGTGGCATCTTTAGGATTATCTATGTATAGTATCATGTCATTTGCAAATAGAGACAGTTTTACTTTTTCTTTTCCTTCTCTGATTGCCGTGGCTTGGACTTCTAAAATGATATTGAATAATAGTGGTGAAAGTGGACACTCTTGTCTTATTCCTGATCTTCAAAGAAACGCTTGCAGTTTTTCACCATCGAGGATAATGTTTGCTGTGGGTTTATCATATATGGCCTTTATTATGTTGAAGTAGGTTCCCTTTATGCCCACTTTCTGGAGATTTTTTTTATCATAGATTGGTATTGAATTGTGTTGAAAGATTTTTTGAGATGATCATACAGTTTTTATTCTTCAATTTGTTAATATGGTGTATCACATTGGTTGATTTGAGTGTACTGAAGAATCTTTGCATCCCTGAGATAAATCTCACTTGAACATGGTGTATGATCCTTTTAATTTGTTATTGGATTCTTGCGTCTATGTTCATCAGTGATATTGACCTGTAATTTTCTTTTTTTTTGGTGATATCTTTGTCTGGTTTTGGCATCAGGGTGATGGTGGCCTCATAGAACGAGCTTGGGAGTGTTCCTCCCTCTGCCCTTTTTTGGAAGAGTTTCAGAAGTGTAGGTGTTAACTCTTCTCTGCATGTTTGATAGAATTCACCTGTGAAGCCATCTGGTCCTGGACTTTTGTTTGTTGCAAGATTTTTAATCACAGTTTCAGTTTCATTACTTGTGATTGGCCTGTCCATATTTTCTATTTCTTCCTGGTTCAGTCTTGGAAGGTTGTACTTTTCTAAGAATTTGTCCATTTCTTCCAGGTTGTCCATTTTATTGGCATATAGTTGCTTGTAGTAGTTTTTTATGATCCTTTGTATTTTGGTGGTGTCAGTTGTAACTTCTCCTTGTTTGTTTTCATCTTTAAAAACATTTAATGTCTCCCCACAGCTTACCAACAAAGGTTCACTATCCTTTCAAGGTGCTCAAGACCTTTTTTAATATGGTCCCAGGTGACGTACCCTAGATATTCTAGCAATATTGAACTATTCATTATTAGCCAAATATGCCTTCTACCTTCTTACCTCTCCAAGCATTATGCTTGTAGTATTCCTTCAGCACAAAACACTTTTCTTTCTTTTGCCTGTAACTTAAATCTTGCTCTTTGTTTAAGGTTCAGTTCAAATGCCACCTCTTTTAAGGAATACTCTCTGATCACCCTGGTCAAGATCAATATCCCCTTTCTTCTCTGTTGTTTTACTTCCTTACAGCACTTGTTTTACTCTACTTTGTGTTAGGTTCATAGTGCCCAGACCTGAACTTCTCTGCACTTTGAATTCTTTGAGGGAGGTCAAGAATTGCCTCATTCTTAACTCATGCCATAGTAGATACTCAGTAAACACTAATGAATAAATTTGTTAATAGGACATGCCAATATCCCAGGAAAGTCAATAAGCAAGGAGAGATATTTAGTATTGGACTTGTAGAGAAATGGACTATTTAGGGTTCTACAAAAAAAGTGGTTCCACAAATTGCTTGTGTCCTATACTTATCTTCCTGTCTGGCTGCATAAAAATGATCTGGATTACTTGTTGAAAATACTGCTTCCTGGGCTCTTATTCCAGATCTTTCCATTTGGGAATATGTGCTTTACCAGATTGTTCAGTTGACTGTATGCTAAACCATGCTTGGGAATTACTGATGTAGAATGCCATGAATCTTTAGGAATGCCTTGATCCATAAAATGATTCAAGTTGGCTGAAGATACACTCAATACGTTCATGAGACTGGGACTAATATTTTTGAATACTTTCCTTAGTCATGAATCCCTGAGTCTTAAAAATGGATTCTGGAGTGTTCTGTGTCCCAGCAGGAAGAATATAAATGGCTTCTTGACAGGGGCAGAAGGATGCTTTGATTTCAGTCTCATTGCAAATTTGACTTAATTTCTTTCTTTTTTTTTTTTTTTTTATAAATTTATTTATTTATTTATTGGCTGCATTTGGTCTTTGTTGCTGTGTGGGGGCTTTCTCTAGTTGCGGTGAGCAGGGGCTACTCTTCATTGTGGTGCACGGGCTTCTCGTTGCGGTGGCTTCTCTTGTTGTGGAGCATGGGCTCTAGGCGTGCAGGCTTCAGTAGCTGTGGCAAGCGGGCTCAGTGGTTGTGGCTCATGGGCTCTAGAGTGCAGGTTCAGTAGTTGTGGTGCACAGGCTTAGTTGCTCCATGACATGTGAGATCTTCCTGGACCAGGGATTGAACCCATGTCCCCTGCATTGACAGGTGGGTTCTTTTTTTTTTTTTTTCCACACACACACACTGTATTTTATTTTTACAAGAGATAGATAGACTGACACCAAGCATTGTACATGGATGACCACAACAAAAGCAACAATGATTGCAATTACCAAACATGAAACACACTTATACTATGTCATAACATTGACATTCAGTCCAGTAATCCTCCACTGTAACAGCTCCTTTACTTTGCAGTGAAAATTGATTTGTATATTCTTTTCCTCTGAGTGACAGGTGGGTTCTTAACCACTGCACCACCAGGGAAATCCCTAAGTTTATTTTCTGATACCTCATCCTTTTGATTTCCTGTGTCTTGTTGATTTTTCACTGCCTGTCATGTTTGTACATTTCTTTATCACCCTCAAAATGCCAACAAACAGCTAGTCTGATGAACATATCTCCTTCCTTCTCTACAAAGAACCCCCCCTTTTTTTTCCACTCTGGTGCATATTTCTCTCTTCTCTTTTTGATCCATTGTTATCCAGGTCCTGGCATTTTTCCTGACATCCAAATATAGAGTAGGTGACTCTATGCAACCTCATCTGAATGTATTCAGAGTAAGATCTGCTGAGAGTGTTGCTTCATAATATTAGATATTTTATCTCCAACGTAGATTAAGCAATTCATCAGGGTAGGTATATATGAGTGCTTTGCACGCTTATCAAGATACCAGAATTATAAATTGGGTTTTCTTGCTATTGAAGAAAGAATATATCCCTTGCTTTTATGTACATAGTATGATTGACCATGAAGGATCATTTGCACTATAAAAAGCCCAATAATAATTTTAACATTCATTTTTTTTATTATTAGTATTGGCATCAGTGTTAGTATTTATATTACCACCCCTACTATTCTAGTATTCCTATCACCACCAAAATTTATTGATTGATTACAATGTTGGGAATACTCACAAAGCACTATGAGGCAGGTATTACTACATAATGTTTATATTTGTGGAAACCATAACTCAAGGACTTTGAGCATCTTGTGTAGGGTCATACAAATGGTAAGCAGTGCAGCTAAGACTCAAACTTGGTCTGTCTAACTCCAGAATCCATATACTGCCCCTTTTCCTTCCTATTCTCCATATAAATATAGAATTTTGTTTCTAGGGTTTTTTTTTTTTTCTTTTATTATAAAGTTGTATCAGCCAGAATCTGTGTAAGATACAGAATTCAACTTGGATGATTCAGTTGAAGATACTTTAATGAAAGAATAACTTACAGAAGTGTGGGCAAGACTAAGAAAACAACATGGAGTGTGGAGGCACTTGGGGATCTTATTGCTATTTTCAGGACTGCAGGAACAAAAATACATAACACTCAAATCAGCAGATTTTTAAAATGCTATATTCTTGGGTACAGATACATTCATGACTTTTACAGCTTCTTGATTTATTGTTTATTTTAGTAGCATACAACATTTTTCTTTTTCCCTCCTGATTTTTATTTTTATTTTTTGCCTTCTACTCTATTTTGTGTGGTATTACATTATTATTCTCACTTTCTCTTGGTTCATATTTTCCTGATACATTTATTTTCAACATTTTTAGTGTCCTTTATGTGGGCCTGTTATATACAACTAATTATTGTATCTTGTTTTGATCCAACCCATGAGTCTCTGCCTTTTGAGATATGTTTACTCTCTTAATATTTAATGTAGTCATTATATGTTTTTAAACATCTTTGGCCATGTTTCCTGTTTTTTTGTTTTGTTTTAAAATTTACGATAGTTATATCTTATAAAATTTTATTTTATTTTCATTTAGAAATACTTCTCCAATTACATTTTAAAGAGAGTTTTGTCTGGTAGTCCAAGTGAAATCTTGTGTACCTAAAAAGACTTTTGCATCCAAATAATAGTTTTGATGGATATAAAATTTTAGTTTCAAAGTTTTTTGCATGTTATTTTTGCTGCTGAGAAATCAGATATCAACTGGACCCTTATTTCATTGTAGGTGACTTTCTTCTTTGGAAGTTTTTAAAGAATTTTTTAAGTGTTTATTGATGTTATTTTTCTCTTTGTTTTTAATGTTAATAAATTTCTCTAACGTGAGTTAAAATATGGGTGGTTTCTTATATGTTTGTATTCTATAAACCTTTTCAATATTTTTCTAATTTGAGAAATTAGTCATTTACTTATATAGGTATTTTCCTCTGAGTCTTACTATGCATATATTGGTGCTTATAATTCTATCTTCTAGATTTTCTTTTTTCATACTTTTCATCAGTTATCCCTTTTTAATGCCATTCATAGCATTTCTGATCTAATCTTTCAGGTCATTGATTTGTTTTGCAGCTATATTCATTTTCAATCCACTTATTGAATTCTATAAGTATCATGTTATTCATAACATAGTGTCTTTATTTTGTTCATGTTCCTGCTTTATGTTTCTGATATTCTCCTTATTTCTTTGGGGATATTTAATAATTTGATCTTTAACTTATGTTTTATCTGATCAATTAATTTTCTTTATCTGGTGCAGATAATTCAGTTTGTCATATTTTTGCCAGAAAGGCAGTAAAGTGTACTGGTAAAAGCATAAGCTTTGGAGTGTTCAAAAAGAGACAACAGACCCACAATAGAGTCACCTGTTCTAAGCCCATTCACCAAACCAAGACTTAATAATTATAGTTTTAACTTCTCTGAGGAGTAGAATCTTAAATCAGTCAATCTGGAATTACCTGGTCATCACTGATACCAAGCAGGACCCTGTGGGGCTCCTGGGCACAAAAGCCTTTCTGTGCCCTCCTTTTCTTGATTACAGGAAATAGGCTTATTCAGCCTCCATGACTTTCCCTGAGTTCCAAGGACAGGTTCAAACAGTTGCTAATTAGGGAAAGGAGGGGATGTGGAGACAAGGGAGGAACAGTCAGAGAAACAGTAGTGCAGCCTTGGGGCAGGGAGCTGGTTCCCCCTCAAGGCATATACATAACAATATCTTTGAGCTGTTTTGTAGATACTGAAACCCCCACCAGGTGGGAGAAGTTAACTGTGTGCTGCCCACAAGCACATAGACCTCAGACCGGTTGGAACCAGGAGGTTGATGATGCTGACTCCCAATTACCTCACCACTAACCAATCAGAAGAATGTCCACGAGCTGATCACGCCCTCCTTGAACCATTACTATAAAATTCCTCACTACCCCCTCCAGGTCGGGACAAACAGTTTTGAGGGCATTAGCTTACTGTATCCCCCTTTGCCTGGCAAAGCAATAAAGCTATTAGTTTCTACTTCACTCAAAACTCTGTCTCTGAGATTTAATTCAGTGTTGGTGTGCAGAGGCCAGATTCAGCTTCAGCACTAGTGAGGTAATCTGCCTGATAGACCCCTGTCATCTCCTAGAGGAAGGAGGCCTTGCCACAGACAGTCCACTTGCTAATAACTTCCTTGTCCCAACCCCTTCTGCCTACAAAAGTCTTCCATTTTGTATAGGTCTTTGGAGCTTCTTTCTGTCTGCTAGATGGGACACTGCCTGATTCATGAATTGTTGAATAAAGCCAATTAGATCTTCAGATTTACTCAGTTGAATTTCGTTCTTCAGTGGGAGTCAGACTGCCTACATTCAAAACCCAGCTCTGCCAATGCCCAGCTGTGTAATCATGGGCAAATAACTTAACCTCTCTGTGTTTCCTTTTTGATACTTAAAATTGGGTTAACAGAACAGTTGTGAGGGTTGAATAGACTGATATTTGTAGCACATAGTACCATGTCTCACACACACTCAGTGTTGGTAAGCTTTTGCTAGTATTACTAGAGTCATTTAACTGATCAAATATTGTGTTATTTCCCCTTTGGAGCAGATATTTTCCTGGTTCTGTTAGCACTGAAGGCTAAGTTGCAGGTCTTGGCTGCAGCTTCTCTTGGTGAGTATAGGGAGGAAGGGAAGGAATATTACATCTCAAGACAGAGAAATTTTACAGTTACAACCCTACCACTTCCCTGACATTGATGCTCTTTAAGATTGTCTTCTCCTTCTGTTGAAAATGCCTGGCTTTTGGGTACAGAGGTGTGGGAGGAGGAAGATTTTAGTTGGCCTGCATACGTTGTTAGCTGCTTCCACTTCAGCTGGCCGATATGCCAACCTGATGTTACCCTGTTGCCATTGCCCTGCAGTGGTCTACCCTGGACATCTTCTCCTCCGGGTTGTTGTCTTTCCTACACCCTCCACCACCACCCTCCCAAGGGATCCAACCACCTTCTCTTGGATTCACACAGTTCTTATGCTAGTTTAATAGATCTGTCAACTTCTCTTTCTCTGTTTTGGGAGTTTCCAGTGTTAGATTATGTGAAGGGAGCCAGCAATTTTTGCTACTTTTCTATCTTGCCAAGATATAAAAATCATGATTTGCCCTCCAGTTTTATAAAGGAAAAAATGGAAGCTCACCGTGGGAGGGGAGCTGATGCTTATTGCATTCCTGTAGCATGTGAGGTGTAGGGTCTAACACCACAATGAAGATGATGATGATGATCTTCCTTTCCCTTCCCCCTACCTGGCATGAAACATGGTATATTCTTGATTCCAAATCCTCATAGCAATTCCTTCAAGAAAGGTAACATTATCTTTTGCTCCCAAGAGGATGATGAAACACTGAGAGGTTACGTAACTGGCTCAAGGACACAGAGCAGATAAGTGGCAGAAGCTACAAGTTATCCTCTGCTGTAAAAAACAGGTCATGCTCTTTTCTCCTTCTCTGATTGGAGCCCTTTGGGTGTGAAATGCCATGCCCAAAGCACAGAGTGAGCTGATGGCAGCCCTGCACCAGATCCGAGTCCAATGACTCCTGACCCTCTGAGCTCTCTGCCACACACTCCACTCCGATCCCTCTTCTCTTCCTTTTCTATGTCCAAAGATG
Organism: Balaenoptera acutorostrata; assembly: GCF_949987535.1. Classification (NCBI taxonomy): domain Eukaryota; kingdom Metazoa; phylum Chordata; class Mammalia; order Artiodactyla; family Balaenopteridae; genus Balaenoptera; species Balaenoptera acutorostrata. The sequence continues at coordinate 102,439,899 of NC_080068.1, read as the reverse complement.
TGAACCAGTCCCTGGAATATGGTCTTCCAGCTACTGAGTGGAAAAATACCATCAGAGAACCAGGGAAGGAAAAAAAAAAAAGTGAAGAGGAGAGGCAAATACCTTATTTATCACTCTTGACTTCATCACAAAAGATCTGCAAAGCTCACAAAAAAGTCAACTTGCAAATCATGTTATGGTTAATAAAACAGTAATTTAAGGCCCCCTGGCTCTACCTGCAGTGTCCTAAGGTACTCACAATGCCCTTTCTGTGCTTTATTTTAGGGCTCAGTACAAAAGGTTTTCACCTTAACGTAATTAACTTTTTATCATTAAGATTATGAAAAATTGAATTGTATTGGACACAGGTCACCGTAATGAGAATTTAATGGCTACGTATTACAATGCAAGCTAAGCTTTGAATACGTGCTAGAGGCGTCACATTGCTACTGACCTATGCAAATTTCCATCTCAGTGGCCCTTATTCTTCCCACTGTGGCATCCGGCCCCCACTCCGCTTTCCTCTCATCTCCTTAAACAATGATTCCCTCATTTTCATATTAATTGCATCACTTAACTGAGATAATGCTCCCTCTGAAATGAGCAAAGGGATGAATCACTGAAACGGGCCATTATTCTTTTTGCTTAACCAATTTCACAGGCCCCGCACAAAGCACTGCCTTCATTTGGCTTCCTATAATTGCTTATCATTAGGCCCAGCCGCCCCACGAAGTACCTTTTTATTTATTTAAGTCTCATCTCAGACGGATGGAAAATGAATCACTTGCATATCTGAGGAGCCCAGACAGTTCCAGGCAAGGGGGGGAGTGGGATATCCGGGAGAACTCTAAAGGCAGAAATCAAGAAGCATCCTGGGTGAATGGCCCCGCCCCTTCCCCTTTCCCACGGAGATTCCAGGGACAGCTACAGCTATCAGGTGACCTAGGGGCATTCAGCAGCAGCCCCACTGGCTCCTGATAACCTAACCAGATAACCCAGAGGAGGGAGGGATTGACCCACGTGATGATGGCAGCTCGGTACCCACAGGGGAGTGTATGAGGTTGCCCAGGTGCCCACTTCGCCAGGGAAGGCAGTCCCCCTTCCACGACTTGGGCAGGTGAGAGGCTGTGCCCTGGCCTTGACTTTCTTATTCTGGACCCATCAGCATGAGATGACTTAAGGAACATTGTGAAAAATTGCTATTCATTCATTCATTCTCTCTCTCTCTCTCTCTCTCTCTCTCTCTCTCTCTCTCCCTTTCTCTCCTGTAGGAAACAGAATGGTGAAAGAGAGAGGGAGAGAAGGAAAGGGCATTTTCCGAGGGAAATTAGTTTGCTATCAGCCACAGACATACTCAGAAAGGCATCAAGAAAGAATGGCTCCCTTGCCATGAAAAGGGAAAACTCCTATTAGTCAGTCAGGAGATCTGGGCTAAAGCATTCCCTGGAGGTTTACCCAGAGCACGCCATGTACTTTTGTTCTGGTGCATAAGAGGGCCTGTCTCAGAGCTAGCTGTCAATGGCCTTGGGATACGTTCCGTCATAATGTTGTTTCTCAGATATCGCTGCCATGACTCCCGTCGCCTCTCTGTTTGGTGGCTGCTGTAATTTGACCTGTAAGTCTCATCCACCTTCGTGCTCAGCCCTCACCAGGGCTTCTCAGCCTGGCACCGCTACCCTCACATTAACCCATCAGGAGCTTGGGACAGGGGACAAATAGCTTCTCTGAGAAAGAAAGGACAGTTTCCTGACTCATTCTTTTTGTTTCTTTGTTTGTGGTGTTCCTGGGATGGCTGATAGTGGTGGAAATCCAGCCCACACTGTTGTCCTTCTTGACACCTAAGGGAGATGACCTTGTGAGTATACCTGAGGCACTTGGTTTAAGGCAGGGGTAAGCAGAGGATGGTTGTTCTCAAAATGTGGTCCTCCAACCATCAGCAGCATCACCTGGAAACTTGTTAGAAATATTAATTCTCAGGCCCCACCCCAGACCACTGAGTGGGGAAATCTGAGGGTGGGCTCAGTTAATAAATGATTGTATTATTATTATTAGGAATTAAAATAAGAGGGGTATAAAGACTGATATATATCTCAGCTCAACTATTCAAAATGATGAGATCAGCAGACCTTTGCTGAGCTCCTCCTACATGTTCTGGTTTGAACCCTGGGGTCCTCTCACAGGTATGGGACAGGGTGATGGGCAAAATTTGTAAAAACTGAGAGGGTTGGGACTGGGAGAGGAGCATTTTCTGAGGTGACTGGGGTGGCAGAGCTGGAGGGGGGGACTCAACTGTATTCAGGAAGAGGCATTAACCTTGAGTTAGGAACATAGAACCCAGAAGGGTAAGACCATATCTTGGATGATAACAGAATCAGGCAGGTGGGGACGTAGTCTGTAAAGGAGAATCCTGTAAGTCATTCGGGGCCAGATCAGAGAGTCATGGGTGGTAATGGAGCCCCATTTATATGTGGGGCATGCGGATGGTTTGATGGTTTCAAGAACTTAGGAGGACTCTCTGCTGTGCTAGATGCCACAGCAGATTAAATTTTTTTTTTATTAACATCTCTTTTTCTTTTTAATCGGTCATCAATTTTATACACATCAGTTTATACATGTCAATCCCAATCGTCCAATTCAGCACACCACCATCCCCACCCCACCGCAGTTTCCCCCCCTTGGTGTCCATATGTTTGTTCTCTACATCTGTGTCTCAACTTCTGCCCTGCAAACTGGTTCATCTGTACCATTTTTCTAGGTTCCACATATATGCGTTAATATACAATATTTGTTTTTCTCTTTCTGACTTACTTCACTCTGTATGATAGCCTCTAGATCCATCCATGTCTCAACAAATGACTCAATTTCTTTCCTTTTTATGGCTGAGTAATATTACATTGTATATCTGTACCACAACTTCTTTATCCATTCATCTGTTGATGGGTATTTAGGTTGCTTCCATGACCTGGCTATTGTAAATAGTGCTGCAATGAACGTTGGGGTGCATGTGTCTTTTTGAATTATGGTTTTCTCTGGGTATATGCCCAGTAGTGGGATTGCTGGATCATATGGTAATTCCATTTTTAGTTTTTTAAGGAACCTCCATACTGTTCTCCATAGTGGCTGTATCAATTTACATTCCCACCAACAGTGCAGGAGGGTTCCCTTTTCTCCATACCCTCTCCAGCATTTGTTGTTTGAGATTAAATCTTAATATTGCATTTTTGAAATGATATTGAGAACTATTGCAAGTGAACTCTTTTCCTGTCTCCTGCAATCACAGGGGAGTAGGAACATAGGAACATTTGCAGCCTCCCCTCACCCTTTCCTAGGAGAGAATGTGTGGTCCCTGGATTGGAGGTACTTCCTGTGAGCCATGCCTGGGAGTTCACTCCTTGGAAAGGTCTTTGTCTGTCTGGTGGGAAATAAGGTTGAGGGCAAAGTAGGGCCAGATTCTGCAAGGGAGTTTTGAAAGCCAGGGTAAAATACAATTAGGGAGTCATTATAAGTTTTTGAGTTTGGGAACAAAAGAATAAAGTAGTGCCTTACAAAGCCAAATTGAAAGTGATATTTGGATGGATCAAGTAGGAGAGACTAGAAACCCTTAACAGCGATGCTCTGTAAATGGCAGACAGGCTAAAAGAGAAGGGCCTCCCTGGTGCTCCTAAATCACGCCGTATTACTTAGCTCTCTGGGTTTGTTTCCTTGGTTGTAAATGAGAATTACCTATTTCATAAACTGCCTCTTTCACAGGGTGTGACTAGCTTGTTTCTTGCATCAGATCATTCCAAGCTTGGATAATTGGTGTTAGGAACCACTGAATTTTCTTGATTTAGAATTGCCATGATAAAAGCTACAGTTTAATAGAAATTGTAGAATGGCAACACAGAGATATTTTCATTATGGTGAACACATTATTAAAATGAACAGGTTGGCATATGTCATAAAAATTAAACTGGTAGAGAGCTGAGCTTAGAATAATAATACTGAAGAAAAAGAATCCTTTCCAGTTGCAGAGTACATTATGATTTGTATTAGTTTATGTGGGCTAAATTGCTGCAAGAAAGAAGCTAAAAATGTAGCGGCTCGAACACGATGAAGGCTTGATTTCTTCTCTCCTAAGAGTTGAGCAGGGGTATCCCAGGTCAGCAGAGGTGATTGGTGTGGGGGAGACAATTTCTGCTCCATGGAGTATTTCAGGGACTCAGGTTGGTAGTGGCTCTGCCATCTTCAACACGTGGCTTCCACTGCTATCCCAATGACCTTCTTGGTCTCTGACCACACAAAGGAGAAGAACACGGAAGAGTCTGGAAGTTTTTGTGGCCGAGATCTTGACAAGGCACACATCACTTCTACTCACATCCCATTGGCTCAGACCCCATCACATGACTACATTGCATGACCCCATCACGTGACTAAATGGAAAATGCAATTTAGTTCTGTACTAAGGAAGAAAGGAAGAAGAGATTTAGTGGACAGTTGGAATTCTTTTTGTAGGAAGTCTTACAGGTACTCTATAATTTCTATTTTACTGAAGAAGTCAGTGAAACTCTTGTTAAGTGAATTCTTTGAGAAAATTTTGGCTACCAATGCATGGATCTGGGAAAATTTCAAGATCATTTTATCACCTCTCTATTTATATTCCAGCCCAAAAGTTAATTATTCATAAAACCAAGGATTTATAGAATATCTACAATGTGCCTAGTTCACTGTCTCTATATACTTGGAATCCAGTGGTGGTCATAGTTCTACTAGCTTTCTGACTGAAGAGTGATTTCTTCATATATGAATGAACAATAAAATTCTCTTTACTTTTGATATCTGAACACTATTTGAAACCATAGTTACATATCTTATTTTCAAGATGGGTCACATTTTCTAGATAACATACATCACATATTAAATAGCCCTACATGTTCATCATGCTGTAAGTTTCTCAAGAGGAGAGGAAGTAAAATTTCTTGCTGTTTTATAAATCTTTGTAACATCTAGCATAGAGTTTTAGAACTGGACAAGAAGAGGTTTTACTCTCAGTTCTGTGTGGTTAGCCAGTTCATTTAACCTTTTAAGTCATGCTTTCCTTTCCATAAAGAAAAGGAAAATATCTACCCTGTTCATCTTGCAAGATGGTTGGGAGAAGTAAGTGATAATGAATGTGAAAGGAATATGATATTACAAAATTTGGTGGAGACATAGAATCATTATTATGATATTCCATCAGTACTCTGAATTTTGTCAGATTACTGAACACACATTTGCTATCATAAAGCATTTACAATGTTGTATGTGAGGTAGGGTTTATTGTTGTCGCCATTTTGCAGAAGAGAGAATTGAGATTCAGAGAGGTTAGTGGCTACTTCTTTGTCCACAGTTGGTAAGAATGAGGCATTACGTGTAACATTAAGGAAAGAGCATTGGCTCCTGAAGGTCAAAGACTTGTATTTTAGGACCATCTCTGGTAAATATTAGCTGTGTAAGTTTGGAAAAATCACCTTCCTCTCTGAGTCTATTTCCTAATCAGAGAGAAGAGTATCTTTTTCTCCTTATAACCTTACAAGGTTCTTACCAAGATCATAGAAATAATGTATCAAAATTCTCTCAAGATATTTTTAATGGCTTTGATAAAAGTCAATCATTCTTGGCTTTGCCTCTCAAGTCACTCTGTGACAGCAGGAGCCATGTGAGTTGAACTTTATGCTGTTGCAGGTTGGCTTATTATTCAACTGAGGTCTGAGGCGAGATTGAGTGCATGAGACTCAAGCTTTCAAAGAGGGATCATTATATTATGGAATGTTAACATTGGAGGACTTTAAAGTTTAATCTAGTACAAGCTGTCATCAAACATAGAACCCCGCTAGATGGTATCTTTGAAATATTCTTTCAGCTTCAGTTGTAGTAATTCTACAAATGAGAACTGACTTATAATAAGGCACTTTCTATTTGGGTATTTGGTTTAACCAATATTTATTGAGGCAGTCACTATGCTAGTGGGCTAACACAGAGGACTGGATTGTCCAATCTGACTTACATATTCAAAGATCTTACCCGATACCAAGATTTACTAGTAATTTCAGGGATAAAAGCAATCAAGTGGCATAGGCGAAGCAGGGAGAGGTCTTGGACATTCTGTATGGTTCCCCAGGTCTTTTCTTCCTGCATCAGATATGAAATCTCTGGCCAACCATGATAGGTAAAGTCTCTACCTATCATGAGGCTTTGCAGGTTACTGTACACGGAGGAGAGTGTTTGGCTTATCTCCATTTTGTACTCCAGATAATTGTACAACTTAGGTTAGGTGCCCTGGGAAATCATTAAATCCATAGATTCTAGGTTTGTTTGCCACAAGCGATTCTAAACAACGGACATCCTGCTAAGGACATTTCATAAATAATTACCCTCTTCTGGGAAATACAACTTTAGTTGTCAGGAAGGACTGGGACTTTATCCTGTTGACATGGAGTAAGGTTGAGATACAGTCACTCCAGGGCCAGTCAGCTGTGACTGCTAGAAGTTTTTTCTCTCTCTTTTTTTTAACCAAAGTATAGTTAATTTACAATGTTGTGTTAGTTTCAAGTGTACAGCAAAGTGATTCAATTATAGGTTATTACAAGATATTGAGTATAGTTCCCTGTGCTATACAGTAGGTCCTTGTTGTTTACCTATTTTATATAAGGTAGTTGTGTATATGTATGTTTTTTTTTTCTCTTTTTGAGATTAAATCTGCCCACCTACTCTGTCAAATTGATTTTACTCCTGCCCTTAGAGCTAGTGAGGAAACGTGTAATTTCTCTCTAAACCGATGGCCCTCAGGCATTTGAAGACAGATCTCATGCCCCCCCCCACCCCCGCCCCCGAGCTTCTCTAAGACTGGTGTCTTCATGTTATATGGCCTCCAGACTCCACACCATTCTGGTGTCCCCTTGATTTCAGCCTCTCCCAAGTACCAGATTTCAGTGAATGGCTGAGGGATACTACTTTCAGGGTTGCGGGAAGGGAAGCAATTCAGTCTTGGATGCCAGGAAATTGGATGCTTCATTCCAGCTAAGCCTCTATTAAATTCCCATTTTCCATATGAAATTCAGTTCCTTGCTCCTTTCACATTCAGATATGATTTGCTTGGCACTTCACTGATTCCAAGGAAATGTTCAAAATCCTCCATAAAGTTTCTACATAGTCTTTGGAATTACCTTTTCATGATTCTCCTGTTTCCTGTTTCTGCAGTTATGTGGGTTGCCGTTGAATGGCTATGTCAGATTAGTGCCTAGAACAATGCTTGGCACTTGATAGGTGCTTACTAAATATTTGTTGAATGAAAGAATAGACCCACATTCAGGCAAAACTCAGCATCTGTCTTGGTTGCTCCCTTGCTTCAAGCACTTTTTAAGTTGAGAAGAATTTACTGAAGATTGATGGTCACAACACAGCAAGGCTGCAACTTTCTGCTCTTTGTTCCTTTTCTCTATCCATGTACTGAAGTAACTTTTCTCTAGGAGCTGCAGATTCTTTTCTCTCTATCATGCGTAATAATTCAGATCTGCTTAGCTCACATATTTAGTCACATCCCCTAAGAACATTGGTATACTGGTGAATGTTTAACAACTGGATCTCCAAAAATTCCCACCATGGCTGATTTCAAAGTTCCAAGATGAAGCCATTGAAGGTAGAGTTGGGAAGAGATGCACATGGCCAGCTCTTGGGGGTATAAGCTGGCCCTTCCAGTCACGGTAGTGGCTCACAAAACAAAGGCTCCACCCTCGTTAGAGGATGGTTGAGATCATAAACAGTTACTTTTTTTCTCTTACTACATTCAAATGAACTGTTTAGCATAAGTTAGACTTTCAAAACTAGACCTTCTAGACTTTAAAACTAGTGCTCAACCTTTTAAACCAGTGGTACCAAACTGTGAGAAGTGCTGCCCCCCAGAGGGCATTTGGAAATTCACGGGGCTATTTTTGGCTGTAACAGTAACTGGGATTGCTATAAGTACTTAATGGACAAAGGTCAGGAATGCTGTATGTTCTGCCGTGGGAAAGACAGTCCTGCACAATAAAGAACTTTCCTGCCCCCAAACTCTATAGCACAATCCTTGGAAAAGGCAGTTTTACACTGTGCCTCCCACAAGTTGGCTTTCTGCCAGATGGTAGTCCTTTATATTCCGCTAAACTTTTGTGAGCAGAGTAATCATACCCTGCTGCTTACAGGAAAAGGAAGTCCTATGCTTAGTGACAGATGCTTATTTTATGTCTAAATGAGTGAAATAAAATGCATTGGATTGAAACTTTTTTTTCCCTATTAACCTTTAGCAGCATTTATAATGACCACGTTAAATCAAACCTCATTACAATGTAATGGGGCCTGACTGAAATACTGCAGGTATGATGCTGAGTAATTTCATAAATTATTAAACGGTAATTGAAAGTAATATGGCAGAATACATTCTATTCCTGAGGGGGAAAATACGGAAGACTTTGGAGGGAAATGAAGTTGGTGAAAATATAGCATATAGAAAAGGGTTGGAAGAAAGGTGGAGAAGGGCGATAGAAGATCTGAATATATCCTTTAATTTTTGGCATTGGGTTAAAATATGTAATTTTGATACTGGTGTTATGGTCCCTGCTTAAAACATTGCAGACATCTAGACTCCTTTCTCACTTCATGTGTTCAGGCATGCTTCAGGGCAAAAGAATCAAATTCAAATTATTTTTTAATATTAAAAGTCTCTTGATGCCATGTGTTTATTTCAGTTCACTTCCAGCCGTCACTTGCCTAATAGCTTTTCAGAAGCTTAAAAAAATCCCAATTAGCAAAGTAATTGTGTTTGTTGTGAAAAAACTAAAATAATAAAGACTATAGATTTGGAGGGAAGTCTCATTATCACACATAGCCTTCACCGTAGGTAGTGTATTCTTTCAGATCTGCACACATTATGCTTTATAAGTTTACTATTCCAACATAGGCTCATACAATAGGGACTGTCCTACAACTTGCTGTTTTCATTTAATATTATAGCTTGGGCATCTTTCTATGTCTATACATGCAGATCTAAACTTAAACATTTATTAATTTAATTTAATTAATTTAAATTGAAGTATAGTTGATTTACAATATTATATTAGTTTCAGGTGTGCAGCATATTGATTCAATATTTTTGTATATTATACTCCATTTCAAGTTACTATAAAATAATGGATATATTTTCCTCTGCTGTACAATATATACTTATAGCTTATTTATTTTATACATGGTAGTTTGTACTTCTGAATCCCCTACCCCTATCTTGCCCTTCCTCCCTCCCTTCTCCCCCCTGGTAACCACTAGTTTGTTCTCTGTATCTGTGAGCTGGTTTCTGTTTTGTTGTATTTATTCATCTGTTTTATTTTTTAGATTCCACATATAAGTGATAACATACAGTATTTGTCTTTCTCTGTCTGACTTATTTCATTAAGCATAATACACTCTAGGTCCATCCATGCTGTTGCAAATGGCAGAATTTCATTCTGTTTTATGGTTAAGTAATATTCCATTGTGTATATATAAACATATATTATATAATATATATATATATATATGTATATCACATCTTCTTTATTCATTCATCTGTTGATGGACACTTAGGTTACTTCCATATCTTGGCTATTGTAAATAGTACTGCTATGAACACTGGGGAGCATGTATCTTTTCAAATTAGTGTTTTCATTTTCTTTGGATATATACCCAAGAGTGACATTGCTTGATTATATGGTAGTTCTATTTGTTAGTTTTCTGAGGAGCCTCCATGCTGTTTTCCATAGTGGCTGCACCAATTTACATTCCCACCAACAGTGTACTAGGGCTCCTTTTTCTCTACATTCTCACCAACATTGGTTATTTGTAGACTTTTTGATGACAACCATTCTGACAGGTATGAGGTGATATCTCATTGTGGTTCTGTAAACTTTAAAAAAATTAAGGTGTACTGTAAAATGCACAGAATTTTAGTGTAGGTCTTTATGATTTTCCTAAATGATTGTATCCATATAGTCACCACTTAAATTAAGATATAGAATATAACCACTGTCCCTGATTTCTCTTTCTTATCCCTCCCAGTCATTTTACTCAACATTACTGAATGTAATCACTCTTCTGAATTCTATCACCATAGATTAGTTTTCCTTTTTCTTAAGGTTAATATAAATTGAATCATTTAGCATTAACTTTTCTGAGTCTGGATTCCTTTGCTTGTATGGTTGTGAAATTTTTCCACTAATGCATGGAGTAGTAGTTCATTTTTATTGCTGCAGAGTATTGTATTGTATGACTGTAACATAATCTATTTGTTGTGCTTTGATTAACTTTTACATTGCGTTGTTTTAGGGCTATTGTGAATACCTTTATGCCTATCTTTATACCTATACATGTCTTTTGATGAATATATATACATTTTTCCTGGGCACATACCTAGAAGTGAAATTGCTATGACATAAGTCATGTGCATATTTAGCATTAGTTGCTGCTGCCAACAGTTTTTCCAAAGTGAGTGTAAGAATTTTTATTTCCATAGGCATTGTATTAGGATTCTAGTTGCTCTACATTTTTGCCAACACTTTGTATGGTCATTTAAAAAAAAATTATCTTTCAGCCAATTTTGTGGCTTTCTAGTGGTAATTTATTGTGTCTATTTCACATTTCCCTTATGACTAAGGGTTGAACACCTTATGAATCAGTTGGTCAATTTCTTTTGAGAAGTGGCTGGACAAGTCTTTTGCCTTAATTTTATTGGGTTGTTTTCCTCTTTCTTGCTGATTTATAGGAGTTTTTTATAAATTCTGAATGTAAGTTGGATATATGTGTTGCAAATATCTTCTCCCACTCTGTGTTTTGCTTTTTTGCTCTTTAAGCCATCTTTTAATGAAATTGAGTTATTTGTATTTTCTTGTATTATTGTTAGTGTTTCCTGTTTTCTATTTAGGAATTTTTTGCCTACCCCAAATGAAGCTGTTATCTTATCTCCTGTGTTACTGTTTTATCTATCACAATTAGATCTATGATGCATCTAAAATTTGTTTTTGTATATGATGTGAGGAAAGGGGTAAAGTTATTTGATTTAGCATAATTTATTGAAAAGACCATGCTTCTTTCACTGCATTTCATGGTCAAACTTTGTGATAAATCAGAAGTCTGTATATTGTTGGAACTGTTTCTGGAGTCTCTTCTATTTCTTTGTTTTATTGTATATCCTATCACCACTACCAACTTAGAATTGTAGTTTTATAAGATTTGGTATCTTGTTATGTAAGTCATTAAGCTTTGGTCTTCTTTAGAATTGTATTCACTATTCTTAACCCTTTTCATTTTTATATTCATTTTATAATCATCTAATCAATTTCCGTGAAGTTTTGGTTGGAAGCAAACTATACATTAATTTGAGAAGAACTGATATTTTTAGAATATTGAGTCTTGTAATCCATGAACATGGTGTAACCCTCCATTTATTTAATTCTTTAATTTTCTTTTAGTAATATTTGTGTTTTTCTGTGTTACAATCTTGCCCATTTTAAAAATTAGATTTATTCCTAGGTATTGATGTATTTTAAGGGTAGGTATACTAAAATCTGTAAATTTTATTTCTAATTGTTTCTAGAACATAGAAATACAATCAGTTTTTATATTGACTTTGTAATTTGAAATCTTGTAAAATTTACTTATTTATTTTCAGAATTTATTTGTAGATTTTTTTGAATTTTATATTTATATTGTCATGTTCTATGAATAATACTACTTATTTCTTCCTTTTATTTAATTTTAACTTTATTTACTTTCTTTTTGTATCTTATTGCACTCATTAGACATTCTATAGCAATAATGAATAGAACAGGTGATAGCAGTGTAATGAAAATAATTATTCATGACTTTTGTTGAAACTGTAAAAGATAATCATGGTAGATGCAGGGACTGTCACAGGATTTTACAATACAGGAGAGAGATTCAGCTTGACTAAGAATACAACAAGGAAAAGTCAAGATTTATAGCCAAGGATCAAGGGGAGGCGGTGTTGATGAATGAAAAATTACTCTGAGGGTAGGGTAATTCTTTGTTAAATTGACCTAATAGGATTCTTGCTGAAGGCAGGCAGGGTGATCAGATATTACCTGAGAGATGGTGGGAGATGAGGACTTTGATCAAATATCAGGGTAATAAGATTTTGAGGGTGGGGATTCTGACTAAACAGATAGCAGGATTCTTGCTAAACCTGGACTCTACAAGGATAGACATGGAAGGTCACAGTTTGGGCTAGGTGAGCAAAAGGCTCAGAGGATCTTGACTAAAAGTTTGGCAGCAGAAAGAATCTCAGTCTGCACATATTCTTGTTTCATTCCTGATCTTAGGGGAAAAGTTTCTAATATTCCATCACAAATATTATGCTTACTGTAGGTTTCTTTCTTTTTTTTTTTTAACCAGATAGTCTTTATCAGATTAGAAAAGTTTCCTTCTATTTTTTCTTTTCTAGAGTACTTTTTTTAGAATCATGAATAAATGATGGATTTTATCAAATGCTTCCTCTATACTAATTTAGATGTTCATGTGGAGTTCTTATTCATTCTGTGAATGTGGTGAACAACACTGATTAACTTTTAAAAATATTAAACCAACTTGGCATTGCTGGAATAAACCCTACATTCCTACATTGTTATAAGGCATTGTCCTTTTAGGTATCACTGCATTTGATTTGCTATTACTTTGTTTCAGACACTTGTGTGTGTGTGTGTGTTCATTAGGATTGATCTTTAATATTTTGTTTTGTAATTTCATTGACAGATTTTGGGGTTGAGGTTGTGCCAATATCATAACAAGAGATACCACACTTTTTTCTTTTTCTTTTTTTTTCATTCCTGGGAAGAATTGATGTAAGTTTGGCATGATTTCTTATTTCTATATTCAAAAGAATTCCCTGGTTAAGCTATCTTGGACTGAAGTTTTCTCTGTGGTAGGGCTTTTACTTATGGATTAAATTCCTAAGAGATGCAGGAATATTCAGATCTCTTATTTATTCTATGTCAGTTTTGGTAAGCTGTGCTTTTAAGGAATTTGTCTATTTATTCTAAGCTTTCAAGCTTATTGGCAGAAGTTGTTAATATTATCTTTCTATTATCTTTTTAATCACTGTACAAGCAGTGATAATGTTCTTTTTTGCTTTTTGATATATGTTATTTGTGCCCTTTCATTTTTTTCCTTAGAATTACGAGAACTTTAAAAATTTTATTAGTCTTTAAAAATAACCAAATTTTTACTTTGCTGATTTTTTACAGTTTTTATTTTACTGATTTTTCTTTTATATTTATGATTTTCCTTTTTCTACTTCCTTGAGTTTTATTTACTGTTCTTTTTCATGCTACTTCAGATAAATGTTTGAATCATGAATCTTTAGCCTTTATTATTATTTTTTAATATATGCAGTTGTGGTAACTGAAGGGAAGAGGATGTTCACATTAGGAAGGTAGACAGGTATACAAAGACCACATCATGAAGGGTGTAGAGAGGCTTATAAAGTAACATAAACTTGAGAATTTAGCTAGATTAGTGAAAGGCTGATGGGTTTTATGCTCTAGAGAGTGGTTTGTAAGTGGGGACAGGTAGCAAACTAAAATAAAGTGTGACTACTTGGAAGATGGTTAAGGAATCCAGGTGAGAGGCAAATTAGCTGGACTGAGTGTTGTCAGAGAGGTTAGAAAAATTGAATTTGCAAGGAATTTAATAATTAGAAATTTGCAGGGGTGATGAATTAGGTGTGGAAGGAGTTTGCCTTCCATTCTACCAGACATATTTTATCATACATATTCCACCTGTCTCATGTGCCCAAATATGTCCCATGCTGACTCAGTCCTGGGTCTTTAGGAATAATATTCACTCCATTTAGAGTACCCTTTCTCTCCCTATCTACCTGAATAGCTAATGATTCCTCCTCATACCAATTCAGAAGTCATTTCATCCACGAAGCTTTCCTTGAATCCCTGACTGGGTTAGCACCTCTGCTACATGCTCTTATGACAGCCTGAACTTCTATCCTCACGTGGCAATTAACACACTTGATTATTCACTGTTTCAAATTTACACTAATAAATGTTGAGGTTAATGAGAGCAGGGGAAAAATATAAACATTTAAAGCTATACATTTTTCTTTTTTTTTTTTTTTGAGAAAGTCAACATTTATTTAAAAAATCTTAGAATGTTAGAAATAGGGATCTTTTAACTTACTAAAGTATATCTATATGAAACTTGCAGCAAAATATCACAGTGAAAGGTGAGGAATAAGACAAGGGTCTAAACACTGATTTATCCATCCGTCACAAACTTTGGAATAATGTAGTTTTATTATAATTCAGTTCAAAATGTTAAAAAAATTTTTCATTGTGCTTTTTTTCTTTTTACCCTTGTGTTGCTTACAAGGGCATTGCTTGATTTCTTAAATCCCAACACTTGTGGATCTTTCTAGTTTTGTTTTCGTTACTGATTTCTAGCTTAATACCATTGATGTCACGGAACATATTTTGTCATAATTATTCTTTGAAATTTACTGATATGTTTTATAGATCAGCATAAGATCATCTGGTAAATATTCCATGTATATTTGAAAAACATGTTATTCTGCAGTTGTTGGATGCCATACTGTATACAGGATCATTTAAATTGGTTAATCATGATATTCAGATCTGTGACATCCTTACTGATTTTTTGAGGGCTGTTTGTTGTACCAGTCACTGAGAGAGTTGTGTTAAAATCTCTAACTACACTTATAGATTTTTCTTTTTGTCAATTTTTAGCATAAATATGTTGATACTACATTTTTTAATGTTTGGAAATTTAGGATTTTTATATCTATTTTTGATTTACTCCCTTATCATTATAAAAACTATTTTTAGTAATACTTCTTACCTTAAAGCTATATATAAGGTCAATATAGATATATTAGTTTTCATTTATTTATTTATTTATTTATATTTTTGGCTGCGATGGGTCTTCATTGCTGCGTGCGGGCTTTCTCTAGTTTTGGCAAGTGGGGGCTACTCTTTGGTGTGGTGCGTGGGCTTCTCAACATGGTGGCTTCTCTTGTTATGGAGTACAGGCTCTAGGCACACAGGCTTCAGTAGTTGTGGCATGCGGTTTTCAGTAGTTGTGGTGTGCGGCTCTAGAGTGCAGCCTCAGTAGTTGTGGCACATGGGCTTAGTTGTTCTGTGGCATGTGGGATCTTCCTGGACCAGGGCTCGAACATGTGTCCCCTGCATTGGCAGGCGGATTCTTAACCACTGTGCCACCAGGGAAGCCCCATATTAGTTTTCTTTCAATTAATTTTTTGCCTGATATATTTCTCTATTCTTTGATTTTTCAAACATTTTTGTACCTATATTTAAGATATGTTTCCTTACTATCCCAGTGTGACAATCTTTGTTCTTAATGGAAAGATTTAGTCTATTTACATTTAATATAAGTTGTTTGTTTATTTAAATTAATCTTGCCTTCTTATTAGTTGCTTAGCCTATTTGTCTTATTCACTTCTATTTTTTTCTTTCCTGTAGGATTAAGCATATTTCATAAATTATATTTTACTCTATTAGTTTATTTCATATATATATATATATATATATAGATACACACACACACACATGCATATAATACAAAATAACATTTTATTATTCTTTTTGTGATTACCCTAGAGATTGCAAAATGCATCCTTGACTTGTTAAAGTCTAATGCAAGTTAGTATGTTTACCATTTTATGGATAATACAAGGACCTAAGAATATTTTAATTCATTTTAGCTCTCTACCAACTCATGTACTATTGCTATTGTGTATTTTGATTCTCTCTATATTTTAAACACCCAAATGTTTTATTATTTTGTTTTATGTAGTAAATATTCATTTATCATTCCACATATTTTCCTTTACTGTTGTATTTCATTTCTTTTTATGTTAATATGCTTCTATCTGGGATTACTTTTCTGCCTAAAGAATTGCATTTAGTATTTCCTTTCTTATAGACCTGCTGATCACAAATTCCATTTTTATTTTTCTGAAAATGTACTTGGCATTCATTTCGAACGATATATTTATTTTATTAGAGAAAACATTCTAGCTTGGTAAGGTTTTTTTTTCTTTGTTTGTTTGTTTTGTTTTTTGTTTGTTTGTTTTTGGCAGCAGTTTAAAATTCATTATATTGTCTTTGGCTTCCATAATTCTTCCTAAGAATGATGAGTTGTTTTTCTTTCTTTTTTTTCTCTTTCTTCTTTTAAGATTTTGACTTTGTTTCTGTTTTTCAACAGTTTTTCAATGATGTTTCTTTTGTGATTTATTTCCTTGTATTCATGTTGTTCGGGTTCCAAGATATTCTTGAATCTTTAGTTTGTTGTTTCACCAGTTTCAGAAAATCTCAGCCATTCTGTCTTTAAATACTTTTCTGATCAATTTTCTTTTCTCTTCTCTGCTCTTTCCTCTTCTTACACATATATTAGATGTTTCCTCCATGTTACAGAAACCTTCACTTTTTTCTCTATACTCATCTTTCTACCCTGTGCATCAATATGGACATGTTTTTTTACTGATCTGTTTCAGTTCATTAATTCTCTCCTTTGTTTTCTTTAATCTGACTTTTTATTCTAATTTCAGTTATTATAATTTTCAATTTTAGAATTTGTGTTTGGCCATTTTTATAGATACCAGTTTACAAATGGTAAAACTCTCTACCTTATCCTATATTTTATTGAATTAATTAATTATAATTTCTTTAAAGTTGGTCTGATAATTCAATTGTGAGATCACCTTTGGGAAAGTTTCTATTCTCTGTTTTTTGTGTGTGTGTGTGTACTAAGAACTATATATATATATATATATTTTTTTTTTTTGTTTGTTTGTTTGTTTGTTACCTTCTGCTTTATAACAAAGTGAATCAGTTATACATATACATATGTTCCCATATCTCTTCCCTCTTGCATCTCCCTCCCTCCCGCCCTCCCTATCCCACACCTCTAGGTGGTCACAAAGCACACAGCTGATCTCCCTGTGCTCTGTGGTTGCTTCCCACTAGCTATCTATTTTGCGTTTGGTAGTGTATATATGTCCATGCCACTCTCTCTCTTTGTCACATCTTACCCTTCCCCCTCCCCATATCCTCAAGTCCATTCTCTAGTAGGTCTGTGTCTTTATTCCCTTCTTGCCACTAGGTTCTTCATGACATTTTGTTTTTGTCCCTTAGATTCCATATACATGTGTTAGCATACTGTATTTGTTTTTCTCTTTCTGACTTACTTCACTCTGTATGACAGACTCTAACTCCATCCACCTCACTACAAATAACTCCATTTCGTTTCTTTTTATGGCTGAGTAATATTCCATTGTATATATGTGCCACATCTTCTTTATCCATTCATCTGATGATGGACACTTAGGTTGCTTCCATGTCCTGGCTATTGTAAATAGAGCTGCAATGAACATTTTGGTACATGACTCTTTTTGAATTATGGTTTTCTCAGGGTATATGCCCAGTAGTGGGATTGATGGGTCATATGGTAGTTCTATTTTTAGTTTTTTAAGGAACCTCCATACTGTTCTCCATAGTGGCTGTATCAATTTACATTCCCACCAACAGTGCAAGAGGGTTCCCTTTTCTCCACACCCTCTCCAGCATTTATTGTTTCTAGATTTTTTGACGATGGCCATTCTGACCGGTGTGAGATGATATCTCATTGTAGTTTTGATTTGCATTTCTCTAATGATTAATGATGTTGAGCATTCTTTCATGTGTTTGTTGGCAATCTGTATATCTTCTTTGGAGAAATGTCTATTTAGGTCTTCTGCCCATTTTTGGATTGGGTTGTTTGCTTTTTTGTTATTGACCTACATGAGCTGCTTTTAAATCTTGGAGATTAATCCTTTGTCAGTTGCTTCATTTGCAAATATTTTCTCCTATTCTGAGGGTTGTCTTTTGGTCTTGTTTATGGTTTCCTTTGCTGTGCAAAAGCTTTTAAGTTTCATTAGGTCCCATTTGTTTATCTTTATTTCCATTTCTCTAGGAGCTGGGTCAAAAAGGATCTTGTTGTGATTTATGTCATAGAGTGTTCTGCCTATGTTTTCCTCTAAGAGTTTGATAGTGTCTGGACTTACATTTATGTCTTTAATCCATTTTGAGTTTATTTTTGTGTATGGTGTTAGGGAGTGTTTTAATTTCATACTTTTACATGGACCTGTCCAGTTTTTACAGCACCACTTATTGAAGAGGGTGTCTTTTCTCCACTGTATATGCTTGCCTCCTTTATCAAAGATAAGGTGACCATATGTGCATGTGTTTATCTCTGGGCTTTCTATCCTGTTCCATTGATCTATGTTTCTGTTTTTGTGCCAGTACCAAACTGTCTTGATTACTGTAGCTTTGTAGTATAGTCTGAAGTCAGGGAGCCTGATTCCTCCAGCTCCATTTTTCGTTCTCAAGATTGCTTTGGCTATTCAGGGTCTTTTTTGTTTCCATACAAATTGTGAAATTTTTTGTTCTAGTTCTGTGAAAAATGCCAGTGGTAGTTTGATAGGGATTGCATTGAATCTGTAGATTGCTTTGGGTAGTAGAATCATTTTCACAATGTTGATTCTTCCAATCCAAGAACATGGCATATCTCTCCATGTATTTGTATCATCTTTAATTTCTTTCATCAGTGTCTTATAATTTTCTGCATACAGGTCTTTTGTCTCCTTAGGTAGGTTTATTCCTAGATATTTTATTCTTTTTGTTGCAATGGTAAATGGGAGTGTGTTCTTAACTTCACTTTCAGATTTTTCATCATTAGTGTATAGGAATGCAAGAGATTTCTGTGCATTAATTTTGTATCCTGCTACTTTACCAAATTCATTGATTAGCTCTAGTAGTTTTCTGGTAGCATCTTTAGGATTCTCTATGTATAGTATTATGTCATCTGCAAACAGTGACAGCTTTATTTCTTCTTTTCCAATTTGGATTCCTTTTATTTCTTTTTCTTCTCTGATTGCTGTGGCTAACACTTCCAAAACTATGTTGAATAATAGTGGTGAGAGTGGGCAACCTTGTCTTGTTCCTGATCTTAGTGGAAATGGTTTCAGTTTTTCACTATTGAGGACAATGTTGGCTGTGGGTTTGTCATATATGGCCTTTATTATGTTGAGGAAAGTTCCCTCTATGCCTACTTTCTGCAGGGCTTTTATTATAAATCGGTGTTGAATTTTGTCAAAAGCTTTCTCTGCATCTATTGAGATGATCATGTGGTTTTTCTCCTTCAAATTGTTAATATGGTGTATCACGTTGATTGAGTTGTATATATTGAAGAATCCTTGCATTCCTGGGATAAACCCCACTTGATCATGGTGTATGGTCCTTTTAATGTGTTGTTGGATTCTGTTTGCTAGTATTTTGTTGAGGATTTTTGCATCTATGTTCATCAGTGATATTGGCCTGTAGTTTTCTTTCTTTGTGACATCTTTGCCTGGTTTTGGTATCAGGGTGATGGTGGCCTCGTAGAATGAGTTGGGGAGTGTTTCTCCCTCTGCAATATTTTGGAAGAGTTTGAGAAGGATAGGTGTTAGCTCTTCTCTAAATGTTTGATAGAATTCGCCTGTGAAGCCGTCTGGTCCTGGGCTTTTGTTTGTTGGAAGATTTTTAATCACAGTTTCAATTTCAGTGCTTGTGATTGGTCTGTTTGTATTTTCTATTTCTTCCTGGTTCAGTCTTGGCAGGTTGTGCATTTCTAAGACTCTGTCCATTTCTTCCAGGTTGTCCATTTTATTGGCATAGAGTTGCTTGTAGTAATCTCTCATGACCGTTTGTATTTCTGCAGTGTCAGTGGTTACTTCTCCTTTTTCATTTCTAATTCTATTGATCTGAGTCTTCTCCCTTTTCCTCTTGATGAGTCTGGCTAATGGTTTATCAATTTTGTTTATCTTCTCAAAGAAACAGCTTTTAGTTTTATTGATCTTTGCTATTGTTTCCTTCATTTCTTTTTCATTTATTTCTGATCTGATCTTTATGGTTTCTTTCCTTCTGCTAACTTTGGGTTTTTTTGTTCTTCTTTCTCTAATTGCTTTAGGTGCAAGGTTAGGTTGTTTATTTGAGATGTTTCCTGTTTCTTAAGGTAGGCTTGTATTGCTATAAACTTCCCTCTTAGAACTGCTTTTGCTGCATCCCATAGGTTTTGGGTTTTCGTGTCTCCATTGTCATTTGTTTCTAAGTATTTTTGGATTTCCCCTTTGATTTCTTCAGTGATCACTTCGTTATTAAGTAGTGTATTGTGTAGCCTCCATGTGTTTGTATTTTTTACAGATCTTTTCCTGTAATTGATATCTAGTCTCATAGCGTTGTGGTCGGAAAAGATACTTGATACGATTTCAATTTTCTTAAATTTACCCAGGCTTGATTTGTGACCCAAGATATGATCTATCCTGGAGAATGTTCCATGAGCACTTGAGAAAAATGTGTATTCTGTTGTTTTTGGGTGGAATGTCCTATAAATATCAATTAAGTCCATCTTGTTTAATGTATCATTTAAAGCTTGTGTTTGCTTATTTATTTTCATTTTGGATGATCTGTCCATTGGTGAAAGTGGGGTGTTAAAGTCCCCTACTATGATTGTGTTCCTGTCGATTTCCCCTTTTATGGCTGTTAGTATTTGCCTTATATATTGAGGTGCTCCTATATTGGGTGCATAAATATTTACAATTGTTATACCTTCTTCTTGGATCAATCCCTTGATCATTATGTAATGTCCTTCTCTGTCTTTTGTAATAGTCTTTATTTTAAAGTCTATTTTTTCTGATATGAGAATTGCTACTCCAGCTTTCTTTTGATTTCCATTTGCTTGGAATATCTTTTTCCATCCCCTCACTTTCAGTCTGTATGTGTCCCTAGGTCTGAAGTGGGTCTCTTGTAGACAGCATATATACGGGTCTTGTTTTTGTATCCATTCAGCCAGTCTGTGTCTTTTGGTGGGAGCATTTAATTCATTTACATTTAAGGTAATTATTGATATGTATGTTCCTATTCCCATTTTCTTAAATGTTTTTTTTTATTGTAAGTGTTTTCCTTTTCTTGTGTTTCTTGCCTAGAGAAGTTCCTTTAGCATTTGTTATAAAGCTGGTTTGGTGATGCTGAACTCTCTCAGCTTTTGCTTGTCTCTAAAGGTATTAATTTCTCCATCAAATCTGAATGAGATCCTTGTTGGGTAGAGTAATCTTGGTTGTAGGTTTTTCTCCTTCATCACTTTAAGTATATCCTGCCACTCCCTTCTGGCTTGCAGAGTTTCTGCTGAAAGATCAGCTGTTAACCTTATGGGGATTCCCTCATGTGTTATTTGTTGTTTTTCCATTGCTGCTTTTAATATGTTTTCTTTATATTTAATTTTTGATAGTTTGATTAATATGTGTCTTGGCATGTTTCTCCTTGGATTTATCCTGTATGGGACTCTCTGTGCTTCCAGGACTTGATTAACTATTTCCTTTCCCATATTAGGGAAGTTTTCAACTATAATCTCTTCAAATATTTTCTCAGTCCCTTTCTTTTTCTCTTCTTCTTCTGGGACCCCTATAATTCGAATGTTGGTGCGTTTAATGTTGTCTCAGAGGTCTCTGAGACTGTCCTCAGTTATTTTCATTCTTTTTTCTTTATTCTGCTCTGCAGTAGTTATTTCCACTATTTTATCTTCCAGGTCACTTAACTGTTCTTCTGCCTCAGTTATTCTGCTATTGATCCCTTCTAGAGTATTTTTTATTTCATTTATTGTGTTTTTCATCATTGCTTGGTTCCTCTTTAGTTCTTCTACGTCCTTGTTAAGTGTTTCTTGCATTTTATCTATTCTATTTCCAAGATTTTGGATCATCTTTACTATCATTATTCTGAATTGTTTTTCAGGTAGACTGCCTATTTCCTCTTCATTTGTTAGGTCTGGTGTGTTTTTACCTTGCTCCTTCATCTGCTGGTGTTTTTCTGTCTTCTCATTTTGCTTATCTTACTGTGTTTGAGGTCTCCTTTTCACAGGCTGCAGGTTCGTAGTTCCTGTTGTTTTTGGTATCTGTTCCCAGTGGCTAAGGTTGGTTCAGTGGGTTGTGTAGGCTTCCTGGTGGAGGGGACTAGTGCCTGTGTTCTGGTGGATGAGGCTGGATCTTGTCTTTCTGGTGGGCACGTCCACATCTGGTAGTGTGTTTTGGGGTGTCTGTGGCCTTATTATGATTTTAGGCAGCCTCTCTGCTAATGGATGGGGCTGTGTTCCTGTCTTGCTAGTTGTTTGGCATAGGGTGTCCAGCACCGTAGCTTGCTGGTTGCTGAGTGAAGCTGGGTCTTGGTGTTGAGATGGAGATCTCTGAGAGATTTTTGCCATTTGGTATTATGTGGTGCTGGGAGGTTTCTTGTGGACCAGTGTCCTGAAGTTGGCTCTCCCACCTCAGATGTACAGCCCTTTTGCCTGGCTGGAACACCAAGATCCTTTCATCCACATGGCTCAGAATAAAAGGGAGAAAAAATAGAAAGAAAGAAGGAGGATAAAATAAAATAAAATAAACTAAGATAAAAGTAAATAAAGCTATTAAAATAAAAAATAAGAAAAAAATTAAGAAAAAATTTATTAAGAAAAAAATATTTTAATTTTTTAAAATAATTTTTTTTATTTTTTAAAATAAAAAATAAGAAAAAAATTATTAAGAAAAAATTTATTAAGAAAAAAATTTTTTTTAAGTAAAAAAAAAAAAAAAACAAATGGATGGACCGAACCGTAGGACAAATGGTGAAAGCAAAGCTATACAGACAAAATCTCACACAGAAGCATACACATACACACTCACAAAAAGAGGAAAAGGGGAAAAAATAATATATCCTGCTCCCAAAGTCCTCCTCCTCAATTTGGGATGCTTCGTTGTCTATTCAGGTATTCAACAGATGCAGGTACATCAAGTTGTTTGTGAAGCTTTAATCCGCTGCTTCTGAGGCTGCTGGGAGAAATTTCCCTTTCTCTTCTTTGTTTGTACAGCTCCCGGGGTTCAGCTTTGGATTTGGACCCGCCTCTGCGTGTAGGTCGCCTGAGGGCGTCTGTTCTTCGCTTACACAGGACGGGGTTAAAGGAGCAGCTGCTTCGGGGGCTCTGGCTCACTCAGGCCAGGGGGGAGGGAGGGGTACGGAGGTGGGGCGAGCCTGCGGCGTCAGAGGCGTCGTGACGTTGCAGCAGCCTGAGGCGTGCGGTGCGTTTTCCCGGGGAAGTTGTCCCCGGATCCCGGGACCCTGGCAGTGGCGGGCTGCACAGGCTCCCGGGAGGGGAGGTGTGGATAGTGACCTGTGCTCACACACAGGCTTCTTGGTGGCGGCAGCAGCAGCCTTAGCGTCTCATGCCCGTCTCTGGGGTCCGAGCTGATAGCCGCGGCTCGTGGCCGTCTCTGGAGCTCCTTTAAATGGCGTTCTTAATCCCCTCTCCTCGCGCACCAGGAAACAAAGAGGTAAGAAAAAGTCTCTTGTCTCTTCGGCAGCTCCAGACTTTTTCCTGGACTCCCTCCCGGCTAGCTGTGGTGCACTAACCCCTTCAGGCTGTGTTCATTCCGCCAACCCCTGTCCTCTCCCTGCGATCTGACTGAAGCCTGAGCCTCAGCTCCCAGCCCCGCCCGCCCCAGCAGGTGAGCAGACAAGCCTCTCCGGCTGGTGAGTGCTGGTCGGCGCCGAGCCTCTCTGTGCGGGAATCTCTCCGCTTTGCCCTCCGCACCCCTGTGGCTGCGCTCTCCTCCGTGGCTCTGAAGCTTCCCCCCTCTGCCACCCGCAGTCTCCGCCCGTGAAGGAGCTTCCTAGTGTGTGGAAACCTTTCCTCCTTCACAGCTCCCTCCCACTGGTGCAGGTCCCGTCCCTATTCTTTTGTCTCTGTTATTTCTTTTTTCTTTTGCCCTATCCAGGTACGTGGGGAGTTTCTTGCCTTTTGGGAGGTCTGACGTCTTCTGCCAGCGTTCAGTGGGTGTTCTATAGGAGCAGTTCCACGTGTAGATGTATTTCTGATGTATCCGTGGGGAGGAAGGTGATCTCTGCGTCTTACTGTTCTGCCATCTTGCCCAGACCCTTTTGTCTGTTTTTTTTCTTTTGGTTCTGGTCATTTGTTATTTTGTCCTGGCATGATTTTAATTTCTTATTAAATACCCAACATTGTGTATGGAAAATTTTAGAGGCTCTGGATGACATTGATTTCCTGGAGAGAGGATTTACTTTTCTATTGGCAGCTATGTAAAGTATGGGAATTGATCCAATTAAGCATGAGTTTCTGGTTTTATTAGGACTTATCTTTTTATGTGTTCCCTTACTTTTTGAACATAGTTTGTAATGTTCTCAACTGAAAGCTTAGGTTTCTACAGGGCCTTCTTCCATGATGGACTCTGGACTCCAATTTATTGCTCCCATCACCATAAGACTGCTTGAATCTTTGCTTAGATTGTAACCTCTTAGCAGTTGATTTCTGCTATCAATTTCATTATCTAGCTCCATAAATGCACAGTTTAGGATCAGGGAGTAATTTGGGGGACATTGCATGAGTAATTTTGGGCTCACTTTTCTGTGTGGCTCTTTACTATGTGATCTGGGCCCCTCTAGTCCTGGCTGCCTTAATCACCCTTATTTCTAATTTTTGTCTTCCTCTTTCAATGAAACTACTGCAAACTCTCTGTCACTACTTTCTGTTTACCCTTTGTACCCCTTGCTGCAGATTGGCAAAGCCCCAAAGGACAAAATCAACAATGGAGTAAATCTCATCTTAGTACTTTACTTTCTCTTTGCTGTTCTAGCTCCTTGATTCTCATGTGCATTGGTTGCTCTCTGATGCCTTCAAAAGTGTCTTTTTAAAATATATTTAATCCAGCTTTTAGTTTGTTCTCAACAGGAGGATTAGTATGTCACAAGCTACTCATAATAATTGAGACTATTTTATTCATTTTGGAGGCTGTATACAGTTGCAAGTTTTGGATATGCCAATTAATTATTTAGTAGTACCCTGTTGGACTTCTGGTTTCTTTCTAAGTTTTCACTATTATGAATAATGCTGCATGAACATTTTTGTAATATAATTTCATGCAACTGTACAAGCATTTCTTAAGGAGAAATTGCTGATAGTGAACGGCTAGACATGGCATATATCATTTTGCCCATCTTTTTTTGGTCAGAACTCAGCTTCATGGCTTCAGCCAAATTGCAGCGTAAACTGGAAAATTCAGATTTTTTTTTTTTATGTACAGGAAGAGGAAATGTTGTGGCAGACACAGAATTGTCTTTACTACTACTTCCTAAGTTGTCTTTCTAAGTCTAGACTCTTCTTCTATAATCCATATACTATACTACATTATTACTTGACTTGATAGCCTTAAATACCACTGAGCAAGACTCACCAATAAATTAAAGTCTTTTAGGGTCTATCTTTTGCTTAGAGGATTAATTTGTGACTTCTTACAAATGTATTAAGTAGTAGAAATTCAATAGAGGACAGTTTTGCTTTGAATTTCTGAATCTAGTTCTCATCATCTTACTGTGAAACTTTTTTTTCTTTCTATAGAGGATGGAAAGGGTTCAAAGGGGCTCTGGTTCACAGTTGCATAGAGACGATCACACTTACTGAGGCAAACTTGAAATTGAGGGCAGTCATCAGTTAGATTCCTTAAATTACAACTTGCTTAATAAATAATACCCTCTAACTTGCCTTTGCCAGTCAAGCTAACCTTAAATGTTCCTGCAAATTGCATACGTTCCAAGCTTCATGTAGCTTAAACAATATATTACAAGACTCCTTTAACTGTCCCCTATGGATAACACCTCTGATGTATGGGTCACTGTAATAAAGGTTGCTTAAGTTGTTTCTCAGGATCATGGAGCTAGTCTTGCCCAGTTCAAACCGGTAGAGGCCACTGACCATTCAACTGGGCCTGCATGAGTGTCTGACGGATGATCTTTTGACATCAGAGGGCCAAAAACTCCAACCTCAGATCATGCTAATGGCATCATTTTCTCAACATGGTCCCTATGAAGAAGGATATAACTCAGATACACCTGCACATAACACTGATTACTTTACTTTTTTCTTACCTCCAACCACCTTTCCCCATGCCTCAGATCACCCCGCTTCTTTATCCCATAAATATCCCAAGGCCCTCATATTCAGGGAGGTGGATTTGAGATTTGTTTTTCCATCTCCTTGCTTGGCTGCCTTGTGAATAAACCCTTTCTCTGCTGCAAACCTCAGCATCTCAGCATTTGGCTTGCTGCGTGTCGGGCAAAAGAACCTGGTTTGGTAACAAGCTCTTCCCAAACACTATTGTAGCTACAAGAGCAGAGACAAGGGAGACAGGAAAATATGGGATGGGCATTGCTTCTTCTACATCCAGCAATATGACCTTGAGTGAGCTACTCAATCTTTTTGTGCTTTTCTGTTCCTAGTTCTGATGATGGGATGAAACTGAAGCCCTGTTATTGTGATCCACCAGTCTCCATTTTAAAAAAAATCAGCAGAAAGGACAAGGTTTGCCTTTGGGAAAGACAGGAGTCTGAGCAATAAGGCAGCCGTAGGTGATTGTGTGTATGTGGTGCTTGCATCCAACGTCTCAAGCCTGGAAGCTGAGGACACCTTCATCTCCAGCTCATTGTTATTTATTTGGAACCACTTAGATCAATCATCCTAAAAGCAGCAAACACTTCAGGGACATGACTTTAAGTGTTAAGTGCCTCCTCAGCTTCCTTGCCAGAAAATCTAGTTTAAGGCTTCATAAGTGGGTCTCTTGAGAGTTATTTGTTTTTAATCTGCAGTGAGAGGAACAGCCTGGGTCAGAGCCCTGCAGCCCTGGTGTTTCAGCTTTTCTCTTTAGGAGCGGTCTATTAAGAGTCTTCTGTACATTATCTGGTTCTGTTCCAGTCATTAGGTTGTCCTTTCACAGGCAAGGGGTAAATGAGCCCAGTGGTAGGACCCTAGTGTGGGCATAATCCCTGAGTACATTCTCTTAAATAACACATCAACCACAATAAAAAAAAAAAAATCACTGCTGTTGTCGGCAATCAGACTATTCTTGATTTGAAAGTAGATATCAAGAAGCAAATTGCCCAGCTAGGATTCCATTTCTGCTATTTATTAACTCTGTGACCTCAGGAACATAGCTTAAACTATCCCTGTCTCATTTTCTTTGTATATAAACTTAGAAGAGTAACAGTACTATGTCTAAAGGTCCCTGTGAGGATTAAATGAGATAATTAATGAAAAGTAGTTTGAATAGTGGCTGGCACATAGTAAACCCTATATAAATGTTAGGTAGACTTATTATACATAATTATTAATTATCCCATTATTTAATTATTTAATTTAATATAACACCCCTTAAGGTAGATATTTTAATTTATTCCCCTTTTACAGATGAGGAAAGTAAGACAAAATTGTCAAGTAAATCATCCAACCTACCCACATTTAATAGGCTGTAAAATTGGAATTCAAAACCAGGCAGTCTGGATAAAAAAGACCAAATAATGAGGGGGATGTGGTATCCTGTCCCACGGAGAATTATACCATAACACAGCCCTTGGGCACTCCAACATCATGTGATTGTGGTTTCTGCCTATCTTCTTAGCCTCATCAAAGTATTGGGGATTGATAAGGGCTCCATAATTTGGGGGTAAGAACTTAGGATCTTGAGTCAGACAGTTTTGGATTGAAACTCAAATTTTGCCTCTCAATAGCTGTGGGACTTTCAGCAAGTTATTTAAGTTGTGTAAACTCACAAAATCCTAATAACACTGTTGTATATTAATGTATGTAAACTACTTAGCACACGTCCTAGTATATGGTTTTTTTTTTAAATAGATCTTTATGGGAGTATAATTGTTTCACAGTACCATGTTACTTTCTGTGGCACAACAAAGCGAATCAGCCATATGCATACACATGTCCTCATATCCCCTCCCTCTTGAGCCTCCCTCCCATCCTCCCTATCCCACTCTCTATGTCTACCTGAAGTTTTTTTTTTTTTTTTTTTGCAGTCAACAATACTTTTTAGAGATCTAATATTTATAGAGTTACTTCATTGAAACAAAACAAGGCAAAACACTTCTGCTTATACATTCCCCTATTGATGGACATTAGGTTGCTTCCTAACTTTAGTTATTGTTTCACATGATGATATAATAAGCATCCTTGTGTATTGTGCATGACTCTTTGGACCCATGTGGGAGTGTTTCTCTAGGGAGGATATCCTTCAACAGATCTGTGTGTCTCTGAAAATTCCCGTGTCCCTTTAAATATTTGATTTGACTCTTCTAGAAATAGTTAATTTATTGATGGTTTGTTAATTTAGGACTAAAGTCCAAAAGCTATAGCAATTATGCACTAGGTCATGATGTGGAAGAATTTGCTGGTAAATGGGCTGGCTGTCAGATGACCACCATTTATTTCTGTCTAGAGGAAAACATTCTATTTTTCTTTATAAGTTATACGATAATTCAGAAAGTAAGAGTTTTAGGGAGAATGAATACAGTTAATATTGTGATTTTACAACTTACAGTCAAGTTGTTTGTGTGTTTTAAATATGAGCATGTGTGTTTGTGTGCGCATGTGTGTGCATACACATGTATGTGTCTGCATGCAGGTGTGCTTACACACATAGAATAATTTTTATTTAAATATGAGGTATCATATTCCCCAACCCTGACAAGTTTCTTTCCCAACTCCGGCAAGTGTTAATCATAGAATAAGTATGTATTAGTCAGCTCAGGCTGCTCTAACAAAATGCCATAGACAGGGAGGCTTCAACAACAGACATTTACTTCTCAAAGTTTGGAAGGCTGGGAAGTCTAAGATCAAGGTGCTGGCTGATTCAGTTCCTGGTGAGCATATTCCTGGCTTGAGGGAGGCCACCTTCTCACTGTGTTCTCACATGGTAGAGAGAGAACTCTGGTATTAGGACTTCAAAATATGAATTTTGGGGAGACACAAATATTCAGCCCATAAAAAGTGGTTACCTCATCTTCATCCCAAGCTCTTAGGAGAATGATACTTCCTTTCATAACATGTGCACAAAGATTTTCTTGTGGGTCACAAACTTGTAGTTGATGATTTCTTGCTGCAGTTATTCTTTTATACATTCTCTTCTCCCACCCAAGATAGCTATGGAGCAGTGTTCTATAGCCATCTTGGGATTTCCTTCTTAAGATGCCAAAATGATGTTATTGCCAGATGGTTCATAAATTCTGACTGGATCTCAGGGCATTGATATTTATATGTCTAAACAGTTACAGGTAAGAATCACAGACACCAGGGCAAATTTGCTTACCTAATCATAGGCTTATCACAGATCATCATTATTCTTTACACAGGACCTATTCTCAGGAGAGGAAGCCCAGAGCAATCCTGACCCTTTATTCTTTATCTTGCTCAATTTCTTAACTTCAGGTGATTGTTTCTGCAGGTAGTTTTCCAACCTCATACATATGAAAAAAAAAAGTTTAAGTCCAGGGAAGATGTATGTGATTAGCAGTATTTCTTGCATGAGGGAAAGGAATTGAGGTCAGCTGCCATATATTAGCTTCCCTGCACAGTTACCTTCTTCCTTTTCTTCTTGACACTCTGGCCACATATTCTCTCTTCCATTGGTATATTCATCACAGTTCTGTCTCTCCTTTCTTTCCTCTTAAGTCAGTTTCACAGTATCACTACTCTGGAGTCATGGTAACATCAATGACAATCATTTATGCTGATAATATTTGCCAAGTGACTCCTTAGTTACAGGACCTGCATGTTTACATTTAATTCTCACACCAATCCTAAGAGATTAGCCCTAAAATTATCCATATTTTATAATTGAGAAAACTGAGACTCAGAAAGGCTGTGTAGGGGCTTCCCTGGTGGCGCAGTGGTTGAGAATCTGCCTGCCAGTGCAGGCGACATGGGTTCGAGCCCTGGTCTGGGAGGATCCCACATGCCGCAGAGCAACTAGGCCCGTGAGCCACAACTACTGAGCCTGCGTGTCTGGAGCCTGTGCTCCGCAACAAGGGAGGCCGCGATAGTGAGAGGCCGGCGCACCGCGATGAAGAGTGGCCCCCGCTCGCCGCAACTAGAGAAAGCCCTCGCACAGAAACGAGGACCCAACGCAGACAAAATTAATTAATTAATTAATTAATTAATTAATTAAAAAAAAGAAAGGCTGTGTAAGTTTCCCAATGTCTTACAGCTGGGAAATGGCAATGCCAGGATTTGTACCCAGGCAGTCCAACTTTATTCTTTTAATTACTACTCTGTTCTGCATGAACTGGAAATTTCACTTTACATCCAATATTATATAATTCTCATAACAATACTTTAAAGTTGGGATGATAAAACCCATTTTTCAGATGAAATCACCAGCCTGAGCAAAGTCAGTTGCCCCAAGGTCATCAACAAGTGGAGGAAACAGCAGAAACCTTTCCTCTTCAAACTGCCTCAATTTAATTCATCCTCGTTGAATTGAGTTGAATCAAATTCTTAAGGTTTTCTGTCCCGAGCCAGAAAATGAACTGTGAAACTCAAAATATTTCTGTTTCGTTGACTTTTTCTTGTTCTTTTCTTATTTTCGTGACCTTGCAGGTCCTGTTACCATCTCCCCTTCATAGAATGTGGTTCAACGTTGCCCTCTGGTCTCCTTGTCCCCTGCTTCTGCCATGAAGCTACAGAAAGACCAATCTACAGCTTAAAGTTGTCTCAAGTTATATTCAAATCTCCAGAGTCATTGCAGCTTTAAGGAGCCCTAAATCTAATTATAAAATTATTTATAATTGCAATTTGTGCTAATATCATTATAAATCATCAATCTATATAGACTGAAGATCTGATTAATTCAAATATATTCATTTATTTTAGATTAATATGCACCCACCGACTAACCTCTGTATTCATTTATACACAAGATTAAAAACAGATTATTACATCCAAATAAGTACCTACACCAAGCAGTTTGAGTAGAATTGTCCATTTCCAGTACTGTCAGCGTAGCTCAACAATTGCCTTTGTCTCACATCTTGCATGTCATCATAGCAACAGACCTTCGACTTCGACTCTTATATTGTCACTGCTGCCTGCACTGCCTTTGGAGACTTTGACACTTTGTCAGCCCTGACTTTCCTATCTATAGAGACATAATGAATATTCAAAGAATGCTTACTATATGCTCAATCATGACATAGGGTTTTTTGATGCTAACTCATTTAACCTTTACAACAGCCCTATGGGATAGGTACTAATATTGTCCCATTTTGCAGAGGGGGGAACTGAGGCTTAGAAGAGATTTGGTAACTTGGCTCTGGGTCCATGCTCTTAGCCACTTTGTCATGTGGCTTTAGGATCAACCAGAATCATGCAAAAATTGAACAGATCCTTAGAGATTTCTTCCAAACATTTCTAATGTTAATTGTTGCTACAGACACTCTGAGGGGCTGAAATCGTGTCAAACAGTTCACGTGAAATCCCAAGTCAGTCTAGTTTTAGGCAAAAGGCATTTGCTCAATAGATATAAGTTTCAATTAGCTATTGATTACTTCCCCTCCATAATGGAATTATATCTTTAGGGTGAAAGTATTTGATTAATGCTCTAGAATTTTGGAGTTGTAAGATGTGAGTTTGGTTTCCGTTTCCATCCGTTCTTAGTTCAGTCACTGTGCACACAGCCCCTGGGGAACCTTGGTCTCCTGCTCAGTAAACTGGTCGTCTTGTTTCCTCGACCGACTTCTTCAATAAGATCCATGAGCTCCCGTGATACCCTAGCCTATTCCACAGTTCAGTTTCATTGGCAGTCCAGGTCCTCAATAGCCTGGACCTGAGGTGCTAACCAATGCAGTTTTTCCCAAGTGCTTCCCTCATGAAGGAGAGTCCAGGAAACCAGTCACCTGTTTCCAATCTGTTAGAAGTTTACAGGCAAAGGCATTGGGTTGACTTGAAGCACAAAATATGATTAATGATTTGAAGTACTAATGGAATGTTGGCCCTGCAAAAATGCCTTTCATATATATTTCTAAAAAGGCCTTTTTATCGAAGACCTTGAATTTTAAATTATATTCCTAGGTCCACTTTTTATAGCCTAAACATGTCTGTCGGCCACCTATTGTATGAAAAACATTTTGCCTGGTGGGAGAGGTATGATGCTAACAATAATAAATACATCATAAACTTGTAGAGCAGATTTTTTTTTCAAAGTACTTTCATGTACTGCATTGTATCATTGACAGAGCAGTGAAACAGAAGACCAAGATTTGAATCCAGGCTTTGTCATGATGAAGTCAGCTTAGATAAATCACTGTCCTTTCTTGGGTATTGATTTCCTATCTGATTTGGGATCTGGATTAGCTGACCTGAACTCTGCTTTTCTATGATGTTTGATTCTTTGTTTATTTAAAGTGGAAGGTGTAGCCCCTCACACATTGAAAGGCACATGCTTGGAGCTCAATAAAGACTTGAGGAACTGAACTAAAAATATACTAATTGCTTTAAATCACAGGATCTGGCATAAGGTGTTTGGTGTTCAAATTCTGACTTAACTATTACTTGGCAAGTTGCTTGATCTGCTTCCACATCTCCATTTGGGATGATGACAGCACTCATCTCACAGGGTCAGGCAACAAGTAAATTTAAGTTAATAAATGTAAAGTACTAGAGCAATGCCTGGCTCATAGTAGGTGTTCAAAAGATGCCAGCTGATTCCAGCTGGTTAAGAAGTTTGGAACATACTTACACACAGAATGTAGAAATCTGATATGTACCCGTGGTTTCAATTAATCCAAATCAGACACTGAAGTCTGAATTAGAACTGAGCTGAGGACAGAACCAGATTCTGGGGTCAAAAAGGAGGTCTCTGGAACACTAGAAGAGGTTGCAGCTTTACTTGGGAGATGAGCATACTTAAAGGGCAGAGGGAAAACGAACAAGTGAAAGATGGCTCAAGATGTTGGAGCTTGGGAACCAGGTTTCAAGGAAGAATGGTCTCCACACTACTCATTCTGATGATCCCAATGGTCAAATTTATTTTCATGAAACTGTGCTTTTAAAAAAAGTTAGAGACAATTTTTTAGAGCACTTTTAGGTTTACAACAAAATTGAGAAGAAGGTACAGAGATTTCCCATAAACCCCCTGCCCTCACACATGCATAGCCTCCCCTGTTGTCAACATCACTCACCAGAGTGGTACTTTTTTTTTTTTAACTTTTGGGTTTGTTTGTTTGTTTATTTATTTATTTATTTATTTATGGCTGTGTTGGGTCTTCGTTTCTGTGCGAGGGCTTTCCCTAGTTGCGGCAAGTGGGGGCCACTCTTCATCGCGGTGCGCGGGCCTCTTATTATCGCGGCCTCTCTTGTTGCGGAGCACAGGCTCCAGATGCGCAGGCTCAGCAATTGTGGCTCACAGGCCTAGCCGCTCCGCGGCATGCGGGATCCTCCCAGACCAGGGCTCGAACCCGTGTCCCCTGCATTGGCAGGCAGATTCTCAACCACTGCGCCACCAGGGAGGCCCCCCAGAGTGGTACTTTTTTACCAAGGATGAACCTACATTGACACATCACCCAAAGTCCATAGTCTACCTTAAGGTTCACTCTTGCTGCTATATAGTCTATGGGTTTGGACAAAAGTATAATGACATATATCCATCATTATAAAATCATGCAGAGTATTTTCACTCCCTAAAAGTTCTCTATGCTCTACCTATTCCCTTCCCTCCTTCCCTCCCCTCTCCCCCTCTTCAACCACTAATCTTTTTATTTTCTCAATGGTTTTGCCTTTTCCAGAATATAATATAGTTGCAATCACACATATGTAGCCTTTTCAGTAATATACATTTAAGTTTCACTTAGTAATATGTGCTTAAGATTCCATGTCTTTTCATGGCTTGATAGCGCATTTCTTTTTAGCATTGAATTCATACCATTGTATGAATGTATCACAGTTTACTTATCCATTCACCTACTAAAGGATATCTTGGTTGCTTCCAAGTTTTGGCAATTATGAATTAAGCTGCTATGAAACTCTGTGTGCAGGTTTTTGTGTGAACTTAAGTTTTTAACTTCTTGGGTAAATGCCAAAGAGTATGATTGTTGGATCGCATGTTAAGAATGTGTTTAGTTTTGTATCCTTTCTTTTTAAAATCATTTGAGTTTTCTTGTCCAATGGCCAGCTTTTCAAGATTTGCAGGGACTTTATTGTTACCCCCAGTGGACACTGGCCTTGCTATCCATCTACCATTCCCACCCTAAGAGAAAAGCTTCACCATTTCTAACTAATCAAGCCACAAGTTCTGTGGATCTTATGTTCCAAAAGCATTTCCATCCATCTGATTCTCTCTTTCCCCACTTTCAGGTCAAGATCACTTTGTCTTTGAAACTGTTACTGTGTAATAATCTGTTGCCAGTCTCTTTACCTTTGATATGGGAGCCCCTCCTGGCTGGCTTCAGAGCTTGTATTCTCAACATGTCTACTATGTGATGGGAAAGAGTGGAGAGCTTTTAATTAGTCTGGTTTGTCCAGATTAATTTCCAGTGTCAACTATATATTCTTGGGGAAGTTAGTTAACTTACCTTGCTTCATTTTCTTATCTGTAGATTGTTATGAAGATTAAATGCAATTATCTATGCTAAGTCCTTCTCATAGTACCTGACTTATAGCCATCCTCAAAAATCAATATTATCACTATTACTTGTCATATGATCACCACCATCACCATTACCATAATTATCATCACCATCAAGGAAGTGAGGCTGGAGTGATGGACAAGTTCTATATGTCACTCATGCTGCAGTTCCTTGTGTCAGCCAGGTACCAGCACATCAATCCATGCCTGTTGAATTATTAAGACCATGAAGTATTTGAAACTCTAGCACAGAAGAGACATCAAAGGAAATTAGGTAGCTGAGCCTGGTGAAGGGAGATGGCATATATCCATATATTTTCAAGTTTGTGGAAGAGGAATTCAGAATATTAATAAAAATAATGCTATAACAATGGTTGTGCATCTACTTCTATTACTACTGCTATTACACCTGTGAAGACAGGCACTGTGAAAATTTAACAGTCTTCAGCTTACTTCTACAGCCAAAGAAGAGAGCCAGTGAAAGGAAATGGAATGGAACACACCACCTTGCATGTCTATCTAGCTTAGTCTTCCCAGCAACACTACACTACTGTTTTCTTATCTCCCTTTTATGTCCGAAGATTCTGAGGCTTACAGAGTTGAAAATGGCAGAGCTCAAAACTCTTCTAAGGCACAGTGTTCCTTCTCTGGGTTTTTGTTCACCACAGGAAGCTCTTGCTAACAATATCATATGTCCAACAAGGCAGTGATTGCCTTAGGACACAGGGAGATCCCCATCACAGGAGTCATTTAAACTGAAGCTAATGTGTTGGGAGGATTTAAGCATTCGAGGGGGGCTGGGATGAGATGATCGTTAAGATTCTTCTGAGGCTGAAAGCCCATGGCTGACAACCTTGGAACATTATAGGTTTGTTTTTATTCAGGATTGTATAAAAAGCTCTCCTTTGCCCATTGGAAACCCAGTGCTACACCTTGAATAGAACCTCCAGTTTGTGAGTGTGTTTAAAAATACACTTGTGTAGTTAGTTAGTAACCTTTATCTATAAATCCCTTCAATGAAATTCCAGAGCATTAATCGGCCATGAAACTCCACAGAGGGGCATTTTCTTTAGCTAAAGTCAGCATTTTCTAACTTCCTGTAAATATTCACACACATGAGGCAGTTAATAGATTTCCTCATGCAGAACATTCTTGGCCACCAATGGAAAAGTTTGCTAAAAGATGGATTGCTTTCCTGTGTGCCCTTATGATAACTGCTGGTCAGAATCTTTATGCTGCCTGACACCCCCAGTTAACATCAAGCCTGGAAGTACTGATTCCAGGGCCAGATGAAGACAGATCCATGAGGGGTCCCACCTTATTGTCTTATCAAGCCTTGCCTCCATGCTGGGCACAAGCCTTGGGGTTTTCCATGCATTATAACATTCAATCCTCAAAGCAACCTTGCTGGGGCTTCCCCGGTGACACAGTGGTTGAGAATCTGCCTGCCAATGCAGGGCACACGGGTTCGAGCCCTGGTCTGGGAAGATCCCACATGCCGCGGAGCAGCTGGGCCCGTGAGCCACAATTACTGAGCCTGCGCGTCTGGAGCCTGTGCTCCGCAACAGGAGAGGCCGCGATGGTGAGAGGCCCGCGCACCGCGATGAAGAGTGGTCCCCACTTGCCGCAACTAGAGAAAGCCCTCGCACAGAAACGAAGACTCAACACAGTCATAAATAAATAAATAAATAAATAAAAGAACGTGAATTTCAAAAAAAAAAAGCAACCTTGCTTAGAATGTACTTTATAGCTGACAGTTTACAGATGCAGGAGCTGTGGCTCAAGCAGGCTGGATCTGAGCTGTGGCAATTTAGATTTACATTTATAAAAATTAAAATTCAATAAACTTAAAAATTCAGTTCCTCATCATCCTAACCACATTTCAAGAGCTCATTAGCCACATATGGCTAGTGGCTGCCATATTGGACAGTGCATATTAGAATATTCCCATCATTTCAGGAAGTCCTTTTGGATAGGGCTGGCCTAGAAGGTCATTTGAATGGTAGAACTGGGATTGGAAAACCAGACCTTTGATGTTCTTTGTGCGGTGTTGCACTTCAGAGAAAGTCACGTGAGATCTACAGCAGATGCTCTCAAACTGCTTAAGTAGGATGAATGAGATTAGCAGGAGTATCACGGTGGAAATGTGAGTGTTGTGGGATGGTGAGGGGTGAGCACTTAAAGTAGGCTTCTGGATGTCACCAGATATTAACCAAGTTCACACCATTAAACAGTGTCAGGGCTTAGACCTGGGTACAACTCCATAGCCCTTCTCTTCAAAAACCTACTCTGCTTCTCTAGCTGACTTAAATACCCAGTGTATTTCAAAATCGTTCTGCCCAATCATTACAGGTAACTTGCCCATTGATTGTTGGATTGTAAGTTACATTCTTGATGTTGTAAACTGATCAGTGATCATGTGAATGCCCCAGGGACATTTCCTGGGGGTGGTTCTCAGAGCCTCTTTTCTATACTGGTTCTCAGAACCTCTTTTCTACTCGTCTCCTCCCGCAGCAGCAGCACGCAGTTCTGCTGGAATCCTCCTGTAACACTTCCGAAGTTCAGAGCTGTCTCCAAACTGCGTAAGAAAAGCAGGCGGAATATTTAGTGCAGTTGCTGGAGCCATAAAAGAAAAAAAAATTAACCAAGCTTATTAGGCTCCCAGTTTCTTCTCTCCCATAAAGGGAGCAATTGGCAATAAATGCCATTCTGCTTTTTAACAGATGAATGGCCCAGTTGTGATAAATCCACTAGCATTTTCAACGGGAAATATATTTTACTTCTGACAGTTTTAGTAGCGAGACCATAGTTTTTAAAGGAGTGGTGAGGGCGCTTTAACGAGGGTTAAACTTTTCAAACCAATGTGAAGGCTGGGCCATGAGTGATCCACCACCCTTGGGGTTGGATTCCAAAATCAGGGAGCGGTCCATGTGTTCCTGGGTCTTTCCCTTTCTCGGCAGCTTGCGGGCAGAATCTTCATTTCTCAACACCTCTATGTTTTACTTGATTTACATTTCTTCCTGGAATTAGGGAGTATACATATATTTCCTTTGTTTTTTAGATAAGGGAAGTGAGGTTCAGAGAGAATAACAGGTTTATTTGAGGTTCTTTGCCAAATGAGTCAGGAATCTAGGATTTGGACCCTAGGACTTCTCTTTCCTATTCATTTAATTCAATTTAGTTCTTGTCTGGCAGAAGAGGAAGAAAGTGCCTGAAACTTAGGAAGTCTGGGTTCTAGCCATGGTTTTGCAACCTACCGGTATTCCAGACAAGTGGGCAAATCATCTCCCTTGTCTGTTATTTCTTTTTCCCTACATAGTGGGTTTTAACTTGCCTGGGTCTGAGGAGTTTTCCATGATGTGGGACTTTCAGCCCAGAAAATTTCAAGCACTCTGGGGTGAGCTGGCCACCCCAGTTCTGGCGTTGATCCATTTTTATTCTCTATAATCTCTCCTTGGAAAATCTCATGTATTCATTCCACTGACTTCCAATTCTTCACCCATTCTGTGTGTTCTTTCCAACAGCTCCCCTTAACTTCAGTCCATCTGCTGACGGACATACTCACTGAGACATACACGGTTATCTCTACCTCAGCGTGTCTCAGACTGCTCTCATCCCCTCCCTCTGCCATCCATCCCCCTCCCCACTTCCCCAACTGCATTCCCTATGCTGTCAGTGGCACTGCCATCAGCCTTATTACCCAAAGAGCAACTAGGGAGTGGTCCTAGTATTCTCTACTCCCTCACTCCCATCTCAGAAGTCTGCAGGTATTATCAATATCCTTCCAAATATTTCTGTCTATTCACTCTACCTCTATAACGCCTGCCCTAGTTCAGACCTTCATCATTTTTGCTTGGACTTTCACACAAGACCCTTGGGTTTCTGGTAGTATTCCCTTCTCCATTAGTTCCACCCTGCACCATATTTGATCAAATAACTCCAGGTTTCCTTAAGGGTCTATTTTCTGGGTGTAGTTTTTGGGATGTGTAGCCCCAAGCCTGGTTCTCCAGTGCTCCTTAAGATTCTGTTAGTTGTCAATATCGTTTCCTACATCCATTTTCTGTCTAAAGTGACCAGTTGTCTCTTTCTGTTACTGGCATCTAAGAACTCTGATGAATACATTATGCAGTAATGAGCGGTAAGGTCAGCTCAAAGACAAATCTGAGAAGGATAAAGCTTGGTGTGGCAGACTAAAGTGGGAGTTTGTCATCTGAATGAGCATATCAAAACCAGGATGAGATATTTACTTGGGACTGCAGTTTCTCCAAAATGCTGACAACACTTTGCCGTGTTGGGAAGTGTCCTTTAGGCATTTTTAGGCACACACAGCTGGAGTGGTGCTGGGTCATTAGGCCTGGGTTCTGATCTAGGTGAGCCACCTGCCTGAACTTTGCTCTAGGTGGGTGGATACTGCGTGTTTGTTCAACTGAACATCTCTGGAAAATCAGCCAACCTCTCCAGCTTTAGTGTCCCCATCTGTACATGAGAAACTGATATGTATTAAGAACTTACTCTTTGTAGTGTGAGGGAAGAATTTCTATATAAAATCAGGCTGCAGTCATTTCTACATTCTGGATATATAGGGGTCAATGGCAGAATTCATGATTTTTATTATTATTTAATGAGTCTTTAGGCTATAAAAGATAAAGCCCCTGAGCCTACTTTAGAATGGAAAGATAGATCAAAGAGATCTAAAATTGTCCTATGTAATACAATAATAGGATTTTTAAGGTTCTTCCTAGAGATTATAGAGACTTGGAGGGTGGGAGACAGTGAATTAGATGAGGATGATGGCTGTCACCTGGTTATTGAGTTGGGAGCAGGTGATGGGAGAAACGATCTGTTGTGAGAATGCAGGTCCCAGTGACTGGGTAGGAGGTATATACACAGGAGAGAAATGGCCTGGGAGGGACTGATTGATAAACTTTAGAAACAGTGATGACTGAAAGCAAATTTCTTTCCTATCTCATGCTGCAAATCCTGAAGCTTTCAGGAAAATCTGTCTCACAGAGCAGCATTGTGTGTGGGGGCTTTGGGGAATGAAAGAGAGACAGCTTCATTCATGATTGGGGTGAAGAAATACATAGAGAGAATAGCAGTCAACTAGCAGAAGCTAAAATGAGATGACCACAAGGCTGGAGGCATTTGGAATGAGAAGTGAGAGGCCACACGCATCAGAAATTCCTTCTCCCCAGTCCACTCCACAGGCACGTTCAGGAGGGGCCTGCCTTTCCTGCAGAAATATGCAGGATGGGGACATGAGTCACTCTATTTAAATATTAGAGGAAACTGTGAGTCCAGAAGGAGAAATAGAAGTTACATTTGTGCTAGGTAGTTTACTGATTTACAAAAGATATATTGAACGTCCACTATTTCAGATTTTTGCATATGTTATTTCATGGGATCCTAGCCTAGCAGGTGAAGGTTAGTATTACAATTACCACCTGACAGATGAGGAAACTGAGCTTTGTGAGATGGGGTGACAGTCCTGGTTCTGCCTCCTCATGGATTAATGGGCAGCTTGCATTTGATGGTGTATGAGAAGGTGCTAGGTCACCTCCATCTCATCCCTTCTACCTATTATAGGCTGAATTGTGTTTCCCCCTCCACTCCCAATATGTTGAATCCCTAACCTCCAATATTTGTGAATGTGACCTTATTTGGAAACAGGGTCTTTGCAGATGTAATCAGGTTAAGATAAGGTCATAGGGTGAGTCCTAACCCAATGTGTCCTTATAAGAGGAAGAGACAGAGACACACAGGGAGAAGGCCTGTGGGGACACAGGCAGAGATTGGAGTGATGCTGCTACAAGCCAAGGAATGCCAAGGACTGCCAGCCACCACCAGAAGCTAGAAAAGGCAAGAAAAGATTCTACTCAGAGTCTCCGAGGAAGCATGGCCTTGCTGACACCTTGATTTTGAACTTCTGCCCTCCAGAATTATGAGACAATACATTTCTGTTGCTTTAAGCCACTCAATTTGTAGTACTTCATTACAGCAGCTGCAAGAAACTAATACATTACCCTAAGTCACCTCAGGCTGGCAGAGGTCAACTCCTGAGTGTCTCATCAATGTTCTGCAACCATCATTGATTCCCATTCATTCATTCACGTGCATGGCTGTGGTAGGTATTTTACAAGAAATACAAACCCAAGTCATGTTCTCAAGTTAACTTCAATTTGGGGAAATAACAAATTCACATCAAATGATGGAATAAATGAGATGAGATGGTGAAGAAACTGTCTCTGGGCCAGTCCTTAGCACCTGATAGGCACTCAGGGTCAGAAGGTGTTATCATGAATAATTAACACCAAGAGAAGTAGTGAAAGCTCATGGACCCGAACCAGATTGGTGGAGTTGGAATCATGGCTTCTCCAGTCTCCACTCACTGTCTGTCTAGAGCAGCCTTTCTCCTGTCTCACCCCACTGCTAGATCACATTTTCCTATTTATGTTTTCAAGGCCCTCAGCAGTTCCCAAAATGATATTGTGTATTTATGTATAATTTGAGGGTTAACCTTCTCAACCTTGGCATTCATATTTTGGGCCCGATCATTCTTTGTTATGAGACTGCCCTGTGAGGTATACGATGCTTAGTAGAATCCCTGGACTCTACTCACTCAGATGCCCGTAGCATCCTCCCAGGCACGACAATAAAGTATGTTTCCAGACACTGCCAAATGTTCCCTGGGGGAAAATTGCCCTCAGTTGAGAAGCTCTGTCTCTTGAAGGTATGGCTCCTGAAGCAGGCACATAATCTGCCTTGTTTTCTATCATTTCTCCAGCCCCTAGAGCAGTGTGGTTACATAGTGAGTGCTTTGTAAATGTGGGTTAACGAGCTGGCTGGAGAGGGGCTGCAGAGTGAGGTTTGCTGTTTTGTAGGAACTCAGAGGAAAAGTACCCCATCTCTGATTGGAAAACACACCCAGGGAGGCAGCTCCGAGGAGGTGGCATGTGAGTGGAAACTTGTAGCATCAGCAAGCTTTATCTTGACCAGTTGTAGAGGGTGGGCATCCCCGGAAGAGTGAGTGGCCCTGGAAAAGAGGAGGTGGGATGGGAAATGGGATGTTGGTGTAACACTGGGGGTGAGGCTGGGGTGTGGGATGAGCAATGAAGAGAGGCTGCAGGGGTATAGGGTCGAAATAGTAAGGGCCTGGACTAAGGCAGTGGCCAAGGGATCGAGTTCCACTTTAAGATGTCTGATTAGTAAGAGAAGGTTACTCTGAAATTATTAGTATACACGATTATTCCCTGGATTTGTGCTTCTTGCTGATAGATTTGTGCTTCATGAAATGCTGTTACCCTTATAGCTCATATTTCTCTATTTTTATTTTTACTTAGCAACCATCACTTCTGATCATTTTTACATTAATTGTATATAACACTACTTTGCTTTAAACATATTTTAAAACATTTTGTTTTACAGTTCTCTTCACAGCTTGAAATTCTGTAGACAGTGGTCATAAATCTCTCTTGAAAGAAAATGGAAGTTGTCTGTTTTAATTTCATATCAATTCCCGACTGCCTGGGAAGAGGGATGGGAGACACACATACAAAAACCTTTTTTCAGCACTTGCAATTGTCCATGTTCTACTGGTGGGTTGCTGTTTTTAAGTGGAATAGATTACTTGCAAAATGTATGTGTCTGAGGTTAGCAGTTGAAGACATGTTGTGGGATAAGGTGCAAGATTTTGATTAGAAATTGCCATTTAATTTTGGGGTGTGACCAAAAAGGTAGAAGCAATGAGACTGAAGAAATAGCACAGGTTCTGGACTAGAGAGATTTTGCTTGAATTCTGGCTCCTGTACTTCCAAGCTCTGTAATCCTGGGTAAGTTATATTAATCTCTGTCAGTCTTCATCAGTTCACCTATACATTGGGGGGGGGGGGAGAGTGTAACATATCACCACCCCCCACCCCCGCTAAATTTAGTGCCATAAAAGATAAACAACAATCAGTTATTTTGCTCAATCAGTTATTTTTTTCTTTTAGTCAGGGCTCAGTGGGGACGGTTTCTTTCTGCTTCTTATGGCTGCAGCTGCAGTGAACAGACGAGTTGGAGGATGCTTTTTCAAGGTGGTCCACTCACCTGGCTGGTAAGTTGGCACTGACTGTTGGCTAGGAGCTCTGACAACTAAGTTTGACAACTAGAGTGCCTATATGTGGCTTCCCAGTGTGGTGGTCTCAGAAGAGCTGGGCTGTTCACATGGTCAGACTTCCCCCAGAATAAATGTCCCAATATAGCTAGTCAGAGCTGTGTGGCTTTTTATGACTTAACCTCAGAAATCAAATAGCGTCACTTCTGACATATTCTATTGTTTGAAGCAGGTTGCAAGCCTGCCCAAATTTAAGGTGGGGGCATAGACACCACTTCTTTTTCTTTAATTTTATTTTGTTTATTGAAGAATAGTTGATTTACAGTGATTCATGTGTACAGCAAAGAGATTCATATATATATGTATATATGCACATATTTATATACTTTTTAAGATTCTTTTCCATTATAGATTATTACAAGATATTGAACATAGTTCCCTGTGCTATGCAGTAGGTCCTTGCTGTCTCTCTATTTTATATATGGTAGTACATATCTGTTAACCCAAACTCTTAATTTATCCCTCTCCCCCCACCTCTTTCCCCTTTGGTAACCGTAAGTTTGTTTTCTATATCTGTGAGCCTGTTTCTGTTTTGTAAATAAGTTCATTTGTATGATTTTTTAAAAGATTCCACATATAAGTGATATCATATGATATTTGTCTTTCTCTGACTTACTTCACTTAGTAAGATCATCTCTGGGTCCATCCATGTTGCTGAAAATGGCATTATTTCATTCGTTTTTATGACTAATATTCCATGGTATATATGTACCACATCTTCTTTATCCATTCATCTGTTTTTTAAAATTAATTTTTATTGGAGTATAGTTGCTTTACAATGTTGTGTTAGTTTCTGCTACACAGTGAAGTGAATCAGTTATATGTATACATATATCCACTATTTTTTAGATTTCCTTCCCAGTTAGGTCACCACAGATCATTGAGTAGAGTTCCATGTGCTATACAGTAGGTTCTCATCAGTTATCTATTTTATACATAGTGGTGTCTATATGTCAATCCCACTCTCACAATTTGTCCCACCCCTCCTTCCCCCCCTTGGTAACCATAAGTTTGTCTCTACATCTATGACTATTTCTGCTTTGTAAATAAGTTCATCTGTACCATTGTTCCAGATTGCACATATAAGTGATATTATACAATATTTGTTTTTCTCTTTCTGACTTACTTCACTCTGTATGACAGTCTCTAAGTCCATCCATGTCTCTGCAAATGGCACTATTTCGTTCTTTTTTATGGCTGAGTAATATTCCATTGAATATACGTACCACATCTTATTTATCCATTCCTCTGTTGATGGACATTCAGGTTGCTTCCATGTCCTGGTTATTGTAAATAGAGCTGCAATGACTATTGGGGCATATTTTGAATTATGGTTTTCTTCAATATATGCCTAGGAGTAGGATGGCTGGGTCATATGGTAGCTCTATTTTTAGTTTCTTAAGGAACCTCCACACTGTTCTCCATAGTGGCTGTACCAATTTACATTCCCACCAACAGTGCTGGAGGGTTCCCTTTACTCCACACCCTCTT
Organism: Balaenoptera acutorostrata; assembly: GCF_949987535.1. NCBI lineage: Eukaryota > Metazoa > Chordata > Mammalia > Artiodactyla > Balaenopteridae > Balaenoptera > Balaenoptera acutorostrata. Next base: position 102,395,671 of record NC_080068.1, on the reverse strand, counting down.
CAACAGTTACTGTTTCTAGATTTTTTGATGATGGCCATTCTGACTGGTGTGAGGTGATACCTCATTATAGTTTTGATTTGTGTTTCTCTAATAATTAGTGATGTTGAGCATCTTTTCATGTGTTTGTTGGCCATCTGTATGTCTTCTTTGGAGAAATGTCTATTTAGGCCTTCTGCCCAGTTTTGATTGGGTTGTTTGTTTTTTTGATACTGAGCTGCATGAGCTGTTTATATATTTTGATTAGTCCCTTGTCAGTTCCTTCATTTGCAAACATTTTCTTCCATTCTGAGGGTTGTCTTTTCATCTTGTTTGTGGTTTCCTTTGCTGTGCAAAAGCTTTTAAGTTTAATTAGGTCTCATTTGTTTATTTTTGTTTTTATTTTCATTACTCTAGGAGGTGGGTCAAAATGATCTTGCTGTGATTTATGTCATAGAGTGTTCTGCCTATGTTTTCCTCTAAGAGTTTTATAGTGTCTGGTCTTACATTTAGGTCTTTAATCCATTTTGAGTTTATTTTTGTGTATGGCATTAAGGAGTGTACTAATTTGATTCTTTTACATGTAGCTGTCCAGTTTTCCCAGCACCACTTATTGAAGAGACTGTCTTTTCTCCATTGTATATTCTTGACTCCTTTGTCATAGATTAGTTGACCATATGTGCGTGGGTTTATCTCTGGGCTTTCTATCCTGTTCCATTGATCTATATTTCTGTTTTTGTGCCAGTACCATGCTGTCTTGATTACTGTAGCTTTGTAGTGTAGTCTGAAGTCAGGGAGCCTGATTCTTCCAGCTCCGTTTTACTTTCTCAAGATTGCTTTGGCTATTAGGAGTCTTTTGTGTTTCCATACAAATTGTGAATTTTTTTGTTCTAATTCTGTGAAAAATGCCATTGGTAATTTGATAGGCATTACACTGAATCTGTAGATTGCTTTGGGTAGTATAGTCATTTTCACAATATTCATTCTTCGAATCCAAGAATATGGTGTATCTCTCCATCTGTTTGTGTCATCTTTGATGTCTTTCATCAGTATCTTACAGTTTTCTGAGTACAGGTCGTTTGTCTCCTTAAGTTGGTTTATTCCTAGGTATTTTATTTTTTTTGATGCAGTGGTAAATGGAATGGTTTCCTTAATCTCTCTTTCTCATATTTCATTGTTAGCCTATAGGAATGCAAGTAATTTCTGTGTATTAATTTTGTATCCTGCAACTTTACCAAATTTATTGATGAGCTCTAGTAGTTTTCTGGTAGCATATTTAGGATTTTCTATGTATAGTATCATGTCATCTGCAAATAGTGACAATTTTACTTCTTCTTTTCCAATTTAGATTCCTTTTATTTCTTTCTCCTCTCTGATAGCCTTGGTTACGACTTCCAAAACTATGTTGAATAAAAGTGGCCATGGGGCTTCCCTGGTGGCGCAGTGGTTGAGAGTCTGCCTGCCAATGCAGGGGACACAGGTACGAGCCCTGGTCTGGGAGGATCCCACATGCCGCGGAGCAGCTGGGCCCATGAGCCACAACTGCTGAGCGCGTCTGGAGCCTGTGCTCCGCAACAGGAGAGGCCGCGATAGTGGGAGGCCCGCGCACTGCGATGAAGAGTGGCCGCCGCTCGCCACAACTAGACAAAGACCCAACACAGCCAAAAATAAATAAATAAATAAATAAGTAAGTAAAAAAAAAAAAAAAAAAAAAAAAGTGGCCAGAGTGGACATCCTTGTCTTGTTCCTGATCTTAGAGGAAATTCTTTCAGCTTTTCACCATTGAGTATGATATTAGCTGTAGGTTTGTCATATATGGGCTTTATTATGTTAAGGTAGGGTCCCTCTAGCCCCACTTTCTGGAGAGCTTTTAAATCATAAATCATTTTCTAACTTTGTCAAAACTTTTTTTTGCATCTATTGAGATGATCATGTGGTTTTCATTCTTCAATTTGTTAATGTGGTGAATCACATTGATTGATTTCTGTATATTGAAGATTTCTTACATTCCTGGGATAAATCCCACTTGATCATGGTGTATGATCCTTTTAATGTGTTGTTGGATTCTGTTTGCTAGTATTTTGTTGAGGATTTTTGCATCTATGTTCATCAGTGATATTGGCCTGTAATTTTCTTTTTTTAGGTGATATCTTTGTCTGGTTTTGGTAGTAGGGTGACGGTGGCCTCATAGAATGAGCTTGGGAGTGTTCCTTCTGCAATTTTTTGGAAGAGTTTCAGAAGGCTAGGTGTTAACTCTTCTCTCAATGTTTGATAGAATTCAACTGTGAAGCCATCTGGCCCTCGGCTTTTGTTTGTTGGAAGATTTTTAATCACAGTTTCAATTTCAGTACTTGTGATTGGTCTGTTCATATTTTCTATTTCTTCCTGGTTCAGTCTTGGAAGGTTGTATCTTTCTAAGAATTTGTCCATTTCTTCTAGGTTGTCCATTTTATTGGTGTATAGTTGCTTGTAGTAATCTCTTATGATCCTTTGTATTTCTGTGGTGTCCTTTGTAACTTCTCCTTTTTCATTTCTAATTTTATTGATTTGAATCTTCTCCTTTTTTTTCTTGATGAGTCTAGCTAAAGTTTTGTCAATTTTGTTTATCTTCTCAAAGAATCACCTTTTAGTTTCCTTGATCTGTGCTTTGTTTTCTTTGTTTCTATTTCATTTATTTCTGCTCTGATCTTTATGATTTCTTTCTTTCTACTAACTTTGGATTTTGATTGTTCTTCTTTCTCTAGTTGCTTTAGGTGTAAGGATAGGTTGTTTATTTGAGATGTTTCTTGTTTCTTGAGGTAGGATTGTATTGCTATAAACTTCCCTCTTAAAACTGCTTTTGCTGTTTCTCATAGGTTTTGGATTGTCATGTTTTCATTGTTATTTGTCTCTAGGAATTTTTTGACTTCCCCTTTGATTTCATCAGTGATCCATTGATTATTTAGTAACATTTTGTTTAGCCTCCACGTGTTTGTGTTTTTTATAGTTTTTCCCCTGTAATTGATTTCTAATCTCACAGCATTGTGGTTGGAAAAGATGCTTGATATGATTTCAATTTTCTTAAATTTACTAAGGCTTGATTTGTGGCCCAAGATGTGGTCTATCCTGGAGAATGTTCCATGTGCACTTGAGAAGAAAGTGTATTCTGATGCTTTTGGATGGAACGTCCTATAAATATCAATTCAATCTATGTGGTCTAATGTGTCATTTAAGGCTTGTGTTTCCTTATTAATTTTCTGTCTGCATGACCTATCCATTGGTGTAATTGGGGTGTTAAAGTCCCCCAATATTATTGTGTTACTGTTGACTTCCCCTTTTATGGCTGTCAGCATCTGCCTTATATATTGAGGTGCAGAGGTGCACCTATGTTGGGTGCATATATATTTACAGTTGTATGTCTTCTTCTTCAATTGATCCCTTGATCATTATGTAGTGTCCTTCCTTTCTCATAGCAGTCTTTATTTTAGTCTATTTTGTCTGAGTATTGTTATTCCAGGTTTCTTTTGATTTCCATTTGCATGGAATTTCTTTTCCTACCCCCTCATTTTCAGTCTGAATGTGTCCCTAGGTCTGAAGGGGGTCTCTTGTAGAAAGCATATATATGGGTCTTGTTTTCATATCCATTCAGCCAGTCTGTGTCTTTTGGTTGGAGCATTTAATCTATTTACATTTAAGGTAACTGTTGATACGCATGTTCCTATTGCCATTTTCTTAATTGTTTTGGGTTACTTTTTGTGGGTATTTTTCTTCTCTTGTGTTTTCTGCCTAGAGAAGTTCCTTTAGCACTTGTTGTAAATCTGGTTTGGTGGTGCTGAATTCTCTTAACTTTTGCTTGTCTGTAAGGCTTTTGATTTCTCTGTTGAATCTGAATGAAATCCTTGCTAAGTAGAATAATCTTGTTTGTAGGTTTTTCCCTTTTGTTACTTTAAATATATCATGCAACTCCCTTCTGGCCTGCAGAGATTCTGCTGAAAAATCAGCTGATAATCTTATGGGGAGTCCCTTGTATGTTATTTGTTGCTTTTCCCTTGCTGCTTTTAATATTTTTCTCTGTATTTAATTTTTCTTAGTTTGATTAATATGTGTCTTGGTGTGTTTCTCCTTGGGTTTATCCCTTATGGAACTCTCTGTGCTTCCTGTACTTGATTGACTCTTTCCTTTCCCATGTTAGGGAAGTTTTCAACTATAATCTCTTCAAATATTTTCTCAGACACTTTCTCCTTCTCTTTTTCTTCTGGGACCCCTATAATTCAAATGTTGGTGCATTTAATGTTGTCCCAGTGGTCTCTGAGACTGTCCTCATTTCTTTTCATTCTTTTGTCTTTATTCTGTTCTGCAGCAGTTATTTCCACAATTCTAAATTCCAGCTCACTCATCCATTCTTCTGCCTTAGTTATTCTGCTATTGATCCCTTGTGGTGTATTTTTCATTTCAGTTATTGTATTGTTCATAACTGTTTGTTTGTTCTTAATTCTTCAAGGTTCTTGTTAAACATTTCTTGTATCTTCTCCATCCGGGCCTCCATTCTTTTTCTGAGATCCTGGATCATCTTTACTATCATTACTCTGAATTCTTTTTGAGGTAGATTGCCTATTTCCTCTTCATTTATATGATCTTGTGGATTTTTACCTTGCTCCTTCATCTGTAACATATTTCTCTGTCATCTCATTTTGTCTAACTTACTGTGTTTGTGGTCTCCTTTCTGCAGGCTGCAGGGTCATAGTTCCTCCCACTGAGCACCTGCTGAACATTAGCAGAGGACCTCAGACACCTAAAAGGACAAGAAAAGATCCCAGTGTAAACAAGTAGGATGAAAGAGAGAAAGGAAAGAAAAAGAAAATAGGAAATGGGATAGGATCCATACCCCTGGGGGTAGCTGAAGGAGAGGAGAGGTTACCGCAACTGGAGACACCCCCTCACTGGCAGCGAGATATGCTCAAATAGAGGGTGGGCTTTGGGGGCTAGCAGAAGAAAGTACAGAGGCTGGTCCATGGCAAGCAGGACAGAGCGAGACTTGCATGGACAGTCTGTGCCACAGCCCTGCACGCCCCAGCCTGAGACTGGTGTCTGCTGATGCTGGCTGGGGCTGGGTGCTGAAGCATGGTGTTAGGAGAACAAACCCAGGGAGAGGGCTGCTGTAGGCTGCATGGAGACAGCCTGAAGGGACAGGAGTGAGGAGCTCAGCTGTGAATTTTTCCATTTGTAGATATATTCTTGATGTACGTGTGGGATAGGTGAACACAGGTCGTCCTATTCCACCATCTTGACCTTGACTCCCTTCTGATTCATCTGTTGATGGACATTTAAGTTGCTTCCATACCTTAGCTATTGTATACAGTGCTGCTATGGACATTGGGGTACATGTATCTTTTCAAATTAGAGTTTTCATCTCTTCTGGATATATGCCCAGGAGTGAGATTGCTGGATCATATGTAACTCTATTTTTAGTTTTTTCAGGAACCTCCATACTGTTCTCCATAGTGGCTTCACCACTTTGCATTCCCACTAATAGTTGACACAATTTCTTGATGGGAGAGGTGGCGAGGTGGCATTGTAGAAGAGTATGACATATTGTTGTGACGCTCTTGGGAAAATAAAGTCTGCAGCAATGGTGAATATAAACCGCAGTGCATTGCATAGATTCTGTCACATAATAAAAACTTAGTAAATGGTAACTATTACTATTCTATTAATTATAATTGAGTGCTATCTAAATCAAGCTTAAGTTAGGTATGAGTTCTATCCTTGCTTACAGTTCAAGATCTTTCTCCTAAAATCTGGTTTTCTTTCAGTGTCCCTAACTATAAAGGCTCATTGTTCATCCTGTAACATCCAGACACTTAGAAATCATCCCTGACACCTCCCTCTTCTTCCACAACATATATTTGACTTAACACCAAGTTCCATTGATATGGCTTTTTTTTAATTTTAATTTTAATTTATTTATTTTTGGCTGCGTTGGGTCTTCGTTGCTGCGTGTGGACTTTCTCTTGTTGCAGTGAGTGGGGGCTACTCTTCATTGTGGTGCACAGGCTTCTCATTGCAGTGGCTTCTCTTGTTGAGGAGCACGTGCTCTAGGCATGTGGGCTTCAGTAGTTGTGGCACGCAGGCTCAGTAGTTGTGGCTCAAGGGCTTTGTTGCTACGTGGCATGTTGGATCTTCCCAGACCAGGGCTGGAACCCATGTCCCCTGCATTGGCAGCCGGATTCTTAACCACTGAGCCACCATGGAAGCCCTGATATTGCTTTTTAAAACCTCACATATCTATTCTCCATCTCCACAACCACAGCCTTAGTCTGAGTTACCATCATCTTTTGCCTAAAATGCTCATTTCTCTGTCTCCATTTTGACTGCCCTCCAATCAGCTCTCTGCATTGTAGTATCTACTGGAAATCAAATCTGATCATGTCCTCATGATGTTATAAAACATTCCATTGGCTTCTGACATTAAGACTAAAACATAAGTCTTAGTAGGACCTACATATAGGATTGGCTCCTCCTATCTCTCAACCTTATCTTGTAACATAGCTCACTTTTCCCCTTCCTGAGCTTCTGCTGGACATGATTTCTTTCACTTTCTGGATGAGAACTCTATTCCCTTTGCCACAGACCTTTGCTGTTGCCTCAGCCTGGATGCTACTTGTCATGAATGCTACAACTAGGACAGTTACTCCTATTCATTTCTTCTTTGGTATTATTACTTCAGATAGGATGACTTGGGCTGAACTATCAGAAAGACACTTTAAAATGACTTATATTATAAGGATATGCATTATCTCATAACAGTAAGTCCAGAGGTAGAAAAGCCTACAGAGTTGGTTGTTTTTGGTAGCTCAGCCATAGCAATGACCTCTCTGTGACCACGTTCTTTGAGTTTTTCCATGATTTGTTCCCTGCATTACCTTCAGTCTAAAACATGAGGTTCTCCTCATGTTCACAAAATGGCTGCCAGCAGCAATGGAGCCAGCCTTCTCCTTGTTTCCATTTCTTCTAACCATGGAATATTAAAGCTTTAGTTCAATGTGATTGATCCAAAATATTTCATGTACCAAAGCACTCTTCAGACCAATAATAGTTGTCAGAGTGGTATCATGATGTGATTGTCTTGGACTAATCAGGATCCACGGATAAAGGTAGAAAATATATTAGTATCTCCTGAGTCACCTGACTCTGTGGGGGAGAAATGGACCCCTAAACAAATATGGGTTATATTATGAAGGAGAGAGTGAGGAATAGATACTGAGTGGCAGCTAACTGTGTCCACTTAAACAGTATAACTCTCCTTGTTAGTATTTACCCTAGTTTGTAATTTAAAACATTTTTTTCTAATTGTGGCAAAATACACATAACAAAATTTACATCTTAACTATTTTTTTTATCTTAACTATTTTTAAGTGCACATGTGAGTGGCACTGGGTATATTCACATTGTTGTGCTACCATCACCACCAACATCCATCCACAGAACTCTTTGCATCTTACAAAATTGAAACTCTGTGTCTGTTAAACAATAAGTCCCCATTTCCCCCTTCTCCAGCACCTCACAATCACTGTACTACTTTCTGTCTTTATGAACTTAACTATTCTAGATACTTCTTATAAGTGGACTCATACAGTAGTTGTCCTTTTGTGACTGGTTTATTTACCTTAGCATAATATCCTCAAGGTTCAACCATGTTGTAGCATGTGCCAGAATGTTCTTGTTTTTCCTTTTTAAGGTTGAGTAATATTCCACTGTATGTATTTATCACATTTTGTTTATACATTCTTCTATCAGACACTTGGGTTGCTTCCACTTTTCAACATCTGAGAATAATTCTGCTATGAACTTCATTTGTCATTTACAGGTATTCGTGGATGTCTTTGGTGTGTGCTCTGTCTCCTCAGGTCTCCCCATGTTGTGAGTTCCACCAGGCAAAAACACACCTTTTGTTTTCCCTTGACACTCTCTCTTAGAACCCAGGACAGTCTCCAGTGGAGAAGAGACACTCAATAATTGTTGACTAAGTGAACGGACAAATTTAATTTGGGATATCTTGAAGATTATCTTATTTCTCTATGGTCACATTTTATTTTCCTTAAAACCTCTAATTATGTGAAAATATATGTGAATGTGTAACTTGAAACATACCTGGGGAGAGGAAAAAAAAAGAATCTTTGCTAGGTCAAAATACTCTCCAAGGGGCTATTTGCCTGCTTTTGATCATTTGGGACAGTCATACATTGATTTTTGTGGTAATGTGGGATCATATTGTGTAGCTATTTATAGTAAAATCTGAAGAGATCTTTTTAAGTCAGAACTTTGTGAAGATGATACAAGGAAAATGCTTTCATGGAAATCATACACTATGTTAGACTGTTACTTTCTGCATAAGGACCCTCTGGTTCTGATATCAACTTCAGACTCATCTCACTAGGTCACTGGGGAGAACTCTGCCTGTTCCATGAGGGAAATGATTGACTCAGAATGGTTTCTTCTTCACTTTGAGTGAAGTCCAATAGTATTTTTGTCTAATGCTATTCATTCTGAGGTTGGTCAGTATTTTAAAAATTATTATGGAAAATTTCAAACACATGAAAGAGTAGAGAGCATAGTATAATAAATTAACCCCATGTACCCATAATGCAACTTAGCAATTATCAACTCATGGCCAATATTATTTTGTCTGTGTCTCCATCTACTTCCCCCTTCCCTCTGAATTATTTTGGAGCAAATCCCAGACATTATATAATTTAAAATACACAGATTTCAGCATGTATTCAATAGGTAAGTACTCTTTAAAGAAACATGATGCCAATACTATTTTTACTCTGAGTAATTAAAAACAATTACTTAGAGTAATGAAATATTGACTCAGTGTTCAAATGTTTCTAATTATTTTCTATTATTTTTATAGTTTTTCAATCAGTAGTCAAATCAGTTTCATACACTGCAATTGTTAGATATGCCTCGAGTCTTTTTCAATCTCTTTTCTCTCCCTGTAATCTTTTTTCCCCCTTGTAATTTATTTGTTGAAAAGCTACCTGTTTGTTCTGTAACCTTTCTTGTTTTCTGTATTTTGCTGATTGAATCCCTGTAACATCATTTCACATGTTCCTCTGCCCCTCTATTTCCTGTAAATTGGTAGTTAGATCTTGAAGCTTGATAGATTCAGATTGGAGTTTTTGGCAAGAACACTACTCTCTTTAGATGATGGTGTATTTTTCCATCGTGTCTAATGGACTCTCTCTTTGTGATGTTAGCAGCCATTCATGATCACTTTCTAGATCCATTATTTCTTTAGGGTTCACAGTATGTGGGTTCCTAATTTTACTATTTTTCATTTTTATTTTAAGCTGAAATACTGCTTTAAAGAGAATCCCCTCATTATGACTTTGAATACTCTCAGATATGTTTGTACAGAAAAGCCTTGGTTACTTTTACTTCTACTTACCAAATTTTCCAAACAACAAGTGATCAATGAGATTTTTCCCTTCATTCTTTTTTTTTTTTAATCTTTATTGGAGTTTAATTGCTTTACAATGGTGTGTTAGTTTCTACTTTATAACATAGTGAATCAGCTATACATATACATATATCCTCATATCTCCTCCCTCTGTGTTTCCCTCCCACCCTCCCTACTCCCTATCCCACCCCTCTAGGTGGTCATAAAGCACCGAGCTGATCTCCCTGTGCTATGTGGCTGCTTCCCACTAGCTATCTATTTTACATTTGGTAGTATATATAAGTCCATGTCACTCTCTCACTTCGTCCCAGCTTACCCTTCCCCCTCCCCGTGTCCTCAAGTCCATTCTCTACATCTGTGTCTTTATTCTTGTCCTGCCCCTAGGTTCTTCATAACCTTTTTTTTTTTTTTACATTCTATATACATGTGTTAGCATACGGTATTTGTTTTTCTCTTTCTGACTTACTTCACTCTGTATGACAGACTCTAGGTCTATCCACCTCACTACAAATAACTCAATTTCGTTTCTTTTTATGGCTGAGTAATATTCCATTGTATATATGTGCCACATCTTCTTTATCCACTTATCTGTCGATGGACACTTAGGTTGCTTCCATGTCCTGGCTATTGTAAATAGAGCTGCACTGAACATTGTGGTACATGACTCTTTTTGAATTATGGTTTTCTCAGGGTACATGCCCAGTAGTGGGATTGCTGGGTCGTATGGTAGTTCTATTTTTAGTTTTTTAATCCCCTGCATTCTTTTATTCCTTCTTCACCCTCCTTTTCCTTCCTCCCTTCTTGCCCATTATTAACTCTTTTAAACATATTTTTAACTATTTTATAACTAAAACACCTTAACTAACTTTAACACATTTGATGGGTTTCAATAGGATTTGTTACTTTTTAGAGCCTTTATTTCTATTTGAGGAAAATCATTATATTTATGTACTTTAAGTGTCAATTCTTCATCAATTGGTTATTATCTCTATTCACCCTGTAGTATGCCAATGAATATAACATAAGCAGAAATCCACTAAATGAGGCTGCCAAATAAGCTAATATTTTCCTGATAAAATAGACAGATTTAGTTAGTGCATAATTTCTGCCTTTCTCCCTTCCCTCTTCTTCTGACCTGGGATGTGGATGCAATGACTGGAGGGGTAGCAGTGATCATGCCACAGAGGGGATGAACATTTACATACATACTCAGGTAGAAGCAAAAACCGAATTGGTACCCAGTTCCTTGATGATTTTCTCACAGAATTGCTCCATTCTGAGATTATTGTTTCTGACTCCTTTTTATATGAGAAAAACAATCCCCAGTTTTTTTAGCCACTATTTATTGGCATTTTTTGTATTTGCAGCTACACGTCTTCCATGATGCATTTGTATAAAGTCATATACATAATAAGTGGGAGAGCTGGGTTTCAAATCCAGATTTGTTAATATCTAGATGCTTGTGTTCTCTTATGAAATGATGTGTATAACCATGAGCAAGGAATACAGCTGAATACTTCTATGAAGAGCACACCCTCATTAATTCTTTGATTACCCTCAGATATGCTTTGTACAGAAAAGGCAGGATATATGCTTGATTTGTAAACCAGTCTCCTCCTGTCTAAAGCCATGCAGTTTTCTGAAGAAGAGCCCAGGATTAACACACATTTTCAGCATCTCCTCATGCAGGGAATGAGATGCTCTGGCTCCATGTAATGAGCTGATGAAATATACAACTTTTTCTTGCTTCTTGTCAAATGATTTTCAAACTTTCTATACCAAAGAGGTCTCTTTTATTAACTCCCTGCAAAGTATAACACGTTTAGAAAGATTTTGTCAAGCAAACTGCATTTAATAATATATATTTAATTCACTTCCCCATTTAAATTTAATCAAATGCATATATAACCTCTAATCATATTTTCTGATCTACATGCCTTGTGTTAGCACACTGAGTTGGTGCTAATTTCGATTAACCTGTACAGCTTTAAATTCTATTAAGATTCTAAGGATAATAGAAATGCCCTGTGAATCCCCTGGTCACCTTTGAAGACTCCTGTGGGTCAGGGGACTCTGCTGGGGACCCAGGTTAGGAGTTCCTGCTCTAGAGTCTGGTGGTCCATATTCCAGTAAGCTGGTTCATTCCCACTACAACAAAAAGCATAGAAGAGGCTTCAGTCAGAAGATGGATTTGCTTCTGTTTTGGGTTCCTCTTGGTGCCACATACTGCTTCTGAGCTAGGGTGACTCTGGATTAGCCCTGATGGTCCTGAGCCCATTCAGCTTCTGATGCTGACCATTTCCCACTTGTAGTCTCAACCAGGATGAAAACCAAATTCTGGAGTACTTTAGGAGTCCCATCCACAAGGGTAAGTAGGATCTAGAACTGGTCTTGCTTAGGTATCCAGTCTGTCTGCTTGGTGCTCTGTAGATTGTCCTGTAGCTTTCCTCTTAAGCCCTTATCGTGCTTATTATGTTCATCATAGATGAGTTCTGTCTCAAAAACATTTTTTGAGCACCTGCCATGAGCTAGCATGGTATTAGATGCCAGATTATACAGATGAATAAGATCCTGTGCTTATGATTGGGCTTCTGCATTGATTTCAGCTTTTATCCTCATTTGAAAACTTAACATGAACAGTGTTTGTGAGACTCTCTGTAGCTAATGCTAATCTCCCCCAACTTCTACTGGAGTTGGACTCCTCTGATGGGGTCCACTGATGGGTTCCTGCTAGAGCCCAGGTGAGTCATCCTACATCTCAACACTGTAAGTCCTGCCCTTCCGCAGAGAGGGGCCCTGTTGCTTCATCCCTCTTACCAGATTGAGTTCCTATGTGTCCTTCTTCTATGTGATTCTCTCCTCATAAGCTCCTTGAAGGCAGGGACTGTATTCACTTTGGTATCCTCAACACCATGCCCAGTGCACAGTGAATGGTAGATGCTGGTTATTGTTTGTGGAATGATGAATGGAAGTGAGTGCTGCATGGAGAGGGGAGGAGAGACTTTGAGATGAGGGAGCCATGGACCTGAGAAGTCTGGTGATCATACAGGCTTATCATTGTGAATGTGGAAGTGACCTGGGATGATATGGGATGAAGGGGAGTCTATAGGCTGGATACCACCATCACCATTAGAACATCATTTAGAGCACTGGCGAATGAATAATGTCCAAGTGGTGGTTAGGGACAGCATGGTGGGGACAGAGGCTGAGGTAGCTGGAAGACCTGAGCTTCAAGAGGAAGGGGGACTTTGGCATAAGTGCATATGCAGCTGGTGGTAGCACTGGGAGCCAGCATGCTGACCACAACTCTGAGGAATGTGTAGGGACATGTTAAGAATGGGCAGATTCCATCTGAGATGACTGCAAGGAAATCATGTTACCAGGGGAAAGCCGGTTCTCAGTTAAGGCAAGGAAGTGATGGAGATGCTTGGGGAAGAGGTTGTAGGTGTGTGGAGGTTGGTTAACTGCATTGCAAAGACTGCACAGGGTAACACCTTTTCTGGATCAGTCGCCAGGGTGGCTGCCTGTCTCATCTCATCCACTCTCCTCCCTCCACCACCAAGGTCTTGCATGCCTCATGGGAGTGCTGACGGCTTTGGCTTTGCTGCAACTTCCTGCCTCTCCTCATGTTGTCTTCTGGCCAGCCTTAGCCCTGAGTTTTGTCCTTGACAATTGCCTCTCTCTCTGGTCTCAGTCTCCTTCCTGTCCTCTCTCCCCCGGGAAACTAGATCTGAAAAAGCAGCTCCTGCATCTCGTCACCTCCAGTTATCTTCCCAGCCAGAACTTTTGCTTAATTTGCTTACTGACATTTCACACTGATAAATGGGGAATTGTCAATCGAGTTCCAAGTGTTTGCATGACTCACATGTTTTGAAGAATATGTGGAGGGAGGGAGGAAAGGAAAAATTAAACCAGGGAGAAATGAGAGGGAGAGGATTTTAGTCATGTAAGTCATGAAAGAACCTACGAGGCTTGCTTGGTTTTGTTTGTTTTAGAAAATGACTGGAGGCAATAAAGTTTGAACTTTTCCATTGTCAAGTCTGCTGAGAATTCAAGCAGGGCAACCCCAGGAGACTTCTCTTTCTTCAGTTTCCGAGTATGGAAAAAATGAAAATCTGAATCTTATTAAGCAGATCCACAGGACCTGGATTGGAAAGAAATATGAAAGCACAATTTTGTGTTCAAGCCTGTGTGAAGAAAAAAATAACTTCAGAGTGAGCTGGACATATTCTGTGACTCCTTGAGTGACTACTCAGCATGTGTGTGTGTGTGAGTGTGTGTGTGTGTGTGTGTGTGTGTGTGGTGTGTGGGCGGTCATCTTCTGGCTGACAAACTGGTTCCAAAATTTTCACAAGGAGGCAATATTTTTGCTACCAAATTGGCAGGAAAAATGTATCAAATGATGTTTACAGAAGGAAGTTACTTTTTATGAAATGGGTCACTGTGACACTTTTGCTCACATGGGGCCTCTGCCAGGAAAGCCTTCTCTGCCCCCAGCTTCCTCAATCGTACATATTTCAGGTGCAACCAGTCTGTCTTCCTTGATCCTTCCATCATGCAGCATTCTCTCCCCTTTTTCAGGACCCGCACAACACTTATTGTCTGTGCCTTTAATCAAACACAAACTGCCCTGCTTTCCTGGGATTGTGAGTATTTTCAGGTTGCATCTGGTTTACACAAGTCTTGCCTTTCCTTGAAGCTGTGACCCCCTCAATATTGCTTTTCCATAAACACAAGCTAGATCTGTCCTTTAATTCTCTAGAGTGCAAGTTCTAGAACATTAACTGAAAGCTTGTGAACATAAGAAAGAAATTACAATACAGGTGAATATTATGAGGTACGGCCTAAGCCCCAAGTTCTCTCGTAGAGGAGTCCTGCGCTGCTGTGCTCTCCTGAGCCTTAAGAGGCAGAGCCCTGAATAGGTGGATTTCTCCTAACCTGAGCCCAGCCCTCACCACCCTCTGGAGGCCTTGAGGGAGAATCACCCAAGCCTCCTTCTAAAACTTTGGCCCCAAAACGTCTCACAGATGTAACTGTTTTCTTCATTTTTATTTCAGAAGAGGATCTTACTTTACCCTTGTCTATTTTAAGAATGCCCTGTATTTTTCCCCTAAACAAAGGCATTATCTTCCCTCATGGAGAATTTGAGCCTCCATCTCCAAAGAAGCAGAAGAGAATTACTGGCAGTTTTCAAATGTCAGAGGCTTGTTTCTAACTGTCAAGATTTCACAACATGTTTACATGCAGTTTCAGCTAGAACATCCAGCAGCATATGAAGTACCTTCTCCCCTCTGGCTATATTCAGTTTCCCCTAGAATTAACTTGCATTAGCATGGTGCATTTGTTAAAATTAAGGAACCAATATTGATAATTTATTATTAACACAGTTAACCAGCTCCACAAGTCCACAGTTTACATTAGGATTTATTCTTGATGTTGTACATTCTATGGGTTTTTGACAAACATTTTATTGTCAAGTATCCACTATTTTAGGTGTCATATATAGAGTAGTTTCACTGCTCTAAAAATTTCTCGTTGAAGAAGAACAAAGGTGGCTATTCTGAATCTTCTACCTTTCCACATAAATTTTAGAATCAGTTTGTTGATACCTATAAAATAACTTGCTGAGATTTTGATTGGATTATGTTGAATCTGTAGATCAAGTTGGGAAGGACTGATGTATTGACAATATTGAGTCCTCCTATCCATGAATATGGAATATCTCTCCATCTATTTAGATTCTCATTGATTTCTTTTATCAGAGTTTTGTGGTTTTCCTCATATAGATCTTATACATACTTTGTTGGATGTATACTTAAGAATTCAATATATTTTTGGTGTTAATGTAATGGTGTTGTGCTTTCAGTTTCAAATTCCAACTGTTCATTGCTTGTATATAGATTTTTTTACTTTTTTCAGAAAAAAATCTCCAGGCAGGCTCAGAACAAGTCTCCAAATCATCTCAGTGCAAATGACATCTCACAGAAGATTGAATACAATTTTTTAACCAAAGTCTGATTCCTATAGTCCCATCAGGAGTTTATTTATCCTATGCTTGAATATTGTCTGTGATAGACAGCTCACTATCTCACAAAGCAACTCATTGTCATTTAGACAACTTTGCTTTTAGACAGTTTTTCTTTGTACTGGATTCCTTGTGGATGAGTTACATCTTAATTCTAAAATAGCAAAGGTATTTGTGATCCAAGTTAGTGATTTTATCTACACTATTTTATCTCCTCAGGATAAATGTTGAGTCAGGGTTTTCCCAGCATTGGTGAAGCAGGGGTGTCCTGTGTGCAGTGAGATTCTGTGTGTGCTGAGGAGTCATACTCTAGGGTACTAACTGGTAGCTAAACACATGACTGCAGGTCTGGATTTGTTACTTATTAGCTGAGTAACTTTTGGCAAACCCTATTATTTTCCAATTTATTGATTTTTAAAAATGGGAAAATCAGTACCTTCACAGGGCTATCATAAGAATGAATCAAGATAGTGAACATGAAAGCAATTTTAAACCAAGCTGTTCAGTGGAAACATAATTTTAACTTATTATCCTTCATATCATTGTCACCATACAGATCCATGAATCAACAAATAGACCTAAGAAGAAAGGCAGAGGGAGAAGCAGAGTTGAAATGCTCATGGTAAACCTAGGGAGACATGATTTCCAAGCTTTGAGTATCATGGCTAAAGAGAACTTAAACATAATCTAGTTTAACCCCTTCATTTTGTAGAATGAGGGAACTGAGTCCTGAAGAAGAAAGTGACTTGCCCAAGGTCATGAGCCAGGTTAATTAGCTGCTGAACTATGAAATGATCCAGTCTGTCTAAGACCAGTGCTCATTCTCTCAACTTCCTTGACAAAAGAATCATCTGAAGCTTCCCTTTCAGGTTTTGCCCTCTATGCTTTCCTGCCTCTTTCCTGATCATGGAACACATGGCTTTTCAGTTACAGCACTCATCATAAGGAATTTGGGAGATGAATTACACAGTGGCCATTCCTTCCCCAAGAAAAACAACTGACTGTGCATCTATGAGGCAGGGGACATTTTTAAAGGCTCAAACAAGTTAGGAGGAGCAAAGGACCTCAACTCAAACATTAATTTCCTCTGATCAAAAGAACAACGTTCCATTTAGGTGTGCAAATAAGAGTTTCTTAGGTATCGTGGTGGACCTGATGAATGAGAAATGAACGCTTTGCAGAAATTAAAATTCAAATAACCTTTTGAAAATTAACAAAGGATTTTCTGGGAGGGAACGGCCAGATCTTCATGCAGCAAACATTTACCAAACATTTTTTCTATATCAGGCATGGTACTGGGTGAGGGGTTTACAAAAATGAGTTCAATGTGGTTTTTGGCTTTGTATTTCTCATGGACTGCTGCATTTCATAAACATCTACTACCAAGGGCTGTGCATCCTTGGGCTTGATGACTCAGTTTATCATCTCTGAAATAGGGATAATGATGGTGTATACCTCATTGGATAATGATATGGGTTAAAGGAGAAGATATCTATAAACCCCACAGCACAGAGCCTTGCAGAATGTAAGGAATGGTGCTATAGCAGGTGTTCAAATGGAGGTTTGAAAGCTCATAGACTTTAGATACTGGGATCAGATATTCATGTGGAGCCATGGGCAAGTATAGCAGACACTGTTGGTTGTTTTTCCTAGAGACATCAACTTCATCAATTTTCACTTGTTTCTTCCTCAGTGATGTTCAGGTATTTACTCTCCTCTTCTAGCCACATGCTGCTTTCGGGAGATTGGTCCCTTTCCCATGCTCTAGGGTAGGTCCTGATTGGTCTAAGCTGATCATGGTGGTGCCCATTCCCTTTGGTAGTGATTGGCTTAGGCTTGGGCATATGATGCAATTCTGAGCAATGAGATATAAGAAGTTGACAAGTGGGCTTTCAGGAAAGGTTTTCTAGCTCTTAAAATAAGACACTGCTGTGGGTTGGATTTTGTCCTCCTAGCCCCCATACCTGAGAATGTGACCTTATTTGTCAATAGGGTCTTTGCAAATGTAATCAAGTTAAGATGAGGTCATACTGAGTGGGATGGGCCTTAAATCCAACATGACTAGCGTCCTTATAAGAAGGGGAAAAGAGACAGAGGAACACACAAACAGGGAAAACGGTCTCTCAGAGGCAAAGATTAGAGTGATGTGTCTACAAGCCAATGAGAACCAAGGATTGCTGGCAACCACCAGAAGTCAGGAAGAGGCAAGAAAATATCCTTTTCTAGAGCCTTCCGAGAAAGCATAGCCCTGCTGACACCTTGATTTCAGACTTTTGGCTTCCAGAACAGTGAGAGAATACGTTTCTGTTGTTTTAAGTTACCTGGTATGCGGCACTTAGTTATAGCAGCTCCAGGAAACTAACAGAAGCTAAGAAAAGATGTGCTCTCAGTATCATCACTGGATTATTGTGTCTCGATGAATCATTGAAACTTTGCTGCAGCTCTGAGGAGACCCTACCTGATGACTAAGGGACTGACAGAGTGAAAGGTTACAAATAACCCAGGTATGAAGTTACAGAACTGACCAGTCTTGGAGTTGCTTCTTTCTGTTTTTCCTGTTGTGTTAGATAGTATGGTTCCCTCATTGTTTAAAACACACCGAGTTGATTTTTCTGTTACTTTCAGATAAAATTATTCTAAACTGATTTAGCAAGTCATTCACTCTCTCTGTTCCTTGTTTCCTCATTTCTAAAGTAGCAAGGCTTCTAGTCCCTACCCCACAGGATTTTTGTGAGAATTAAATGAGATGGAGAATGATAGCGATTGTGTTTTCTTTTTACCTATTTTTTGTTACAGGGCATAATAAATTCAATACATGTCAGCTGTTATTATTATTCTGTGTCTCTTCAGCCCTAACACATAGTAAACATTCAATAAATATTACTTTCAAAGGAATGAATGAATGAATGAGGTCAGTCTAATGCAAGAGGGAACAAGGGAATGATAATAAAGGACAAAGCATATTGCTATAGGAAATGGAGAGATTCAGTCTGGACCTTGGCTCCAAATCAAGATCTCGGGGCCACATACGGCCTGGGCCAGGTTGGCAAGGACTCGCATCCTGGAAGTCTGGTGTTTTTATGCAGAGAGCTTTGAATTAAAGAATACTTATAGGGGTTTGCAGGTAAGCTGGGGTGCAGGAGCAGCAAGAGTAAGTGAAGCTCAGGGCTTGCCTTCGAAGGTTCCCGAGGGTGCAGCCTTACCCCGGGTGCACAAGGATTAAGGCAGGAGTTGAGAGCTTTGTTAGGTCTCAGAGTTAAGGAAAAGCTCTTTCATTTTGCCTGAGGGAGAACAACTGACTGTTTTTCCCAAAGACCTTGTTTGAAATTAAGGTCTTGGAACACTGGATTCAATTAACTACAGGTTAGGAACCTTGGGGAATCTAACTTGCCGTGTGCTTCGTTTTCCCTTACAAATCACCTCCTGTTTTCTCGCCATCATATTTCTCCCACCTACAGAGAATTCTGTTCTTAGGACTGGGTCAAGACAGCTTCTTTTTTCCTGGGTTAAAAGAGGGAAATACTGGTCAGGCTTTGCCATCAAAGTCAATTTGCTGTCAACTTGGCCTAGAATCAAGATTGTGTGTGTGTGTGTGTATACACATATATGTATGTATATATACATGTATACGTGCATGTATGTATGTATACATCTATCTAAATAGCAGTTGGCAGAGAGTTAATTGTTCAATTTAATATAACAAACATTTTTTAAAACAAGCCCTATTTTAGTCTCTATTCTAGGACTATGCAGAATCATAGCTGAATTAGACAAAATCTTTGTCCTAGGATTTCACAGTCTAGCTGAGGCAGACACACCAATAAATTGATAAATGCCTAAATATTGGTAGGTGCTATAAATAACTGTGGTACTGAAGCCTACATGAAATTGGGAGAACATCAAAGGGAGACTGGAGGGTGGTTAAGGATGGGTAGAGTCAAGCCAGTCTTCACAGAGAGGCAATGCTTTGTTCAGCTAAATCTTGTAGTGTGCAGGAGTTTGCCAGCACGGATCTGGATAAAGATACAGGGCAACTAAGCAGGGCCCTACTCTATATGATGGGCACAAAATATCTGTAGAATAAATTGGAATAAGGTGCCGATTGACTTATATTTCTACATGTGGTTCCTGCTGTGTTTGGAGGAAAGTAACTTGGTCTCCCTCTTTATAATAAAACCCTTAGTTTGAATTTAATATATTATAAAAAATTAGAGTTCCTCTTTGCTACTTATAAACATAATTTTCATCATCGTTGTAGAAGGGGGTACGTGATTTGGGGAGCTGTTGTATTGGGAATGGGGATGGGGAAGAGCCGGGAGAAGACCCAGTCCTACTGTGGCTAAGAAAAGATGCCTCTAAGCCAAGACTTGTAGCATGGTGCCGTTTCCCATAACGTGCTACGTTCTGTGCGCTATAAATGCCCCCCTCCATCTTCTCTATGAAATGTTGAGTAGATTCACCTTGGTCACTCACTCATATACTTACAGGAGTGGTATTTTGTTTTAAAGGAGTTTAAAGAAGAAGGTGAAGTGGTAAGTGATACATTATTAACCGACCTAAAGAAGAATGTACTTGGGCTTCCCTGGTGGCGCAGTGGTTGAGAATCTGCCTGCCAATGCAGGGCACACGGGTTCGAGCCCTGGTCTGGGAAGATCCCACATACCACGGAGCAACTGGGCCCGTGAGCCACAATTACTGAGCCTGCGCGTCTGGAGCCTGTGCTCCGCAACAAGAGAGGCTGTGATAGTGAGAAGCCTGCGCACCGCGATGAAGAGATGGCCCCCACTTGCCACAACTAGAGAAAGCCCTCGCACAGAAACGAAGACCCAACACAGCCATAAATAAATAAATAAATAAATGAAGACTTTCTAAAAAAAAAAAAAAAAAAAAAAAAAAAAAAAAAAAAAAAGAAGAATGTACTTAACATCTTAATTGATAGAAAAGTATTTTCTCTCCACCGATGCCAATAAATATTGAAAAATGTTTAAGAATATCAGCTTGGGGCTTCCCTGGTGGTGCCGTAGTTAAGAATCTGCCTGCCAATGCAGGGGACACGGGTTCAAACCCTGGTCCGGGAAGATCCCATATGCTGCGAAGCAGCTAAGCCCCTGCGCAACAACTACCGAGCCCGCATGCCACAACTACTGAAGCCCATGAGCCTAGAGCCTGTGTTCTGCAACAAGAGAAGCCACCGCAATGAGAAGCCCTCGCACTGCAACGAAGAGTAGTCCCCGCTCATTGCAACTAGAGAAAGCCCGCGCAGCAACGAAGACCCAACACAGCCAAAAATAAATAAATAAAATAAATAAATTTAAAAAATAAAAATAAAACTTCACCTGAAAATATTTAAAGGAAAAAAAAAAAGGAATATCAGCTTGTAGGAAGGCCAACTGCCTGGTTTTATCCAAGTGGAGGGAGTAAGATGTCTGAAGCCTGAGAGGTGTGGCTCTGCATTTAGAGACTAGTGAGTGATCTGGGGGAGTTGGAAGAGAAGACAAGTGTCTAGAATTGGTGGAAGGTGATTGAGGAGAGATGGGAAGGAGCTGGATCATGAAGGTGTTTGAATGCCTTGTAGTGAGGATTCTGTTTATCCCAGTAGGGTCTTGCAGATATGGAGAGCTACTCAAGTCTTCTTTATTTATCCAGTAGGGTATGTATTATAGATCATGGAGAACTACTAGGAAGGTAGGTATCTATTCAAGAGCATCTTATAGATTATGAAGAGCTACTGCAAGAAACAATGTAATGGGCTCATGTGTACTACTCTGATTATTGGAAAGGGAATCTAAGATCTAGAGTGTGGACATATTCCTGCCCAAAGGCATTCAGTTAAGTGTGACAGAGTTACTTATGTTGATCTAAAATTTGCCTCGCTGTAGTTCCTTCCTGTTTATTCCCTATTGTAATTTACAGAAAAGAGCCTTAAGGCATGTTATAGTGAGGGCACAACCTGGGGAGCTGGAGGACAGAGTTAGGCTGATATGGGTTTGAGTTCCAACTTCATCACCTGTTATCTGTGGGACCTCAAGTGAGTTTCTCAATCTTTCTGAGACTCCCGAATAATGTGAAGTTTTAGTTGAAAAAAATGAGAATATTAATACCCATAATAGTGTAGAGTTTTTGTAATAATTAGATAAGATTGCATATATAATTATTTATCAATGCCTAATACATAATACATCCAAATTTCAGTCCACCTATTAGCTGAAGTTCTGTCTCTTAGAGTCACATAGACTCCTTCTTTACATACGATCATATTTTAAACATTTGAATATACCTCTTGCCCCCTCCCCTCTTTAGTCTTCTCTTATACAGAGTGAACATGATTATTGATCATATAACTGGATGTGCATTCCTTCCCCATATAAAGTCTGCTTCCCTCCCTTTAAGTTGGAGCAAAGATTGGGTAGAATGGTGCCAGGAGGGGACTGACCAATGCTGAACAAACTCAGAGGACAATTCTCTCATGTGTACTGATAAATAAAACACTGATTCTCTGAGCATCTTTCCCCTGTCCAACACAGATGCTCCAGGAGGGTCAAATTGGTCTCTGAACGTTGCTGATGAGCACAAAGCAAGAGGCAGTAGACTGGATATTAGGTGTGGACAGCACAATTTTCCTTCTCTGTTCTGGGAAGGAACCCAACAGTTCCTTCCACTGGGTCAGACCCTGTAGGCAAATTTTTCAGTGAAAGAGGAGCCTTTCCTCAAATTTCTTGTCCAGACTTGCAGAACTGTTATCATATTAACAGGTTCCCAAGATGGACAGAAGGACTTAGAAACTCCAGCATAACTGTCTTGCTTGAGTCTGTTAGCTAACTTTTAAAATGGAAAACTTTCTCATGGAATTTTTAGAGTAATACCTTATTACTCATCGTAAAGAAGCAAATACCATCAGTAGGGGTCAATAACTGCTTGCAGAATATATTTTAGCAGAATGAATGTTATCTGGGAAGATACCCAGAAAAGGCAAATTTCACATACACACTTGCCTTAACCTCCTGCTCTTTCCCCACATACCACTCTTCACAGGCATTGATTCTCCAGGCAAACTGAGCGATGAGCCCTCTTCCACATCTCCTATTTTCCTTCCTTTGTAATTTGCTGATGATGTTCCCTTAGCTTAGAATACCTTTTCCCAGTGTTGCTTATTCAAATTTTACTTGTCCATTAAGAGTAACCTCAAATTCCACTATTTCTAAGGAGACTTCTCTCTTTCTCCAGTAAAGAAGTAGTTTCTTCTTTCTCCACATGTTCCTGGTAGTTCTTCCTGAGTCTCTCTTAAAGCACTTATAGGACTCAGCTTTCCTAAAATCTAAGCTTCTTGAGGTCAGGACTTGCATCTTAACATCTGGATATCTTACATCTTTAGAAGGCAATATAACATATGGTCAGGGGGTATGGGTTGTAGGTCAGGATCCTGGATACAAACTGAGAGTTTCTACTGACCAGCTGTGTGATCTTAGCTGATTCCTGACATATTGTAATCACTCAGCAAATGTTCCCATTTACTATTTATATTCTTCATAACACACAGGACAATACGTGGTATCCGTTCTGTGCTCAGTGAATGTTTATTGAATGAATAAATGAAAAAGCAAACGAAAAGTAGTTTGCTGTTGAGTGTTTGCTAAATGAATGAATAATTTAATAGATTTGGAAGAAAATTTGTCAAGCATCCTGCTTTTCACTGAACCAAAAGATATTCTACAAATGTTATGCTCAACCTTCTCCTGGGTCTCTCCTCGAAACATTATTCCGTTAAGCACCCTTCCCTTAGAACCATCTAACAATAAGATGATACAGCAGGTATAATATTTTATTTTGTTTGTTTAAGAGTGACTACTTTATGCTAAAGAGCTGCATCAAGTTTTGCAGATGGAAAGAAAAGGATTTCTTTGTTTGCCTGTGGATCAGGCTGGTTTCTCTATAAAAGCTGAGCCGAAGAATCTTCGCTATCATTAGAATCATGGATTTTCTGAGTAAACAAGATCCAGATGAAATGCAGGAAGGTTCCTAGGCATCGTGGCTCTCCTTTTAAAATGAACTTTGAGGCCGCTAACCCTTCATGATGTAGGATACGGGGACATTCTGCTCCCTCCTCTGTTCTCAGCAAACAAGAGAAGTTACACAACTTGAGGGGCAGCTGGATCACAGTTTATACTGCCCCCAGGATATATCTTTCATCGTAATTGTGCTTATTCAGCTGTGGGGATGCACTGGTATCTAGCTGATTCTTGAAAAACTGCAAAAGCCTATTTAAAAACACAGCCAAATCCTCCTTTTGAGATAGGGGAGGGAGAGGATGAGGAAAATGTCCATATTATTTTCTGCTATTCTTTGCTCTGTATGGGAAGATTTCCAGTGTTGCCTGCAGGTGGTTTTCCAAAGCCTCTTTCTGATCAAAGTTGATAAAGCTCTTCTCCTATGTAGGAAGAATGTTTTCTTTTTTGACTACCTTCTTCATTTGTGCTTTCTTATGGAGACAAGTTATCTAAAATCATATAGCAACAGGTTCTTATCTGCCAGAGTCTGCTATCATCACAAATAATACCTGTTTTAATCCAATAACCAAATGATTTCTATATGCCAGGCACTGAGCTAGCTGGCACAATTAGATGCCTTAGATCACTCATGAAGGCATGATGTTTGGGCTGAGCTCTTTGATATTAGCTGCCAGAGAGAGATGGTGTAAAGGAGGTGAGGCCCATTGGGAAGAGGAATTGGTACAACAAAAACAAGGAGACAGAAAGGCCAGGTCAGGTTCTGCAAAGACTTCTGTGTCATTGTTCTTTGGACCATAACAAGAGAGAAGTTTGGATTGGTAGGTAGACTTGATAAGATGAAGTGAGGCTTGGAATACCAAACTATGCCAACAGGGTTCATTCTTAAACACTTGGATTATTGCTGTCACCAACTGTAATATGGATTAATTATAGGTAGAACTGAGTTAATAAGAATAATCAATCAAATAATACATTGGTGTTTTTTTATTGTTTTTCTCCATTGTAAGAGCACTGTGTGCTCTTCATAAACATTTTGGAAAATGCCCAAAAATAGAAAGAAAAGAGTTGACCTTTGAGTCACTTTCCAAAGCAACTACTGTGCACATTGGGTCTCTTTCCTTTCAGTCTTTTTTTCCTTCCCTTCAAAAGATGGGGTTGTTCAGTAACTTTTTAATTTTTTTTACATGTTATAAGGCCTTTAAAAACATACACTTTAAAGGCTATAATCCACTGATTAGACATAGCACACTTTACCTAAACAAGGCCTTGGAGTTTCATATGCAGGTGTTGGAGTTTCATATGCAGGTTTTGATGTTGATAAGTAACATTTTGATGAGTATCTATGTGCTTAAAGATTTTCTGACAGTTTAAATGATATCTATAGGATGAATTTCCAGGAGTGGTGCTACCAGATTAAAGGTTATGTGTGCTTTTCTGTCTTCCATCAACTCCAGTGCTTTTTTTGGGTATCCTTACCCATTTATATGCCTGTTGTATTTTCTTCTCCCATCTCTTTCACATACATAGGATCTCTCATAAATCTCAAGTAAACATAGCTGAGATTGAAATTCCTGTGCCCTAAGGGAGACTTAAAACTGATTGGAGTATCTGTCTTGCTGGAAAGGAACTTTGTTGAAAACAGGGAAGGAAATCCTGTGCATTCTGCTGAGCAACTTCTCACAATGCTATTGACCAAAATGTTTTCATCTTTTAATAAGAAGAATGCACAGCTTCTGCAGAGTGTGTCTGCAGCCACCCCCTGCCCCAGGGGAATCTGAGAAGTTGGTGCTTGTTTAAGGATCCTATAGGTGGCTGAGGCTCTACTTAGAGGATTAGGAATACGTGATTTAGAATACTTATTGAATGACTAAGCCACCAGCATCACAAAGCTCACAGATGACTAATAATTTTTCTCATTCTGCAGTGTGTGGTTTGTGAAACAATGTAAGCAAGGCCTCTGCCCTTTTGTTCTGTGATTCACTCCTGTGAGATACTCAGTGGGAAGGCCGAGAGAGAGCATCAGGACACCAGTCAGTTCTCCTTGCTCTTCCTCCCTGCTTACTTTATCCATTCACCCCTCCCACAATGCCCCAGCCCCACTGAGGCCGCAGCTCCATGTTAAAGGCTTGAGGAAAGCTGTGACGTGCACCGGGGAAAATCAGACTTTGGATTTAATACAGCAGCTTCACATCCAGGCTCCAACATGCCCCAGATGTGTGACAACCTTGGGCAAATAACTTGGCTTCTCTCAGGTCCAGTGATTCTCATAACTTAGGTTGAGATAAAGAAATCAGTTATAGAGTTGTTATGGGAACCGGCAGATATAAAGTGCTTGGTGCAATGCCTTGGTACAGAGTGAGAGCTCAAGAAATGATACTTATTATTAAGATGAGCTACAAGATTTCCCCAGGTCATCTCCCAAGTATGAAATAGCTGTATGATTTGGGAACTTTTCTCTGATCATTTGTTTTTTCATCTTAAAAACCAGTTAAAATAATTTCTACCTTGCAGTTGTAGGGGAAATAGAACAAGATATGGCAAAGTGTCTGCACAGTGTAGCTGCTCAACACATATTTTTTTCCTTTCTCTATCCATGGTTGACTGAAGAGTCCCTTGGTGTGTCCAACCTCCTGAAGCTTCTCTCAGAGATTCTTCAAGTGGAAAGCTATTGTTCTTAAGCACTAGCCCCGGAAGGATGATTCTAAACACTGGCTTATACACTGGCACTGGGTATTTCTCTGACTTGGAGAAGAAAAGGATTTTGGGGCTTCTGGAAACGGCAGAGGCTTGGAAATGGCCCCTAGGGAGGTCAGCACAGTTTAGGGATGACACAGACAGAGTGAAGACTAGAGGCCCCGTCCCCAACTGTTCTAGACCAAGAAGTATGATAAGGCACATGTACAGCATTAGAGAAGAGGAGGGCTCCCCAATAATAACTGCTGTTGAGCTCCCTGTCACTCTGTCCATTGGGGGCTCCCAGGTAGACTTCACTTGATTTAGACAAACAAAATGATATGGCATTTCTTGTATGCTAGTGTGATATAAATTAACATTGCACACATCTATAAGCACCAAGGATGATAAGGCATAATCAGCAGGGCTTAATGAATGATAGCCAATACTGCTTTTACTCTTGTCTGCCAGCGAGATGGGGTTTGAGGCATAAAACACAGATAAGAGTGTGGATTCTGGAGTCAGGGCAAGAGCAGGATCCATCATTTACCATCTGGGGACTCTTGGGAAAGTCATTAAACTGTCCTGATCCTGTTTCTTCATCTGTAGGGTGCAGATATTAAAAGTACCTCTCACAGAATGCTGTTGGTAGTAAGAGTTAAATGGTAAAACCATGTCTAGCTTGAATAATTGATCAAGCATTGATAGCTGTTATTGTTAACATTAATCATGATTGTGTGGTAACTGTTGAAGGAAGTTTGTGCTTCTCCACTATCATTCCTAAAGATCAGTGTAGAAAGGTACACACTCGAGGCCATCAATTCTACTTACATTATGCTTATTAACATTTATTCCAGAGGGTTCTGGGATGCTTTATGGCCAATTATATGTAGGTTTAAAAAATCCTTTGAGAATAAATATGCGTTTTCATGTAGACACCCTTCAACCTGAAGAACTCTGCATGTTTGGAGAAAACCAAAGACAAAGATAGGGACATAGAACATTTGGAGAAAATTTGCCATGGAGCTGTGAATGCTTCTTATTCAGGACTTAGACAAGCTGAAGGAAGAAATCCAAGGAGCTAGAGGAGCTGCAGGCCCTGGTTCTGCTTCACACCAACGAGGTGAGCTGCAGTGACAATGTGTGCAAGCTGCCATAGTCCCCTGTGCCCAAACTTCAAGGAGCAAAAATTGGTCGATGCTTCACTGCAGCCTTTTATTGGGTTGGCCAAAAAGTTCGTTTGGGTTTTCCTTACGATGTTATGGAAAAACCTGAATGAACTTTTAGCTAACCCAATATATCTCATGTACGTTTCTCTTATAGCTCTCCAACCTCACACGAATTTTGGAAATTGGCTTTCCACTTAGCTAAGTTGACAAATAAAGCCACCAACCCTTTAATCTCTTTATAGGGTCCTAAACAGCAGTTAGAAAGTGAAGGAGAATGAGATCAAGGTAGCAAGTCAGAGTGAATAAACTGACCTTGTAACCACTATGTCCTTCCTCATCCAGGTTTCCCAGCCAGAGGCAGGTGTGAGCTGCAGGGAGGAGAGAAACTTTAAATTACATGAGACATTGTATGAGGCTAGACTGGATTTTGTTATATGTGAAAGTGAGTAGAGAAATGATGAAAACTGCATGAGATTTCACAGGTGTTGGGAAGGGAGGGTCACAAGATCAGGGAAAAATGGTAGGGGATGTTGAAAAAATTAAGTTGCTTTTTGTTGTGTTTTGCTTTGTCCAGATTATGTATGTATATATATATATATATATTATATATATTTTATATATACGTTATATATAATATATATATTTCATATATATAATATATATATTATATATATTATATATATATAGATATACACATGTGTGTGCCTGTGTTTTAGGTTTATGGAAGCATACCAACTTGCTGAGTTACAAACATCAAAGGATTTTCCCTCTAGCCACTGTGCCCCCAGTTATGCTTCCCAATGATGTGTGTCAAATCTGTCTTATCCAATGGGTAGCAGATTCCATAATTTCCTATTCCCTTTTGTTATAATGAGTTTTTCTAGTGTAAAAAATCATCCTCATCTTCTCTTCTTCCTTCAGTGCTATCCAGGCTTGAGACCTGGGGCAGTGTGAGTGGGAAGTTCTTAGCCTGTTCTTTTTTAAAATTAATTAATTTAAGAGAGAGAGTTGTATAGTTGACTTACAATGTTATATTAGTTTCAGGTGTACAACATCATGATTCAATATTTTTATAGATTATGCTCCATTTAAAGTTATTATAAACTATTGACTCTATCCCCTGTCAATATCCCTGTAGTGTATCCTTATTTTATTTATCTTATTCATAGTAGTTTGTACCTCTTAATCCTCTACCCATATCTTGCCCCTCCCCTTTTCCCTTTCCTCACTGATAACCACTAGTTTGTTCTCTGTATCCGTGAGTCTGTTTCTGTTTTGTTATATTTATTTGTTTGTTTTATTTTTTAGATTCAACATGTAAGTGATAACATATAGTATTTGTCTTTCTCGGTCTGACTTATTTTACTTAAGATAATGCCCTCAAGTTCCGTGCATGTTTTTATAAATGGCAAAATTTCCTTCTTTTTTTTAATGGCTGAGTAGTATTCTTTATAACATATACCACATCTTCTTTATCCATTCAGCCATCGACACTTAGGTTGTTTCCATATCTTGGCTATTGTAAATAATGCTGCAGTGAACATAAGGGTGCTTATATCTTTTCAAATTAGTGTTTTTGTTTTCCTCAGGTAAGTACCCAGAGTTGAAATTGCGGGGTCATATGGTAGTTCTATTTTTAATTTTTTGAGGAGCCTCTATACTGTTTTCCATAGTGGCTGCATCAACTGACAATCCCGTCAACAGTGTATGAGAGTTCCCTTTCCTCCACATCTTCACCAACACTTGTTATTTCTTGTCTTTTTGGTGATAACCATTCTGACAGATGTGAGGTGATATTTCATTGTGGTTTTTATTTGCATTTCCCTGCTGATTAACGAAGTTAAGCATTTTTCATGTGCCTGTTGGCCATCTGTATTTTCTCTTTGGAAAAATGGCTATTCAGTTCTTTTTAATAAGGTTGCTTTTTTTTCATTTTTGATGCTGAGTTGTATAAGTTATTTATGTATGTATGTTATGTATGTATATTAATCCCTATTGGTCATATTACTTGCAAATATCTTCTCCCATGCAGTAGGTTGTCTTTTCATTTTGTTGATGGTTTCCTTTGCTGTGTGAAAGTTTTTAAGCTTAATTAGATCTCATTTGTTTATTTTTGCTTTTGTTTCCTTTGCTTTAGGAGAGGGATCAAAAAAATGCTGCAATTTATGTCAAAAGTATATAAGTTCTTTATATATTTTGAGTATTAATGCCTTATTGGACATGTCGATTGCAAATATATTCTCTCATTCATTAGACTGCCTTTTCATTTTGTTGATGGTTTCCTTCACTGTGCAAAAGCTTTTTAGTTTGATGTAGTCCCATTTGTTTATTTTTGCTTTTGTTGTCCTTGCCTGAGGAGACAGATTCAAAAAATATCACTAAGATCAACATCAAAAAACATACTGCCTATATTTCCTTCCAGAAATGTATGGTTTCAAGTCTTACATTTAAGACTTTAATCCATTCTGATTTATTTTTTGTATATGGTATGAGAAACTGGTCTAGTTCATTCTTTTGCATGTAGCTGTCCAGTTTTCCCAACACCATTTATTAAAGAGGCTGTTTTTTACTTCCCATTGTATATTCTTGCCTCCTTTGTTATAGATTAATTGACCATATAAATATGGGTTTATTTCTGGACTTTCTACTTTGTTCCATTTATATATGTGTCTCTTTTTGTGCCAGAACCATACTGTTTTGATAACTGTAGCTTTGTAATATAGTTTGAAATCAGGAAGCATGTTACCAGCAGATTTGTTCTTCTTTCTTAACATTGCTTTGGCTATTTGGACTCTTTTGTGGTCCCATACAAATTTTAGGATTATTTGTTCTGTGAAAAATGCCATTGGTATTTTCATAGAAATGGTGTTGAATCTGTAGATTGCCTTGGATAGTATGGACATTTTAACAATATTAATTCTTTCAATCCACAAGGACAGTATATCTTTCCATCTGTGTAATCTTCAATTTGTTTCATCAATTTCTTATAGTTTTCAGAGTACAGGTCTTTCACCTTCTTGATTAGATTTATTCCTGTGTATTTTTTTCTCTTTCTTTCTTTTTGATGTAATTGTAAAGGGGACTGGTTTTCAAATTTTTCTTTCTGATAGTTATTAGAGTATAGAAATTCAACACATTAATTTTGTATCCTGCAACTTTATTGAATTCATTTATTAGTTCTAATAGTTTTTTGGTGGAGTCTTTAGGTTTTCTATATATAGTATCATGTCATCTGCAATCAGTGACAGTTTTCCTTCTTCCTTTCCAATTTGGATCCTTTTTCTTTTTCCTGTCTGATTTCTCTTTACTCTTCCTCCTTCATTTCTCTGAGAAGAGTTCTCTTTGCTCCTTCAGATAGGGGACAAGTCAGCTGGTATGGGGGGAGTGGTGGAAAGAGAGGGCAAGGACAAACACTGAGTATTGAGCTGGCTGCTATTGCAGTTCACTCTGTTGGTTATCATAGTTTCTTTGGTTCACACTGATGAGACCTCAGGGCCCTCTCCATGGCAGAGTCCCCTCTTCATGGCTCACTATTGGTGGGTGCATTGTCAATTTTCTCAGGTTCCTCTGAGAATCTAATGCCAGTTGACAACTTCCAACTCTCCCTTAGATGCCCCCCTTGGAGGTTCACCCTCAGCCTCCTGCTTCTCAAGTCCTCTTTCTTGGCAACCCATTCTTTTGAGTGGAGGGCTAGAAAGTTGGGTCAAAGCTATATTTTATAGTGTCCATTTGACCTTTAGAAAGTTGATGCATCTTCGCCATGACAACTGGAGGAATGGGCTGCTCCACAGATGTCCTCTCTCTGCCCTGCTCTCTCACTATTCTGTTTTTCTACTTAGGCAGGGACAGAACAAATCAACAAAGCTGCTGTCTCATGAGTTGGCCAACCAAGGAATGTGGTGTTAGTAGTCCCTTCTTGCAAGTGTTCTCAATATTTATGAGTTGTTTCCTTGGAAAGTCTCTTCCATATCTCACAGACTCCCTATTTAGCTCTTGAATATGCTAGAGCCCAGCATTTCCACTCAGCAGTCATATTGCCCCTTTCTCTTCAGGTTTCTTTTATTGATGGGAAGGGAGGTGCTGATGGTGTTGGGTGATGGCTAATGAGAGCAATGTCAATTTAGCCACTTCTTGGTAAGGCTTGAGAGAGGTGTTTGGCTCTATTTAGACTATATGGCACTTACTATTTCTCTGTTCACATTTTTATTTGCTAATTCTGGAGTAATAAGAAAAATCCCACTTACTTTTTATATATTTACAACACACATACAGACATACACGGATACCTGTACCCCACAGGTGAGAGATCAGGAGAGAGTGAGCAAGACAGCAGTAAGTTCTCCACCAAAATGTTAACAGCAGCTCCCACTGGGTGGTGGTCAGATTAGAGATAATTATTGTTTTTCCCTCTGTGCTTTACTGCCATGCTCCCCATTTTCTCCAATGAAGTTATATCACTCTTGAAATAAGAAGATGAAGTACAATAAACAGGATTTTAAAACTATTTCTGAGCTGCAGCACCGTTCAACTGATGAAGCAGATGTGAGGGGCAGGGGCCTGGGCTTTCTGACCTCCCAGGGCTCCCTGCAGGCTCGTGATTTGATAAAACATCAGCTGCTCTGAATTCCTACAGCACCTGCCACAACAAAAGGAGACCTTTTCCTGAGCATACTAATGCAGTTGTACATGCCTTTATAGAACAAAGAAACCAAAATAAGGATGTCATTAAGCCTCCCTTGGACACTGTCCATCCCACCCTAGCCTGAGCCCTCTGGGGGAGGTAGTAGTTCACCTGCAAGGGAAGGCGGCCATGTCCAGAGTGAGTTCCCGCCACCTTCCTTTTGTCCTCTCTGGTGGTCTCCTCCCTCCTTTTTCTGGTCCCCTGCCTCCCACTTGGCTCACACCTCAGCTCCTGCCTCGTTCTAAGAACCACTTAGCATCTGCTCCTCTGATAATGCCTCTGTATTCCCTCATGGACCCAACTCTGATCCACACACCACAGCTGTGCCTAAGAGACAGGTCAACTTCCCAGGAGGCAAAGGCCACACTGAACTGGCTGTCCCTCAATCTTTCTAGCTTCTCTCTGACCATGTTCTCACATTCCCTGCTGTTTTCTTGACCAGTCCTCAAAATTAGCCTCCCTCTACTCGGCCACAGAGAGAAGGTATGCTGATGTCCATTTCTTTATATTTTTTTCAAAGGTTAAGTGACTTCTGTCCATTTTCCCATGTGAGGAACACTAAGAAGGGGGAATATGCCTCTCTCCCTAATCTTTTCCCTAATCCTCTCCCTAATCCCTCACTCACTATATCCCACAGGGAGAGGAATGGCCAGTGTGACTGGTCTAAGCATGTTTACTAGTGGACGAGTTCACTGTGCCTTAAAGACAGGGTTTCAATCTCCACTCTTCCTTGTGCTGGGGCATAATATGCCCTCTTCCACATTTTTCTCTAATGTAGTAAGCGACCCCTATTAAGGATTATCTTTCCTCCCCAATGCAAGCTGTGCCTACTGAATTCTCTCCTTTGAGCAGTGGAGTGAAGCAGGCCTGTTTTTCTCACCTACACAGTCGGCTGGCTAAATGCATCAAGTCTTTTTGTTGACCATTTGTATATATTCCTTTCTTCTCTAGCATCCCTGAGCATGCTCCTCTCAGGGCTTCCAGTCTAAGCCATGATCTTGAATCCAGCTTTCACCTGGGTTCTGCATTAGAACAATCACAAGCCTGGAGACCTATGGCTCCAGAGGTAGGTTTCCATTTGTCCATTGCCCTTTGTGTGTAAATGTCAAATGGAGGTGAGAAGGGAGGCCGCCGGACACACCCTAAAGAAGGTAGATATTGGACAGAGAGTCTATTTAGGGGAACTCAGTGTCTTTCCACAGCTCGACTTTGGAATGAGCTGCCATTCATTCCCCTGGTCACACACACCCATTGATCCACATCAAGGTACTTCTGTAGGAACTCAATACTTTTGCAGTAATATGGATGGGATTCTCATACTTTCTCTCCGGTTCACAACCAGCCTTTTTTTCTGACCAACTCTAGGGAATTACACAAAGACTTATTGGTGCCCATGTGAGCGAGCAAATTACACCATGCATTGCATGGAATCCAACTGGCCCAAAGAAGAATGGAATCTATGGTCTCATTTGCAGTCACTCTAACAAAGCCTGGGATATTCTGATGGGAGCTGGTGGAAATTATACAGGATGGGAAGTTCAACAACCTGCCCCCACATCCCTAAACCCCTTGTCCCTAGAGGAAAATAACCCAAGAAGCTATATGAACTTGGATCCTTCCTTTCCAGTGTCTGATGAGAAGATGCAGGGCAGAAGACAATGTTTTTTTGCTTTAAGAAAGTAGTTATTATTTGCCAGGGTATCATGGTTTAGTGATGGAGACCCTCTGGGTTTAAGGAACGGGGTGCATACTAGTGGTTAGAAACATGGGCTCTGATTCAGACAAACTAGATTTGAAATCTGACTTGATTATTTACTAGCTGTAAAACCTTGGACAATGACTTTATTTCTCTTAGTATTTTTCTTTTTTTTAGTGGTAAAACGAGGGATAATTATAACTAATTCATAGAGTCTTTGTAAGGATTAAATGAGCTAATATGTGCAAAGTTCTTACCTGGGACTTGGTAAGCCCTCAATACATTGTAGCTAAAATTCTGTCTCATTATTTTACTATAAGCACATCCTATCTCCTCAGGTGATGGGTTAAGAAGGGAGCAGGAAGAACAAGTGGGGTTAAGGAGAGGGCATCAGAGGCTGGTGCTAAACCTAGGTGCGGCCCAGGTGAAGAGACTAGTGACAAAGGTGGGGGGATACTCAGGACACATTGGACTGTTTTCCGACGCATACATACTTTCTTCCTAAACTTACCAGGGAGCCTGGTTCAGGGCCTGGGTCAGAATGTATCTGGGCACTACTGGAAAGGACAGTAGACTTTTCTTAGGAGGTTGGTTTCAGTCATAGCTTTTGCTAATTTGTCGGGTGCCTATGGCAGGTTGAAATGGTGATTTCAATTCTTCACCACTTTAGCCTTGTCCTTTACTATGTCATTTTGCAGATCCTCTCAGTAGAGAGGGAATGTTTTACACCTTGAATTTGTGCTGGCCTGGTGACTTGTTTTTGCTAATAAAATCCGTTAGAAGTAATGGTTCCCCAGTTTCAAGCTTAGACTTCAAGAGGCCTGTGAGTTTCTACTTACTCTGTTTTTCCTGACATGCCCATAAGGACATCCTGTAGATTACTGGGTGAAGAGAGACCGTGGAGCAGAGGTGAATCACCCCATTTGTCCCAGAAGAGGCTAACCTGGTTAGTGGACAGCCAGCCATCTCCACACTCTTTAAGTGAGCCAAGCAAAGATGAACAGAGCCACCCAGCCTAACATCCTAGAGACATGAGCAATAAATACTTATGATTGTTTGAGGTTTTGTTTAGTTTTTCTTATGTAGCATTACTGTGAAGAGAGGTAACTGAAAAGTGACCTTACAACATAAATTCACTTTATTCCTCACCTTGGATTCACTCATTCATTCAACAGATATGGGGTATCTACCATCTGTCAACACTGTGCTAAACATTGTTTGGGGAGGCAAAGGTGGTGGTAACATCATTTCACCAGGAGCATGTTGGCAGGAACAAGAATATGTTACATAAGTGCAGGGATTCTGTTAGTTAATTCACCAATATGTTCCCATCACCAAGAAGAGTAAGCTGGCACTTAGTACATGTTCCATAAACATTTTTTGTCTTATGCAGGCATGTGTGTGTGTGTGTGTATGTTTATCAGTAACTAACTGAATATTTTATACAGGTATATAGGTGCCTTTCTCTTGCCCTCCTTAGACTGGCAGACTGACTGTTCCCAATTCTTTCCTCTACTGTCTTTTTCCCCCACCCTCTTCCTACGATGTCAACAGCAGAAACCACTGTGTGCTACAAAAACTTACCTCCATAATAGAATGTAGGTGCATCAAAACAGCTTCTAACAGGTTGTCTGCAGTAATAAATGCTATGGAGGCAGCCCAACTGGTAGTGTAAGAGAGATT
The DNA here is from genome assembly GCF_949987535.1 of Balaenoptera acutorostrata. Lineage (NCBI taxonomy): Eukaryota > Metazoa > Chordata > Mammalia > Artiodactyla > Balaenopteridae > Balaenoptera > Balaenoptera acutorostrata. The sequence goes on along the minus strand of NC_080068.1, from coordinate 102,360,317 downwards.
ATACAAACCACTGCCTGGAGAAAACACAACGTCATGAATAAACGCAGCCTTGAATTATTTATATATTTTAGGTGTTATTTTCCCTCTCCTATTCTGCAAGGCCTGCAAATGATTTTCATGGAGGGCTGAGAGTGCCTGAATTTGGCTATAAGAGGAAAACAGTTGCAGTTTGTCTTAGGGCAAGTTTTAGGGTGACGATTGCATTATGTTCCACGGGACTGCAGCGCGGCCAGCAGTGCTGTGTGTTGGGAAGATATTGTGTAGAATTCAGGGCAGCATGCTTCTAATGCCAGCAAATTGTGTCCCTAGGTGCTTGCTGGCTTTGTGAACCACCTCAGAGCCACGTGGCTGGAGGGAGAGCCTCAGGGCCCACCTTCCCCAACTGTACCGGGGCACCCTGCTTCATTCTCTTTTATGCATTAGGTTTCAACCTAAGGGGTTATAGTGAAAAAAAAATATTTTTACTGTAAAATAAAGTAAAAAGTTTGGAAATCACTGGCCTGGATGATCTTTGATACTGAAGCGGCCTCAACTCAAGCTGCCTAGGAGAATCCCTGGGAGCTTTTAAAAACTGTTCATGTCAGGACCTCAATCTTGATCAATTAAATCAGAATTTCTGGAGCTGGGGCTGGAGGTAAAGATTTTTAAAGCTATCCAGGTGACTCTGGTGGGCAATAGGGTTGAGAACCACTGCTTCAAACCCTTCATTCATCCAGTAAGATGTGTACCAGTCACCTGTTGTAAGCCAGGTACTCAGCAAAGAACTGGGAATAGAGTGATGAAGGAGACAGGCCCGGTCCTTGCCTTCATGGAGTTCTCCATTTAGTGCGAGATTCCAACAAGTAAATACACAAGAAGTTCACAAGTAAATACAAACTGTAAATAATTTGGTGGGATGTGTATTGATGTGGGGGGTATAAAATACTATAAGAGTTTTAATAGTAATAATAATAATAGTGATACTATTTATTGCTGGGATAACATTGTTTTCACCTTTTCTAAAATTCAGGCACTGTACTAAATGATCTACATGGAGTATCTTATTGAATTCTCATCCTACTCCTGTAGACTACATACAATTACCATCTTTGTTTTACAAATGAAGAAACTGAGGCCCAGAGAGGGTAGGTAACTTAGCCAAGTTTACACAGTCCATACTGGTGGAGTATGGGGGAAGGGATGCACTTCCTTGGGCAATCAGGATCATATCTCCATATTTCACATCCCTTTGCATGAACCGCAGAGCTGCAGAGATTGGTGAGTTGAATGAAGGTCAGAGTATATGCTGTGGAAGGAAAATTAGTCTTTTCCAAGTTGTCGCACTGACATACGCAGGACCTTGTACACACACACACACACACACACACACACACACACAAAGGCCCTCTATGGTTTATCTTATTTCTGTTTGCCTTTGCTGAGGAATCTGACTACAAAAGTTTTCTGGAGAAAATTTTCTGTAGAGAAATAAGCAAGTTTGTGTTCTAAAAGTGTTTCGAGTTATCCCATCATGTCTACTTGAATCTATTTCCCTCCCAATCCACTATGGGCTTATTTTTGAACTAGTAAAGACCCTAAGCCTAAATATTTTCTTAATAACTTCTGCATCTTCATGGCCTTCCCTCCAGGTGACATCCCCCCCCTCCCCCCTGCCTAATACACATCCTCCAGGGAGAGAACAGGCCCATTCCTAGAGCTCCCAGCATTGGTCTCTCATTAGCCATGTACAGGTTGCTGGAAACTAAATGGAGACCCACACTTTTCCCCCAGTGCAAGACCTTGAACTTCAAATGTACATTCTCTTCTGGTTGGTCAGAGAATGTACAGCTGCCAGTGGACCTGGATAAGGTCAGAGGAATAATCAATCAGCACGTGTTCAATGAATACATGAGCACTTGAATGAAGGCTTGTAGAGTTGCTCTTCATTTGGCTGGAGCCTGCTCTTGTAAACTCAAAAGAGAAGACCACACACTAAGAATTTCATGAAAATGTGTTGCTGTTGGGAAAGAGTAAAACAAAATCTAGGGTGTAGAACGAGTTAGGCCCTGCCTCTCCCATACACATTATAACACATGCCCACATGCACACACGAAATGCCACAAGTGGAGGAGACTAAGAGATGCCACTTTTATCTCAGGGGAGCAAAGAGGCACAGTGACGGTCCACACAGGCCCATGCTTTGTCACACCTGGTATGATAATTCAGTTCTCCTGATTCTCCGTTGATGGCTCTTCACCTGATTCCACTCTAACTGAGCTTTCACTGTGTGCTTTTCTTGCTGACAGTCCCATGATTCAAGGGAAATTCTACTGATGTCACCAAATACAGTTTCACCTGAAACTGTATAACGAGGTTATCTGACTGTGAGGTGATTCACTCTCTAAGCACCTTGGTTAACCCAGACCACACCTCAAATTTGTAATGCTCCATTTCCCCTCATAAGCAAGCTTTATGCCTTCAGCCAGTGAGGAGGAATTTGTCATGAGAATTTCATAAGCTTCTCTACTTGTTTGGAATTAGTACTTTTCAAAGCTTCCTAACAAGCATTGTCTTATGTAATCCTGCCAAGTGCCTCTCAGTAGATGGAAAGCTGTCATTATCAACTCGTTTTGCAAGTGAATTGCCTTAGGTTCAGAAACAGCCTCCTCCTGGATCCTCCTGGGACCTCGATGTCATCATCATGGTAATAGGATGATTGATGTACGCTGTTGGTGAATTCTGGTGACCCTCTCACTTGCCCTCACAAACTGTATTCACCAATTCCATCTGCGATTGCTCCGCTGTGCTCCTACCAGTAACCTCAGGTCTGCCTCATTTCCAGGTTGTTAGGCTGGCTCCCATCTTCTAGAACCCAGAGATCCAAAGAGCCTGGATGCTTAAGCTAGGGAATGTGCGTGTGCATGTGTGTGTGTGCATTTATGTGTGCATGTAGATCTTTATTCATGCTCCATGAGAGCACTTCAGGGTACTTGGACCTGCTACCACCTACCCCTGTCCCCACTGGAATCAGAAATCCATCTCCCCAACAGATAGAAAATGCAATTCTTCACTCTTTCCACAGGCTGATTTGCAAAAGCAGTTATTCCTACATTCCCACCTGTTTTCCCTCTTTTTTCTTTTTCTTTTTTCATTCTGATTATCTTCTTCTAGCCATCGCCAAGTTTATCCAAGATCATATAAAACATTTCTCCGTAGTCTGGCCCAGTCAGGTCTCCTAAAGGCTCATATTCCTTTGAAAACCTAAACAATGCAATGAAAGGGGAACATTTCTGGAGAGTTACCTGAGTGTCACTGCTTGTTTGGCTGGTCAAAGACTCCATCCAAGGAAGACCTTTGGAGAAGCCACAAGTTAGGGAGAGCTGCTCTCCTGGGACTCCTTCCCTCCTGAGTCAAAGTAGAGACTTCAGTTTCCAGAATCAGGATGGGGAGTGGGGTAGCCATCCCACTCAGTAGATGTCATACTCAGAAGGATGAGTGCTGAGAGAGCTGATCAGAGGGAATTTGGAGCTTGGACCACATGGGGGCTTTCCAGGAGCCCTGTTGGGAAGAAAACATATCAGGCAGTCTAGAGAGTCAGCAGGTGCAGACCCAAGGTCAGTGCTGACAGAAGAGATTGCTAGGAGTCAGGCTGATTAGCACCGACTTTCCTGGACCTGGGTAGATTTAACAATGCTGTGTTCACCTTACCTTGTCCCCTTAAACAGGAAGAATTTTTCAAACATGTGGTCTTGGGCTGTACAGCTGGCTTGATTGAAGCCCAGTCATTGTATGAATGGGGTTTTATAGAGGATTTAACCCTGAATTAATGCTGACTGATAAAGAAAATTCAGATGAAAAGTTCTCTTTACAGACTTTGGTAAGAAGGGCATGGAACAGGAGACTTTTCAGGGTTCAGATCCTGCCAACTGAGAGGACCCTTTCCACCTCCATCCCTCCCATCTCCAGACTTTCTCAGAGAACCTGCAAGATGCTGACCTGGTACTGGATATCATGGATTTAAAGACAAAAACAGACTGTTCCTCTCTCTTGAAGCTCCAGGGTCCTTTGTAGGGAAGCCCCTGAGAATAATCCCTTTTGGGGGGTGTGTTGAGACCCTCTGTCACTTCCATGTGATGATTTTCCCTTCTCCTGGGAAGCAGATGAGATTAATCTTGATGATTTTTTTATTGTCCTCAAGCACAGGATAAGCTATTTCTGCAACTAAGTAAGAGAGCATGTAATGTCTAAAGTGACCTATACAGGTGTCATGGTGTCATGGTGTTGGAAAATATGCCTGCTTTTTCAAAATACACTTTTACAAAAAGATTAGAGAGAAAACTGCTGTTCAGTGTCCTACATGAAGCAATTGAGGTGTGCCCATGACGTCTGCTTTCTCTCCTCTCACCTACTGCTTAGAACAGAAGCCCTGTGGGGCCTGCAGAGCTTAGCAGAAGTTACCAGCAACCCCTCCATGGTGTGCCCTTGAATTCTGAGTCCCAGAACCATCACATGATTGAAAAGTTTTATCTTCGGGCAGAGGACTGGAAGCTGTGAAATAACTGGGTGTCATTTGGGTTTTTGGGGAAAAAAAAATGAGTAAAAAATCCTCTCTCTTAGTGCCCTGAAATTTTTATTTCACTGTGCTGAAAAAAGAGTGAAGTGTTGTATTAGTTTGCTAGGGCTGCCATATCAAATTATCATAAGCTGGATGATTTAAATGAACAGGAATTTATTCTCTCACAGTAACGGAGGCTAGAAGTCTGCATCTAAGGTGTCTGCAGGGCCATGTCCCTCCAAAGACTCTAGGGAAGGATCCTTTCTTGCCTTTCTCCCCTCTTCTGATGGTTGCCAGAAATTCTTGGTGTGCCTAGGCTTTTAGACACATCACTCCAATCTTTGCTTCTGCAGTCACAAATGGGTGTTCTCCCATGTGTCTCTGTGTATTTGTGTCTAAATTTTCCTTTTCTTAGAAGGATACCTGTCTTTGGATTAAGGCCCACCTTAATCCAGTATGACCTCCTCTTAACTTGGTTATATCTACAAAGACCCTATTTCCAAATGAGGTCACATTCATAGGTACTAAGAGTTAAGAATGGAATATATCTCTCTTGGGGTATATGTTTCTACCCACAACAAATGCACTCTGTACTAGATAGAGAGAGCAGCCCCTAGTTAGGCAGACCCTAGACAGCTGTTAGGTGTGTATTCATTCGGCATTATTCCAAAATGAATTTACCAAGCACCAAATATTTTCCATGCATGGACTGAGCACAGGGGCAGGAAATACAGCCAGTGATTCTCAAGATACCAGCTTGCTTTATTCTGTAGCTGTTTTTTTTGTTGTTGTTGTTTGTTTGTTTTTTTAATCTGAGGCAGGCAGCCTCTGTCCACCTCCAGGGCTTGGCACTGGGCAGGCTGTTACCTTGGGTACATCTCACTAGTCAGCGTTTGGTGCCAGGAGGAAGGACCTGTCTCTCATTTCCTGTCTCTGGAGGCCAGGTAGGGCCTCAGAGCTCAGACCTGGGGCCTGGCTGGCCCATCTGTTGCTTCCCATTTTTTTTTTTTCTGCTGTGATGCAGGAGGCTCCAGGGGCTGAAGTCGTCTGTCTTCTCATTGGAGTGGACAGTTGTCTCTGTATCTGCTCACTTGGAGGGGATTGTTGGGTTTGCTACTTTGGCCCCAGTTCACTTTTCCAGTTGAGGGTATGCCGGTTTGAATACACTCCTTTTGGGCTCTTGGCACACACAGATGAATGTGACATTGCCCCTGGCCATTTCCCTTGCAGGGTCCTGTATATTGGTTGCATTGAGACCTCTAGAGGGAGCTCAAAGCCTGTTTCCATCTCCCACAACTTCTGCCCAAGGAAGAAGATGCTCTGATGGAGTAAGGATTAAATGATGAAAACAAAAAGCCACAGTGCTAGGTGGATGGGAATATTTAGTGGGAAGAAAAAAGGAGGACAGGTTTTGTTGAGGGGGGAAATGCTAGTGGTTCATTCTTTATCTATGAGTCCAATGGGGACAAGACAGGACCTAGGGATCTTTCCTACTTGGCAGACAGTTTTGTCCTTGGAAACCTATGGGCAGGATGCTGTACATGGGAAAAGGGGTGAGGAGGGGACAGCTGAGTTCTCTTCTAGGTTGGTGGTGATGTTGTGGGGGGATTTTCAGCTCTGTTCTTTTTCCTCCATCGGAGTAGGAAGATCTGAGGAACAGTGCTCTTGAGCTAAAGTGATTAAAGGGGCTATTGAAGCTCATATGTGGGTCCAGTGTAAGAGAAATTAGGGGTTAAAACCTAAATTAGTGGTATTAATGAGGATTCACTGGGCAAGCCTGCCCCTTTGTCACAAATCCCTCTGGAAGTTGTGGGATATGGATGGGATTTGAGGTCCTGAGCACATCTTACTCTCTTTAGGATAGAAAACAGAGGCATGGGACAATGGAAAAAGGGACAAATTATTTTGCTAAAAAGACCACCTCAGTAGTTGGGTGATATTGGATAAGTTACTTAGCCTCCTAAAAATTTAGCTTCTCTAACTAAAAAATGAGGATAATATCTGCTTAAAGAGCTGTTATGAGATTTATAAGTAAAAAAATCAATATACAAACAACTAGCATAGTATATAGCACCCAGTAAGCATTCAACATTGGTAGCTATCATGACCGATGGACTTCTGGCTACTTAACGATAGTGGTTATCATTAATGATCACTAAGGAACCGAATAAACACTTTGTGCTATCTCATTCAAACACACCAGCAGCTCCACTGGTAAGTTATTATCACCCCCATTCTCCACATGATAAAACCAAAGCTTAGCAAGGCTACTAGTAACTGTCAGAGACGGATTTGAAAACAGGTTGGTCTGACTATGCCATACCAATTCTTTTGTCTCTCAGAAGATGATCTTGAGTTAATCAATGGTAAATTCTAAGCCCTTGAGATTTGTGTGAGCAGATCTGAATGGGCTGCGGCCAGCCTCAGCTGCTCCCGGGGATTCTTGTCTCTGAAGGAGGCACTAGCTGTGAAATAACTCTCTCCTCATTGAATTTGAGGAAGACGATGTTTCCGAGTGCCACTTTTTAATCAAGAAGATGATCCTTCTCCCGTTGTCGTTTGATCTTTTTTGAAACAACAGCCACAAATTTCCAGGCAACACAGACATGACACAGATAAAATAAAAACGGAAGAAGTCTCATCTTTCTCTCATTAATGGGAGAGGAGAAAAGAGTTTCTGCCTTGAGTGTTTTGGGGATATGTTATTTTTAGAAAAGAACATTTTGTGATTTTAGTTGTTTGATTTCTGAGAAGGCTCTCTTTTAAAATTTTTTCAGTAAGTTGCTGAATCAAAAAGACATAGTAGGGCTTCCCTGGTGGCGCAGTGGTTGAGAATCTGCCTGCTAATGCAGGGGACACGGGTTCGAGCCCTGGTCTGGGAAGATCCCACATGCCATGGAGCAGCTGGGCCCGTGAGCCACAATTGCTGAGCCTGCGCGTCTGGAGCCTGTGCCCCGCAACGGGAGGGGCCGCGATAGAGAAAGGCCCGCGCACCGCGATGAAGAGCGGTCCCCGCACCGCGATGAAGAGTGGCCCCCGCTTGCCGCAACTGGAGAAAGCCCTCGCACGAACCGAAGACCCAACACAGCCAAAGATAAATAAAAAAAAAAAAAAAAAAAAAAGACATAGTAGATTGAACAATAACAATCAATTAGCAAAAGAATATTGAGTTCTTCTATCTGCAAGGCTTAGAGGTAGAGACAAAGAGACTAAAGCTTTGTCCCTGCTCTTTAGATACTCAGAATCTACTAAAAAAGATCGTATGGCTATGCATGTACAAAGCTCAGAAAATAGGTCAATCTGATCGATTGCAGTTCATGGGAGACAGAATAACTGGAGAGGCGACAGTTGTAGAACCCTGAAGAATGCATGGAGTCTTTCATTGTTCATTCAATAAATATGTATAGAACACCTTCTTTACATGTAGCAGGCACTGGGGAAAGAAAGCTGAATAAGACCTTGTCAGTACCCTTGAAAAGTTTGTAGTCAAGTGCAGACACAGATTTTGAATTATAACCCAAGAAATGCTAGGAGATAAGTAATAGAAATCTGTATGAATAACATGAGGCCATGGTTGAAGAAGTGGTCAAACCTACCTAGAGGACAGAGTGATCTGAAAGACTTCATGGAAGAGAGAATACTCAAGATGGGCATTGGAGGATGGAGACTAATTGACCAGAAGGAAGATGAGGAAAGGTAGACCAGGCAAAAGAAGAAATATATGCAAAGATTTGTGAGCTAGTGCCCCATGGGTGAGGTTCTGTTTATAACAGGGAATGGTGAGAGCTTTGGGGAGTGAAAAGAGGTGAGGCTAGAGAGGTAGCTGGTCATGTTCACACCTGGAGGCTATGAGGAAATCTTTCAAGGATTTGATGAAACGGGATGACTTGGTCAAATATTTGTTTTAGAAACAAGGTTCACATGGTTTCATTGGGGCACAGATAATTAAACAAGCCCATGTAATAAGTACTCTTATGAACTGAATCTTTGTGTCCTCTTCCAAATTACTATGTTGAAATCCTAACCCCAATGTGATGGTGTTAGGAACTGGGGCCTTTGGGAAGTATCAATAATTAGGTCATAAGGGTAGCGCTCTCATGAATAGGTGAGATTAGTGTCCTTATAAAATAGTGTCCTCAGTGTCCTTATAAAATTAGGACCCCAGAGGACCTTCTTTCTTTCTCTCTGCCACATGAGGACACAGCAAGAAGACACCATCTATGAACCAGGAAGAGGACCCTCACCAGACATCCAATCTGCCTGCACCTTGATCTTGGACTTTACGGTCTCTGTATCTGTGAGAAATAAATATTTGTTGTTATAGACATCCAGTTTATGGTATTTTTGTTATAGCAGCCCAATTTGACTAAGACAAGTACTGTGACGGAGTAGTAGTTGGGTTCCTATAGGAATTTAAAGGAAAACTGCTTTATCCAGACTGAACCTGTCTACTGAAGACTTCTTGGAAAAAGTGACATGAGCAAAATTAGCATAATGAAGGTGGGGGTGCATTAGAGGAAGACAGCTCTCCAAGAAGGAGGGAGACAGGCTTGGGGCATAGCAAAGTGCTCTGTGTGACTGGGGCACTGGGTGAGACGTGTGTAGGGCGAGGGTAAAGGTGAGGCAGGGATGAGTGAACTGTACAGCAGGCCCCGAGAGGCCTCTTCAACATACTGGTACAACTTGAAGGGCTCTAAGCAGGGTGTGGCCTGGTCAAATTTACATTTTAGGAAGAACATTCTTGCTGTTGGATAAGGGTTGTGTAGTAGGGATGCAAATGTGGAGGAAGAGGAACCTATTAAGGCAGTGTTTGTATTGGTCAAGGGAAGAGAGGATGGACCCAGGTGGTTGCAGTGGAAATGGAGGGAAGCCCATTAAATGAGAAATTACTTAGGAGGTGAAAGGGTGGGACTTAGTAATTGTTTGGATAACCTGAGATGCTGGGGGGAGGTAGAAGGCCAGTGATGCAGAAGAATTCATGGAAACCTGACATAACAGTGAGGACATTCACAGAGATATAGGACAGAGTAGGAGGAACTGCTTGGGGTAAAGTAGACTGCATTATGGAAGACAGATAGGGATTCAGAGTGTATTGCCTGGGGTGTGTGAGGAGCATTAGGTAGGAGGGAGTGAGTGAGGAAGGAGGAAATGTTGAATCAATTCAACAAACACTGAGCTGCTACTGTGCCTTAGACTCTGGGCTATCTGCTGGGAACAAACCCCAATCATAGAATAGTCTCAAGAAATTCTACAATCTAGTGAGAGATGAAGGTGGCACATAGATAATTTCAATATAAGTGTCAATGTGTTGATAGACCTATGTACAAAATTGGACAAATTTTGAACAGCACCTATTCTATGCCAGGGTGGTTCTAGTGCTGCAGACATGGTAGTGAGTGAGTCCAATGAGAGCCTTTCCTTCAAGGAGATAGTGTTTTATTGGAGAAACTCAATAAGGAAAAGAAAGAAAGAAAAGAAAGAAAGAAAGAAAAGAAAGAAAGAAAAGAAAGAAAGAAAGAAAAGAAAGAAAGAAAGAAAGAAAGAAAAGAAAGAAAGAAAGGAAGAAAGAAAGGAGTGAGAAAGAAAAGAGAAAGAAGAAAGAGAAAGAAAGAAAGAAAAGAAAGAAAGAAAGAAAGAAAGAAAAGAAAGAAAGAAAGGAAGAAAGAAAGGAGTGAGAAAGAAAAGAGAAAGAAGAAAGAGAAAGAAAGAAAGAAAGAAAGAGAAAGAAAGAAAGAAAAAGAAAGAAAGAAAGAAAAAGAAAAAGAGAAAAAAAGACAGGAAGGAAGGAAGAAAGGAAGAAAGAAAGAAAAAGGAAGGAAATAAGGAAGAAAATTTGGTCAGATAGGGAAAGCCTCAGACTGCCATGGAGTCTAAGAAAGTTTCAGCAAACCAGTGGGAGTCCCCAAGCCAAAGTCACTAGTCAGAGGAGTCCCATGTCTCCCAGAAACAGACTGCCTTAGTGGCCCTGCCCTGCTCAGCTGTTGGCTGAGAGCAGCCAATGGGAAGTGTGACATCAGAGCATGTATATGGGTGGATTTCAGAAAGCAACAGTGGAGGCCCTTGGACAATTGTACTCCAGCATTTGGAGATCTGCAAGGCGATTATTATAGCTGTCACAACAATGAAGTAAGCCATCCAGATGCTGAGAGACAATAACCTGGGAAATTGAGCATTTAGATGATCAGAGATGGATGGTCTCTCTGGGGAGATGATATTTAACCTAAGAGCAGAAGAATGAGAAAGATGCAGCTATGTGAAAAGTCTGGGGAAAGCATTTAAATAGAGAAACAGTTGTGCAAAGGCCCTATGGTGGTATCCAAGGGTCCTCGAGGGCCAGTGTGACTGGAATGTTATCAGAAAAAGAGAAGAGTGGCTGAAGTTGTAGACAGGATGTTAATCCAGGATTTTGCAAATCATTTTAAAGAGTTGTTTAGATTTTATTCTAACTTCAAAGGAAAGCCAGTGGAGAATTAAGTTGGACAGTGATATGATCTGAGCTCATATTTTAAGAAGACTGCTCTAGCTGCTGCATAGAGCATGGCGTATAGGTTTTGAAGAGTGGAAGTGAATTAGATGGTGACACATGATGGTGATTTATGCAGTCTAGGTGCACTGAGCCTATTGGGGGTGGCAAGGTGGTGCTGGTGTGGTGAGAAAAGGCTTTGTGGGGGAGAAGTCACCTGAGCTGAGTATTAAAGGGGTGGGTTTTTGGGTCAAGTTGCAGAAAGAAGGTGACATTTAAGGTGAACTTCACTGGCTTTCTGAAGGGAGGAGCAGTGTTATAGCACTTTCCAAAAATCACTTCACTAAAACATAGAGCCAAAGCAGTCTTTAATTTCATGCCTTTTATAGGACAGAATACAGTTCAGAAGTAACCAAGGACATTCACAGGTGAAAAGTACTTAAATCAGAGAGAGCAGTTAGGGAAAGGAGACCAACCATTTCTTTTTTTATGGCAGAGAACATTAACTGAATACCTCAGAGGCTGAAGCAAAGAAACAGAGAGAACACTTGTCTTCCTTCTCAACTTGGCTCTGAATCCAAACTGGAACCGCTGTGCACCATTTTGAACTGGGAGGGCTCAGGGGAAGTCAGTTTTGGGTAGTATTGGAGGCTTGTTTTACAGAACCCATTCTTTGCTACTCCCTTCTGTGTTAACAGTAACAACAAAAAAGTAAAACCTGTATCTGCAATCACAACAGTGACACCAAGGACTAAAATCACAGAGTCCAAACAACTGGTCAGATTGCTTCATCTATCACCTAGTAGCTTTCTTCTGGATTCTATATTCTGACAGTCAGCCGTCCCCTTTCTTTTCATTCCACACTGGCCCTGCCTTAGGTTTATACTTTTGAAATAGATTTCAAACCACTCTCCCATACTGTACACAGGTCAAGTGACAAAATGATGACTTGCTGGATAAAGGCAGCTCACCGATGCATTTTATTTTTCTCTTTTGTCCAAAACACTTTTTGGAATAAGATGTCAAAATTGAAAAATCAGATGATTTTATATAAACATCCACATTTCCAGTGTCTCTTGAAGACTCGCACGATCTTACCTCACTGGTCCACTTGGAGCAGCATCTGGGTGAGGCTGAATAGTGGCCGTTCCTTTTAGCTCGAGCATCATATTTTTCTCCAGTTTGTCATAATCTTTCTGCCTTACTATTATTTTATACTCTACTTTTTTGTTACCTGCCTGAACCTGGAGTGGTGGTGGGGAGAGTATTTGAATTTGAAGGTATTACTTTACAGATGTACTTTTCTAAAACACAATTCTGATCACGTCACACTCTTGCTTTCAAAACCTTCACCAGCCTTCTTATCTGGCATATTAACTCTTCACACTAGCATTGAAAGGTCTTCATAACCTGATCTAAATCTTTCTGGGGATCTCTTTCCTAAACGATGCCCTTCCCAGAAGCCATCTAAAAGGATATACCATGTTTTACACCCATGTCTCTCACCCTCTGTAATTCTCTCCTTCCAACTGGAATGGATTTCTTCTCTTATCCACTTGGTGAACATCTACTCTTTGTTCACCAAGTGGATAAGAGAAGAAATACAAATCCCCTTACCTATAGACTAGAATGGTAATACTTACTGTTCTTATATCACAGGATTTTGGTGGAAATCAAATGACATATGTCCTTTGTAAAAGCATTTGGAAACTGCAAAGTAATATATGAATGAATGGAATTAGTATAGAAAATGATATATTCTTAGATTGCTTTAAATGATTTAACTGTACTATTTCTGTAGAGAACAGTAACCTGGATGGCAGGAGGCCTGGACTATGGTTCCAGTTTCATTGCCAATTAGCTGGGTGACTTAGGGCAAGTCCTTTTACCACTCTAGACCTCAGTTTACAGAGCTGAGCTATAGAACAGGTAAGGTACTTGTTATTTTTTTTTTTTATGTTTTTTTCCTTTAGTCTTCCTAAGAGTGAGACATTTTTCTTGTTCTTAAAGACTTTCATTTTTCCACATTTGCTATGGTATATTAACCAAAATAAAATAATGAATATACAGTAATTCATTTTTTCATTTAATATACAAATCAGTGACAATAGCTATTGTGCAGAGCTAATTACTAACATTTTCCTAACCTGGAATTGTTTTCATTATTTAATCAACATTAACAAATGAAAGCTTCAGAGCTCAGAATTTAAAGATCTTAGCAGTTGTATCACAATGTCTCACTCGGTCTTCATCTAGTCTTTTGCTGTACACTCAGATGGCAATTACTGTATCCCTCTTCCTATATTACTTGAAAGTCACCCATGTGATTGATGCATTTGGGGAGAAGAATTACGAGGGGTGAGAGTATGGAGAAAATGAGGACTGTACTTGGAGGGGAAAAATGCTTCATCCTTTTCTTATTTTCTAAATTGCAGCTTATAAAGTTGATTCACAGACTGCTGGTTTAAAACGGTATCTGCCAACAGCTCCTGGCAGAGCTTCTCTGTAATGTGCAATAAGGTTTAGAAGAAGATGTAAACTCAAAACACAGCCATAAACTTGGACTGACAATTAACTAAAAGTTGGATCCAGGAGGATTTTTTTTTTTTTTTTTTTTTTTTTTTTGCCACCTGTAAGGTCAATGGAACTGGAGAGAAGAGCACATTCCATGGCTTGGGTATGCTTTTGGGTGGTTATTCTATAGAAAAAAAGGTGGATAGGACGATTATCCTTCTCTGTTGTGTATCCCCCATTTTATATATCCCTGAATGGATTCCCAGGTGAAAATTCAAGTCTACCTATAATCTTAGAATGTGACCTTATTTGGAAATAGGGTCTCTGCAGATATAATTAAGATAAGGATCCAGATGAGATCATCTGGATTCAGGTAAGTTCTAAATACAATTAAAGTGCTCTTATAGGGGACAGAAAAGGACACACAGAGCCACACAGAGAGATGTTGGCTATGTGAAGACTAAGGCAGAGATTGGGGTGATATGGTCACAAGCCAAGAATGCCAGAAGCCATCATAAGCTGGAGGAAGCAAGAAAGCTTTCTCCTCTGGAGCCCCTAGATGCAGCATGGCCCTGCTGACATCTTGATGCGGACTTCTGACCTCCACAACTGTGAGAGAATAAATTTCTGTTATTTTAAGCCTCCAAATGTGTGGTAATCTGTGAAGGCAGTCCTGGGAAACTAATACATACTGGAAAGCTCACTTTATATCAGGAGTTGAAAATTCAAACACCTAAGGTAACAAAAATGAGTGGGTTGACCAGGGTTAAGACTGAGGCAAACTGGAGAAGATGTGCTTTATGTAAAGACAACCAACTGTTGTCTTGCAAGAACACAGAAACAAATTTACCACATCTTCCCATAGTTTAAGAGAAGCTGGAAATCTAGATTTTATTTGTATGCTCTTATTTATTTATTTTTCGTATTGCACCAATATTTCCTTTAAAAATGGTGCTAACCATTTTTAACGTGTCTGAGCGTCAGATTCCTCCCATGGGCAGCTGGTTGCTGCCTCCTGTCTGTTCTTGGTAGCCATCCTTTTCCTGTGTGGCTCTTCCATTTTTTTTTTTGAGGCAAGTTCTGGTCTCTCTCCTCTCCAATTATTCATTTTACTACTTCACAGATGGCCAATCTCCAAAGACAAAAGAAAAGGAGAGCTTTAATGGCAGTGATACACAGCCACCTGAGGTGGAAATATGTAATTCCTGCCCCTTTGGTGGGGAGGAGAACTAGGAAGACGCTAATAGCAGTACATGTGGTGGGGGAGATGATGATTATTTTCATACTCAATAACGGTTGGATTCACCAGGAATCCAGAAGGAATGTGGAGAGAATTCCATTTCAGTCTCATGGAGCAACAGTTAATAAAGCCTGCTGGTAGGTGGAATTTATCTTGGAATTGTGACCATTCAACTAGTGGGTAGTTGTACTTTGGAAAAGAGGAATTGACCAGAAGGAAGTGAGGTCAGGAAGCATTCATCCTTGAGGTCTTCTGGCAAATACTGGGCTTTGATATATCTTCTTTTATTTAAAGATGAAAAAAACCACAAAACACAAAGAATATGAGCCCCAACAATGACAACAATCATAGTGCAGGAACTTTGAACAATGATTATCAAAGATTATCATGAAAACACAAAAGAAAAATAACCTTTGACAAAGATCTGCTGCAGGAAATGGATTTTCTTTTTTAAGGAGATTTTTTGACAACATTAGATGAGACGCAAGAAATGACCACCTCGTAAAAATAGGGCAGATATCATAAAGAAAGAACAATAAAATGACATAGAAAAAGAGCTGGATGAGATGAGGAAGAAATTCTAGGAAACTAAAAGTTAACTGCAGAGGTCCAGTGAGCATTAAGAAGCAGTTAAAAACATAACTGAGGTTACAGAAAATTATATTGTGTTATGAGAGACAAAATTTAGAAATTCTGGAGTATTGAATATCAAAGTGTCTTTTTTGTTTTGATGGAATGTCCTATAAATATCAGTTAAGTCCATCTTATTTTTTTAACATCTTTATTGGAGTACAATTGCTTTACAATTGTGTGTTAATTTCTGCTGTATAACAAAGTGAATCAGCTATATGTATACATATATCACCATATATACTCCCTCTTGCGTCTCCCTCCCACCCTGCGATCCCACCCCTCTAGGTGGACACAAAGCACCGGGCTGATCTCCCTGTACTACGTGGCTGCTTCCCACTACCTACTTATTTTACATTTGGTAGTGTATATATGTCCATTGACTCTCTCACTTCGTCCCAGCTTAACATTCCCCCTCTCTGTGTCCTCAAGTCCATTCTCTGCGTCAGCATCTTTATTCCCGTCTTGCCCCTAGGTTCTTCAGAACCTTTTTTTTTTTTTTTTTTTTTTTAGATTCCATATATATGTGTTAGCATACAGTATTTGTTTTTCTCTTTTTAACTTACTTCACTCTGTGTGACAGACTCTAAGTCCATCCACCTCACTACAAATAACTCAATTTCGTTTTTTTTATGGCTGAGTAATATTCCATTGTATATATGTGCCACATCTTCTTTATCCATTCATCTGTCGATGGACACTTAGGTTGCTTCCATATCTTGGCTATTGTAAATAGAACTGTAAAGAACATTGTGGCACATGACTGCTTTTGAATTATGGTTTTCTCAGGGCATATGCCCAGTAATGGGATTGCTGGGTCATATGGTAGTTCTATTTTTAGTTTTTTAAGGAACCTCCATACTGTTCTCCATAGTGGCTGTATCAATTTACATTCCCACCAACAGTGCAAGAGGGTTCCCTTTTCTCCACACCCTCTCCAGCATTTATTGTTTGTAGATTTTTTTGATGATAGCCATTCTGACTGCTGTGAGGTGATACCTCATTGTAGTTGTGATTTGCATTTCTCTAATGATTAGTGATGTTGAGCATCCTTTCATGTGTTTGTTGGCAATCTGTATATATTCTTTGGAGAAATGTCCATTTAGATCTTCTGCCCATTTTTGGATTGAGTTGTTTGTTTTTCTGATATTGAGCTTCATGAGCTGCTTGTATATATTGGAGATAAATTCTTTGTCAGTTGCTTCATTTGCAATTATTTTCTCCCATTCTGAGCGTTGTCTTTTCATCTTGTTTATGGTTTCTCTGCTGTGCAAAAGCTTTTAAGTTTCATTAGGTCCCATTTGTTTATTTTTGTTTTTATTTCCATTTCTTTAGGAGTTGGGTCAAAAAGGATCTTGCTGTGATTTATGTCATAGAGTGTTCTGCCTATGTTTTCCTGTAAGAGATTGATGGTGTCTGGCCTTACATTTAGGTCTTTAATCCGTTATGAGTTTATTTTTATGTATGGTGTTAGGGAGTGTTCTATTTTCATTCTTTTATATGTAGCTGTCCAGTTTTCCCAGCACCACTTATTGAAGAGGTCCTCTTTTCTCCATTGTATATTCTTGCCTTGTTTGTCACAGATTAGGTGACCATATGTGTGTGGGTTTATCTCTGGGTTTTCTGTCTGTTCCATTGATCTATATTTCTGTTTTTGTGCCAGTACCATACAGTCTTGATTACTGTAGCTTTGTTGTATAGTCTGAAGTCCAGGAGCCTGATTCCTCCAGCTCCGTTTTTCTTTCTCAAGATTGCTTTGGCTATTCGGGTTCTTTTGTCTTTCCATACAATTGTGAATTTTTTTGTTCTAGTTCTGTGAAAAATGTCATTGGTAGTTTGATACAGATTGAATTGAATCTGTAGATGGCTTTGGGTAGTACAGTCATTTTCACAATGCTGATTCTTCCAATCCAAGAACATGGTATATCTCTCCATCTGTTTGTATCGTCTTTAATTTCTTTCATCAGTGTCTTATAGTTTTCTGCATACAGGCCTTTTGTCTCCTTAGGCAGATTTATACCTAGGTATTTTATTCTTTTTGCTGCAATGGTAAATGGGAGTGTTTCCTTAATTTCTCTTTTAGATTTTTCATCATTATTGCATAGGAATACAAGAGATTTCTGTGCATTAATTTTGTATCCTGTACTTTACCAAATTCATTGATTAGCTCTAGTAGTTTTCTGGAAGCATCTTTAGCATTCTCTATGTATAATATGTCATCTGCAAACAGTGACAGTTTTGCTTTTTCTTTTCCAATTTGGATTCCTTTTATTTCTTTTTCTTCTCTGATTGCTGTGGCTAAAACTTCCAAAACTATGTTGAATAATAGTGGTGAGAGTGGGCAACCTTGTCTTGTTCCTGATCGTAGGGGAAATTGTTTCAGTTTTGTAGCACTGAGAATGATGCTGGCTGTGGGTTTGTCATATGAAGCCTTTATTATGTTGAGGTAGGTTCCCTATCCCCACTTTCTGGAGAATTTTTATCATAAATGGATGTTGAATTTTGTTGAAAGCTTTTTCTGCAACCATTGAGATTATCATATGATTTTTACACTTCTGTTTGTTAATATGGTTTATCACATTGATTGACTTGCATATATTGAGGAATCCTTGCATTCCTGGGATAAATCCCACTTGATCATGGTCTATGATCCTTTTAATGTGCTGTTGGATTCTGTTTGCTAGTATTTTGCTGAGGATTTTTGAATGTCTGTTCATCAGTGATATTGGTCTGTAGTTTTCTTTTTTTGTGACATCTTTGTCTGGTTTTGGTATCAAGGTGATGGTGGCCTCGTAGAATAAATTTGGGAGTGTTCCTCCCTCTGCCATATTTTGGAAGAGTTTGAGAAGGCTAGGTGTTAGCTCTTCTCTAAATGTTTGATAGAATTCACCAGTGAAACCATCTGGTCCTGGGCTTTTGTTTGTTGGAAGATTTTAAGTCACAGTTTCTATTTCAGTGCTTGTGATTGGTCTCTTTATATTTTCTATTTCTTCCTGGTTCAGTCTCAGAAGGTTGTGCTTTTCTAAGGATTTGTCCATTTCTTCCAGGTTGTCCATTTTATTGGAGTATAGTTGCTTGTAGTAATCTCTCATGATCCTTTGTATTTCTGCAGTTGTTACTACTCCATTTTCATTTCTAATTTTATTGATTTGAGTCTTTTCCCTTTTTTTCTTGATGAGTCTGTCTAATGGTTTAACAATTTTGTTTATCTTCTCAAAGAACCATCTTTTAGTTTTATTGATCTTTGCTATTGTTTCCTTCATTTCTTTTTCATTTATTACTCATCTGATCTTTATGATTTCTTTCCTTCTGCTAACTGTGAGGTTTTTTTGTTCTTCTTTCTCTAATTGGTTTAGGTGTAAGTTTAGGTTGTTTATTTGAGATGTTTTTTGTTTCTTGAGGTAGGATTGTATTGCTATAAACTTCCCTCTTAGAACTGCTTTTGCTGCATTCCATAGGTTTTGGGTCATCGTGTTTCCATTGTCATTTATTTCTAGGTATTTTTTGATTTCCTCTTTGATTTCTTCAGTGATGTCTTTGTTACTTTGTAGTGTATTGTTTAGCCTCCATGTGTTTGTATTTTTCAAAGATTTTTTCCTGTAATTGATATGTAGTCTCATAACGTTGTGGCCAGAAAGGGTGCTTGATATGATTTCAATTTACTTAAATTTACCAAGGCTTGATTTGTGACCCAAGATATGATCTATCCTGGATAATGTTCCATGAGCACTTCAGAAGAAAATGTATTCTGCTGTTTTGGGATGGAATGTCCTATAAATATCAATTAAGTCCATCTTGTTTAATATGTCATTTAAAGCTTGTGTTTCCTTATTTATTTTCATTTTGTATGATCTGTCTGTTGGTGAAAGTGAGGTGTTAAAGTCCCCTACTATGATTGTGTTGCTGTCGATTTCCCCTTTTACGGCTGGTAGAATTTGCCTTCTGTATTGAGATGCTCCTATGTTGGGTGCATATACATTTACAGTTGTTATATCTTCTTCTTGGATTGATCCCTTGATCATTGTGTAGTGTCTTTTTTGTCTCTTGTAATAGTCTTTATTTTAAAGTCTATTTTGTCCGATATGAGAATTGTTACTGCAGCTTTCTTTTGATTTCCATTTACATGGAATATCTTTTTCATTCTCTCACTTTCAGTACGTATGTGTCCCTAGGTCTGAAGTTGGTCTCTTGTAGACAGCATATATACAGGTCTTGTTTTTGTATCCATTCAGCCAGTCTGTGTCTTTTGGTTGGAGAATTTAATCCATTTACATTAAAGGTGATTATCGATACATATGTTCATATTACCATTTTCTTGTTTTGGTTTGTTACTGTATGTCTTTTCCTTCTCTTGTGTTTCCTGCCTAGAGAAGTTCCTTTAGCGTTTGTTGGAAAGCTGGTTTAGTGGTGTTAAATTCTCGTAGCTTTTGCCTGTCTGTAAAGGTTTTAATTTCTCCATCAAATCTGAATGAGATCCTTGCTGGGTAGAGTAATCTTGGTTGTAGGTTTTTCCCTTTCATCACTTTAAATATGTCTTGCCATTCCCTTCTGGCTTGCAGAGTTTCTGCTGAAAGATCAGCTATTAACGTTATGGGGGTTCCCTTGAATGTTATTTGTTGTTTTCCCCTTGCAGCTTTTAATATTTTTTCTTTGTATTTAATTTTTGATAGTTTGATTAATATGGGTCTTGGTATGTTTCTCCTTGGATTTATCCTGTATGGGACTCTGCACTTTGTGCACTTGATTGATGATTTCCTTTCCCATATTAGGGAAGTTTTGAACTATAATCTCTTCAAATATTTTCTCAGTCCCCCCCCTTTTTTTTCTCTTCTTCTTTTGGGACCCCTATAATTCGAATGTTGGAGCGTTTAATGTTGTCCCAGAGGTCTCTGAGACTGTCCTCAATTTTTTTCATTTTTTTCTTTATTCGGCTCTGTGGCAATTATTTCCACTATTTTATCTTCCAGGTCACTTATCCATTCTTCTGCCTCAGTTATTCTGCTATTGATTCCTTCTAGAGAATTTTTAATTTCATTTATTGTGTTGTTCATCATTGTTCATTTACTCTTTAGTTCTTCTATGTCCTTGTTAAATGTTTCTTGTATTTTCTCCATTCTATTTCCAAGATTTTGGATCATCTTTACTATCATTATTCTGAATTTTTTTCAGGTAGACTGCCTATTTCCTCTTTGTTTTTTGGTGTCTTGGGTTTTTATCTTGCTCCTTCATCTGCTGTGTGGTTCTCTGTCTCCTCATTTTGCTTAACTTAATGTTTTTTGGGTCTCCTTTTTGCAGACTGCAGATTTGTAGTTCCCGTTGTTTTTGTTGTCTCCCCCCAGTGGTTAAGGTTGTTTCAGTGGGTTGTGTTGGCTTCCTGGGGGAGGGGACTGGTGCTTGTGGTCTGGTGGATGAGGCTGGATCTTGTCTTTCTGGTGGGTAGGACTGTGTCCAGTGGTGTGTTTTGGGATGTCTGTAACCTCATGATTTTAGGCCGCCTCTCTGGTAATGCTTGGGGCTGTATTCCTGTCCTGTTAGTTGTTCAGCATAGGGTGTCCAGCACTGTAGCTTGCTGTTCTTTGAGTGGAGCTGGGTCTTAGTGTTGAGATGAAGATCTCTGGGAGAGCTTTCACTGTTTGATATTATGTGTGGCTGGGAGGTGTCTGGTGGACCAATGTCCTGAACTTGGCTCTCCCACCTCAGAGGCTCAGTCTTGACACCCAGCCGGGATACCAAGACCCTGTGAGGCACACAGCTCAGAAGAAAAGGGAGAAAAAGAAAGAAAGGAAAAAAATAAATAAATAAAATAGTTATTAAATAAAAAATAAAAATAAATTATTAAAAATAGAAAAATGAAAAAGTAATAAAAAGAAAGAAAGAAGAGACCAAATCAAAAAACAAATCCGCCAATTATAACAAGTACTAAAAATGATACTAAAAAAAAAGGAAAAATAAAAAGGACAGACAGAACCCTAGGACAAATGGTAAAAGTGAAGGTATACAGACAAAATCATGCAAAAAAGCATACACATACACACTCATGAAAAGAGAAAAAGGAAATATATATATATATATAAAAAAAAGGAAGAGAGCAACCAAATCAATAAACAAATTTACCTATGATAATAAGCTCTAAATACTAAACTAAGATAAACTTAAAATCAGAAACAAATTAGATGCAAAAGCCAACCCCAAGCCTACATTTGCTCTCAAAGTTCACTGCCTCAATTTTGGGATGATTCATTGTTTATTCAGGTATTCCAGACATGCAGGGTACATCAAGTTGATTTTGAAGGTTTAATCCACTGCTCCTGAGGTTGCTGGGAGAAATTTCCCTTTCTCTTCTTTGTTGGCACAACTCCTGGAATTCACCTTTGGATTTGGCCCCTTCTCTGCACATAGGTCACCTGAGGGCGTCTGTTGCTCACCCTAACAGGATGGGGTTAAAGTAGCAGCTGATTAGGTGGCTTTGGCTCACTTAGGCCAGGGGTAGGCAGGGGTATGGAATGTGGGGCGAGCCTGTGGCGGCAGAGGCTGGCATGACATTGCATCAGCCTGAGGTGCGCCATTTGCTCTCCCAGCGAATATGTCCCTGGATCACGGGACCCTGGCAGTGGTGGGCTGCATAGGCTCCCAGGATGGGAGGTGTAGATAGTGACCTGTGCTTGCACACAGGCTTCTTTGTTGCTGCAGTAGCAGCCTTAGCATCTCATGCCTGTCTCTGGGGTCTGTGCTGATAGCCGTGGCTCGTGACCATCTCTGGAGCTCGTTTAGGCAGTGTTCTGAATTCCCTTTCCTCACGCACCCCAAAACAATGGTCTCTTGCCTCTTAGGCAGTTCCAGACTTTTTCCCGGACTCCCTCCCAGCTAGCTGTGGCACACTATCCCCCTTCAGGCTGTTTTCATGCAGCCAACCCCATTCTTCTCCCTGGGATCTGACCTCCGAAGCCTGAGCCTCAGCTCTCAGCCCCCACCTGCCCTGGCGGGTGAGCAGACAAGCCTCTTTGGCTGGTGAGTGCTGGTCGGCACTGATCCTCTGTGCGGGAATCTCTCCACTTTGCCCTCTGCACCCCTGTTGCTGTGCTCTCCTCCATGGCTCTGAAGCTCCCTCCCCGCCCACCCCCGTGTGCACCAGTGACGGGGCTTCCTAGTGTGTGGAAACTTTTCCTTCTTCACTGCTCACTCCCTGAGGTGCTGGTCCCGTCCCAATTTTTTTGTCTCTGTTTTTCCTTTTTTCTTTTGCTGTACCCAGGTACATGGGGAGTTTCTTGCCTTTTGGGAAGTCTGAGGTCTTCTGCCAGCATTCAGTAGGTGTTCTGTAGGAGTTATTCCACATGTAGATGTATTTTTGATGTATCTATTGGAAGGAAGTTGATCTCCACGTCTTACTCCTCCACCATCTTGAAGGTCCTCCCCAAAGTGTCTTTTAATCGAATTGCATCTGTACATTTTTAAGTGGAAAAAGACACTGTGCACTATAATAGGACTCTCCAGACATACAGAACCAATAGGGTATATATATATGATTTATTATATAATTTAATATATGATTTATTATAAGGATTGTCTAACGTGGTATGGAGGCTGAGAATTCCCTTGATCTGCTATGTGCAAAAGGAGACCCAGGGAAGCCCATGGTTTCCAATATGTTGTGCTGAAAACTGGAGGTCTAAATGTTAGTGTCCCAATCAAGGACTGGACAAGACCCACGTCCCCGCTCAAAGAATCAGACAGAGAGAGCCAGTTCCCCATTCCTCTGTCTTTTTTTTCTATTCAGGTTCTCAACACTTTGTACAATACCCACCTACATTGGGGAGGACAATTTTCTTTACTCTGTTTACTCATTCAAATACAATCTCATGTGAAATACCATCACAGATAAACCCAGAGATAGTGTTTAATCTGAGCACTCCATGGTCCAGTCAATTTGGCACATAACATTAACCATCACAGATCCAACCCTTATCAACTTGGCACCCACATGCATCTCCTTAAACCATACTTAATTTCCAAATAAAGACAATAACAAGGTCATAATTCTGCCTAGCATGAAACAACTATCCTGAATACAACCAAAAATGTACTAACTTTTCCAAAAAAGAAGTAAAGTCCTTGAGTAATGTTTACTCTTTTCCTTGATATCTCATAACTTAGGTACTATGATGTAAAATTAACAATACTTAAATATTATGATATAAAGTCAATAATTCTTGTGTTACATGATAAAGGAATCAGGTAGAAAAGCAAACAAAGCAAACAAAGTAAACAAGTTTATATATTTTGTTTAAATATAAAAGAAAATGCTTTTTTATGTTAAGTAAGTATATATATGTGTGTGTATATATATTATATATATATATATATAATATATATACACACACACACACACACATAAAAGCATAACAAAATAAGGAGGAAATACTTCTGACAATTACAGCCCTAGTTTCTGTAACTGGTCATATAGTCATAGTTAGTATTTATAATTATCTTATTTCACTACCCATTCTGCATTCCCTTTGCCCTCAGCAAGCACCTCAGCCAGTCATGATCTTTACCTGGTATGGTGATCCAAACCTTCATTCCAGAAGAGTCTGTGCTATTATTAGTTCTGCCTAATTTGAGTTGTTGTAGTTTTCCATTGACTTCCATCATAGGATGTGGCAATACTAAGAGACCCCTTAAGGGATTTTCTGTTTTCCAGACATATTATCCCTTACTTCCTCTGTGGAGTAGTAATCCAGTTTCCTCTTGGCAGTCAGGATCAATTACCCCAGCCAGCATAGTAACTCTCTTTTACTGTTAGCCTATTGATTCAGTGTCATGAGGAGCCCAAAGTAACCTGGTGGCAATCTTAACTTCCATTTCAATGGATTCACCTTTGTGTCTCCTGGTGGAAGCATTCTTCCCTCTGGAACTAAGATGTCTATGCCAACCGAGCTAGGGTTACAGAAACAGGAAGCAAAAATTTTGCTAGTGGATCACTAGGAGCAATATGATGCCACTCCCATTTCCACCTCTTAATTCCTGGACCCGTGAATCTTGGATATGGAAGAAACAGAACCACATATGGGACAGTAAATCAGAGCATGTACAGATTCCTGTTGAAACTTACCTAAGCCCTGCAAAGTATTGCCACCTAGCTGGCATTGCAACTGAGACCTCAAAAGGCCATTCCACTGTTCTATTAAGCCAGCTGCTTCAGAATGGTCTGGAACATGGTAAGACCAGTGAATTCAATGAATATGATTCTGTTTCTGTGATTGATGCTCATTTAAATAATAATTCTTATTTTCTGTTCAAACACTTGGTAATTATTGATAAAATATTGGTTGTTTAAAGCACCTCTGAGAGGATTAATAAAAAACAACAAAAAATCCATTTCATCCCTACAAAAGTGGAGCTGCAGAGAGTGACATATGGACATTTTCAACATTACAGAAACTGAATAGTGATTTTCTGCATCTTTAAAATTTATATGAAGCGCCTGAGTTTTTGGAAAGAAATATACCACCCACTGGCAGATATTATCTGTCATTAAGTCACTCTTTATTTTTCATATAGCAACTATGAACTATGTCTGAGTTCTTTATGCTTAAAAGCAATATGTATGCCATTACTTCAAACACATTAAAATACATAGAAAAAGTGGAGTACATAAACAAAAGTAGCAATCTCTGGTTATCATTAGTTATATAGGTGATTATCATTATTTTTAAAAAGTCACACTGTGTATTTTATTCTTTTTTGTACTTTTTGAAATTTCAATTTTTCTACAAGAATGAAATTTGCTCTCTTAAAATGAAAAGAAAGTAGACAATACATTTAATTTTAATATACCCTAACATCATAATTAAAAACATGCACATCATTCAAACTAGAAGAAAATACCCTAAAATATTAACAGTAGTTATATCTGGATAGTAAAAAGAGGAGTGGTTTTGTTTTTTCCTTTCCTCATATGTTATAAAAACCTTACTATTTTTAATTATGAAAAACAACTTAAAATTTTAGATATAAAGACTACATTCAACAAGAATTTTATGGTAACTTATAGGTGACAGGATTGCTGTGCTTAGACACATGAGTGAGTCACAGCACCTTTATTCCAGTGGTTTCCATTACATGAACTATTGTTTTCTTAATTGTCCACATAAAAATGAAGGGAGCAATCACTTCTCACTGAAAGAGAGCAGCAGTAAGATGGGCTCTTTGGTCAATCTGAATTGGCTTGGAATAATATTCGGTCTATTAAACATATCCTGGCAGGAAGCATGGTGAAGTTCAAAAGGCATGATCTATATAAAGTCAGACCTATTTTTTTTTAAACTTTTGGGTTAATTTCAATATTTTTGAGAGCTCTAGAATATCCAATCCTTAATTTATATAAGCACTTGTTTGTTTTTATTTTTAATTAAATTAAATTAATTAATTTATTTTGGCCATGCTGTGTGGCTTGTAAGATCTTAGTTCCCCTACCAGGGATTGAACCCATGCCCCTGCAGTGGAAGTGTGGAGTCCTAACCACTGGACCACCAGGGAATTCCCAAAGTCAGACCTATTTAGATTTGAATCCTTCTTTACTCCATTTTTGCCATGTAAACCCAGGCATTAAATTATCCAGGTCTCAGTTGTCCCATTTTTAAAATGTGGAGATTAGTATTGAACTGGCTAAGTCATTGTGAATCAAGGATAGTGTGAGAAAGTGCATATCACAATAACTTTGTAGAGGTTCCTGATACATGGATATTTCTCCTCTTTTTGTCTTTATCTGCAAGATTAAAAGTTTACATCAAAAATGATTGTCCATCATATTTGGTGCAGTACTTCAGTTTTCAACTCAATCTCACATACCCTATATTTCTCACAAAATGTCTCAGGTATCTGGAGCATGTAAGGAGGTCTCACGAGGATCAAATGACAGCTCAGTAGGACACAAATTGTGTTCCCAAGAGGGGCAACCAGCAGGCTCAATCTGAGGTCTGAGTGAGGCATGTTGAACTTTGTACAGAGCAAGAAGATGGGATTGATGAGCAAGGGTCAACCAGGAGGTGGTAGAGGAGGAGGGACAGGGAAGAATAGCTTGCCTTTCCTAAAAGTAGGAGAAAAGACCTCATATTTGCTGAATGCCTGCTCCGTGCTTGCACTGTGTTGAGAAATTTTCTTGTAGTACCTTAGTTAATCCTTACAATCCCCCTGAGATCTGGATAATATTTCCATTAACAACTGAGGAAACAAAGACCGAGGGGGGTGACTTTCTCAGGATGATCCTGATGGCAGATGAAGAGGGCAAGGCTTGAACTGAAGTGTGTCTGACTCTACCTCATGTTTCACCCCTTCCCAGGAGTAGAAAGGCATCCTGGTCTCTTTGGGATTGAGGTTGTCCAATATATAGATTTGTAGGGTTAGGGTTTAGTTTCTAGAGAGAACTTGACATATCTGAGCAGGATTTTAGGACTTGAGCTGGGATGGGCTTCAGGTCTATTCACTGTGACTAATACCAAATCCTACAAACTGAGTGTGTGCAAAAGGGCCACTGAAAGTCTTCAACCTGGTGGTTTCCAGCAACTCACCTCAGCTACATTAGTCACTGTGCTAACAGCTGCCAGACAAAATGTAGACTCCACCTTCAGGGAAGACCCCACTCCAAGATTCAGAGCTGCTTCAGAATCTATATTGGAGAACCATCTATAACCTACAGCTTTGATGGGCTGGGACAGGCAGAACTACAATTAAGTTAGGTAAAGCAGGAAATGTTTCCATTTCACTGAGGAAGAAATTGAGACTCACAAAGTCTCTGGGCACCCAACACAAGAGGAAAAGCCAAGCTGACCTGATCTTTCTCTGAATTTTGATACCTATCATCCTTTTTTACTTTTCCATACTTTTGCTGTTGTTGATTAAAACCAATAGTCAAAATAAATGCAGGTGCTTTTTCATGCAACAAATATTAAGTGAGCTTATGGCCAAGAATTTTTCTAGGCTCTGGGAATATAAATATAGCTGACAAAAATCTCACCCTCATGGAGCTTACATTCTAAAAGAAGACAACAAACAAAATATATTATAATATAATATAGTAAGATAGGAAGTGGTAATGTCTATGAAGAAATATAAAGAGGTAGGGGTACAGGGAGGGGTTTGGCTGAGAAGGTGACATTGAGGAAAGACCTGACAGAGGTAAGGGAACCAACCATGTGCATTTGTTGGGAAGGAATGTCCTAGGCCCAGGGCACAGCCAGTTCAAGAGCCCTGAGAGGGGCATTTGCTGGAGGTGCTGCAGAGTTTCAGGAAGAGTAGGAAGCCACTGTGGTTGGCCAGTGTGAGAGCAGGATGTGGAGAGGTAGCAAAGTGTCAGTCATGTATGTCCTTTTGGTACTTTGGTTTTATTCTGGGTAGTGAAATGAAGCAGGACCCGATGGATCCTTCCCAGGACAGACACCCCCACTCCCCATGTCCTTTTCCTGCAGCATTTTGTCTGTAGAAAAACTTTAGCCAAAAAATAAATTTAATCAAATAAGTGAGAAAACGCAGAAGCAAAGGAAAGCAGTCAAACAAGACCAAATAATAATAGTTGAGACATTAAACAAAGTCAAGGACTTTCTGTTCCTCTTCAAGAGCTATACATAATATTATGATCCACATTGTTTGAGCTGTCTTGTAGATACTAAAACCCACACAAAGTGGAAGAAGTTAACTACACGATGACCAGATTGTAGCCATGACATAAGCTGCCACAATTCCGAGAATTGACCTCAAGGAAATGGGGACAAATCAACCCTGGAACTAAAGATTGACTGTACTTAAAACAATCAAGATGACACTGATCAGACCACTGCATGACTAATTTCAAGGTAATTGTCAGAGCTAACTGCGCTGTTCTGCATGTAGCCCCCTCCCTTCACCAACATACCCTGACATTCTCCTTTAAAAGCTCTTGCCCACTGATCAACAGTGGGGAGATGGCCTTTGGACGTAAGTCCACCTTCTCCCCTGGTTGCAGACCTCCTGAATAAAACAACCTTTCCTTTCTACCAACACTTGCCTCTTGAGTATTGGCTTTTGAGCAACAAGCAGCTGGGTCTGAGCTTGGTAACAGTAGGATGGAGATCCACAAGATGGTGTTGAGCAAAAGAGTGATAATATCAGAATCACATGTTAATAGGACCAGTCTGGCAGCTGCTGCTCATTTAGGACTTGTTGGTGCAATCTCTATTGCGCATATAGATACAGGCAATCCTCAGCTTCAGGCTAGGGCCAATGACACTGGACTTGGGACTCCAGATGTCCATAAACTAGATGTGCAGAGTAGTCCAAGGGAGAAAAAGCTTCAGGAATTGGACCACTCACAACACCTCAAGAAGAGGTTTTTGCCCGCAGAGGAAATCTGTCATGGGAAAATCTATGAGAGGTACTTGTATTTCCAGATGGCAGTCTCCATGTCATCTTGGCTGCATTCCATGCAGCACACCTGAATGCTGTTGACAAGAAAACATCAGCCACTAATGGTGTCTGGTGGCCTTGAATTGATCCACTTATGGAGAAACACTCAAAGTAGTGCCAGCCTTGGCAGTCTCCTTGCCCTGAATCTCCCAAAGTACTTGTTTTCCTATGGGGTAGGACCAGGGAGGCTTTATCAACGCTCCATTTTGACTTTGAAGGATCTTTGAAGGACTAAGAAAACTCTCTCAATTGTTCCTGGATTCTTTTCAAAAATGGCCTGAGATTTTTCTGAATCTATTTTTCTTTTAAATCACAGGTTTTGCTAGTTATTTTTACATACTTTTCATTTAACCAGGCATTTAACCAAGCATTTGTTGAATGCCTACAATGTTCCAGGCACCATGGGATGGGTAAATAATAAGGAAAATTTACTCTCTGCTACTTTGTGAACTCATGGTCTACTCGGAATCCTTGATGCCTAAATAATAATAGCAAGATTATGATGAATGCTTTTACAGCTGTATGTCCATGATGCTACAGAAGCTCAGAATGAGAAACATTTAACTCCATCAAGAGGAGTTAGGAAAGGATTTCCAGAGGAACTTAGAAGTACAAGGTTTTTACTTTAAAGAGACTATGTCTGTCATATTAAAGATAGTTTTTCTCACCCCACCCTTCCCTCTCTCCCTTTATCTTTCTTTCCTTCTTTCCTTCCTTGTCTTCCTTCCTTTAACACACATTTGAGTGTCTATATCAATCATATGTCAAGCATGTGGGATAGAGTGCATGGTCCTACCCTCACAAAACTTCAAGTTGAGTGAGATAGAAGAGTACATTTAAAAAAATGCAAAAGTATTTCAGCTTGGTTGATTTTGGTATCTATGTAAGTGAGGTTGCCAGATGAAACACAGAGCAACTAGTTAAATTTGAATTTCAGATAAACAATAAATTTCTAGTGTAAGTACATCCAAATATTGCATGGGGCATACATACACAAATTTTTTTCCCCCTTTTTGCTATGTGTGGCAAACCTATGCATAAGGAATATTAGGAAATGGGGTTATAAATATAAGCAGGGACTGTAAAATTTTATAAATCATCTTTAAAATTTGAATGTCTTGCTGCCTGTAATAGAGAGCCATTGAAATATGTTATGCAAGGAAACAAGATTGGGTTTGAAATTTGTGAAGCTAATTCTGGCCACAGTGAGAATACTGTATGACAGAAGAACAGAACCAGAGGCAGCAGGACCAGATGGGCACTTGATTTAAGCAGCAGTAGAGAGGTGGAGAGGTGACACTAACATCACTTGGCAAAGTTTGAGAAGATGTTGAATGAAGGAGGTGAAAGAGAAGAGAGACTTCAGAATGCCCTTGCCCCTCCTCCCCACTTCTGGTTTGAATGACCAGGTCAATGATTCTGCCATTCTCCAAGCTGATGTTTCCAGGAGGAGGAGATATTGCAAGACATACATGTTTTTGCATCCATTTTGCTGCATTTAAGCAATTTAAGTGTAGAAATGTTCCCTAAGCTGTCCACATTGGACCTCACTCTTAAACAAGAAATCTCTCATCCTAGATTGCCCCTAATCTCATTCAATAGTAATGTGAAAAGTAGAAGCTAAACTAAAATTGTTTTTTGCGAGATAAACATTTTGTTGAGGTCTGCTCATCTCCACAAACTCATTTAGTCATTCTTGGGATAATTACCACTTCTAAGAATTCAGTGGACTCTTGACACACACTCCAGATATTTCTGTCCACTTGTGTGAGTACTTAAATATATTCAAAATGGAATTTTCACCCAACTAATCTCATATCCCAGCTGAAGGATTCTCTTTGGCATATCAGGCCTTTAGCCCAATGGTTTCAAATTTATGCTTGTATGTGATATCAACATTGAAGGTGAAATCCTTAGATATTAAGCTTTTACTATATGCTGTAAAGGAAGTAGGAAAGTTAGAATTTGTTAAAATCAAGTCTTATTTGATCTGCTTTAATGAATAGATAAGAAACAATTGGAATTTAAAGCATCAGGAGGATGCAGATGTTGCAGCTAAAGCACACTTTTAACCATGCCTTAAAAGCTAGTAATTTCTTACATATATTAATGCATTTCTCTCAAATCTCATTTGCTAATAACTTATTTGCCAAAAAGAAGACTCAAAAGAGTAGAGGAAAGAAATATATATATATATATATATATGTATATATATATATATTTATGTATATATATATATTTATGTATAAAGAAGATATATATATATATATATATATATATATATAAGAAGATATATATATATAAGAAGATATATATAAAGGTATACCTGTGTGTGTATGCACACACACACTGAACTGAGGATTTTACATGGATTGCTGCAACTATATAAGGAAAAGGAACAATTAGAAACAGATAACTAAATGATTTAAGAATTGTACAGTATGATGAGATGAGGATGATTGAGATGGTTTGTGAGAGTGCTATTATTAGAACAATAATATTTGAAAAGAATTGACTCATGACTTTGTAGTAAGCTAGGAGAGGAGTAGGAAGGGTAAAGCACTGTGTAACAGTTCAAGGTAAAATGGTACATTAGCAAAGGGATTAAGATACAGTCGGCATGATATCAATAGTATAATTCCACATCTGGGAAAGAGCGATAAAACTCATTTATTAGCAGGGGAAATGGATGGTCTGGTTGAGAGCAGTGGAAAGGTCTTATATTATGTGTTGTTGGGGAAAGGAGATGGGAAAGCAAAGAAATGAACTTTTATGGAGCTCACACTGTACATCATCAACTGTGTGAAGAACAAACATTAGCTCATACATCCAGCTCATTGAAATCTCCCAACAAACCACACCCTTTAAGGACAGGTTTTATCATCTGTACTTTGCACATGAAGAAACTGAGGCTTAGAGAGATTAAAGAACTTTGTCCTCATCACAAGCTAAGACACAAAAATAAGATCTGAAATTGGATCTTTGTCTGCAAAGTCCATGTTTTTTCTATTCCACTAAATTGCTACCTGTGGTTTATGTTGAAACACTACATCACTGCAGGGAAATTAAGGCCATTGCTTTTTCTCTTGACAAAGCACTTTCTACCCTGGCTCTCTGAATGCCCAAGAGAAACATTTTTTATTCTATCTTTGTTACCATCTTTGGGGCAATGGATTAGTGACTTAAACAAGGTCACCAAAGAGCAAGCCTTTGCCTGATCTGGCTGTCTCTCCTCACTATTAGACAACAATCCCACACCCTGAAACCACTTTTGATTAGGGCTTCAAATCTGTGTAGAAACAGTACTGCAACTTCACACTAGACATTGCTAAAGTCAATGAAAAATGTTCTAGGATCAAGTTTATTTAAAGAAGGCAGGATGATACCATGTCTTATAGATGAAAAATATGGTCAGTCAGTATTAGAGATAACCTATCATGTATTCTGAATTATATTTTATGTTTTACATTTATTTTTAAGCTTATCTTCTATCTTTATTTTTAAAATCACAAACAACAATTTATATATGTCTAATACAATTTCAAGGTCAAAATATTTGCATAATCTATACAGGGGTCTATGCAGTCTATAGCGTTTGGGGCCAAAACCAAATCATCACCTATTTTTGTAAATAAAGTTTTCTTGAAACATAGCTACCCACACCTATTCTTTTAGTATTTCCTCTGGCTATTTTTGCAATATATGGCAGAGTTGAGTAGTTGCAGCAAAGACAGTATGGCCTGCAAAGCTAAAAATATTTACTATCTGATCCTTTTCAGTAAATGTTTGCTGACTCCTGGTCTATGACAACAGGAGCTACTTCAATCTTACCTTTCTAATTAGGTCCTACACATGCCATTTCATCCTGTCTTTCTCAAGAGAAACCATAAAACATTTGTCTGATCTGATAGTATCTTAATTTGCTTAGGCATTTCCTCATCACAAAATGCTTATTTACTTCTACAGGGAAATTATTTTTTTTAAGAAGGGGAACATTTCTTTAAAGTGCTCATCAAAACACTGTGATGTAGTTCTTACCTCCATTTTAGAAAGAAAACATATTTAAGCATAGAGACAGCATTCATTTTTCAAAAAAAATATCTGGGTGCCTGTTATGATGTCAAGTCCTCAGCGAGGTGTTAGGGATGGAAGGGAAGCAGGGGAGACAGACTCCCTAAAGTAATCGAAACAGCATGGTACTGGCATAAAAATAGACACACAGACCAATGGAACAGAATTGAGAACCCAGAAATAAACACTTGCATATATGGTCAACTGATATTTGATAAGGGAGCCAAGAATACTCACTGGGAAAGAACAGTTTCTTCAACAAATTGTGCTGGGAAAAGTGGGCAACTACATGCAGAAGAATGAAATTGGATCTCTAACTTACACAACTTTCAAAAAAACCTGAAATGGATTAAAAACTTAAATGTAAGACCTAAAACAGTAAAACTCCCAGAAGAAAACATAGGGGAAAAATCTCTTTGACATTGGTCTTGGCAATATTTTTTTGGATATGACCCCCAAAGGACAAGCAACAGAAGAAAAACATTAATCAGTGGGACTATATCAAACTGAAAAGCTTTTGTACAGCAAAAAACCAATCAACAAAAAGAAAAGTCAACCTACAGGATGAGAGAAAATATTTGCAAATCATATATCTAAAAGGGGTTAATATCTAAAATACATGAAGAACTCATATGACTCAACAGCGCACACACAAAAAAACAAAAACAAAAAACCCCAAACAATTCAAGTTAAAAATGGGCAGAGGAACTGAACAGACATTTTTCCAAAGAAGGCATACAAATGGTCAATGGGTTCATGAAAAGATGCTCAACACTTCTAATCATCAGGGAAATACAAACCAAAACCACAATGAGCTATCACCTCTCACTTGTTAGAATGGCTATCATCAAAAAGACGAGAAATAACAAGTGTTGGCAAGGATGTGGAGAAAAGGGATATTTGTGCACTGTTGGTGGGGATGTAAATTGGTGCAGTGAGTATGGAGGTTCCTCAAAAAATTAAAAATAGAACTACCATATGATCCAGCAATCCCACTTCTGGTTATATATCTAAAGGAAATGAAATCAAGATCTCAGAGATCTCTGCACTCCCATGTTCATTGCGGCATTATTCAGAATAGCCAAGATACAGAAACAACCTAAGTGTCTGTCAGCTGATAATGGGTAAAAAAGATGTATATATAATGGAATGTTATTCAGCCATGAGAAAGAAGGACATCCTGCCATTTGTGACAACACGGATAAAACTTCAGGGCATTATAAATTAGTCAGACAGAGAAAGATAAATACTGTATGATCTCATTTATATGTGGAATCTGAAAAATTTGAACTCATAAAAGCAGAGTAGAATGCTGTTTACCAGGGACTAAGGGTTGGGGAGAATGAGATGTTGATCAAAGGGTATAAACTTCTAGTTATACGATGAATAAGCTCTGAGAGTCAAATGTATAGCATGGTGATTATAGTTAACAATACTGTATTATATACTTGAAAATTTCTAAGAGAGTAGATCTTAAATTGACCTGATGCAGATGTTAGCTAAAGACATGGTGGTAATCATTTTGCAATATATAAGTGCAGCAATTCAACACATCATACACCTGATAACCACATAACGTTATATGTCAATTATATTTCAGTAAAGCTGGGGGAGAAAAAAAGAAAAGAATTCCTAGCCTGGGAGAGGTCAGTCTGGATTGAATAACATTTCCCAAGTCATACACTTAATAAATAGCAGTGCCAGGTTTTAAACTCAGATCTGAATGGTTCCAAAACTCCCTTTACATGAAACTTGTGCTTTCCAAATTGAGGGATGTGCAACCCCACCCTTAATACTCCCCAAGTAGCATTAGCATGAGGCAAGAATATACAGAAATACAGAATTACATGGCTTCAATTTTATTAGACAGTATACAATTTGAAGCAAATTTTTATAATAAAATAAGGCTGGATATTTTAAGAAAGAAAATGCAAATTTCATATGAATATTTAAGATAAAACAAAAGACTTCAAATAAAATAAAGCTTGTAGTGCCTCAGCCCCTGGGGGTGGAATATTCTCTCTGGAATATTCTTACTCACAGTAAGAAGAAATGAGAAAAATAATCACGTCTTTGGGAAAAAATGCACTAAGGGAAAACCTCATAATAGCTAAGATTTAAACAGAAAGAAGAAAAAGAGGAAAAGTTTGAAGGAGAAGAGAGACCTCAGATGCAAATTTGAAAATGACTTTCACAGAGTGTCATCGGTCAACCTGCCACTGAGAAGCTTAATTAAGACATCTGCTAATAGTTACCAATTGATGGTAGTCTCACTGTCACACCATTTTAATTGACATGCTGTGATTCCGTTCCAGATTAACTTCATAAGTGGTCCTCCTAATAGAAAGATCACTTAAATTAAAAGTGGGCTGTAAAGGGGATTTGTGATGTTAATAGTCCAGTATAACCTCTGTGTCATTTACATACATTTCCATTTTTCCCAATGCAAATTTGCATATATCTGAGGATGTCACCGAAAGCTTTGCAGGGGCAACATTAGTATGATAATGAGCATGCAACTGGCAGTGTCCAAAGAGTCATTTCTTTGATGTACTCTCAGCATTAAAATTGGAGCTGCCTCTGAGCCTCCAATATTAGTAACATAAAACTCATGTTCCGGAAAAACATAAGTTTGGCTTATTTACCCAGATGCAATAAATGTTTGGAAGGTTGAATAGAATTGAAGCATAGAGCCTTTATAACATTAGAAGACATGCTTAATACTTAAACAACTAAGTACATCAGTGTTGTTAAAAACCTCTAAAAATATGGACTTAATGTGGTGACCCATTGGTATTCATCCATGTGATAGCCTACTGTATGTAGCATGTCTACCAATCTGGGGGAGGCCAGGGCAGAGGCCAACTCAAATTGGGCTCAGAATAGAGGTTTCAGAAAAGGGCACTGAAATTGGACTTTACCAGACCGGAGTCTAGCTGTGGATCTGCCACCAAAAGATCTTCATCCCTCTGAGTCTCTCAGTTCTACATCTATACATTCTGGATAAGAACAAGCACCTTATATCTGTGATGAAGATTGACATGATGAATGTAAAAGCACTTGCATGTAAAGTCTGAAAAATTGAGGGCAAAATTTTGGCCCCTGGTAGCCAAAGCAAAGAAGGAGACAATGAACAATTCAGTTTTCCTTGACTGGTTCTGGGACTCTTTAGTGTTAACATCATCCATTGAGGAATGGCACTTTCACTGGGACTTTCAATATGTATTTGAAAAACTAAGTTTAACAGATCAAGTATAACAGTGTAACTGAATCTGCATTCATGTTATCTTTCACGTTACCTGGGCATCATATTTTATGATAGCAAATATGAAGTCCCTGAGAAGCTTGGGTTGAAATGTTGTTCTTTCTATTACAATAGCAATGGGCTGGATGCTTCTTTTGTACAGTTTCATTAATCACTGCCTTCTTGGAATAATAGGACTGACTCTTCCCTCAGTACTCTCCACAGTAATTGGACTTTCTTCATCACCTCACTTCATTTCTCACATCCTGCTCATCATGACTCATGTTAAAATAATTCTCACAAGAATCAACTCTAAAGGAGTGGGTTTTATACAGTAATGCCACTCTGATTTTTGCACTTTATCATTCAGCATCAACTC
Organism: Balaenoptera acutorostrata; assembly: GCF_949987535.1. Taxonomy (NCBI): domain Eukaryota; kingdom Metazoa; phylum Chordata; class Mammalia; order Artiodactyla; family Balaenopteridae; genus Balaenoptera; species Balaenoptera acutorostrata. Next base: position 102,323,805 of record NC_080068.1, on the reverse strand, counting down.
AACTTATCTTGGGCAAAAGATTGCAGATCTACATTTTGTGATTATTTTAGACCAGAAAAAGAAATAGGGACATAGCAGAAATGCTTTATTGTTTATCACCAACCAGAAAGCCCTCAATAGAAGCTTCATGAGTAAGCAGCAACATCATATAAAACCCATATCTTATAGCTTGACATTGGGCCACAGGATGAGGCAGACACAATAAGGAATAATACCTGGCAGCGCCTTGCTCAGGGGACTGTGGGAAGAAAGAATTGGACTGTTCCCAGGTTTCCAAATGTTCACAGGTAGCAGGGAGGCTGCAGGGCAGGAAGGACTTGGCTATTGTAAACAGTGTTGCAATGAACATTGGGGTGCATGTATCTAAGTTGTAAAGATCTTAAAATTGTTCTCTTTATTGCTATATCAGATAGTTGTAGTCAAATTTTTTGTTTGTTTGTTTGTTTCCAATCACTTTTCTTTTGATCCCTTTGGAAAACCCCTCCCTCAATCTGTGTGGTCTTGTTAGTGTGTGGAAATCATTCTGCTCTACCCCCAGTTGAAGAGGGAACATTTGACCTTGACTGGGCAGAGCACCCCATCCCCCCTGGGTAGAATGACTGCTTACAGCTAGGTATGCATGACCCAAGCAGGGTCAGCCAGCATCTTTCCCAGGATTAATATGTGGGATTTGGGAGTTGAGTTCTTTTTCCATTGGCATTGCCAAACTAAGAAGACGTGGGTTTAGAGATGGAAGTAAGCATATGAGAAATTTTCAGCAGACAAAGCCAACCAAGGTAGATACATGGAGTGAAAGACAGATCCCAAGACCTAGCCATGGACTTCCTAGTCATGTGAGCCAAGGAACTCCCTTTCCACAACTAGTCTGAGTTGGGTATCTGACACTTGCAATTCAAAGCCAATTAAGGCTCAGAGAAGGAGGAGAAGAGAGATGTACAATGAAAGGAATGAAGTAGGAAGTCAAGTGTAGGAAAAAGATGTGAGGCCAATGGACTGGGAAGAGGTTAAGCTGTATTATGGTGAGGGAATAAAACTCATCTGCCTTTTCGTTGACATTGTTTAGTTTTTCCTTTGTGAACTTTGTGCCTGCAGTGTCTTAAAAACAAAGACAAAAACAAAACCTCAAGTTATTTTCAGGCAGGTGTCACAATACCTAACATGAAATTCCCCATCCAGTCCATGACAAAATCCAGCCTCTTGCACCAGGCAAGCCTCTCCACTTTCAAGCCCTGTTAAATCAGTGTTAAATAGACTTGAGAGAAACGCGATTGAAAGGCAACATGACATCACAGAAAGAATACTGAAATTTAAATTAGGGGTGGGGATTGGAATACACATTTTGACACTGCTTTGGGGGTATTTACTTTGTTGCTCTGAGCTTTAGTTTTTTCAGTATGGAAATTGGGATGAGAATAATAATCCTCAGCTCATATGATTTTCATGTGGATTAAACAATAAGTAAGTGACAAGTTCTCAATTAATGTTTTACTTCTTGCTTTCAGACAAGTTCAAAGCAATGTTGATGGTATTCAGAGGAGATAGAGGAACCACCTCCACTCCCACCCCCAAAGCAAAGGCAGAACTCTCCCCCGGAGCCAGAAAGAAGTGGAGTTTAATTTTTGTTGATTTTTTGTGTGTGTGTGACACATTTTGGAAGGTAGTTTCAGGTTCATTGTGGCAGACTTTTGGGTTAAATCTCTGCATGCTGTTTGGAATACTTGCTTCTTGGGAACTTCCTATAATTTTATAGGGACCTCTCAGGCAAGAGGGAACAGGGAACCAGGTGCTCAAGACTGAGTCAAAAGGAAAACTCTAATCTCAAGAGGGAGCGCTAGCAAACAAATGTTTCCTTTTAGGCTGACCTAGCTCCCCAGGGTCAGAAAAGATCAGAGATTTAGGGTAGACTCTCTGTCTAAGGGGGAAACGAACTCCCACACATGATTGTTTCCATTGTTATTTTATTTTTTTTAATTAAAAAAATTTTTTTTTTGATTTTTATTTTTTGGCCATGCTGCATGGAATGCAGGATCTTAGTTCCCTGACCAGGGATCGAACTCATGTCCCTTGCAGTGGAATCACGGAGCCTTACCACTGGACTGCCAAGGAAGTCCCTCCATTGTTATTTTGATACCATCACCAGCACCTCCTCTCCCAGCATCTATCAGTCCATGTGAAGCTTCGAGACACTTCTCACATGCTAACTTATTTAATCTTTTCAATGATACACACAAAAAAACAGTTTTTCTTAATATTTCAACATATAGAGGAAAAATGAACATCCTGAGAAGTCAAGAAATTTGCTAAGGACACCCAGCAAAACTGAAAATGAGAGATCTGTGTGAACACAAAGTTCATTCTCACTTTCAGTTACTGCACCCCGTAAGAGCTTACGTATAATGAGTAAGTGACAAGTGGGCTGTCTGTGCTAGTAAATCTAGGACAAGAGTCCTATCCATAGTCACACCTGGAGGAAGCCGAAGGTTGAAATGTTCGCTTTCCTTCCTTATCCTCCAGATGAGGGAATTGGTATAGAAAGAAAGGGGGTAGGCTTAGGGAGTCACTTGACTGCCAAGTGGGGGGAAATTGTGTCTTGCAGCCCTGGAACCAGAGTACAGGGACATTCATTTTCAGGCTCTGCTGGAGCTTGGCCACCAGCTTTGCCAGGCTCGGGAGGTGTGTCAATGGGCCATTTACATAACCCTTTGCAAAGTTAAACCTATTATTTGGTCCTTCATGCTGGCTTTTAAAAAGCCCTTGATAGGCACAGTAGGAATAAAATAATGAATGTCAACATACTGGGTGTCTTAAAAATGAAAAGTTCAAGTCTGAGAAACTTCAGTCAAAAAGTAGTGGGTTTGGCATTGAGGAACACTAAATATTAAAGGAAAGTGACTCATGTTCAGTGCCTCACTCTAACAGGGTTCCTCTGAGAATGGGGTGGATTTCCTCCCCACCAGCCCTGGGTAGGAGACTCCAGTTCCAATGTAGGGCTGGCTAGGGCAGAGGGACAGTCTCTTGCACAGGACCCAGGGCCCCCTTAGCTGAGAACTGCTGGATTCTGGGATGGAGACATAAAATCATCCCAAATTCAGAACTGTGGGCCTAGTCCTCTCCCTGGACTGGGCATTTCCCCTCAGTTCTGGACCAAGAGTGACTTCAGTCTGATGACTCAGCCCCCCCATCTCAGCATGCACTGCCCTTTGTGTGATTGTCCATTTCAGCATCTTCCTCAGGACGCTGGCCTCCTGGCGTGAGGTAACGGGATGTGAAGCCTGTGAGCCCTCCCTCCCCCAGTGAATTGTGATGTTCAATAGTAAGAACAAAGATATCAAACAGTGATCCAAAGTGAAGTTGAATTTATTTACTTGCCTGTCAAGGGAGAGACACATCACTTATATGGAAGTTATGCAGGTCTCCCGGAACAAGAATAAAACGGGCTGGATAGATCACCAAAAAAAAAAAAAAAAAAAATGAAGAAAATACACTAAACAAGGCCCTCTACTCTACTGAGTTCAAGTCTCTGGTTGGCCCAGAATTGTGAGCTTTTTGCTGTGGTCACTTTCATGTTTCACAGCATCTCTGATACCAGGAAACCTGGTGTTAAGCATGCCCAGATTGGACTGTGCAAAATTCCAGCTGCAAATTCAGTTGACAGCTTTGTGTGCAAATACTTGAAGCTTCAGAAGTTATATTCATGAACAATGTCAACACTACTATTATTGCATTGCCTTTATATTACCACTTGTGGCAGTTTAATTTCCCTGCTAAGCAGATTCTGAAATGGAGTCTTGTGTGTAGGATATTTGTACAGGTGCATCCTCGGACCCCAGATTTGTAGAAGAGGCAGAATAAAGCAGGAGTAAGCAGAGGGAGATGAGTTGAGATGATGGCCCAGGAACAACTTTGGCCTGACCCAAGGGACACCCTGGAGCTAGCTAGAGTGGCGTTTCAGGGTTGTTCACTGTTGGGCTGAGATGATTAGGCCTTTACACTCCCTCATTGATAACTGGAGGTGGGCAACCTGAAGCCATCCCCCAAGGGACAGACAGATGAAGGCTGTCCACTCCCAGCAACAATGTGTACAGAGAAGGAGCGTCTGGATGGCAGAACACTGTGTTCAGCAACCCCCAGTCTCCGCCCCAGCCTTGGTTTCACTTCACACTTAAAACAATTCTGTGACATCAGTGCGGGCGTGAGAAATGTCTTGCAGAAGGTAAGAAGCTTACTGAAGGCTGCATACCTAACTGATCCTCTGTGCTTGCAAACCCAGAACTCAGCTCTCCTGTTTCAGTCAGCATCTCTCCTAGAAAGGTAGGGGGTGTGATGTGTGGGGGGAGGGTGGACACAATAGAGAACACAAGCCCAAACCCAGACTTTAGTTACCTGCAGACAGGTCAAGATGTCTCAATTCACTTATAAAAAGCATGCATTCTCAATGGGGGCACCTTGCAAAAATTGATTCTTGGAAGCAGTGGTGAAGAAATCATACTCTTTTTATATATAAGCACATGGAGTACATAAGCAGATACACAGCATATCTGTAGTATTGAAATTTAATGGAAAGTGTGATTAGGGAGAAAAATGTCAAATATGGCTTCTAGAGGAGGAGAAATAATGAAAAAAGGTATGAGAGAATATAAAGAAAGGAAGAAAAGGAATCTCTAAGCCCCAGATTTTCATCATGACCTCCATATTCCAAGAATTGAATCTGTCCAAAGTCTTAGAGAATGAGTCAACAACTGGTAGACCTTAGCACTACCAGGATACACAATGACTTTTTGATTTTGTTTATTTGTTTATTTGTTTTTGCTTAAACAACATTAAGAAGGAACTCAGCTTGAAAACAGTCCAAGCTGAGTCACCATTTTAAATTTTGGAGATTTTGCGTGTGTGCGTGCATGTGTACACACAGACACACACACATACACAAGATAGCCAGCTTCTCTTGCATAATGGAATATTTGGCAGCTCTGAACCTCTAACCTGATCCCCACCTCCAGCGCCCCACAGGGAAACAATGGTCTGGCAGGGATCACCTGCTGCCCTTCCCACAGGGTGTCTACCAGTCAGCACAGCCCCACTATTCTTACATGTGGCAGATGTGCCTGTCTGGTTTCATGCACTTACATTACCTGCTTGGTCTCTGCAGGTATTTGAGTTTGCAAGCTCTGTCTTGGGTGTCAGAGCTGAAAGAGGAGCCCAGAAGTTCTCAGTCCTGGCTTCATAACAGAGAAGTAAAAAAAATCCCTTCAGGTATTCTGGTTTAATTTTCTGGGCATCTGGATGTTGTAAAAGCTCCACAGGGGATTCTGAAGTGTAGCTTGGATGGAGAGCACTGATCTAGTGCAGCACCTCATTTTGCAACTCAGGGAACGGAGACTCAGAGAGGGAAAGTGAGCTGTCCAAAGACACACAGCTATTGTTGGAGAAGCTAGAATTAAAACCAGGTCTCTTAACCTGGCCTGGAGTATTTCCCTCTACCTCATACTGTCTTCTTTAAATTTGTACAGGGAAGGGTGAAGTAGCAGGCAATCTGATTAAAATACCAGACTTGGATTTTATTTCTGAGTTTTTCCAGTGATGATCATTTAGTGCTTCTAGTTAATCTATTACCTAACAGTGCCTTCTCTTCCCTTGGTTTTATAACTGAGATTGTATGGGGTCCTGGGAAAAAAAGGTAGAAAGGAAAGGAGACCTAACATATATACGTAGCTTCTACGAGACAAAATTGTCCTAGGTGCTTTGCCGTGGTTGTTTAATTTATTTTCAAAACAACCCTAGAAAGTTGGTATTGATTAGTTCCATTTCAAGATGATGAAACAAACTCAGGTGGGTTTAGTCAGGTGTCCAGGGTCCCTCAGCAGATAAGTGATTTGTGCTCAGTTCATAACTTTCCAAAGCTGATATTCTGTCAGAGTCTACAGGGATGTAAATTCCACAGAGGCAGAGATATTAAAAAAAAAGCCTTGTTTTCTCGTTGATTTCTTTCCTATGTGCCTACAACACTGAAGACACATAGTAGGTGCTTGATAAAAATTGGTTGGATCTGTGAATTAATACCGCTGAACTCTATAGGCCTTAAGTCTTGAGGACTAGAGATTTTTAAGTTCAATAAAATATAAAACATTAAAGAATATCTGCTTCTTTAAAATTTTAGAATCCAGCAGCTTTCAAAACATCTGCAAGGGAGCATAAGGTATTTAAAACACCTCCTCCGAGTTGTCTGATGCAAAGTGTTGCAGTATACTGACAGCTATGTCCTTAGTGTATCAGAAAAGAGGGCGTGTATGTGCTGCTAGTACATTATTTAAGGTATTTTTAAAAAAAGCTATAGTTAAGGAGAAAAAAATATTAATATCTCATAGATTGTTCCAGCACACTGGGCCCAACAGTATGATGCGCTCATGAGAAGAGCTGACAGTGGGAGTTTGAGAAGTTCAGGGAGGCGTGTTGCTTCTTATCTCCTTGGACCTGAGCTAATCTGCATGCTAACTAACTCCCTTCCATTCATTACTTTCCAAATCACAGCAGCTTGCTTAGAAATGTAGCCTCCTCATCCTTGCATCTCCAGGACTTGGCCCATAGATACCTCAGAAATGCCTGTTGAATGAAATGATGATTGTGTTCCTGTAGACATGGAATGTCTCTTAGTTGAGGCCCATGTCCCAAGTATTGCAACTTCTAGGACTTTCTCCCAAGAATAACCACTGGTTCAATTTAGACTGAGGCAGGATATAATTAATTTTCATTACTTTTATAGTTTCTAACATCCTGGTTATACTTAACCTCATCTTAGCCTTTCAACAGTCACCTGAGATGTTATAGTCATTTTACAAGTGAAACAAAAAAGGCTCAGAGAACTCGAGGAATCTTCCGCAGGCCACTCAGCCAGGAAGTGATAGCAGTTGGATGTAAATCCTCTTTATGGAACTCCAAGATGGGACTGGTTCTGGGCAGTAAAGTATTAACCTTGCCCATAGAAAAGTTTGACCCTTGACTGCTCCTGGGATGTAACCTCTAAGCACTTGGAATACCCTCTCTGTTTACCTGAGGTCTTGGGCCGTACCAAGTAGTCTATGCTAACAGTGTGATTTATCATGGGGGTCTTGGGCCAGGCAGTTTCAGCTTGATGTTTTGGAGAGCCTGAAGACTAAGGTCAGCCATGTGGGCAGCCAGTCATGTCTATGTGACAAACTCCCAGTAAAATTCTTAGACACTAAGGCTCGGAGGAGCTTCCCTGGTTGGTAATACTCCACGTGTGTTGCCTCACATTGTTGCTAGGAGAAGTAGCTCTGGCTGCGACTCCACTGGGAGAGGACAGCTGGAGGTTTGTATCTGGAACTCTCCTGGACCGGGCCCTATGTACTTCTTTCTGTTCCTGATTTTAATCTCTGTCCTTCTGTTGTAATAAACCATAACCTGTGTACAACAGCTTTGTTGGGTTCTGTAAATCCTTCCAGTGAATTACTGAACCTGAGGGTGGTCTTGGGACCCTCTGAACTCCCAGGTGCTCACAGTTCCTCTCTGCAACTCTAGGGTGAGGGTCCACAAGAAAGACTAATGGTGGGTTGTTATGAGTGGAAGTTCTGAGTTCAGTTCCCTGGCTTGACTCTTGCTTCCTCTTCCTTCCTGCTCTCAGTCCTTCCCTCGGTAGGGCTGGGACTAAGGTGAGGTGAGTGAGACACTCTAGTCCCAGACCTGTCTTTATTTCAAATGCCTTATCTAGAATATGGAATTAACTCTAGTATCTACCTCCTGAGGTTATGAGAATTAGAGTTACTTTTTCCTCCAGCTCCTTCCAACACAGAGTAAACACCATCAAAGAGCTAGCTATTTATTTTAATGGTTCCACAAAGAATTCTCCATCTTCTTAGGAGAAGGTAAGTAATTGACTAAGACACAGGAAAGATATGTGTGTTTTAGGTCAATCTAAGGGATGTAGACTCTACTCTGATAGAAGTAGGACAGTTTCACAGGACTGGGATGGAGCATTCATCCCTCCTAGGGGAACTTGACTCTGTCTATAACTGAGATACTTGGATTTCCTCCAGGAGATGAATTCCTTGGCCACCCATCAGCTGCCCCTCACCTAGTGATATGAGAGTACACAACCTTATATAGGTCATCTAAAATCTGAAGATGCTGTAGACAGGACTACTTAGGATTCCCATAGCCTGGAGGGCAGGTAGTTCTTCAGGATGACATTCTGACCTTCTTGGTCAGAACCAGGGCAATGGTTTTTAACCTTGACTGCATGCTTGCATCCCCTGGGGAGCTTTTACAAAATCCTGATGCCTAGGGATAGAAATTCTGATTTAATAGTCTTGATTGGTGCTGGCATGCTGGTTCCTATAAGCTTCCTGGGGTTCTAATTGCACCAGTATTTGAGAACTACATCTCGCAGCTTTATCACCTACCCTGCTGGTGCACTCCCCGTCACATTGTACCTTTTCCTGTCTGCACAGCATTTGCCTCTGTTATTCCCACTACCAGATATGTTCTTCTTTCTTTGTCTTTCTGAGTACCAATTCACTCCATATAGCCTGACTCAAGTGTGACCTTTCTGAACATTTCTAGGCAGCCTAATGCCAGGCAGAGGTGATTGCTGCCTCATCTGTGTTCCCATAACATTTTCTAGACATTACCTACTATGATACCTACAGAAAATTACAGGCTTTTTGTTTATCAATTTGTTCATTTGAGAGTTGGGACCCTGTCTTCATCACCTTTGTTTCCCCAACACCTGGTGGAGTCAGCGCCTGGTACAGAGAAGCACTTGGTGAATATTTAGTTGGATTAAACTGAGGTACTGAAAACAGCTATCATGTCATTGAGACTGAAATACCCATTCCTTATGATGCTGGTCTCTTGTTTTGCTGTGACAGTTGCTGCTTGGAATATCAATGTGCCTCATTTGTGCAAACACTGTACTCCCACTTGAATGTTGAAATATTTTGCTAATTGCAGGATTGCTTGTGGTCACAGTGTGCTGTTTCTTGATATGCCAGTAACAATTTAAAACCAAGAGTACAAGGGCTATAGTTTGTGGGCTGGAGCAAGTCTGAGTTTATGCGAATGTTAATACTTGTCTGGGGACTCCATAGGTATAAATAAAAACCCAGAAGAGATATTCTGTCTTGTAGCCCATTTTAAGGTCACACGCCTTTTAATTTTTAATCATGGACGACATCTATCTTCTAACTGAAATGTCTTTTTTTTTGTTTGTAACAAGTCTCTACAACAGTGTTGTAGTATGCAGAGGGATGGATGCTGAAGAACTGAGCAGGCCTGGAGGCAGGAGAGATCATCTTGCAGAAATCAGCAGGTATGTATTTGATGGTCATACTACTGCCCAGGACAGTGTCCTAAGTGATTGCTTGTGAGTGGTGTCCGTTCTGATTGCTCATTGCCTGCAACTTTCTAGTTGTATTTTCACTCTTATGTCTGTCAACAGTACTTTGGAGGACCTGTTAGACACATGAGACGACTACAAGCAAAGTGTTGATCAACAGAGTTTCTAAGTTCCTTCCCTCTGGGGATTCTGAGAGAGTTTTAGTGGCAAATGTGGGTCAGGTAGAGTGTAGATCAGGCAGGCAACAGTCACTGGGTGGCCCATGACTTCCTGGAGGGCAGGAAGATAAGACATCATAATGTAAAGAATGGGGTAGGGCCAATGTTGGTCATATCTGGAAGATGATTGTAGTCTGAGTGGGTCTACCAGCTAACATTCTCTTTTCCTGCTATAATGTTGTCAAGCAAGATAAAAGCTCTTTCTCTCTTAGGTACCTGTCTGAGTATAAGCAGTCAGCCATATCAGGTTAAGCTGATGTGGACTTTTTTATTACTCTGCCAACCTCAACATGTAGCTTTCACCTTGTGGTGTAAGATGGCTGCTGTAGCTCTGCTATCACATCTACATTCCAGTCAACAGGAATAGAAAAGAGAAAGGAAGACTATGCTCATTGTATGTTAAGGGCCTGACCCAGAAGTTACAACTCAGCACTTGAACCCACATAATGTTGACCAGAATATAGTCACGTGGCTATAGCTACCTTCAAGGGAAATTGGGAAATGAACTCTTTATCTAGATGGCCATGTGCCCAGCTAAAATGCTTATTATTCAGGAGAAGAGTAGAATAGATACTGGAGAAATAACAAGCCATCTTTGTCTCATAGGAGACATTTTTCTGGCTACTGCCCAAACTCAGCAAAATACAGTGAAATTCCATAAGTGCTGGAAGGGTGAATTCAGAAGGAGGTATATCTCAATGTCTTAAGTGCCATCTTAGAACAAGGAATCAATGGTTGAGGTTAAACATATTAGCATTTGGAGGTTGCCTAGAAAATCTCAGTGTCTAAAACAATATCCTGTTTGATGCATGAGTCATACAATGTTTAATGGTAATTTGACTTCTTAATGTAATATCTTAGTGAGAGTGTTTGCCCAATATTCCCAAGAGTACTAGGGGCTCTGTGTGTGTGGGGAGGGGTGCAAGCAGGAGGACAAGGATTATAAATTTCCATAAAATTAATTACCTGGAGGAAGTCATAAAAATTGCATGAATGGAGGTGATTTCTGTATAATTAAGTTTCTATTTTGAAAAAAAGCATCATGATTTTATGTGTGTGTATGAATGGTGTGTGTGTACATGTGTGTTTGTACACATATTTGTAATGTGATCCTTAGTATAGTCATGTTATGTTGTTGGAGAAGGTATAATTTCCATTACATAGAAATTTGGTGATTAGATCCCGGGCCTGGAGCTTGAGCCTAATGCAATGATAAATGAAACTGCTTGGAGTGGGAGATGTCTGAGGAGAGGATGAAGGTCATTTTCATATGGGAGGAATTTAAACAATTGCGGTTAGAGGCTGTACTGTGGTGTTTTTCTTCACAACAGTCTGCAAATTCTTTGACATTTTTCTCATTGAGGGGTGGATTCTGATTCCTCTCTCCTTGGATACGGGCTGGCCTTAGGGACTCCATTCCAATGAATACAACGCGGAAGCAGTGACCCTCCATGTCTTCCGATATTAGATCATAAAAGGCTATGGAGTTCCACCTGGCTGTCTCTTGGGACTCTTGCCTGCGGACTGAGCTGCCATGCTGTGAGGAAGCCCAGACCACATGGAGAGGCTTGAGTATGTGTTTTGTCCACATTCGTCCTTTGTATTCTCTCTTCTCGTTCTAGTTTAGAAGAAAACTCACTCCTTGGAAAGTGGTGGAGATATTAGGCAAGAGTTTTTAATCTTCCCATTCCAAAGACAAGGTACCTTGGGGTTCTTTTGTGAAAGATACAGCACAGTTGATGTTCTAGCTAATGACAAAACAAGCTGTGCCCAAGTCACTCTGTTGCCCTGGTCTCAAAGATTTCTCTTCCAAAAGCTACAATATATTTGCTGGAAATTTTCTCTCCTTTTCAGGAAGAGGGCTCTGCCTCAACCAGAGTTGCATACAATTATATGTACCTAATTCTGTGAATTCAGTCCAGATGACCCCATCCTTTTAACCATTTCCCATATGTCATATTTTTCAAACCCATTCATAATCTTGTTTCTATTCCAGGATATTGTGTGCTGGATCTCTTTTAAAATCTGTGTACATTACTCCAAGGATTTGAAATGTAGTATATGCTTAACTAAATGTTGTACTAAGTTGAAGTAAAGTCTGACCAGCACAGGGAAAAGCAGGACCAGCACTTTCCTCATTTTTTAGGTACTTTTTATTAAAGTTCTTCCAAATTTCATATGTAATTTAAATTTGACATCTTACTTCTGACACATTGACTTTACATTTGTGGGTTAAAAAAAAGCCTAATTACTCACATGCTGTGATGTCTAGTCACATAGAAGATGGATTTTTAAATTATTTTTCTTATTTAAAAATAAGACAGTTGATAATGCTTTTATATCAGTACCATGATCCAGTGTAATCTCTTTCCTTAGGAATCCTTTAATGGCATCATATCACTTGCAGTCATTGACATCTAGCCTTTGCTAGACTGACCTCACTTCTCCATTTCTGTTCTCTACCTAAAGTCATAGCAGTAGCTATATCTGTATATGTCTTAATTTTACAAGTTCCTGGAAGGCAGAGATTGAGTTTTACAACTATTGTGCTAATGTACCCAATGAATGAATGACAATCAAAAGAAAAATAGAGAAGGCCATTTAAAAACTATTTTAGCTCTACTGTGTTTATGTTTTTAAGGCTTTAGAAGGTAAATTGAGACCTCTTTTCATGATTATTAATTTTGCTTCTAAGGAGCATATCTAACAGGTTCTTTTCTGTGATATAATTAAAAGAAACATATGCTATGCACAAACATCACCTCATTTGATCTCCTTGATTCCCCTACAAGGCAGATATTATTGGCATTTCCTAATTATAGTAAGAGAATTGAGGCTCTGAGAGATGATGTGACTTACTCAAGGTAACACAGCTTGGAAAGTGGGAAACAGGCACTTGAGCCTGTGTCTAACTCTCTCCTGGGCTGGGCTGACTCCACTGAGAATGTCCTAGTCAGTAATGGATGTAAAAAATCCTTCACAAACTCCAGAGTGGAATATGAATGTAAGGGATTTTTACTATTGTTTATAAGGCAGACAAGCTATAACCTCTTGTGAAATCATATATCAACCAGGAAATCCTGTTGCTGTTCACTGAATTGTATCCCAGTGACCCAAAAGATAATGTCTTTCGCAGTGTACTTAACTTAATCCTATGGGCTGACCTGTACCTTGAACTGAGCTGGGTGAGTAATATTTAAATGCAGAGTCTAACAGCTCACTTCCCCCCTATGGCAAGCTGCCAAGCCAGGGTGGGAAGAACAGTGGAATGTAGGGATGAATAAGATTAGCGTTGGATGGTGTTCCTACCAAAACAACCTATGGTTTAGATTTATTTTTAATATCTTGATGAAAGAAACAACTTTGTTCATTTTGATTATCAAGAGTGCTCCTTGGGACACCTCCCACACCCACCCTTGGATTGTCAATTTCAGCCACCCTCACACTGGGCCAGAACCATTCCGTGTGGATTTAAAAACCCAGTGGGGGATCATCTGACTGGAGTTTGATAGTATGGTTCAACAGCCTGATGGATCCTGCAGTGCCTGCGGGGGAAAAAAATGCTTGCTGGATGCTTCTGCAGGCCAGAGTCAGTGGGGAGTGAAGGGTGGAGCATTTCTGCCTTAATCTGTTAATACTGGGCTAAATCTACAATTGAACCATAGAGTTAAGAGTGTGTTTGAAATAGAAGAGAGCTTAGAAATCAATGAAAAGGCCCTAATTTTATAGACAAGGGAATGGAGACTCAAAAGAGCAAGATATTTGTTGCCTAAATTCATCAAATTTAGATGTATGTTTTATCTAAATCAGTAAGATAAGACATTTTTTATCCTCAGTCACCCATTCCTTTTGCCCTATCATGCTGCAAACTACTGAGAATAATATCTGTCCAAGTCAAGAATGACCCAAATGGGCAGTGTTTAGAGAGTCATTTCTCTCTTGTGTTGTAACAACACTCAGCCAATCAGCAAACAGACAAGAGCTCTACTCAGCACCTGACACAGAGTTCAGAGCTGTGAAGGGGGCCTACAATGTTCTCAGTGAGGTACTAACTTCAAATGATGCTAAGAAAATGGGCAACCACCTGTAAAATTGTTGAATAAGGGCTTTATATAGTGGAATATATTATATAATTTGGGGATCAAATTTGGTCCATTGCTTTTCATGTAGTTCAAGGTTGACACAAAACAAAAAAAATTCTCTAGGAGTCTATGGATATTTGGATCAAGTTGAGGGCACTAATTAATCACAGCCCCTCTTCTGTGGGCTCTGAACCAATGGAAAAATAGCCCCAGGAGCCAGATAATGATGAAAAAGAAGTCAGATTTATTGCAGGTAAAACTTGAATTGGACAATGGAGCTTAACTCCAGTGGCTGAAATGAGCTAAACTACCCAATGTGGGGTTTGGAAAAATTATATTCCATGAGGCAGGATGTAGGAAATAGAGCAAGTGTGACCCCAATGAAGATGAAAGTAGAGAGAGAGTGAGGTGTCAGAAAAGAGAGGGAGAAGAGGAGGAGAGACTCATTGCCTTAACTCTCTAGTAAATAAGTCTTGCCTCCTGGTGAGAACTGGATAGAAGGACGTGGAGAGGATGAACCCTCCTAAAGGGCCAAGGAAGGATCATGCAAAGAGGAAGAAAAGATGTAGACACATGAAACTATTGAGGAAATGGAATCCATGCTGCAGATATGGGGAGGGGACATAGGTCTCTCAGTATTTTTTGCTTGTTTTAATTTTATTTTTAATTGTCCCAAAGTACACAAAACATGCAATTTACCATCTTAAACATTTTTTAAGTGTAGAATTCACTAGTGTCCAGTATAGTCCCACTGTTGTGCAGCTAATCTCTAGAAACTTTTTATCTTGCAAAACTGAAATTCTGTACCCATTAAATACTAAATTCCCATTCCCCCTTTCCTCAGATCCTGACAACCACCATTCTACTTTCTGCCTCTGAATTTGATTACTCTAGGCACCTCATATAAGCAGAATCATTCTCTCTCTCTCTCTCTCATCTATATCTATGTCTATGTCTATATCTATATCTATATCTAACTGGCTTATTTTGCTTAGCATAATGTCCTCAGAGTTTATCCATGTTATAGTATGTGTCGGAATTCTCTTCCTTTTTAAGGCTGAATAACATTCCATTGTTTATTAATTTACCTGACGATGGGCATTTGGGTTGCTTCCACCTTTTGGCTGTTGTGAATAATGCTGCTATAAACATCGGTGTGCAAAGGTCTTTTGGAGACCTTTCTTTCAGTTCTTTTGGGTATATATCGTGAAGTGGAAATGCTGGATCAGGGCTTCTTAGTTTTGACAAAGGAAAGCCTGATGTTGTTAAGGAGATTAAATAGAAGTCAGAGATCAGAAATCTACAGGTCTGCAGAGTAAGAATGTCTTCTGGGGCTGGTAGGATTGAAAAGCTGCCTTTCCAGAGGGTGAGAGACACGACTGAGCTTTTGAACTGTGACAAACAAAGTTATATGGAAGGCAATGAGGTTCTCATGACACTGAAGAGATGCCAGAGGCTATGGAATGAGCCTGGAGCTTTGGGTGGGTGTGAGAGTAAGAGGGAGGAGATTCCTGCCTGTTCTCAGATGGAAAGGGATTCAAAGGTGGTGAGGACTCAATTTGTACCCAGGAGTGTGCTTTGCTTTTAATTCTTATTCTAAATGGAGTGTACATTTGCTTGTATGTGAAAGGTAAGGTTAAAGATGTATCAATATACGATCTTTTGTTTAACACAAAGAGGGGAAGAGCCAAGACATATATGGTTCACTGAAAACAAGAGTCTATCACACACATATTAGAAGTAAGGCGTTCCTTTGTATATTGGTAACACATCTTCTTTAACCATTCATCTGTTGATGGACATTTAGGTTGTTTCTATGTCTTGGCTATTGTGAATATTGCTGCTATGAACATAGGGATGTATGTATCTTTTTGAATTATAGTTTTGTCCAACAGAAATTAGCACAGCATTTTAAATCAACTATACTTCAATTAAAAAAAAATAGAGAAAAATAATAAGTAAAGCATTCCTGTCTTAAACCCCACCTGTAACGGGGTGAGCTTTTCTCTTGAAGAGAAAGCGTGTCCAAGAAGGAGTTTTACTTATTTCCACACTGACAGTCACACACTTCTTATTCTAATTCTATGCCAGAAAAAGACGAATAATAACACCCACCACCTGTCTACTCCCCCTCCCCCTGGGACATGTAGCAATGTCTAGGGACATTTTTGGTTGTCACAACTGGGAGGGGAAGTGCTACTGGTATCCAGTAGGTAAAGGCTAGGGTTGCTGCTAAACATCCTGCAACGCACAGGTCAGCCCCCAAAACAAAGAACTGTTCAGCCCAAAATGTCAATAGTGCTGAGGTTGATAAAAGTGATTTGTTGTACCTCCTTTTCAAGGTATAGTCCAATTTCCTCTTCACGAATACATGTGAAGATACCTATTCTTTGATTAGGAATGTGAGATGAGGCAGATCTGAATAGTTTGACTTCCAGAGATTCAGAATGAAGATCAGCTATCCTGATTCCTAAGACCATTTCTCTTTGTTCACACCTTGAAGGGTCAGATAAGAAGCAGTCACTGAGGGTTGAACTTACCAATAAAGAAGTTGAAAGAAGGGAACAAGCATTTACCCAGTGTCCGCTGTGCCCAGGGAGCACGGTGCTGAGGGACTTAGCTATCAATACATTCATAATCCTCATCACATTATCAGCCCTTTACTGCAGCTTGGTATACTGCCATTCGGAAAACAAAATAGCTTATAAAAGGTCACAATTAAACCCAGGTCTATGCTAAACTTGGCTCTTGCCTTTGTAACTTTGCTCCTTTATTAAAATATATGTGATCAAAAATAATTAGTTCAAAAGCTTCAATAAGAAGTCACTAATATCTAGACACTCCATGTTCTGTTCATTCACTGAAAAAAAAGTTTTGAGTGACTACTATGTACCATGCACTGAGCTAGGAGCTGGAGAGATGCTGGCTCTTTAGACACACTATCAAATTATTGGGCAGGGTGGGGCAGACAGGTAAAATGCACCAAACATCCCATTGGTGTGTGTGTGAAGATAGATTCATCATATTTTGATGACCAAGGACTGTTTGCTTGTTTCTTTTGATTTTTTAATCTGCAACATCTTTATCCCAGGCATTTTGACCTGAGTCCATGAGGATGGATAAGGGACAACTCTGAGTGATGTACCTTATTAGATGGCAGAGGCACTGTTGCTAGACAAAGCTTGTGTGATTGCATCTGTTCTCTGAGGCTGAGTGCTTTCTCTTAGGGAGAAAGGGGAGAATAGGGGTTAATACCCCTTCTACCACTTACTACCCATGTGGATTTGAACAAATGGCTCGACCTTGCTGTGTTTTGGCTTCCTCATCTGTAACAGAGAGACGCTCAGAGTAAGACCACACCAGATTGCAGCAGAAAGGCCTAAATGCAGTGATGTAAGGAGGAGCAGAATCCGATTCACCCCAGGGTAACTTGCATTGACGCTTTGGGATCTTAGGTGGGCATGGAGGGGAGGGTCTGGTAGATGGTGCCAATAAAGGTGTCAGTGCCCTCACCTCCCAGCTGCTGCATTCTTTGGACCAGCAGGGGAAGAGTCAGATGGAGCTATCTTTTGGGTATGGGAAGCAAGAATAAAGTGTCCGTGGGAGCTTTAAATGAACCAGAAAAACAGTGGTGTCTATTTTCACCCTCACAACAGCAAAACCACAGGAAACATGGACAACATAAGTTATGGCTGAATACAAGCCAACAGTAGCAAATTGGACAGACCCAATGTCATAAATTGACCTGAGACTATTTCAGAAGCCCTGGAATAACGGTGGTAGAAAATATACCCAAAGACTGTTGGGTGACGGCTTTAAAATCTCAGCTTCATCACTTACAAGTGGCATATTTTTAGAGTCACATGGTTTCTCCAAGCCTCAGTTTCCTCATCTGTAAATTAGAAAAAATACTATTTCACATGCTGGCTGTAGATCTTAAATATAATCAAGTCTATAAAAGTACTTTGCAAACTATCAAGCCCTGCACAGGTTTGAGAGGTGGTTATTTCCAACTGGTTGGATCTCCTGTGGATTTTAGTTGGTGGAAAGAAATTCTTCTAGTACATGTTCTGTGTGGTAACATCTTTGAACCTCATGTTCTCACTCATCAAACACCTTAAAATATGGAGGCACCTAGAGTGGCAGAAACAGAAAAATCTACCACCTAATTCAAAGCATCCTCCTCTCTGTAGCTCATTGGAAAGGGTGTGGAGAGCATTTCTTTCACTGGGCTTGCTTCGAGAAGGAGAAAGAAAGTTGCAAATGAGAAATGCAAATTTAAGAAGATATTCAGCAACGTGCCTGGCTTTAATAATTTCTCAAATAAGAAAATCTAGTCTCTAAGCTCTCCCTCCATGCATCCACTCACATTCATATTCACAATATTTTTAGGGTCCAGGTTTCAATTAAATGTCGCTACCAAAGATCCATCTCAAACCTACCCTATTCCTATCATATCTCTCTGTTTATTTTCTTTATCACATTCATCACTATTTGAAATTATCTTATTGTTTGATTTATGTGTTTGATTGATTATTATAGTTTTCCCAGGTGATAAACTCCAAGAGGACAGGTATTATTTACCTCAGTATCTTCAATGCCTAGCTCAGTGTCTGGATCATAGTGGGAACTCGATAATTATTTCTTGAATGAATGAATGAATGAATGAATGAATCTCCAAATCCCAGGGGTGTTGGGAGACAGAGGCAATGGTAACAAGACCACTGCTTGCAAGAAGTAGCATCTGGGGCAGAGATGAAGCAACAGCAGCAGGAAGTGGCAGAGTAGCCTGGAGAGGGGGGGTGAAGATTATGGCTCTCTGGGACCGGAGTCTGTGATGATGGGGGTTTTGGCAACCGGTGGGCTGCATGGTGAGCTGCAGATGCTCCAGCCTGGGGACCCCAGTGGCACAGCCATGGGCCTTCAAGACCAGCATGCACAGAGGTCATGCATTCTGAGAGCAAGGAGAAAAAGTGTTGATGCCTGAGGTGGGGTTTAAGGTTGCCGAGGGGAGGGAAAGGGAATCAGGGATGCTGGAGGCTGCTCAATGGCCAATTGAGAAAAAAATGACAGATCTTTCAGTGGTCTTTTCCTACACTGGTGGCCTGGAAAACAGCTCTCATTCAGAGACTAGAAAAAAATCTAAAAACACAAACAAATAAAATTCTTTTCTCCAAAGTCCCTTAAAACATCTAACATTTTAAATATATGTATGTATTTATGAATTAGGCACTGGGATAAACACTTTACCCACATTATCTTGTTTAGTCCTCCCAACAGGTGATTCCACTTGTATTCCCATTTTACTGACGGGAAAACCAAGGTTCAGAGAGTTGAACTGACTTACCCAGGTCAGTAAGTGATGGAGCTGGGATTGGAGACCATTAGTCTGACTCCAGATTTGGTGCTTTTAAACTATCATTGACCATTGCATATGAATTGTCTAACCTTGACAACAAATTTTTAAACCTTATGAATATGGAGCTCTCAGGGTACTCTCTTGAGCCCACTTTTGTTATTCTCACCCTACACAGTTATCAGGGGATGATCTCAGTCATTTTCTTTGCATCAGTCCCACATCTGTGAATCTAAGCTTCAGCTCTCTATATCCAGCTATCTGCTGTCTTAGGTTGGCTGTCCTATAGCAACTTCAATTCAACATGTCTATAACTGAATTCACCATTTCCTGCCCAAACCTTCTTTCTCTCAGATATTCCCTGTCCCAGTGAAATGACATATTCATCCAGCCACCTACCCCAGTGAGAAATCTGGAAATTATTTCTAACACCTTCCTTGCTGCATCTTGAAATGTCTTCCGCCTTAGACTGGCTTCAATATATTGAGTTCACCCCAGTTGACACTGCCTCAGTTTATTATTAGTGACTATTCCAGCTGTTTTTCAACTGGTCTCCTTATCTCTGGTATTGCTCCTCACAAATCTATCGTATTTAATGTTACTAAAATAATTTTAAATTAATACTAAAATGCAAACATGATCCTATTACTCTTCTGTCATCTCTTCCTGCTCTGAACTCCTATAACCTATCAGTCCTTGGCAGGTGTTTCTCTATTTTATAGTTTTTAAAAATGCCATCTGTGTATCTTATCTCTTTCCTCCTTCCCTTCCTCCCTCATGTCTTTCCATTATTCCGTCCATGAATTTTCTTTAGCTTCTTCTTTATGCCAGGCTCTGAAAATAACACTGTAAGAAGGTTGACAATCTAAAAAACACTTTCACATGTATTACCTCATTTATTTCTCACAACACTGTTGACAGGCAGGTAGACACATCTCCATCTTACAAGTGGGGACACAGGCTCAAATGGTCAAGTGCATTGCCCAAAGTCACAGTACCAGGGAGAGCCACAGCTGGTGCTGTGTCCTTGGCTTCAAGTCCTGTCATTGCCTTGCTCTGCAGCACTGCTCTTTGAAGGCAGGTGCCTCTGCTACTTTGCACCTGTTTTCATTTCAGCTTATCATAATATATTGCCAATACATAGAGATCTTTGATTTGGTGCAATCAGGACAAGTGGTGTTCATTCAAAAGCTGGTGGGGGCAGAAGCACACAGTGTAACTGTGTAATAGAGAGGACTCTATTGTTTGCAAACATTCAGCATGTTCTGGGAATGAGTCAGTATACTTTGCCCAGTGAAGGGACACCTTCCATTGTCCCAGCTACTTGGCTAAGTGGAGGGCAGCGGCCAGAGCTTCTCCTGTAGCTGTTTGTAGCTTTGTCTGACTCACTAGACTATGAACACCACAAAAGCAAACACTGTCCCTCATTTTTCTTTGTGTCTCTACTATCCAACACAGACATGGTACCTCAATAAATAGTTATCTATTATGTGCATCAACCCTTACAAATTTAGAGAGGGAGGGGAATTTAGCAAGCGTCTTTCCAGATCACAGTTTCCCAAACTCCATTCACCTGTACTGCAGATGCAAACAATGGATCTGTGTAGTAGATTGTACAAATTTTGTAACATTTGAGTCTTGCCTGTATCGTCATTTATTATTTATTTACTCTTTATTATTTATTTCCTTTATTGCCACCTTCAATTTTACAGGTAAATAAATTGAAGCGTAACGTGATCAGCCTATGTGCCCCAGTTTAGGAGTAAGGGTCAGAGCTGAATCTGAACAAAAACACTCATATCCTGGATTCTGGGGTGTGTGGCCAGCCCTTCTTGCCTCTGTATCTAAGGTTTTTTTCTGCTTCTTGAGCAAAAAGAGCCATGCTGTAAGGAGACTGCGGATTGGGAGATAACCAGGTGCCTGCAGCCATCCGTGAGGTGAATGCAAGAAGCCTTGTGGGGGAAACTTCAGCAGTGCTTCCTGGAGAGAAGGAGGGATAAATTAGAGGAATCTCCTGGGAGCTGAGCTGGGGAGGATGGCGGTGCCCAGGTCAGGAGGGGAAGCCAGACAGAGTTCTCTCTGAACTGACAACACTCACCATATATTTCAAGTCTGTTTAGAAGGAAAAGATCTAATGCCTTCTTAAAACTGTTCTCTCTTCCTTTGCAAAATGAAGGTCAGCAGGGGAGAGAAGTAGCATCTGCAATGGTAATGAAAGAAAACCCAGATGACTGCAGAAGCAATTTAAAGATTTGCCCGGATTTGCTTTGGCCCCCTTGGCTGTGCCTTCTCCTTGCAATTCCTCCTCAACAGTCTGGATAAGGAGATAAATACATTTTTTAAAAGTCCAACATTCAGGTACTTTTGAAACTAGGGAAAGTGGGACCTGGGAGGCTTAAAATATTAATCATGTATCCAAGCTTGCCAGAGAAAAGAGGATAGCATTTTGCAGGTGTAATGCAGAGAGAAAATCCCCTCCAGGAACAAGTGATATGGAGGTGGATTTCACTCATGTGTGCACCAGACACAGACAGAAAGCTTCATTCATACTTAATGCAGACCTAGATTCAAAGGCCCCTCCTTAAAGGGAAAGCTGCAGGCCAGAATCATTCCTTTAGGACACTCGGAGACCTCATTAGACTGTCATTAAACAGCCAACAAGGCTCTGCTACAGCAATAAGTTGAGTCCAGAAATATAGATGAAAGTCTTTAAAAATGTTGGAGAAAACAAAGCATGAACATTCAGAGGTAGGGGTTTCATGGCAGGATTCCCAAGTGCCTGGTCCAGAGCCTAGCAGAGAACATCATCAGAACACAGGGGTAGTGATTTCACTCCTAGTATTTCTTTGGAGCTCTATAGTGGCCCTAGGAGTGGACTTAGTAGGAGTTATTTTTATTTATGCAGGAGCCCCTGGGCTTATCCACTGTTCATCCCCAGGGCTTCCTCTCAAGCCAGAGCTACTTCCTGTGCTCATGTTGGTTTCTTATCACAGGTCCAAGAGACTCAGTTTCTTTCTGATCTTCTTCAGAATGTTCACTGCCATGTACCAGTTTGTTCTCTGAATCAGTTAAAAAAATCTATTCAGCTCCCGTTTTTTGTGCTGCCAAGGATGAGCCCACAGGATCTCTTTTGAATTAAGGATTATAATTTCACTTCCTACAAGGAAACTGATGGAAATAATGAGACCCCCAACATTAGAGAAGCAACTGAAGTTTGAGAATTTTAGATTTCTTAGAGTTTGGTTGTTGACTTTAGATCCTGTCCTTATTCTGGGATGTTGCTAGAAGTCCCAAGGACTCGACATTCTGTTTTTATTCCTGAAGTTGTACATCATTTCTCTTACCTCTTCCTCCTGAAACTTGCCCTTATGCTTTTCCCCCCTTATAAAACTCTTCCATATAAAATTAAACATGGACTGAATTCTTTTATCTTTTTTTTTAATAATTCATTTTATTTTAGTAAAATAAACACTCTTAACCATCAACAGAGAATCAGAATAAAGTTCCTGGTATGTTATTAGCTTTGACCAATCTACCAAAACAAAAGTTCCAATAGTGGTTCTCAAACTGTGACCTGGATGAGAATCCCCTGGGAAGGCTGGATGAAATGAAAGATTCCTGGGCACTGTAGCTGTTCTGATTCAGTGGAGGTCTGGTCTGGGGCCCAGGGACCTGCATTTTAACAAGCTTACTAGTATGTTCTGAAGCCCATGGCCTCTGCCAAACCAAAACATGCTGAAAGGCAAGATAGCCAAACACCCAGGATATTGCATTCCATAAGATTAGGAAGGTGTCTACACCATTTTGCTATTATGCAAATGTATCCTCCTTACAAATATCAGTCTGGATCTTTTTTCTTCTGCTTCCCTGAAGGTCATTTTTAGAGACAGCATCTTCCATCTATCTATCAGCCGACAAAATTCTCATCTCTGTATCTTTATACTCTTTCCTGATCTGTAAAGGAAGGGGAAAGTGTGTGTGTGTGTGTGTGCGTGCACACACGTGTGCACACCACAACTGGGAGGGTTGGGGGTGCATAACATTATAGTTCTGTTAGGAAATTACCTTTGAACATGGACTGAATTCTTATCATCATCCAGTCATGATGCATTCCTTCTACTTATGTGAATTCACTTTACAGCAGGAGTCTCTTATTTTTACTTCTATAAAATTCCTGAAATATCCTTGCATACAGTACATGCTCAATAAATATGGGTTGAAAGAAAGGAGGGTAGGGTCCTAATACTGAAGAAACAAAAATGATTCCACCATTATAATTTTCCCAGGTCACTGTGTTTTTTGGCAAGGGAAAGTAGCATTATGTGACACTCAGTGTGCAAAGTCAGAATCCTCATTGGTCTGCATGCTGAGTGAGAGCAGAGAAGGGTATGTGAGATGCCAATTCATTTGTAACAAATGTAAAGATCTTTAGATTCTCAGATGTTCACATCACCATTCATTTGTGACCTTTGAATTATTAGAATTGACTCAAGCTTCTCCTACTGGATTGTTTCATTTGTCCAGGTTCCTGTTCAGTCTCTCAGTGTCCTTTAGAGGAGGATGGCTTTATTCCCCCTGTACCAAGCTTGACCATGGGTGCCTTGGACTTTGGATCCCAGGAGTCTGGTTCTCAGAACCATTCTTCTCCAAACCTCAGTTCCTCAGAGGAACCATACTGGAATATGGATTGCTCTTTTTCTTCTCTAAGTCTATGGGATCCACCAGAATTCCAACCATAGTTTCCTCCCACCTCTGCCTTCCCAAATAATATTTTGGAACAGTAACACACACACACACACACGCACACACACATGCACACACACACACACACATCCCACATTCTTTATGTTTCCCCAGATGGTCCACATAGAACTAGATGGTAATTAGGAGGCGCCCAGAAGCTGGTAACCAAAAAGTCCTTATCCTCCCCTCTCCTTCAATTTTTCCCTGATGTAAAGGTCCACAGGCTTATCCTTTTCATCCCCATCAGAGTGCTCAAGTAAACTTCTTGCTACAATATTACAGACACAAACAAACAAATACAAAGGCACAAGTTAACTACTCAGTAGGGCATTTGGGATATATATTGATTAACCGTGAGAAACACAAATTGACATAGGAAGACAGAAAGTTCAGGTCCAAATTACTAGATCTTTCTTTCCCTAGCAGAGCCATGGGAACAGCCAAGTCATAATCAGAACATTTCTTAGTGAGAATGCAATCAGAACAAAGGGCATTTATTGGATTTGAAAGACATAGGATCATCTGATATCTCCAACTTCCATTTGGGATGCTTTTGCCAAATTGGAATGAAACCGAGTTATCACTTTCCCTTTCTTAAAGACCCATGATTTCACAGACCTCATTTGGTAAAATTAAAGTCTCAGAAAATGAGGGATTGGGGAAAAGAAATTAAAAAAATTTACTAAATATATTTAAATGACACAGTGGATAAGTATTCTAGAAGACATTCACTTGCTTTAGCGAGCCAGATTCATAACTATGAAACCCTGCTCCAATAAATAAGCTTCTTCTGGATGACTTTCTTCCCTGTTCAGGAAATATTGCTGCAGTTTCACAATCTGTGAGACTGAATATTTCACCAGCTTTCTGTTGTGCAGAGTGAACCTCTCTTTCAGCTTTTAAACCAGCTCTTCCTGGCATGATATTTGTTGGCTTTTGCACTTGAATTTTTTCTTTTTTGCACTGCTTTCATAGGTCTCAGGACAATGTCTGGCCATTTCACAAGCTACAGACATGTTGTGGGACCCTGGCTCTTTGCGGGCTGGATTTTAGATAGGTGGTCAGGAAGTACAGGTGGAGTTAAATTTGAGCAATGAAGTGAGGGGTCGGGGGAGCTATGCAAAGTTTGGGAAAAAAATAATCCCCGGGCAAGAGAACAGACATTGCATAAGCAACAAGAAGGCCAGGGAGAGAGTGAACTGAGTGAAGAGAAGTGAGATGGGGGAGATGTGTTGGCGCTAAATGATGTAGGGTTTCATGAGTCATGTCAGGAATTTGGGGGTTTGTCCTCAAGGTGATTGGCGTCCATGAGATTCCAATGCATTTGGTAAGTGGCACGACCTCGGACAGGGCGAGGATCACGCTGCACCCATTGCTTCTGTGGTTCTCTGTTTCCATGCTAGTCAGTTTCCTTCTGACCAAATAACTTTTCTGTAGATACCTTAATATATTCATCGAGCTTAGCCCCCATCCTGCTGGCTCGTCTTTGGGAGGTGACTTTGCATATCTCATTTTAACAGTACTGACCTTTTGGTTTAACTCTTAGGAGGACAATCTCTTTGCCATATTTCCTAGTTCTTGGAGAGTATATCTTTATTACCTTCCTACCCACATACCAGGAATGTAATCATGCACACAGGTGCTTTAGGGATCCAGGCCAACAAGAACAGCAGCAAAAGATTTAAAAAGGAATGCAGTTTGGAGTCAAGGTGTGTTGGGAGCTCTAAATGCAGAAGCCAGACTGAAAACACTCAACATTCTCAGAGAGGGAGAGTTAGAAATAAACACTTACGTCATCCCTTCCCTCCCCTGCATTGATGCGATCCAGACAGATGATGGCCCAGCATTTTGGATTTGTCTGGTTTCCTCATTAATTCTCCTCTCATTTCTGCTTTTATTATCAGAATGACAACTGCACAGTATCCCTAGGCAGCTTCTAAAGGCATCTAACTGTCATTAGAGCAATAAAGATTCTCATCTTTCTGCACAGTAAACAAATTAAGCTGCTCCTTGGTGTCTAAACTTCTTGATTAAAGCATCATTGTCTTATGATGACTACTGCCCTTTGAAAACCTACTGTGTGCTGAGGATAGTTAGTTGTTTTACATACAGTATTTTGTTTAATCTTTACAATGACACTGTCAAGCTAAGAATCATTGGCCCGATATACAAAAGAGGAAATGACACTCAGAGTGGTGAAATACTTGCCTCTAATGAGTCAATAAGTAGCCAACCATAGCCAGATCTGCAAATCCATGCACCCCATGCTCTATCCACAGTATTCCATGATTCCCTGCTACTCTAGACTGTTCTTGACATGTTCCCTACCAATGGCTTTCCCTCCTCACTGAGGTACATACATACTCACTTTTCCTTTCTCTTCTCAGAGCATGTCTTCAAAATCTTGAGGGGATCCAATTTCTCACTCCTCTCTCACTCTAATCCCTAGAGTCATATACTGTCATTGCTGGAGGGGATCTTGGAGATTATATACTTTGGAGTTTTCCTATCTTGAGTCCCCAGTTGGTTAGACTTCAAGCTAGTTTCAATATTCAGAAATCTCTAGTTAAATCACAATACTGTTGTTGGGTTTGTACTACTGAAACAAAAGGTTAATTAACTGCTTGATAAATACAATTTGTCTAATAGATAGAAATCTTCTGAAGATTGGGGCCATATTGGGTAAGTGAGGAAGAAAGAATTTATTTAAACATTTGTTGGTGAAAACTCTCAGAAATATCACCAATTTGGTCTGTGTTCTCTTTTATAAATGATTCAGTGGATGTCCACTGGGAGGAAAAATGGACACAAAATAAGCTTCACTGGTTTGGAAGAGATTTTAAAGCTTATGTTGTCCAACTACAATACATTTCTACCTAGTGATAGACCAGTCATTGATGGAGAATTTATTGCTGTGCTAGGCATCCTCTTACAATGTAATAGCATTGATTGTTTAAAATTCCTGCTTTTCTGTAGTTTCTATTCTTCAATTCTAGTCCTTGGGAACATCACACAATAGTTCTTATCACTCTTCTAAGCGATGTCCTTCATGCTCAGGGATCTGATAGTTCTGGACTCACTGCTGGAAATGCCAGCACCAGCAAAGTGATTATGTGGACCATGATTGGTAAGTCAATTGTTTTCCTTAACAAGACCCATAAGGCATTTTGTCATTTGACCCTTCATTCTCTGCTTTAGCCACATGCCCTAAAACTGCAGATATACTGAACTTCCTGAATTTTTTCTTATTCTCAGTGCTCCTTATTTCTAGAATATTCTCTTTCTCACTCTCTCTCCCAGATTTGCTTCCTCTGGAAAGCTTTCCACGCCCCAAATGGACTGGCTAAAGCTCTGTAATACCTGCTTCCATTGCATTTGAGTGTTTTCTTACCTATATCACTCATTTATAATTAACTATTTATTTATCTCTCTCTCTCTCCTCACCAGGACTGTAGGATCCTAGTGGCCAGGGATGATGTTCTATTCTCTTAGTCCCAAGCCTAGTACTTGACTGAGACATGTAGTGGGTGCTCAGTGAAATGAATGAATGAATGAATTCATTATATGGGCCCTTCCTGTGTCTTGTCACTAAACCCTCAACTTACATTCTCTCTTCATCATGACAAGGGTAAAGTGTAGGTTGAGAAGGAAAGGAGATGAGATGAAGGAGGGCGTGACAGGGAAGTGGAGTCAGGAGAGAAAGAAACATGTTGGAATCAAAAATTTTATAGATGAGGAAGCTGAGACACAGAGAGGAACATGATGTACTAAGTTGCACAGTGCAGACTGGAATTCAGTTTCCTGGCCTTGGGCCCTGGGCCTTTCCTCTATATTATGAATATTGTAGCAAGAACATCTTTAACACACAGACAAAAATATACTGGCTCATTTCCAAAGATGACAGCCTCATTGTCAGGGTGAAGGGGTCATTGGTTGAAATTTAAAAATAATTCCTGATTTAAACACAGCTTCTTACTTCGAGAAATGACTCAGGCTAATTCTGCAGGCGGCATGTTTTCCTTTGAGATTTCTCATCGGCTCTGTTCACTGCTCTCCTAGATTATATAAGGGTAATGATGAATTCCGTGACTGGATCCTAACTTCCCAAGGCCAAAAATAATCACTGTTCTGTTTTCCATGGGAAATGAAGTTATATATTAGCATTTTAACATTCTCTGAACATCAACTTTAAAAACAGGAGACATCACGGCAGGTGGGGCTTGCAAATGATATTTCTAATCAGATGTTCATCCAGAAAGTAATTAAGAAAGTGTCTTCCTTATAAGGCCCAGGGCTTCTAAAAAGACTTCTTTATTCTCAGCTCTCTCTTAACATGCTTTGTCTTTACCTCCCTCTGTGTTCCAGAGCCCAAAGGGAAGATGAAAGGCAAGTCCTGATGATAAGGATGTCACCATGTGTTGGTGTTCCGGAGCTGTGGGGCAAGAAGTCCTACTTCTGCTTGCCCTTCCCCAACCCCAATCCCAGTACCCTCAAAACTGTGTTTTCTCATGTTTTGTAAATTGCTTAGAGCTCTGCCAGGTTCTCAGAGCCATCTGGCTCACTGCCTTGGCTTCCCTGTCACTCCTTTTAGGAAATTCAAGGGAGGAATTTGAAGTCAGATAGATAATGAGTTCAAACCCTGGGTCTGCTGCTTCCTAGCTATGTACTTGTGGATGAGCTGCAACCTCTTTCTGAGTTTCCCACCTGTGCCTGGATTTTTATAGGACTGTTGACATGATTCACTGAAAAAGTCCCAAGAAAGCATTCAGCTTGGTGCCTGCTTCCTAGACGTTTCTTAGCAGATTATTGATATTCTGCCCTATCTCCATTCTATCCCTTTTTGGTAAAACAAAGTTTGTACATATTTGGGCTAGTGTATTAGCTTCCTAGGGCAGCCATACCAAATTACCACAAAATGCGTGCCTTAAAAGAACATAAATTTATTGTCTTACAGTTCTAGAGGCCAGAAGTTCTAAATCAAGGTGTCAGCAGGGCCATGTTCCCTTTGGAACCTGTAGCGGAATCCTTCCTTGCCTCTTCTTAGCTTTTGGTGGTTTGCTGACAGTCTTTGGCTTTCCTTGGCTTTCAGCTGCATAATTCCAATGTTTACTTTGTCATCACATGACACTTTCCCTGTGTCTCTCTGTCCTCGCATAGCAGTCTTATTATAAAGACCCTAGTCATATTGGATTAGGGGTCCACTCTATGCCTATATGACCTTATCTTAACTAATTATATGTGCAATGAATTGATCCTATTTCCAAATAAGGTCACATACTGAGGTACTAGGGGTTAGGACTTCAATATATATTTCTATTGGGGGAGGGATGGTGGAGAACACAATACAACCCATAACAATAAGTAGTGAATTATATGCTAAAAATATTCTAGTCTATTTAGTCAGTATATCATATAGATTTCTGTTTTGATTAGATTAGATTTCATCATTTGAGAAATCTAATCTTAGAATTGCAGTGTTCAAGCAAGAAGGAAATATGTCATTTATTTCACTTCCTTCCTCCTTATGCCGCTCTCCCAGTCTTCCCTCTTTATTCAAGCCCTACAAGCCTCACCATCTCTAATTCATTATACACCCAGCAGCCAGAGTTCTCTCCGTCCCCATCTCTTTTAAAACAGTCATGTACCCATATCAGTCATCTTGTTCTTTATAGGACAAAGGTCAAACTCCTCACCTGGGTACAAATTGTCCTTTAGTACCTGGCCTCCTACCTCTGGGGTGATTAATTGTCTTAGTTTATCCAAGATGGTCCCAGCTTTAGCACTGAAAGTTTGCACCCTGTGAAACCCCTCAGTCCTGGGCAAACAAGGGCAGTTGTTCATTCTACCACCTCCCTACAGCTTTCGATCCTCTCTAGCTGTTACAGGTTTAATTCTATCTTGCTAATTGTGTATTGCTCTGGCACTAGCTGTTTACTCATCAGGCTCTCCTGCTAAATTATGTTTATTAAGGAGTTCTAGATCCAGATGAATCTAGGCTTAAATTTCAGCTGACCCTAGTCAGTGCATGTCTTATTAAGCATCAATTTCTTCTAAAGCAAAAGGGTCACAAACCCTATATCCTTTGGTTGTTGTGAGGGTAAATTAGATGCTATGAGTAAACCACCTGGTGCAGTCTGATATACACTTGGTGTTGCATAAGTGGTAGATAGTTTTCACTGATGGACATGTCTGTATACTCCAGAGTACCTGTGCTCAGTAAATGCGTTTGAAAGAAAGCTCAAAGCTACAGAGTCCAAATCTCTTGAGCCGTGATCTTTCTGTCCTGACATTTTCTCTCTGACTTAAAAATAAATGCATTCTTTCAAAGGTTAGCCGTACTAAGAACTTGGCTCAAAGCCTTGTCAAGTAATGTGGAATATGACAGATGTATTACCTTTTACTACTGGAATTTTCCATGTGTCAATAATTTTCTATTCTCTGGTGATTTTGATCTGGTTAGATCCAGCAACTGGTCCTTGAAGGGAAAACAGACAATTGAAAAGACGTCAAGTCCCTACTTATGCTCCAGTTCTCATGAACTCAAAACTGAAACATTTAAAGTTGGTGTGGCATCATCAACTGAAGGGAGGGTCACTTAAAGACTTTTCCTACAGATCAGCCCCCAAAAGGAATCAGTTGTATTTTATAACACCTGATGGCCCTCAACCTATGTGTATGAAGGAGCTGAGAATAAGTGAGGTGTCCTCCACCCCAGAGGGGAGCAGAAAAAATCTTGATTGTGGTCAAAAGGGTATCACTGACTCTTGGTTTCCTCTGAGATTCTCATTGTGGAGGCCACTGGTTCCTTTTATCTAGTGGGTATTTGATGTCATGATGAGATTAATAATTCACAGAGTCTGGCAGTACTTTTCCACAGAGGGCTGTGTGCAGAGAAGAGCAGAAGTACTGGCAAAAGCCCGAGGGTTCCTGACAAGGTCAGATGCCTTATGCTTTAGCAAGTGCTCCAAATCCCCAGTAACCCCTTACTTGCTGTGATTGATAGAGAAGAAATGCAGGGATTCTTGAAGGCTTTTTATCTTTCTTGGTTGGGGTGAAAATCAGTCTAATCAAACAGACCTCTAATAGATGGAAAGTTAGTGACAACAACAGCAACAAAATATAAATAAAAATTTATTTATTAGTTCCAAACAGTAATTCAAAGATGTTATAAAATCATACATGATTAATTGTTATAGGTAATGAGAGGGTTAGTAGCAACCAGGGGAAGATGAGGCTTGATCTATTCTTATTACTATTACTAATGCATATTTTGATGATTACTACCTACCACTTTTTTTAAGTCCCAGGCACTCTGCATCACATGTAATATCTCTTTTGATCTTTACACTAATCCTGTGAAATAGTCAATCTTATTCCCATTTCTAAATGAGGAAACTGAGACTCAGAAAGTCAACTAGACTTTTCTAAGGCCACTAAGGTGGTAAGAGGTGGAGCCATAGTTTGACCCTGGGGTGACTGTCCCTGGGGACTGCTTTTGACATGTGCTATATCACCTTCTAGTAATAATTAAAAATTAATGATCATGAGGAAGATTCTTAGCATTTTGCAGGGACTTAAGAGTTTTCAAGACCATTTATATCTCCCTTCCCATTTACTTCTTACAGCAGCCCTGTGCAGGAACAAGTTGGGGGTTACTATCCCCACCTGGAAAATGCAGAACTTGGACTGGAGGAAGGTTATGTGATTCCAAAGGTCACCACCCATCTGGTTAGTGACCACGATGCAGCTGAAACTTAGGGTTTCTGATTCCACAGCTGGAGCTTTGTGATCTGTCCTTTAGAACATAAAAGAGGTCACACTAGTGGGAGCTGCCATTTTTGGTTCCAACCTGTGCCAAAGAAGATGAGAATGGTCTGAACTTGATATTCTACTTTTGCTGATCTTTAAATCTCTTGCCAAGCCCACTCGGCTTCTTAGGCAGAAAGATTCTCACTCACAAGACTTCTGATGGCAGTGATGAGAGTTACAATCTTTTGTTCTTGTTCATTTTCAAACTTTGGTTGTCCAGACTCCTGACGAGTCTGTGATCTTTCCATTTATTTATTTATTTATTTATTTATCATCTTTATTGGAGTATAATTGCTTTACAATGGTGTGTTAGTTTCTGCTTTATAACAAAGTGAATCAGCTATACATATACATATATCCCCATATCACTTCCCTCTTGCGTCTCCCTCCCTCCCACCCTCCCTATCCCACCCCTCTAGGTGGTCACAAAGCACCAAGCTGATCTCCCCCAATAGCTTTTTAATAAGTTCATTTTCTACTTTAAGCGACCAGAGTCGGGTTCTGCTCTTTGTACCTGAGAACTCTGATCAATATAGTATTTCACCAGCGTCATGTGCAAGTAGCTTCACAGTGCTACTACATAGTCTGGCTTCAAGTAACTTTAGTTCTGGCCCATTCTCCTTTTTAAAAACAATAGATTGTCAAAGTATAACCCATATTTTCCAAACTTTTGCTAAACCATTATCTCAACAATGCTTTATTTAACTATTTCATGCAATTAGTGAAGATGGCTCTTGAAACTCTCTAGAGAACTGGTTTTAGATTCACCTCAGAGAGAAGAGGGTGTAATGATATGAAGAAGGAGAATCACAGGTCTTGGGAGAGCTTCAGCTGGTTGGAAGTTCCTTGGTCAATGCACTTACTTTTTCTCTTTCCTTCTTTCCTTGTTATTTTCCTTACATTCTATCCTCTTCTTCTTCCTTATCTTTTTATTACCACTCTTGTTCTTTTTCCAAGATGAAGACAAATGAGGCTCTATTAGAATCTAAACATCAGTTTGAGCCTCTTTTGCCATGAACTTGCCCTGTGTTGTTTATCATGCTAATACATATATCACCTCATTTAATCTCCTCAAACCCTTTAGAAGGAGAAATTATGCCCCTATTATGAGAGCGAAGAGAGGAGAGAAAATGAGGTTTGGAGCACGATAGAACTTTCTCACAGCAGGATGGCTTCTGACCATCCCTCTCATTTTTCTCATGAGGTTGCAAGCATCAAATGAAAAGCAGCACAATTCTGACATTAGAACAACAGACAAGGAAATAGAAGGCATTTTGGAGCATTTGTTCTACTACTTATCCACTATGTGTATCTTGGGCAAGTTATTCAAACTCTTTAAGTCTTAGCACCACTGGGTGCAGGAGTATAAAGCTGGACACTCAGTAGAAGACAAATAGAATTAAGGCATTTCACTTGAAATGTTTCCTTTGCCCTACATTCAGTTTGTTCCTCCTGTGAGGAACACAGTGTTCCTCCTGTGATATCCTTGAGAGACATGAGATCTAGCTTTCTTTCCCAGCATGTAGAGATGCCTGGGTCCTAGAGGAGTTGTGCCACCAGCCAGATGGCCTCTTTATGTTGGGAAGATGCGCCATTAGCACACCTAGTTCTCTTTTTATGAAAGCTCCAAGTACCCATGGCTGCTGCTTACTGATCACATTTCTTCACAGAGGAAGTTAGGGTACCCCTAATAAAAATTGGATGGGGGCTGGAGCATAGTAGATTTATAACAGTCATCCTCAACTTTGCCTATAACTAGCGAGGTCTGGGGAGTCCAGGGTCACACCTCTGCCCCAGGATAATCATTCAGTAAATTGTACTGCTTTCAGATAGATCACATGAGGCTCTATGTTGTCAGATATAGTTCATGTAAATTCTTGGTTCTGCTACTTACTTATTGGTGCTCTTGGACAGTTTTCTTAACCATTTTTTGCCTCACTTTCTTTTTCTAAACTGAGGACAATAAATCTAGAACCTGGGGCTTCCCTGGTGGCGCAGCGGTTGAGAATCTGCCTGCCAATGCAGGGGACACGGGTTCGGGCCCTGGTCTGGGAAGATCCCACATGCCGCGGAGCA
Organism: Balaenoptera acutorostrata; assembly: GCF_949987535.1. Classification (NCBI taxonomy): domain Eukaryota; kingdom Metazoa; phylum Chordata; class Mammalia; order Artiodactyla; family Balaenopteridae; genus Balaenoptera; species Balaenoptera acutorostrata. Next base: position 102,290,169 of record NC_080068.1, on the reverse strand, counting down.
ACTAAGCCCGTGTGCCACAACTACTGAGCTTGCGCGTCTGGAGCCTGTGCTCCGCAACGAGAGGCTGCGATAGTGAGAGGCCCGTGCACCGCGATGAAGAGTGGCCCCAGCTTGCCACAACTAGAGAAAGCCCTCGCACAGAAACGAAAACCCAACACAGCCAAAAAATAAAGTGAAATTCTTAAAAAAAAAAAAAAAAAAAAAATCTAGAACCTTCCTCTTGGAGTGATTGTGAAGATTAAACAAGAAGATCCCTGTGAAGCAGTAAGTCTGACACAGAGTGAGCATTCAATAAATGTTCACTGACTGTGCTCAGTGCTTAAGACACAGTAGCTGATGATAAATAGCAATCCTGTTTCCCACTGCTTGGTATTTGTTCTGTCATTGCTTAAGGTGGCATAACACATGAGTAAGGTGTCCTAGTAGTGTTTTCAGAGTAAAATTGGCAAATCTATTCACCTGAATCAGACTCCTATATCAAGGAAGTTGATTGGCAAGAATAACAGCTTTATATGCTATCTTCACTGAAAAAAAAAAAAAAGTATACCATTAAGTTTTCGACCTAATAAATGTTGAGAAGTAGACAGCTTTTTGTTTTTCAAATTACGTTGTACTGTACAGGTAGAAGTAGAAAAGAGTGAGGAGAAGGCCAGATGTTTGAGAGGCATTTTGCCAGGTATTAAGAGATGAGTTTTTACTGCTCATTTGAAAATTCACCAGCTTCCTGTGTAGAAGTTGGGTTTCCCCGGCGAGATTGCAAGTTTTATAAAGGTACCAAAAGTGATTGAACTCTCTCTGTGTTTCTTACATGCACATGGGCACCATGTGAAGTCCCTCTATTCTATCTATACTTGTCTATGTGCAGTTCTTCCCAGTTTATGCCTTTGTACATTTGTGAATGTGGTTTTCTCTGCTTGGAATCCAGTTCCCACACTTGTCTGGCTGTATGACTCATTTCTCAAGACTAAGCTTAAATGTCACCTCCTCTGGAGGGTGCCAATGGAGCACTGGTTAAGTTTCCCTTCTTGATGCCCTCAGGATTTCTTGGACAGGAAGCAGAACTGTTCCCTGTGACATCAGCTGGGGAACAGCAAGTGCTCAGATAATTCTGACACAGCCAGCACAAACAGTGTCATCAATGCTCTCAGACAAAAAGCCGCTGTATATTTTTAAGGCATTCACTTGGCTAAATCCTCTTGACCCTATTGCTAAAAATGATAGACTTTTGATGTCTTGGACTTCCTGTTATGAGGAAGAGACTTGTGTGGTTTGGAGGCAGAGGAATCAGGATTTGGCTGTTGGTTCCCACTACCTATTAGCTGTGTGAAAACTGAATCTCAATTTTCTCATTTTTTATTTTTTGAATTTTATTTTATTATTTTTTTATACAGCAGGTTCTCATTAGTTATATATTTTATACATATTGGTGTATATATGTCAATCCCAATCTCCCAATTCATCACACCACATCCCCCCTCCCCTGCTTTCCGCCCTTGGTGAAATTTTCTCATTTTTTAAAATGGGTATAATAATAGCTATCTTGAAGGTCCAATATGAGATTAACTATGATAATATAGGTCAAGTATCAAGCATGTCCCTGGGATCCAGAAGACACTCAATGAACAGTAGTTATCATAAGTTTGTCTGTCCTTGTCGGACATTCTTGGATATTTTTCTAAGAAATGGCAGTTGAGTTCCCATGATGCATGCGTAAAACCTCTTTTTTACAATATGATCCTAAATGTAGCTTACTGTAGAAACAACTCATCTGCACGTGTTAGTCCATCTTTCTAGAAATAATAACTCTTGCCAACCATAAGGATTACATTCCTGGAAAATGTTATTGTTGGTAAAGATTGTTGCTAGTGAAATCAAGATATAACAAAAACTATGGGTTTAAGGGATAAACAATAAAATAACATTACATGTATTTTAAAAGCAAATAAATGTTATAGAGGACATCTAACTCCAAATCACAACTGATTTGTCAAGATTAAATTCTTTCTCTTCCTTTTGTAAACATTGCTGTTATCACAGTCATAAAAAACTGAGGCTTAGGGAGGCAAGTATAAATCCCATTACTTTTTTCTTCTTCCTTCATGGCATCTATAAATAGTAGTTTGGGTTGAAGAATTAGAATCAACCCTTCCCATCAATTTTCTTATGAACTCTACAAGGAATCACTGTTGGGATTGGTTGCTATTTTGTTAGTATCATGACCAGGGACAGTTATACTTCTCGAAGACACATGCAAGGTACAAGAGCAGAATGAAAATCAAAGTAGCATGCTCTTTTTTTTCTTTTTTTAACATTTTAATTTGAACTAATTTTAGACTTAGAGGAAAGTTGCAAAAATAAAAAACAAAGAGTTTCCTTATATGCCTTACCAGGCAGGCTTCCCCAAATGTTAACAATGTTAACATCTTATATAACTAAAGGGCAATTATGAAAACCAGGGAGTTAACACTGGTACAATATTATTAACTAAATTACAGAGTTTTTTCAAAATTCACCAAATTTTCCAATATCATTCTTCCCTTTTAAGATCCAATTCAAGATCACATTGCAATTAGTTGTTATATCTCCTTAGCCCCCTCCAATCTGTAGCAGTTCCTCATTCTTTCATTGTCTTTCATGACCTTGGCACTTCTAAAGAGTACTGATGAATTATTTTGTAGAATGTCCCTCACTGTGAATTTGTGCAATGTTTTCTTGACATTGGAATGGTTATGTATTTTTACCAAGAATGCCACAAAAATGTTGTGGTGTCCTCCATGCACCATATCGAGGGGTTCATGTTGTCGATATATCTCATCATGGGTGATGATTACCTCGATCACTTGGTTAACTTAGCATCTGCCAAGTTTTCCCACTGTAAAATTATTATCTTTTCTTTTGTTGTTGAAAAACATCTTGGGTGAGATATTTTGAGATTATGCAAATCCTATTTCTCCTCAAACTCTCACCCTCTAACTCGTGGATCTTATCTGTAATACTTTTTACTGCTTTCTTACTGGTGATTCTAGATTTCCACCTTCCCTTCTACACTTATTAATTGCAATTCTACGGTGAGAAAGAGCTATCCATTTATGTATGTATGTATGCATTTATTTATCTATGTATTTATTTAAGATTTAACGTTATTATACCAGTAAAATTCATGGATACTTGTACATTTCTATGGGTTAAAATCCAATAATACCATTATTTATCTGTATAAGCAGCACTCTCTTCACAGTTGCCCTGACTGCATTAGAAAGAGAATGGGAAAGGATGACTGCAGGAGCAATTTAAGCTCAAGGTCTAAGCTGAGTCTTGTCCTCCACTATATCAAAATACTTGTATCAGCATATTCAGGTCTGCTTGTGGATACTGAGATAAAGCACAGAGGACAAGAACATGAAGGAGGGAGGTTGGGAGGGAGGAAGAGAGACAGAATGAGAGTATTAAGAGGCCACATGGAACTAGGAAGGAGAGAGAACAGGGTCAGCTTTGTCTAGAACTGCTTACTGAATAGAGGTAGGCATCAGAGACCATCTATGCTATTCTGGAGTCAATACCTATTATCCTGAGAAATCATTCTTAGACCTTCAGCAAACTTATAACATACAAAAAATGAGCAAGAATTGAAGATTCCTCTGTGATGAAATTTATCTCTGGCCAAATAGAACTCTTGTAGATTTTGTCTTATTTCAAAATAGATGGAACGTAGGGCTGATAAGCAACATTGACTGAATATCCTCTGTGAGCCTTAGATTAGAGAAGGATTAAAGAAAAAGGAGACATGCAATGCTCTGGAAAGACATATATCATGTGGAATAATGACAGGGGAAATAAACTCAACCCTAAATGCTGGAATAGAGGCCAGAAATTCAAGTTTCTGCCCTAGTGTCTTTTTATCCTTAAGGCTCATCTGAAAAATGGTAGTTATATTTAATGGTCTCTTAAATTCCTCCCTTTCAGCTCTCATATCTTACCCTATTCTCTCTTGTGTGTTTGTTTAATGTTGGTAAAGCTGGTGAGTTGTATTAATTTATGAGGAATTCCTAGAGAGTTTAAAACATTTACAGCCCCAGGGTCTATGAATTGAGTAGTGCCCCAAAGAGGACCAAAGTAAGCTGACAGGATTTACAATGCTCAGAAAGTCTCTGGGAATTCCTGAAGACAAATGTATAAAGCCATTCTGTGCTTGATGTTTCAGTGTAATTGTTCGCATTCAGTTGCTCTTGGGCACATATGCTAGATAGTTTGGTTTCAAGCCTAGCATATGGTAGCTTTGAAATAAAGTGTGGATTCTTGTCAAGTTCCTTGGCTCATGTGCCTTCCCAGTTCTAGCAAATAACACAAGAGAGAGTAGAATTAGGGGACTATTCTAGTTAGGGGTATTACATAAGTGAAGTCTGCTTTTCTCCACCCTCTGAGGAGGTTGACATTTAGCATTCAGAATCATGCTTCACTTCCTGTTCTTTGTATCTGTCTGTCATTGTATCTTTCTTGAGCCTTCCTCCTTTGTGTCCTCCTTCCTTCCCTCCATCACTCCCTCCCTTCTTTCCTTCCCTCCCTTCCTCCATCCCTTCTTTCCTCCCTCCCTTCTTTCCTTCCTTCCTTCCTTCCCTCTCCTTTTTTCTAACCTGTGACCCCAAGATGAAGAGAGATTTTTCTATGAGACATGTTGTATCTACTGGAAACTTGGAAAAAACAGAGGCCACAGGCAATGTGGTTTTCTCTGTAGCTGGCTCAGAGTCTTCTCTCTGCTGAGGGGTGACCCCTTCTGGGGAACACGGTCCAGGTAAAGAAGGAAAAAATCCATTTTGCTCTACAGAGTCCAAGTCTTCTGAGCTTTGCATTTGTGAATCCTTTCATATAGAAACTAGAGTCAGAAGAGCACTAATAGTCTTTTTAGTTCAGTGATTGTCCAAATTGTGCTCTAAGGTGAACTAGATTATTGAAGGTACCTCAAGGTTGCTGAGGCTGATGGGTGGGTCTCTTAGTCTCCCAATACCACTTTAGCTAACATAGCATGTTAGTTAAGAGGGTGGATAGTAGAGCTGGGTTTGCTAGGTGTGATCCCGGTTATTAGCTATGAGACCTAGAGCAAATTACTTAACCTCTGTGTGCCCCAATTACTCATCTGTAAGGCAGAAGTAATAATAAAAAAAAATGCTTACTTCATAGAATTGTGTGAGAATTGAATGAGTGCGTACATTTAAAGTGCTTAGAATGGTGGAAGGCATATGGTAAGGGCTATGAAGTCTTTTCTGTTATTATTAATAATGTCTACATCACATCATCATCTACACATCACTTCATCTGATGAGAGGGGTTAGCTGTTAAGAAAATACTTTACAAAGATACTCTGGTATTTTTCTAATTTTATCCAGAACAAAGCAACCTTGTTATGTAGTCAGCTAAACTCTGCTTGAACATGCCTGGTGATAAAGAGCTATTGCACCAACTTGTAAGGCCGCCTGTTTGTTGGTAATAAGCTCTTGCTAATGAGCTAAAATCTATTTCCTTGTAGCTTCAACTGACTAGCCCTTTTCCTCCTCTCTCGAGTCATGCTGATTGAGTCTCTTTTACTTCCATATGACAGCTACTCTTCCACATGGCTCAAGAATTAGCTCTACAAGAATGGACTTGAGGACACGGGGAGGGGGAAGGGTAAGCTGGGACGAAGTGGTAGAGTGGCATGGACTTATATATACTACCAAATATAAAATAAGTAGCTAGTGGGAAGCAGCTGCATAGCACAGGGAGATCAGCTCAGTGCTTTGTGAACACCTAGAGGGGTGGGATAGGGAGGGTGGGAGGGAGACGCAAGAGGGAGGAGATATGGGGATATATGTATCTGTATAGCTGATTCACTTTGTTATAAAGCAGAAACTAACACACCATTATAAAGCAATTATACTCCAATAAAGATGTTAAAAAAAAAAAGAATTAGCTCTACATTGTTCATGGGATTTGTCTCCTTGCTTACTTACTTCCAATGGGAGTGAGCTCACTACTTCCTGAGGCAGTTTTTCTGATTGTTGGTCAATGCTGATGTTGGTCAATGCTGAAGCCAAACTGACTGGCCTTTCATTGAACTTGCACCAGTGACTTCCCTAGAGTTGCTTAAAATTCCAATTCCCCTTCTGTAAATGGTCTTTAAGATAATAAAAGATAATAAAACAAGTAAAGTAATAAAATCCTTCTTTTCCCCAGGTTAATGGTTCTTTCAACTGTTTCTTATGTGAAGAATTTCTCCAGGATTTATCATTTGGCCTGTCCAAATACAGCCGTGTAATGACAGTTTCTCTAGTTTAACCCTATGCCTGCATTCTTGGAGACCTTAAGAATTTTTGACAAAATTAGATGAAAACTCTAATTAGAAAGGATTGATGCACCCCAATGTTCATAGCAGCACTATTTACAATAACCAAGTATAGAGGCAAGCTAAGTGTCCATTGACAGATGAATGGATAAAGAAGATGTGGTATATATACACAATGGAATACTACTCAGCCATAAAAAATAATGAAATAATGCCATTTGCAGCAACATGGATGGACCTAGAGATTATCTTACTAAGTATAGTAAGCCAGACAAAGACAAATATCATACAACATCACTTATATGTGGAATCTAAAACAAAAAGATACAAATGAACTTATTTACAAAATAGAAATAGACTCACAGACATAGAAAACAATCCTATGGTTACCAAGGGGGAAGGAACAGGGAGGGATAAATTAGGAGTTTGGGATTAACAGATACACACTGTTATATATAAAATAGATAAACAACAAGGACCTACTTACTGTATAGCACAGGGGACTATATTCAATAACTTGCAATAACCTATAATGGAAAAGAATCTGAAAAAGAATATATATATGTGATATATATATATATATATATATATATATATATATATAACTGAGTCACTTTGCCATACACTTGGAACTAACACAACTTTGTAAATCAACTATTAAAAAAAATATTTTGTGTCACATGAGTTCTCTGGTTCTTCCTTTGGTCATTCATCTGCTCTAGTTCTCCTTTGTCAGTATCCACAGTATCCACCCACTGAGGGCTACACTTTCTTCTGCCACAGCTGGGTACAGAACACTGAAGTCTCTGCCAAGGCTGCTGCTTCTCCAGAAGCTGTCAGCACTGTGGGGTCCATGGGGCATTTGCTCCCACCGTAGAACATCAGAGCACTTTGAGCCCCTTGTGGAAGCCTCACTCCCCAACATCATTTCCCCTAAACACTGAAGCAGTGATGCTGTGTCCCTGTATCTCAGGGCTAAGTGAAAACAGCCTCTCTCTTCAGGGCTGCCACAAGTCCATGCGGCTGGTGGCTGAATAACTGCAAAGAGCATTCCCTCCTGTTCCTGAACCGCCCCCCAAATGCATATGCAAAAATATTTTCCTAATTTTGTTCATAAGGGTTGCTTTTTGTTGCCCCACCCTTTTGTGTGTGTGTGTGTGTATATATATATATATATATATATATATATATATATATATATATACACACACACACACACACACACACACATATACGTATATATCCATCCATCCATATATATGTGTGCAGTCCCTTCTGCATATATACGTGTATATATACATATATATATGTATATATACATATATATATGCCATCTGTCCTCAAGTTGGAACCCCCCACCCCAGTACATAGAACAAGTTTTCCAGGCCCATCACTATCACTATCACATTTTCTCACCTTTACTTGAACCAGGAATTAGTTCACAGGAATCAAATGATGATGCAAATACAGATACTGGGTCCAACCTGTGGTAGTGACAGGAAGTGTTCTACAAGAGAACTTGAGTGGGCATGAACAGTGGGGTTTTAAAGAAGGGGTGGGGTTTGACCTAAGAAGAGTTTATACAATGAGAGAGGATGAGTTGCAAACTGTCTGGATTCTAGTGTGTGTGTATATGTACATATGCTCAGTATACTCTCCTGGAATATGTGGATAGAATATAATGTGATTGCTCTGGGGAATACTTAAAATAATTAGGTTTAAATTAGAATGATCGACTAGGAAGGCTATTTTCTAACAGTGATTTACTCTAATACAAACACACAAAAAAATCAATACTATTTACATAGTGCAATCACCTTCAAATTGCTATGTTTAGTTAGCATTTACAATTTACCAAGCCTGACAGTAATTGTTTATTCATCCATAATGGTCAAGTTGTAACCAGACAATCTGAAAACAAAATTAAAGCCCTTGTTTAATCATTTATCATTTTCTATTGCATCCATTTTTCTGTAACTGGATTAAGTTCTAGACTTTAACTCTTTTAAAGCAAGTTTTGAAATTGCTTATGACTTAACATTTTTCTTCCCAAACACAATTATTCCTTATATGTGAGATATCTCTTCAAACCCATTGATTTATTTATCTTTTCATAGAGAAATATTTATTTAACATATAATATGTGCAAGGCAATAACACTAACTGCAATAAGGAATGTCAAAAATGAGTAAGAAAAAAAAATGAGTAAGATATCACCCCTCTCTCAAAAAATAAATGGGCAAGTAGAGGAGAAGCTTCCCTTGCACTTTAATCCCTGATAGAATTTAATTAGTATTAATATGGTGGCACAAACTAGGTATAATGGGAGGAAATAGGAGGGACTCACAACCTTTTAACTGGGGTATCATGAAGACTTCAATAGGAGATTTCCCACAGGAGAAAAATCTCAGGGAAAAGTCTTCAGGAGTAAAGTAAGACATTTCACTAAGACCTGAAAAATTGGAAGTCCAGAACACACTGAGAAAATAGCAGGTATTCTGGTACTGAGGAAGAATGTAGTGTTTGGGACGAACTTGGGCTGACCATGTGTCTTTTCTAGATTTCAGAAGTCATTAGAAGGCAGGCTTTAAAGAATTTGTCCTCTGCCCTTCCCCAATGAGGGGACCCTGAGGAATTTGGAACAGAGGAGTGACGTGACCAGAGCTCGGTTTCTGCATTATTCTGCTGCATCTCTAGTTCTGTGGTGTTCCTCCCAATCAAATTCATCCAGAACCATCTGATGCTCTAGGTCTTCTAGAATCCTCCCTTTGCAGATGAACACACTGAGGCACAGGCCAAGTATTTAAACTAGCCATTTGCCCTAGAGATGGATGCTTTGGCGAGAGCCCCACTTTCTCTTCAGCAGCATGCAAGTCTCTGCTTTGGTTAAGTCTCAAACCTCTGGGAAAGGGAAAAGGAAAGAAGAGAAATAAACATTTGCAGGGTCATGTAAAGAACATTTTCACTGAGCTGGTGGAAAAAAGATCCTTTGGGGTTTATAGTGTCCATTAATAAATTTAGTTACTTACGTCACTGGCTCAGAAGCACATTTCAAATCTGTATTTAAATATTTCTTTTATCCGTTTAAAATATCTATTTAATGACATCTGCCATTATGAATACCAAATATATTATTTATCTATTGCTATATAACAAACCACCCCCCAAAGCTTAGTGGTTTAAACATGAAAACAAAAACAAACATTTTATTTACTTACAAACCTGGTGGGTCTGCAATTTTGTTTGGGCTTATATGGGTGGTTCTTCTGCTGGTCTCATCTGGGGCCCCTCATGAGGTAGCAGTCATCTGGATGCTTGATTTGTGCTGGATGATCTACGATGGCCTTGGATATCTGGCAGTTAGTGTTGACTCTTACTTAGGCCAACAGACAGGAAGAGGAGCGAGATGTGGAGGAGCAGAGGATGAGGACAACATGGAATCCACCAACCTTCTCTGCATTTGTTTGTCACTGTGTCTGGTCACAAAGAATTTAAAAATCAGAGGTCTCCCAAATCCCATACAAGCTCCTCTTTTGGCCAATTCTAACATAGTACCACACCGGGAAGGTGATTTGAGGAAATACATTTCCTAGCTTAGCTGATGGAGCAGCAAAATGTAGCAGAGTCCACCCCTTGCCCGTGCGGCATCCATACAGCTCTCTTTTTCTTTTCTTTTCTTTTCTTTCTTTTTTAAAGAAATTTCCCCATTTTTATTAAAACATAGCATATTAAGCAAATGATCACAATGTACAGTCAAATTTGTTTATACATGTATAGCAAGCTGTCCTAAATCATTTAGAAAGTCAAAAAATCACACTTGCTATTTTAACAATGTATTATTCTGCCAGTGTTACATGTGTGGTTTATCAGATCAGTTGCTTTAACAAACCTTAACTAGTGTATTCTACTTAGCACACATATGAGAAACTTGTACGAAGACTAGACATAGCTCATAGCTCAGAAAAGATGTCTCTAAATGTCATATCATCCTCTGCCTTTTGGCACGACTACATGTAAACTATGAAATAGTGCATACAACCCTCTTTTTTTTTTGTGATATTGAACTTTTAAATTAAGTAATAGCAAAATCATATTTCAATTTTACATAGTAACATCTATCCCTTTTATAACTAAAAATATGTTGTCTAGCCCCCAAATAAGATGCAAAAGTCTTCTATGTCACTTTATGCTCCTTTTTGTGGTGCTCATTCTTCTCCTAGCTGAATCACACTCTCCCTTTAGTCTCTAGTATGTTAAATAATAAGATATAAAGTTAACTACTATGAAACCACTTTTATCAGATAGTAGGGTAACGATAGGGAAAAAGAAAAAGGGCAAAATAATTACTTATTAAATATAAAATATTAATAAATATACCAAAGCAAGGAAGAAACTGCACAGTCCTCAGATCTGCAAATGGTGACATGATCATACTTGGTATTTACAACTTTTTCCATTACTCATTTCTCATTCCTTTTGCTCTCAGTAATCACCTCAAGTGATCATGATTCCTTGTGTTCTTTCTTCAAACCTTCATTCAGGAGGACCTGTACTATTTGCTGTTCTGTCTATATTGGGTTGTTGTAGTTTTCCATTAACTTTTATCACAACACACAAGAATACAAAAAGTACCCCAGAGGAGTTCCTGTATTCCAGACATACTCTTCCCTGACTCCTGGGTTACTGCGAACTATTACCTCTTTGATAGTTAAAATCAGTAACCTCAGTCTGTTCAGTATTCTTTCCCTTTTGCCTATAGTTTCAATGGTATGAGGAACCCCAAATGGCCAGGCAGTAGTTTTTCTGCTTCTTGTGTAATGGTATTATAGTTGTATTCCCCAATAGAAGCATTATCCATAGAGAACTAAGACCAGCTGAGCTCAAGATGGTGGTATAGGAGGACACAATTTTTAGTGGCTCTTTGAAAGTTATAGTGAGATAAACCACTCTCATTTTCATTTATTGAAAAGGGTGGAGCCAAGAGTTGAAAAGAATAATGGCCTAGGGAATCACTTTCAGGTTACAAAGCTGATTTTCTAATTAAAGAAAATTCCCTGGCCTTAGAACAGAGGACTTGACATGTTCCTAGCTGGATTTCAGAATTGATATGGACCAAAAACTGCTATGAATCTCCTGTTCCTCCCTTTTTAATCTGAATATTGCTATTATTTTGTTCTTATTTGCTGTAGACTGAATATTTGTCTTTAACCCAAAATTTATACATTTTAACCTAATCCTCAATGTGAGGGTTATTTTGAGGTGGAACTTTTGGGAAGAGATTAGATCATGAGGACAGAGTCCTCATAAATGGCATTAGCACCCTTATATAAGAGACTCTGGAGAGATTCTTTGTCCATTCCATCATGTCAGGTTACAGCAAAAAAAACAGACATCTAGAAAGTGGGCTATCACCAGACACTGAATCTGCTACTGCCTTGATCTTGGACTTTACAGCTTTCAGAACTGTGAGAAATAAATTGATGTTGTTAGTAAGCCACCCAGTTTATAATATTGGGTTGGTTAAAAGGGTCATTAGGGTTTTTTCTGTAACATCTTAAGGAAAAACCCAAACAAACTTTTTGGCCAACCCAATATTTTGGTTATAGAAGCCCAAATGGACTAAGACACTGTCTCATTTTTGCATGTTGGGTGTTTGGGGAAAAGGTAACTTGCTATTTTAGTTTATAGGTCTCTAGTTCAAGAGGACCTTCACACAAGGATCTGGCCCCAGGTATCCTCATCCACATCAGTACTTGAGACAGAGCATGAGATCATGGACTGATGGGATTTGGGGGGGGAGGCGTTTCTTGAGGGAGGATAGGTGTAGTTTGTATGTCAGGGGGTGTGAATCAGTGGGGCAAAAGGGCAAATGCTTCCTTTGTCTGTACTTCTCTGTGCATCACAAGGCTGAGCTCTGCAGGCAGCAGCACAAGGGATTCTTTGTCCTCTGATTTTCCTTAAGTTTGGCCAGTGGGAGGTGCCACTATGAGACCAGAGAGCAGGAGGTGAGCAAGACTAAGGCTTTATTCTTTTTGTTCCCTCCCTGCTTCACAGTGGTTTTGGTGGTGGCAGTGTTCTTCCATAGCTACAGCTCTACAGGTGGACATTCTGTTTTACACCCCTCCCCCCTTCCCACTTAGGACTAGGGGCTATTAAGGACCTCCAGCTGATATTAGCCTCTGGGTGGCTCAACGTTGCTTTTGGGACCTTACCTGAACAAAAATTCTGTGAATAGTTGCATCCTTATAATATCTCTTCCAAAATTCCAGTTGAAGATTTGGTTTCCTGCCAGAACCTTGAATGATATGTTGTCTTAAGAGCTGCTTTTGGTCACTTACTAGGTGTATGACCAAGGACAAATCATATAACTATTCTTAACTTAATAATATCTTTACCTATAAAATAGAATTGTAGGGGAACACCATATTTAACAAGCATCTGTCATATGCAAGACACTTCATGTTGGTTAGTTAATTTACTCCTCTTTAAAAATTTTTATGAATGTAACCTTTCATCATTGCATCCCCAAACTTATACAGACACCTGGAACATGATAGACATTCAGTAAGTGCTTATTTGAGTGAATGATGTAGATGTGAGATTGGTATCATTATCTTAGCTATAAAGAAATATGCTGGGATAGAACAAGCTACCAGATGAAGATCACAGAGCTAATGAATGGTACTGCTGGAATTGGAGGCTAGATTTTCTAATTTTATAACTTTTATAAGCAGGAAAATAATCTTGCTTATCCACCTAGCCAACCCTTACAGGGCAGTTGTGAAAGTTAAAGAAAATGAAAACATGTTATGAATTCTGAAATCTACTTAAACATACTGCATCACCATTATCTTTATGAATATATTTTAGAATCTCTTTCCTACTCTCCTGCCCCAGGGTACCATGCAGTCACTAAATACAAGCTCACTCTCCTATAAGTGTTAGTCAGACAAAAACATGAAGATTGGTTGCTAGGGATGAAGAAAAATCAAGTTGTTTTGGAGTTTTCTGCTCTTTTATATTATTTTCTTAATTGTATCCTTCTAATAACATGGCTAATTAGGAAATAGTTTTTCAAGTTTTGAAATTTAACGTTAGAAGGAATAAATTATTTTAAAGAAAGATTTTGGGCTTCAGATCTGGATCTGTCAGGAAAATATTCTGACAGGATAAATTTAGAAAGAGCTTGAACTTGGTTCTCTGATTCCCAAGTCACAAGTAAATGGAAGTCATGGGAGTCATAAAAAATTGTTCCTGGGACCTTGGGTAAAAATTGAGGTTCTGAACCTTGGGACATATTGCTGACCCTTTCCATGATGAAACTTAGGTCTCCTGGGGAGTCTGCAAGATTGGCTAGACCCAAAATGTAACGGACTCTTTGATGAGGAAATGGTTGAAAGAGATTTACAGAAGTTATATAGAGCATGGTATCCACACCATTTTTTCTCCTCTATGTTGCTTATACATCACTTTATAAAGTTCAAAGTATATAACAACACAAAAATAATGATGAGATAGATCTATCTCTTAGGTCTATATCCTTGGTTGTAGGAAAGGAAGTCCCTTCCTCTTCTTATCAGGGTCCAATCAAACCACCAATAGACCTGTGGTTATATAATTTTGGAGATCTCACAGTTTATTCACTACTTGTATAGTAGTTGAAACTAAACAAACTCACAGAGAAGAAAGTGTCTAAATAATGAACCTGGTTTCAGGAAACATAGCATCCAAATCAATGTACTTTTCCAAATGATTGCTGCTGAGAAACAGGTCTTACATCAGTGAAAACAACTTGGATGAACTGCATTCACATCTGAAATACACAGATTATATAAAAAGTTCTGAAGATTATCAAAAACTTGTCCCACAGCTGTAAAATGAAGAATTTTAAAAATCTTTTCTAGATTCAAAATTTCATAATGTGTCTGGCCTGAGTGAGCCAGAGCCTCCTAATCAGCTACTACTTTAACCCCATCCTGACTCGGTGGGGAAGAGAAGCCCTCAGGAGACCTACATGCAGAGGTGGGGCAAAACCCAAAGCTGAACCCCAGGAGCTGTGTGAACAAAGAAGAGAAAGGGAAATTTCTCCCAGCAGCCTCAGGAGCAGTGGATTAAATCTCTACAGTCAACTTGATGTACTCTGCGTCTGTGGAATACCTGAAAAGACAATGAATCATCCCAAAATTAAGGTTGTGGACATTGGGAGCAACTGTAGACTTGAGGTTTGCTTTCTGCATCTAATTTGTTTCTGGTTTTACGTTTATCTCAGTTTAGTATTTAGAGCTTATTATCACTGGTAGATTTCTTTATTGATTTGGTTGCTCTCTTCCTTTTATATACATATATATATATATATATATATATATATTTCCTTTTTCTCTTTTTGTGAGTGTATTTGTGTATGCTTCTTTGTGTGATTTTGTCTGTATAGCTTTGCTTTTACCATTTGAACTAGAGTTCTGTCTGTCTGGTTTTTTTGTTTCTTTTTTTAAAATTTTTGTATACTTTTTAGCCCTTGTTATCATTGGTGGATTTGTTTATTGGTTTGGTTACTCTCTTCTTTCTCTTTCTTTAAATTTTTATTACTTTTAAATTTTTATTAATATATTTTTTATTTTAATAAATTTATTTATTGTTTTTAATTTAATTTAATTTTACTTTTTCTTTCTTTCTTTTTTTTCCCCTCCCTTTTCTTCTGAGCAATGTGGCTGACAGGGTTTGGTGTTCTGGCAGGGTGCCAGGCCGGAGCCTCAGAGGCGGAAGGGCCAAGTTCAGGACATTGGTCAACCAGAGACCTCCCGGCTGCATGTAATATCAAATGACAATAGCTCTCCCAGAGATCTCCATCTCAATGATAAGACTCAGCTCCACTCAATGACTGGCAAGGTACAGTGCTGGACACTCTATGCCAAACAACTAGCAAGACAGGAACACAACCCCACACATTAGCAAACAGGCTGCTTAAAATCATAAAAAGTTCACAGACACCCCAAAACACACCACTGGATGTGATCTTGCCCACCAGAAAGACAAGATCTAGCCTCATCCACCAGAACACAGGAACCAGTCCCCTCCACCAGGAAGCCTACACAACCAACTGAACAAAATTTACCAACTGGGGGTGGACACCAAAAACAAAGGCAACTATGAACCCACAGCCTGCAAAAAGGAGACCCCAAACAGAGTAAGTTAAGCAAGATGAGAAGACAAAGAAATACACAGCAGATGAAGGAGCAAGGTAAAAACCCACCAGACCAAACAAAAGAAGAGGAAATAGGCAGTCTACCTGAGAAAGAATTCAGAGTAATGATAATAAAGATGATCCAAAATCTTGGAAATAGAATGGAGAAAATACAAGATATGATTAACAAGGACCTAGAAGATATAAGAGCAAAGAAACAATGATGAACAACACAATAAATGAAATTAAAAATTCTCTAGAAGGAAGCAATAGCAGAATAACTGAGGCAGAAGAATGAATAAATGACCTGGAAGATAAAATAGTGGAAATAACTACTGCAGAGCTGAGTAAAGAAAAAAGGATGACAAGAATTGAGGACAGTCTCAGAGACTTCTGGTACAACATTTAATGCAAAAAATTGCGAATTATAGGGGTGTCAGAAGAAGAAGAGAATAAAAAAAGACTGAGAAAATATTTGAAGAGATTATAGTTGAAAACTTCCCTAATATGGGAAAGGAAATAGTCAATCAAGTCCAGGAAGTGCAGAGAGTCCCAATACAGGATAAAACCAAGGAGAAACATGCCAAGACACATATTAATCAAACTATCAAAAATTAAGTAAAAAGAAAAAAATATTAAAAGCAGCAAGGGAAAAGCAACAAATAATATACAAGGGAATCCCCATAAGGTTAACAGCTGTTCTTTCAGCAGAAACTCTGCAAGCCAGAAGGGAGCGGCAGGACATATTTAAAGTGATGAAAGGGAAAAACCTACAACCAAGATTACTCTACCCAGCAAGGATCTCATTCAGATTCGATGGAGAAATTAAAACCTTTACAGACAAGCAAAAGCTAAGAGAATTCGGCACCACCAAACCAGCTTTACAACAAATACTAAAGGAACTTCTCTAGGCAGGAAAAACAAGAGAAAAATAACAAATAACAAATACAAATACAATAGCAAACCCAAAATAATTAAGAAAATGGTAATAGGAACATACATATCGATAATTACCTTAAATGTAAATGGATTAAATGCTCCAACCAAAAGACATAGACTGGCTGAATGGATACAAGAACAAGACCTGTATATATGCTGTCTACAGGAGACCCACTTCAGACCTAGGGACATATACAGACTGAAAGTGAGGAGATGAAAAAAGATATTCCATGCAAATAGATATCAAAAGAAAGCTGAAGTAGCAATTCTCATATCAGACAAAATACACTTAAAAGAAAAGACTATTACAAGAGACAAAGAAGGACACTACATAATGATCAAGGGATGAATCCAAGAAGAAGATATAACAATTGTTAATATTGATGCACCCAACCTAGGAGCACATCAATACATAAGGCAAATGCTAACAGCCATAAAAGGGGAGATTGACAGTAACACAATCATAGTAAGGGACTTTAACACCCTACTTTGACCAATGGACAGATCATCCAAAATGAAATTAAATAAGGAAACACAAGCTTTAAATGATACATAAAACAAGATGGACTTAATTGACATTTATAAGACATTCCATCTAAAACACAGAATACACTTTCTTCTCAAGTGCTCATGGAACATTCTCCAGGATAGATCATATCTTGTGTCACAAAACAAGCCTTAGTAAATTTAAGGAAATTGAAATTGTATCAAGTATCTTTTCCAATTACAACACTATGAGACTAGATATCAATTACAGGAAACAAATCTGTAAGTAATAAAAAACCCATGGAGGCTAAACAATACACTGCTAAATAACCAAGACATCAATGAAGAAATCAATGAGGAAATCAAAAAATACTTAGAAACAAATGACACTGAAAACACAATGCCCCAAAACCTATGGGATGCAGCAAAAGCAGTTTTAAGAGGGAAGTTTATAGCAATACAATCCTACCTTAAGAAACAAGAAACATCTCAAATAAACAACCTAAACATACACCTAAAGCAAGTAGAGAAAGAAAAACAAAAAAAACCCTCAAAGTTAGCAGAAGGAAAGAAATCATAAAGATAAGATCAGAAATAAATGAAAAAGAAATGAAGGAAACAAAAGCAAAGATCAATAAAACTAAAAGCCGGTTCATTGAGAAGATAAACAAAATTGATAAACCATTAGCCAGCCTCAACAAGAAAAAAAGGGAGAAGACTCAAATCAATAGAATTAGAAATGAAAAGGGAGAAGTAACAACTGACACTGCAGAAAAACAAAGGATCATGAGAGTTTACTACAGGCAACTATATGCCAGTAAAATGGACAACCTGGAGGAAATGGACAAACTCTTAGAAAAGCACAACCTTCTGAGACTGAACCAGGAAGAAACAAAATATATAAACAGAGCAATCATAAGCACCGGAATGGAAACTGTGATTAAAAATATTCAAACACACAAAAGCCCAGGACCAGATGGCTTCAAAGGCAAATTCTATCAAACATTTACAGAAGAGCTAACACGTATCCTTCTCAAACTCTTCCAAAATATAGCAGAGGGAGGAACACTCCCAAACTCATTCTATGAGGCCACCATCACCCTGATACCAACATCAAAGATGTCACAAAAAAAGAAACTTCAGGTCAATATCACTGATGAACAGAGATGCAAAAATCCTCAACAAGATACTAGTAAACAGAATCCAACAGCATATTAAAAGGATTGTACACCATGATCAAGTGGGGCTTATCCCAGGAGTGCAAGGATTCTTCAATATATGCAAATCAATCAATGTGATAAACCATAATAACAAATTGAAGGAGAAAGGTCATATGACCATCTCAATAGATGCAGAAAAACTTTCAACAAAATTTAACACCAATTTATGATAAAAACCCTCCAGAAAATAGGTATAGAGGGAACCTACCTCAACATAATAAAGGCCATATACGAAAAACTCACAGCCAACATTGTTCTCATTGGTGAAAAACTGAAACCATTTCCTCTAAGATCAGGAACAAGACAAGGTTGTCCACTTTCACCACTATTATTCAACATTGTTTTGGAAGTTTTAGCCACAGCAATCAGAGAAGAAAAAGAAATGAAACGAATTCAAATCCGAAAACAAGAAGTAAAACTGTCACTCTGCAGATGACATGATGCTATACATGGAGAACCCTAAAGATGCTACCAAAAAACTACTAAAAAACAAGCAAAACAAACAAACAAAAAAACAAAACAAAAAAAAACTACTAATCAACAAATTAGTATGAGCTAATCAATTAATTTGGTAAAGTAGCAGGATACAAAATTAATGCACAGAAATGTCTTGCACTCCTATACATTAATGATGAAAAATCTGAAAGGGAAATTAAGGAAACCCTCCCATTTACCACTGCAACAAAAAGAATGAAATACCCAGGAATAAACCTACCTAAGGAGACAAAAGACCTGTATGCAGTAAACTATATGACACTGATGAAAGAAATTAAAGATGATACAAACAGATGGAGAGATATACCATGTTCTTGGATTGGAAGAATCAACATTGTGAAAATGATTATACTACATATAGCAAACTACAGATTCAATGCAATCCCTATCAAACTACCAATGGCATTTTCCACAGAACTAGAACAAAAAACTTCACAATTTGTATGGAAACACAAAAGACCCCAAATAGCAAAAGCAATCTTGAGAAAGAAAAACGGAGCTGGAGGAATCAGGCTCTCTGTCTTCAGATTATACTACAAAGCTACAGTAATCAAGACAGCATGGTATTGGCACAAAAACAGAAATATAGATCAATGGAACAGGATAGAAAGCCCAGAGATAAACCAACACACATATTGTCACCTTATTTTTGATATAAGAGGCAAGAATATGCAATAGAGAAAAGACAGCCTCTTCAGTAAGTGGTGCTGGGAAAACTGGACAGCTACATGTAAAAGAATGAAATTAGAACACTCCCTAATCCCATACAAAAAAATAAACTCAAAATGGATTAAAGACCTAAATGTAAGGCCAGACACTATAAAACTCTTAGAGGAAAACATAGGCAGAACACTCTATGACATAAATCACAGCCAGATCCTTTTTGACCCACCTCCTAGAGAAATAGAAATAAAAACAAAAATAAACAAATGGGCCCTAATGAAACTTAAAAGCTTTTGCACAGCAAACGAAACCTTAAACAGGTTGAAAGAGACAATCCTCAGAATGGGAGAAAATATTTGCAAATGAAGCAACTGACAAAGGATTAATGTCCAAAATTTACAAGCAGCTCATGCAGCTAAATATCAAAAAAACACACAACCCAATCCAAAAATGTGTAGAAGGTCTCAATAGACATTTCTACAAAGAAGATATACAGATTGCCAACAAACACATGAAAAGATGCTCACCATCACTAATCACTAGAGAAATGCAAATCAAAACTACAGTGAGGTATCACCTCACCCTGGTCAGAATGCCATAATGAAAAATCTACAACAATAAATGCTGGAGAGGGTGTGGAGAAAAGGGAACACTCTTGCACTGAGGTGGGAATGTAAATTGATACAGCCACTATGGAGAACAGTATGGAGGTTCCTTAAAAAACTAAAAATAGAACTGTCATATGACCCAGCAATCCCACTACTGGTCATATACCCTGAGAAAACCGTAATTCAAAAGGAATCATGTACCACAATATTCATTGCAGCTCTATTTACAATAGCCAGGACATGGAAGCAACTTAAGTGTCCATCGAAAGATGAATGGATAAAGAAGATGTGGCACATATAAAAAATGGAATATTACTCAGCCCTAAAAACAAGCAAAATTGAGTTATTTGTAGTGAGGTGGATGGAGTTAGAGACGGTCATACAGAGTGAAGTAAGTCAGAAAGAGTAAAACAAATACCTTATGCTAATACATATACATGGAATCTAAAAAAATAAATAAATAAAAATGGTTCTGAAGAACCTAAGGGCAGGACAGGAATAAAGACACAGACGTAGAGAATGGACTTGAGGACACGGAGAGGGGGAAGAGTAAGCTGGGATGAAGTGGAAGAGTGGCATGGACTTATATATACTACTAAATGTAAAATAGATAGCTAGTGGAATCAGCTGCATAGCACAGGGAGATCAGTTCGGTGCTTTGTGACCACCTAGAGCGGTGGGATAGGAAGGGTGTGAGGGAGATGCTAGAAGGAGGAGTTATGGGGATATATGTATATGTATAGCTGATTCAGTTTGTTATACAGCAGAAACTAACACAACATTGTAAAGTAATTATACTCCAATAAAGATGTTAAAAAAAATTTCATAATGTTTCAAAGATCTCAGCCCCTGTAATTTTTCATTTATTCTTTTATTTATACACACAACAAATATTTATTCAGCAACTACTAATGTTTCAGTCATTAATCCTAATACTGTGGCTTGAAGATAGAGGTCACAGTCCAGACTTGAGGAGCTCACAGTTTAGTGGCACAGACAAGTATATATCAATAACAAAGGAATAAAAATGTACGCAGAGTAAGCCCAAGACGCTCTGGAAAACAGAGAAGGGATATGCTAACATTTTGGAGGATTGGGGAAGTATAAATAGAGGAGAAAACTTTCAGGCTGTATTTTGAAGGATAATCAGGAGTAATCCAGGTAGAGGCATTCAAAAAAATCAAGGGCAGCATAAGCAAAGGAACCTGGGAGCAAGAGAATGGTTTATTCATCAAGTAAGTTCCTTTTGGCCAAAGCCTAAGTCAGGTACAGAGTGCCTGGGGAAGAGGCAAGAAATATAGGTCAAGCGCATCACCATACAAGGGACACCTGTGGCCCAATATTCCTTAGATTTGGTCTCCTTAGAGAAGAATCAGACTATAAAGGGATTATAGCCAACATTGCTTTTCTACTTACCTATAGTACCAGCTTTGGGAAAGGTTTTTACTGTTCCAGATTTTAACTGCAAACAGCCTATTATGGGTATTAAAGACAACACTGTTGTTTTCCTAACTCCTTGAGCTTCTGGGTTTTCCACTTGCATCAACTCTTGGAGTAATGAGTTTGGCTGTTTACTGACCACTGCATGGTGTCTGGTCCTCCACCCTCATCTTAATGTTGAGAGCCACTATTATGAAAAGTAATTCTCCTTCACCCCAGACCTCACTCAGATAATTGCCCTAAGGTACCAAACCCTGGTTCAGATGGGACCTGAGGCTGCTTTACCTCTCTAGGACCTGATGATTTGAATGATTGGCTTTCCTACCACCCAGATTCTCTCATCCTGGATTTCATCTTATTCCCTCTTCATCTTATTCCAGAGCTCTCAGCATGCCCCACAGGTCATGTTATATGGTCTGGGGCCCCAAGAATAGAGTCTTGACTTCAGGGGGTCTTTGGTAATTGTTGATTTTTGTTTCTATATTAACAATCAACAAAGTGAAGGTGACTTGAATTTGGGATCAAATGGGCAGTATCAGATGAAGCTGTGAAATCTTCTGTCAGTATTGATGATTAACAAGTCCCCATAAAGCCCCTCGGGTCGTTTGAAAACTGGGGACAAAGGAAGCCTTATGTAGCCTGTTTGGAGTAACAACTGGATTTCTTTTCAAAGGAAGAAGAGTGGAAAGAGGGCTTTTCTTCTCAAGTTCAAGGATCTCCTTTTCTTAAAATAAGCATCTGCCAAACAACCCACCAGATATGTACAGCCCATTTGACTATTTGCTCAAATTTTTGCTGGGTGGACCACAGTGCCTCCATCATCCTGTTGAATCAGGTGGTTTCTACTGCTCTGGGGGGTTTCCCCTTGTGAAATTTATTGGGGCTGCGGATGCAGTGGGACTCTTTACGATGTGCAATCTCAGGTACCTCCCTAAAGCTTCCTCAGTGTCACACCAACAATACATAGAAATTTCTATACTTCTGTCAGAAATCTTCCCATCATTACAATAGGGTTACAGATCTTGTGGACAATTGTCAAGAGGCTACTGCCACTCACCAAGGAAGCTGAGAGAACCCCA
Organism: Balaenoptera acutorostrata; assembly: GCF_949987535.1. Classification (NCBI taxonomy): domain Eukaryota; kingdom Metazoa; phylum Chordata; class Mammalia; order Artiodactyla; family Balaenopteridae; genus Balaenoptera; species Balaenoptera acutorostrata. The sequence continues at coordinate 102,267,742 of NC_080068.1, read as the reverse complement.
ATGAAATGCTACACAGTTATGCTCAATTTTCTGTTCTATTGGCTTGTGAGCTCCTTGAGGGCAAAGATAGGCTTTGTTTTCATTCAAAAAGTATTCACTGAGCACCTGCTTGCTGTTTGTCTTGAATCTATCTTTTTGTCACATCACACAGAGCATGACCCAAAAGTGATGCTCAAAATATTGTTAACGGCATGCAAGGAAGGCCTGCCCTACACAGGTGTCCTCGCTCTTCCAACTTATTATTGACACCATGCTCTCTTGTTCCCATGCAACTACAGTGGTCTAACCTCAGACTCTATGGTGGTAATTATACCTGTTCATTGCTTCCTGCATAAATTTTGGAAATGATGTTAGCTGTAAGGCAAGAAAAGGGCAAAGAATCCCTGAATCTTCAAAAAAGGGAACCAGAGAAAAATGTGCTTTTGCAGGAAACTGATATGATTTCCACCTGAATCCTAGGTCCTATGGCATACCTGGCATACCTGTTTATCATTCCTTTTAGCATTAATCCTGTGTCTTTTACACCATTTCTATTTCTCTTCTTTCTCTTTTCTCTTCTTTCCACTTAAGTTTTGAGAAGCTTCTCTTTCCTGGAATAGTCACTGAGCCCTGGCCCCAAACTGGTGTATTCTTGTCCCTGTGGTCTGTTTTATTTGCCCACATCTGTCCAGATCTGTTGCCTTAGCCTGCCTGCACATGGTTTGGTCTTGCTACATGGAGTGTAGCTCCTACAAGCCTGGGTTTGTGTTATTCACTCAGACGTTCTGTGCTGACTGGCTTGACTCACCTCTCCCTGCCCTCCTAAGCCTGGATCTGAGATCTCTAACTTTTAGAATCTGAATACTTAAGGATCTTTTACTCCCGTGACTGGAACTTTGGGTAATAACATTTCTTTCTGTTGCTCAATACCAAGGGATGGGCACTAGGCAGACAGGTTTTTTGACAGACCTCCTAACTCTTGCCCTCATCCCCATGACTGGTATTCCTTTTACAGGACAAGAATTGGACTTGTGTGTTGACAGACTGGGACTCTTGGATATTCGTATTAGAAGCACCACCTTTTCCATATCTACTTATCTGCTACTCTACTTTGTCCATTGTACAGGATGTTAAAATGCATTAACTTGATAATTATGTCTAAAATCTTCAACTGTACAAGAAGAATCAAAGTGAAGTCACCGATGATGATTCTTTAGACATATTTTATGCAGACAAAACGTTGTACTAACTGCAATGTTCTATTTTAAACCAGTCATTTGGGGGAAGGCTGATAGAGCCTCAGTCTGCTCATTGTTCCTTCCAAATGCATCATTCCAATGTCCTGGCTCCGTGAATGAACCTTCGTGCATCACTGCTCTGAGGTTTATCTGTATCATACTGATAACAAGATTAAAAAATACCACAATGTAGGGAATGTTCTGAATTTGCTTCTTCAAGGACATTTTCTTATAAGGATAACGAAAATGTTGGCTATGAATATTTAACTCACACCACACCTAATTTCTAACCATATTTTAACATCTGTTTTTCAAGATTGTAGAGGGAATACCTACCCTTGATACATGGGCAAGGAGGCAGTCCCTTGAAGGCTCCTAAGGACCAAAATTCGATAAGGATCTTATACTTATTAAAGATCCATATTTCACTTAAAAATAATAACTTTGAAGTGTTTTTATGTCCTTCTAAGCCTAAAATATGGATTTTGTTTGTCTTAATTTCAATAGCAAAACTTTTATCAAGTCAATAATAAATACAAAGCAGTCATGAAAACACAGTTGAATGAATTGTCATTTTCTGAGTTTCAAGATGGTAGAAGAAGGGAAGGAAAGAAGGTCCATAAAGATATCTTAGTAAAGTTCTGTCTTGACATCCATATTTGCTGGCATGTTTCATTCACTGGGTAAGTACTAGGGATCCAGAAATAGAAGACAACATCTTTACGCTCTGTGATAGTTTTTAGTGACTGTTAAAACATTTCCAGTTGTCCCCCTTCTGGGCACTTCCTGGCTGCTGTGTGGTTGGGTGAGTCATGTGGCTAGTTCTGGCCAATGAGTTGTGAACAAAAGTGCTTGTATCACTCCAAGTGAGAACATTTCATTATTAGTACAAGGCTTTATATATTTCCTCTGCCACAGTGGCTGGCTGTTCTGGAGATAGTCTGCTCCCCTTGAGTGTGAATAAAACCTGTGAATATAATGGGATATGACTCCTTTGATTACATTACTAATCAGTCTACTTTGAGTTAATCAAAAGAGAGTTTATACTGAATGGGCCTGGCCTAATCAGGAGAGCTCTTTCAAAGAAGGTAAAGCCTTAGAGAGGCACTTCCTTGCTGGCCTGAAAGAAAGCAAACAGCTAATGAAGACATTGATCACTTAATCATAAGGAGCTGAATTCTACCACAAAACTTGAATGAGCTTAGAAGAGAACCCTAAGCCTTGGATGAGATTTCAGCCATGGTCAGCACCTTGATTTCAGCTCTGTGAGATTATGAGCAGACTATCCAGCTAACTCATGCCCATAAGCAACTCATACAGTCAATTTATTCATTTAAGCTGCTATGTGTGTAGTAGTTTGTTACAGAGCAAGTGAACTCTAATACGGTCTTGAGAGTCTTCCCAGGACTAATACTTTCCGACTATGAGAATGAGTTCTGAAAGAATGAGTAGAATAATCCAGGTGAAGAATGATGGCAGGGAGGATATATTAAAATGAAGGAATAGCAAATGCTAAGGTTTAGAAGCAAGAGAGACTATGAAGTGGCATAGGAACTGAAAACAACTTAGTTTACGTTAACAGGGCTGGTAGTAAAAATATTCAAAAACCCATAAAACCCTACATTGTGGTTGACTGGGTTCTCTGGAAGCAGATACTGAAACAAAATTAGTTGTGCCAAATGTTTATTATGTGTTCATTGTGACAGGAAGAAGGAGGAAGGGAGATTGGGCAGGGAGAGATGTTGCACCAAGATCCAAGTCCAACAAAAATTTGGCCAATCCCACAGGGAAGTCTAGAGAAAATGTTGTGTATCAGAAGGGTCCCCACTGAGCTGAAATGGCCAGGCCCTTAAACCACATCTTGCTTATTTATTTGATATGGAAGAGCATGGCCCCTGTTCTCGGCAGCCAAAGCAAGTCCTGGAGAGATTTCTTGCAAAGAAATAGTAAGTGCTTCAATGAACGAGGATTTGGGCCGTCCATCTCTGTCTGCCACAAACTCCAACCGACTGGAGCAGAGGGCAGACATAACACAGGAACAGGAGATGCATAGCAGAATCAGGCAGTCACTCTAGTTAATGGAGCTTGGAAAATTCTGGGGACTACTAAGGGGAAGACCAGGCAAGTGGTAGGGACATTCTGGGAGCTCAGGCCATGACTATTTAGCAAATAGTATGAAACATTTCAATTTTCTGCCAACTGGAATGTATGAATCAGTGCATATCAGCTTAATATTTGTCCCGTATAGAGATTAGGTCTGAGGAGAATGTAAAGACCAGACAAAGAGGGGTTCATGTTGTGATCTGAGGCTTTGCATTTCATATCACACCCAGGCTGAATCAGAACAACCACTGCCTACTCTTTCCACCATGAATGGAGTTGTTGTTGATCAAAGAACTTACCAAGACTCTGAGGATAGGGAACATGGTTACCAAAAATCATTCAATATTAAAGCAGTAATATAGACTATAGCATGCAGTGCTTCTGAGCTTATGGTTAATTTTTATTCTTTGCACAACTATGTCTTCATCTGAACTGTGTTCTCCTTTAAGCTGTTGCCTGCCAATCCCATGATTTCATTAATCTTGGCCAGAAGTGTCCCTCAGTTATGCAACATCAAAGCCACTCTGTCCCTTTCATGCCCTCATTTATAAAGCTCATCCCAAGGCTCATCCATTTTCCATGACATGGTTTGTCGTTAACAGATTCATACTGCTCATTGCTCTTGAGTCCGTTGTCTGAGATCTACTGAGGTGTCCTTAAACTCCTCTGGTTGCTGAATTGCAACTTGCTCATCAGTGACCGGTGGCACCATTTAGCTGCTCTGCTCACTTGCCAAGAAGTGTCTGAGGCCTTCATGTACTCTCCTCTCAGGTAGAGTTGGGGCACTCAGCAGTCCTGGGAAATCTCACATCTACAGAGCAAGATGGAAGGTAAAAGAGATAGTGACATTGGAGGAGGTGGGAAGGAGCACAAGAGTGCCATCAACAATTCTTCTGTCCTCACGTGGAGGGGGAAATATTCTAAAATTATTGTATAGACAAAAGAATCAAAAAGATTATTTGGTCCAAACCTCCCAGTTTATAGATGAGGATTCCCAGAAAGGTACATAGCTTGTCCTAGATCACCCAGCAAACTTGTGAGATTTGACCAAGTAGTTTTCTCCACTTTGCAGTCTGAAGGACAATGAGGGGTGGAAGATGCTAGCCACCCACAGAAGGCAAAGGGGAGAAAATGGAAAGCAGAGGGGACAAGAATGGAGAAAAGAAAAATAAGAAAGGACAGAAAAAGAGAATGGGAGGGAACAGCTATGACATTAAAGAAATTAAGTTGTATTTTAGATCTGCAAGAATTTTAAAAAAGGTTCATTTTCTTTACCTCTTGACTATGAAATCTGTAAGGATGAAGAAAGACAAATGGTTTTTATTGATTCAGAATTTCAGAGCTGGAAAGAAACTAAGGGATAAGGAGTTTGAGGCCCCAAAATGGACAAAGAGATTGACCAGGTTTGTTCAGTGAGTTTAGCACACTGGACTTGTGAATGGTGGGGGCCTTGTCCCAGGATCTGCCTTGATATAATTTCCCCTTGTCCCACCTGGTGCAGACATGTGGCATGGGAATCAAGAGCACAAGCTGAAATGAAAGGGATGGGGGCAGGTCTCAATTCTGTACCTTCCCACATGAATGTCTTCTGGTAAGTGCCTCTACTCCCCCGTTTTCTGGATCACTCACATCTCTGGATTCAGCATTAACAATCTTAGAGATATACTGGCATTTAAAGGTACAAGTTCAAATTCAATGAACACAAAGGGAGGAGTACTGGGACTTTATTGAAAAAGTAAGATGAAGAAAAAATTATAGTCATTACTCAGTATCCATGGGGACTTTGTTCCAGGACCAACCCTTCCATACCCAAATCGATGGATGCTCAAGTCCTTTATAGAAAATGGTGTGCTCAGGTCTATTCTCTAGTAGGTCTGCGTCTTTATTGTCGTCTTGTCCCTGGGTTCTTCATGACCATTTTTTGTTTGTTTGTTTTTTAGATTCCATATATATGTGTTAGCATATGGTATTTGTTTTTCTCTTTCTGACTTACTTCACTCTGTATGACAGACTCTAGGTCCATCCACCTCACTACAAATAACTCAATTTCATTTCTTTTTATGGCTGAGTAATATTCCATTGTATATATGTGCCGCATCTTCTTTATCCATTCATCTTTCGATGGACACTTAGGTTGCTTCCATGTCCTGGCTATTGTAAATAGAGCTGCAATGAACATTGTGGTACATGACTCTTTGAATTATGGTTTTCTCAGGGTATATGCTCAGTAGTGGGATTGCTGGGTCGTATGGTAGTTCTAATTTTAGTTTTTTAAGGAACCTCCATACTGTTCTCCACAGTGGCTGTTAGAGAATGGACTTGAGGATACGGGGAGGGGGAAGGGTAAGCTGGCACAAAGTGAGAGAGTGTCATGGACATATATACACTATCAAATGTAAAATAGATAGCTAGTGGGAAGCAGCCGCATAGCACAGGGAGATCAGCTCGGTGCTTTGTGACCACCTAGAGGAGTGGGATAGGGAGGGTGGGAGGGAGGGAGATGCAAGAGGGAAGAGATATAGGGATATATATATATATGTATAACTAATTCACTTTGCTATAAAGCAGAAACTAACACACCATTGTAAAGCAATTATACTCCAATAAAATGTTTAAAAAAAAAAGGAAAGAAAATGGTGTATATTTGCATATAACCTACACATAACCTCCATGTACTTTAAATCATCTCTAAAATGCATATAATACCTAGTACTATGCCAATGCTATATAAATATGGGGCAAATCCAAGTTTTCCTTTTGGGCACTTTCTAGAATTTTTATTTCAAATATTTTTGATCCACTGCTAGTTGAATCCTCAAATGTGGAACCCAGGGGTATGGAGAGGCAAAGGTATTTATGTTTACGTAGTGATTAAATTTGAACTTTCCCTTCTTCATTTCAGTCATATCCAAACAGAAGTGAAATCCTAAATGGTAATATCTGTTTTTCTTGATTGTGACTTTATACACTAATTATTTTCATGAAAACCTTGAGATGGCTTGCAAACAAAGCTGGCACTCTCAATCACTGACGATTAGAGGAGAAACCTGTGCTCAGGGATGAGGGCTTTGCCCCACACCAGTGTCCCCATGGAGGGTGCCAAAGGGGAATGCAGTGCTCAGACCTGATTTTTACTGCAGCAGCCCTGGTGCAGTGTGGAGCATAGGTTTCGGGAGGATGGGGGGAGAGTGATTGGAGGCTCTGCAGACAGAGATTTCCCTGATCTCATAGCCAGGCAATGTACGAGGCCATGCTCCTCCTACTTCACCAGGGCAGGCGGGGGCTGTCCTGAGAGGTGTGGGCTTGCACACATATCCAGGATTTTTCTGCAATTCTTCTCTCCTTTAGACATTGATAAATGCTGCTTTGTGAAGTGTGATTGCTGCACACCCACAGGTACCGTGATTAGAATCTCTTCAACAATGGGAGAGAGGCCCAGCTCACTCTTTTTTGAAGAAATATAATAGGGTTACAAAAACTGTACCTTATTTAAACGTTTATATTGAAATATTTAAACCTTTTCTTCAATTAAACTTTTTGCAAGGGCAAGAGTACAAATAGCCTAAGAGAAAATAGCTTAAGACATTACTAAAAAACTAGTTCATAGTGTATTACAGGGGGCATATACAAGTTTAAGATAAAATGATGAATGTTTTCCTTCAACCTCCCGGTCTCTCACTGGGACTGTGTGAGGAACCTGAACAGCCCCTTCTGGAATGGATGAAGGCCTTAGAGAAGTTGAGGTCCAGGCCTGGACTAAGGGACCCTTCTTGCCTACCACCCCTAGCCTCATTCACTCCCCACAACCCCATCATGGGTGACAGACTTGGATCATGGTGTCTGGAAGGAACTGGTTCTAACCAGCTGACTGACTTCTCACTGGGATTTGGCTAACAGGATAGGGGGTAGAATGGGGAATTAGTTTATTAGATGACTGCCTACTTTAAAAATGTCCTATCTGCTAAATGTTAACCTAATGATAAATGTTAGTAACTTGGTTCTTACTACCTGGCTGACTCTGCATAGGACATTCTTTTCTGCTCTCAACAATTCTCTAATGACACATTTATAAAATAGGTCTAATTAATATTTTACCTATCTAAAGCAGAGACATGGATTGAATGACCTCTTGGAATCCCTTCTTGCTGCAAGGTCAATGCACCTGAGGAAGAGGTAGCATGCTGGAGAGCAGTGCTTTTCAAAGTGGGTCCCCAGACCAGAAGCATCAGCATCACCTGGGAACTTGTTGGAAATGCACATTTTGGGCTCCACCCCAGACTTACTGAATCATAAACTCAGGGGGTGGTGCCCAGGAAACTGTGTTTCGGAGGATTTTCATACATACCCAAATTTGAAAAGCTCTAGTGTAGAGAATGAGCAATACCTCTTCCTTAGGGGATGGCTTAATCTCTCTGAGCCTCAGTTTTTTCATCCACCAAAGAGGAATAAATAACTCTTTCAAATAATCGTCACAAATTTTAAATGATATAAGAGCACCTAAGACACAGTAAGTGCTCAATAAATGTCAGCTGGAGTCAAAGGACCAGAAAGGTTGAAGAGGAGACTGGAAAAAAAAAAAAAAAGGAATGAAAACACAGTCTTCATTTTTTCCTTATATAACATCTTTAGCATTATATAATTTGCAATTTGCATGCAAAACACCCCACGTCGGGGCATCATAGAAGCCTTGGAAAATCCAATATTATGCAGACAGCCCGAGATTCTGGCTGCTAAACCAGGCTTCAAAACTAATTTTCTCTCTTTAAGGAAGTGACATTTGTGCATTCAATACAGCAGCAATAAATTTAGGATTTCTTACCACCCCCTGCTTTCCAGGACGTTATTATTTTTATCAATAGCAAAGCTATTCTTTTTCAGTTTTTGGAGCTGTTTTTGAATCGTCCCCTTTCATCCACACTGTAGTTATCAGCAGAGTAAACAGCTCATTAGAAAAAAAAAAAAAAAAGCCAACAAAATCTAAAACCATTTTTAATGGTAGAAATGTGATTAGAGCATTTAATTAGACTCCAGAAAGTACACTTTCCATTAATAGTTGGGGATACATTCCATGTCAATTAAAAAAGGATTAACAGTGAAGGCTTGAAAATTTGGACTCAGATGTAGCCTGAATTTTGAGGCTGTTTTTATTAGCGGGCTATGACTGGGGAAGTGGTCAGAGAGCACAAAAGCAGTGCTGTTTCTCCTTAGAAATTTTCCAGATATTTAGAAAGCCTCTTCATCCTCACAGGTGGGGCATTGCTGGTCTCCTTGGAGAGTATAAGAGACTGACCTCTGAGACCCAGGTTTGAGTTTAAAAGGACTGAGAGAGACAGTACTAGGTAGAATGGGTGATTGATCAAGTGACTTCAATTCTACCCCTTCCTTTTGGGGCTGGCCCTCTAACTCCTTTTCCTCCCACTTCTCTAAGACCCCAGGGGCAGAGTGTTTCCCTTTAAATCTCTGATACCAATGTGGGTTAGAAATTCGTTCCTCTCTCATGGCCTGTTTTACACAGAGAGAGGTTATTTTTATTGGCTATTGATTTGATATGGAATGTGAGCTTGAAGTGAGGAAGATAATGTGGTCAAAATCCCCCAAAGAACATGAGTTCTAGAGATAGTGGTGTTGATGAGATCAGAGGGTAAATACTGTCCATGTCCAGTGGAACATTGAAGATCACGAGAAGTGAGGGAATTCTTTTATCCTTTAGTCAAGGACACAAGGGTCTGGATTGAAAAGGAAGAGAAAGCCGCACATCCAGAAGTCAGGTAGGTGTAGAATGGACAGACTAAAAGAGAGTTGAGGGAGGGGACTAAGAACATTCCCCTATTGAATACATATTGATTAAGTGCCTACTATATAGCCAGGCACTATTCTCCATGGAACTTAAAATGAACTCATTTTTATTGGCCTTGTGTTAATGACACTGGAGACAACCTAAAACAAGGGCAGGAGATTAAGTTCTTACCATTTACACAAACCTTTCCATGTTTAACTCATTAGACCCTCATGAGAGGTAAGCAAGGTAGGTTTTGTTACCCATATTTTAGAAAAAATGGAATTGATATCCATCAAGTAACAAATGTGTAGCACCAGGAGGATATCCCACCTCTCCATATTCCAATTCCCATGGTCTTTACATTGTACCCTGGTGGTCCCAGATGGTTCAACGCCTCTTTGGCGCATCCAAGAAGTCAGAAGGGAATTAAAACCCTCCTACTTCCTGTAAGAAGCCCACTGAAGCCCTGCTTCAGTGTGAACCTCACTCATTGGCCATGAGTTATTGTAAGGAAGAATGATAAAATGTAGATCAAAGCTCATTACTTTATTCAAAATATTTGGGGAGTGTCTACTAAGTGGCAGGCACCATGCTAGGTTCTTTTGCTACAGACATGCAATGAGCACAATGTATAGCACAGTGTCACTTAAGTCGAAATGTGACAGCCCCTGCAGAATAATACAATCTGTGTTCATGAGGGCACATGATAAAAGTCAATGCACGGAGGGTGGTTTTTCAGTTTGTTTTTGGTTTTTCCTAATCTCCACTAATCAGCAGAATGGATCCAGAAGAGAAAGGAAAGATTGAGAAGTAGGATGGGGCTAAAAAGGCAAACAGAAAAGCGGAGTCATGTGTGGACTGCTATTGATGCTTGAACACAAATTGAGACAAATGACTGAAGGTACCATTCAAGTTGACAGCCCCTGAAGTCCAGAAAAGCAGAGATGAATCAAGAACTCACAGGCTCCTTGGAGGGAACACGTGAATCAACAAGTCCCGGCAGCAAGTGGACTCCTTACCAGAATTGCAGCTTCCTACTTTAAGCAAGTGCTTTCTTAGGCGCTCAGCCTGGGGGTGGGGTTGCTTTTGGGCCAGGGAGGGATTTGTTTGGTGTTGGCACTGCTGGGCCTATTAAACTGAGGTTGCAAACTCATGAAGTTGAAGTGTGAACACGCTCCCGCTCTTGGTGGTGCCGTGGTTGGGGAGGAAGGCTGGAGGCCCCTGATATTCTTGGCTACGGGGACTTTTCTCCTACACGAGATCTCCTGAGGAACATCATGTTCTAGCACATTGTAAATAAAGGCAAGAGAGCATTTAACAGCACCCAGGACTCAAGTAACTTTGTCTTTTGTGCATAAGCAGAGCATTGGAGGAGGAGAGAGCCAAGGCTCTCACCCCCTCCCAGGGTACCTGCAAGGAAAAATCTCAGTAACCGTGATCATTTGAAAAGGTTATAAAATGCCTTTTTTCTTTTTCTCCTTTTCGTCCCTGGAAATCTCAGTGGCTATGTCTCACCAGCAGGTCCTGAGCTCGCTGTCTCTTTCTGTCTCTATCGCAATCTCTTCCTCTCTGTCTCTTTCCCTGATTCTTTCTGTGACTCTCTCTGTGCTTCTATCTCTTTCTGAGTCTGTCTTTTGGTCTCCCTCTCTTTTTTTTCTCTCCCATGCCTGTTTCTGTATGTGTCTTTGTTTATCAGTCTTTATCTCTCAGATTCTCTGATTCTCTCTCTTCCTCTATCTCACTCTCTGATTCTGTCTCCATTTCCCTCTATGTTTCTTTCTCTCTGCCTCTCTGTGGTTCCCCCTCTGCCTCTGTCTCTCTGATCATCTCTCTGGTCTCTCCCTCATTCTCTCTCCTTCCTTCCCTCTCTCATTAATCCCTTTCCTCCCACCTTGTTCTCCTTTCCTAGTTGCTCCAGGATTCCTGGGAAAGGTTGAGTAGCTCTTACCCAGGCCCTGAGAAATTGAGAAGAAGCAATATTGTCCTACTAAACAATTATAGTTTAGGACTATGGACAGCCCATGGGATTTCTTTCCTTGCCTGATATCCCATCCCCTTAAATTTTTAGCTTACATCATATCTATGCGTTTGTGCCACAGCAGCCTAGAAAAGCAGAGCTGAAAGGACCTTCAGATACATAGAGCACCGATCTTCATTTCTCACGTGGAGAAACTGAGGACCACAAAAGTGACTTATTCAGGAGCACACAGCCTATTTATCTCAGAATCAAGGCTGAAATAAATATTTTTGAGCACCAGTTCAAAGTTCAAAGAAATAACTTATTCATCAGTCAATTATCCAAACATATTTAATGAAACATACTATCTTCAATATATTATATTAGACTCCAGGACAGTGGATGGAATATAACTCATGATTTGTACTCTTGAAAGCCTACAACCTACATGAGGAAGTTATGTGTTAGAGTGTTAGGAAACATACAAATTACACCTCTTTTTTTCCCTTCCTGAATTTAGAACATAATGAGCATTAAGACAATAAGGCATGGAAAAGCTGGAGGTCAAATGATTAGTTTTACTACCGGTGAATAATTGGAGAATGTGGCTTTAGAACTGTGGCCGAATGAGCATGCTCATTTACTCTGCCTCAAGTCTAGACTTTAAGACAATTTCTCGAAGGAAAGTTTAGGTCCACCAGACAGACACAGCTATGCAGGATCATCACCTTATGCCAGATCTGGGTAGAAAGGAAATGGGAGAATGAACCCCCAAGACTTGTGGATTCTTAATAGATTAGCTGCACCAAGAAAGAAATGTGGACCAGTGACTACTAAACCCTCCTGATCTCCTCTACCAGCTGGGGAGAAAAACCAGGGAAACACCCACATGAAACCACAAGATTGGGAGACAATATGGAAAAGTGAAGGTCCCCACTGCCTAAAACTTTCCTGAAAATTTAGTTCTCTGAACCTATGGAGCTTAACCACTAAGTCTGTAATCAACCAGGGATTACACTGTGAGAATAAGGGTTACACTGTGATCCCTTGTAAGAGATGAACAGCACATAAGGAGAATCTGGCTACCATCTTCCTGGGCCAGCTCCTGAATACTTTCACTCTCAATGGGGACAATATCACCTCTAAGGGCCATCCTTAGGGTGATGAGGGTGAAAACATCTTAAGTAACACAACAGTTTGTTGCCCTCCAAAGCTGAACTCTACCTGACAATATAAACAGGTATTTAGTATACCTGTACTATTAAAATTCTATGAGGGGAGGATCAAGTAGGACAAAAAAAAAAATGTCTAAAAAGCTCCTGGGGGAAGTTGTATTGCCCCTATTGAGAATGTGTGTGTTAGGGAGCTGGCCCAGAAGATGATGGTAATAATTTTAAAAGGCTGATAAATACTGTCCTAATACTAATCTTGAGTAAGATGTGTATCCTCCAGGGACCACAAGTGTGCAGTTTGGTTCTTTCTCCAGAAAGCTGTGAGGTCAGCAAAAAAGAGAAAGGAAGATGCTTATATCCAACAAACAGTGTCTTTTAAGAGAAGAAGAAGGACCTGCCTAAGATGTGGGTTACATTGCTGGAAGTTAGCCAAACATTTTGGGAAGGATGAGGGACATTGTAGGGGGAAATGGTGAACTAGTAGCATGTTCTCCCAAAGCACTAGGGATGTCACAGTGAGAAGTCTGATTCAAGGCTTGGAAGTTTCAAAACCTGGAGAAAGACCAGGACTGAGATAAGGGTAAGGTAAGTGAGGTACCTGGGGTATAAAATGTAAGGACCTGGCACTTGGATGACCTGACAGTAGGCAGGCATCTCCTTAAATGTTGCCCCCCAATGTGCCTCACTTGCCTCACCCTAGTGCCAGACCTGAGAAGGACAGGAGCTTGAGTTGCCCTTGGCAGAGTTTATGATATTCATCAACCCCTTGGGGCTAGGTATCTGGTAGCTTCACCAGATGTTTTGGTTCAGGAATGTGCAGGGATTGAACGTCCAGCTGAACAAATGTGCAGAGAAGAAGGAAATTTTTCCCATGGGAAAGGTGTTTTAGTCTAGGCAATTCTGCAGCAAGGAAATATGCTGTCTTCATTTACATTAGCTCTCAGGTTCTTTATCAGGAAAATCTGCATCCTTTAGGTAAAAAAAAAAAACACTGCCCCTTTCCATATTATCATTGCAGGTGTATGGTGAGGGAATTGAGGACCAGGATAAGCTTATACAGTTCTTTTTGATGTAGTCGGGACTGAAATCCACATCTGCTATCTAAACCATCAGGAGTGATTTAACAATCATCATTGTTATCACAAGGTAACAATGAATGGGCTCCTAATAAAGGAACAGGTCAAGCCACAAAACGGCGGTGAGTGTGGTGTGAAAAAAAGGTGTGGTTCTTTTTACAGAAAACTGATTATTTTTGTGTTGATGCTCCTTTGGTGTGAGTGACTGTGAATATAGACACAGAAGAGGCTCTGTGTGAGTGTGTGTACACGTGCACACGTGCTCAGCATACGTGTAAGTGGGTGAAGGTGATTTGACTTAATTATATGCCTCATTCACTCAGATAGAGGAAAATAGAAATTAACTTCTATTATTTCACTAATTCTACCCCTTCGCCTGCATCTTCACAATGACGCCTTTGAATATAGATCCTTCATCTACAGTGCCCATAATTGCAGGGGCTCCTCCCCTGACAATTCTGCTTAGAGCAGCATTCACAAAACGCTCCTTTGCCAATTATGTTTTAGAAAACAATTCCCAGGACTGCTGCCATCAAATTTCCTTTCCACAAATATGGATACACCCTCTCCGAAAGCTGAATGAATAAACTTCCTTAGATATTAGCTTCAAGTTGACCTGTCTTCCTCCTTATCCATTTTATTAATAGGTTTCTCTTTTCAGATACTTTAAAAATTAGAGGAGTCAAAAATTATTTTCAGGACACGGAAACATGGACCTCCTGAAGGAGCTCTGAAAATGTAGAGTTTGGATTCCATAACGGATGACCTAATCATTTGAGTGCTGTGGGCTGAGCCCATGCAAAGCACTGTGAAGGGATGCACAGTCAGAGGAGGTGCGGTCCAGAGTGCTTAGTGCATTCTCATGCTCCTCTGAACCTGCTTTGTGACTCCCTATGGCCACATCCCCACTCACCACCTCTCCCCCTGCCTGCAACACCCTCCTCATTTCAGTCTGGATCTCTCAAATCCAGCTGTCCCTTACATCTTTAGGATTCCTTCTGTGGAAGGGTTGTTTGGTTGACCTTGTTGGAGTTTCTTAACCTCTCTCTCAGTTTTATAATCTGTAAAACTAGGATAATAGTGGTTCTGGCCTCTTTGGCTTATGCATGGATTAAAAGAGTTAATACACATCAAGCTTCTAGAACAGTATCTGGCATACTGTGTTTTATAACTATAAGTAGCTGTTGTTTGTGTTGTACTGTTTATTTGACAGGGGGAGGGGATGGAAAGAACAGAAAAGGGAAGAAACATAGAACTCCCAAGAAAGTCAGAGTCAGCAGGTGCTATGGACTGAATTGTGTGTCCCCAAAATTCATATGTTGCAGGTCTAATCCCCCAAGGTGATGTATTTTGAGATGGGACCATTAGGAGATACATAGGTTTAGATGAGATCATGAGGGTGGTGTCCATAGGATGGGATTAGTGCCCTAAAAGAAGACACCAAAGAGTTTACTCTCCCTCTCTAAGTCATGTGAAGATAAAGCAAGAAGGCAGCTGTCTGCAAGCTGAGAGCTCTCATCAGGGTCTGACCATGCTAGCACACTGATCACAGACTTTCTAGCCTCCAAAACTGTGAGAAATAAATGTCTGTTGTTTAAGCCTCCCAGTCTATGGTATTTTGTTATAGCAGTTTCAGATATAATAGAAGGGTAGGAACCAGGTTATTGGCATTTCAGACTCTTTCCAAGGGTCGTTTATTGCTGGGATGTGGGTTATTTCTGTTCTCCACTTCACCCCAATCTGACTCTTATTTTAGTATTAGCCTATACTGGTGAGAAAACAAGAAAAACACATTCAGTCCTTCTTTATAGTCCCCATCCACACACAGCTCAGAAGATGCAGCTGAGCATGGTGGGATGAAGTGCCTTTCAAAGTCCATGGTCAAGACTTTGTCCTCTTTTCCCGTGGGGTCCTGGGTGTTAAGCATAAAATCTAATCTCCTTGGGGCTTCTGGGCTTTCTTATCTCTGAGGCAGTTTGGGTGAGCGGACTGACCCAGATACCCTTGATTAATCTAGAAGGAGAAGGGAGGCTGTTAGGATCCCATACAGAAAACTTAGAATCCACCACCACTCTCCTGAGAAACCTGAATGGGAGGAAAGTCAGGTCAGCACTGCGTATTTGTAGAGCTATGAGGACAGCAGCACATCATTTCTTTTTTTGGCAATTGACCCTTGGGTGAATTGGTTGAGATCCAAGAATTCTTACCTCTTGAATAAGATGACTAAGAACTCCTCTACCTGTGTATGCAGAGTTCTGGGTGAACCCACGAGGCTCTAGAGTCTCTAGCATAGTACTCACAGTTCCTGAATGAGACATCCTTTCCCTTGGTCCCTTTAGCTGGGACAATTTGTTTACCACTTCTCTTGCTTTCTCTTGCTCATCTTTCAGCTTAGATATAACTTCTTTTGGAATTTGTTTTCCTGATCCTGCAAGCCTTGGTTCTGCAACTCCAACTTCCCTGCCATGTCTCCTCTGTTTTCTCAGCACCCACTGCACATATCACAGTGAATTGTGCTTGCAAGTTTACCTCCTGAGTGCTCCACAAAGTCCTGATCTCCTTAAGTGCTGGGTCTGGCCCTGTGAGCTGCTTACCACTAGCACTGAATACAGAGCCTGGTACGTTGTAAGAGTCCAACAGTTCAGTGATTATTGATAGGAGATCTAAGAAATGAAAAGGGTCCCATTTGGAGAAAATCTTAGGAGGAAAAATGTTCAAGACAATGGAAGAGCAAGTGCAAAGGCCCTGAGGTAGATTCATCTTGAGAAAGAAGAATGAGGATCAATGTGGCTACAATATGGAGAGCCCAAAGGAGGATGGGAAGGAGAAATCTAAAGAGAGAGATGAGGACTATAAGTGCAAGGGGAAGCCTTTGGAAATTTTTATCAGGGGAATGGTACAATCTGATTTTAAAAAGATCACTCTGGTTGCTAAGTGGAATTGAGTGGAGGAGGACAGACATGGAAGCTGGGAGATTATTGTAATTCTCAGTTTCTATTTGGAGTCTCGGAATTGGTGTGCCTCTATTAATTAAAAAAAATAACAATGACAAAATATTTTCTATTATAAAGGGTTTATTTTCAACAGTCTGTTTATCAGGCATTTTTGGAAAACTGGAAAACCTTTCAGTTGTTCTCTTTCAAACTGGAAATTATGGCTTTTCATTATAAATTTCTTCTTAGATTAGAGTATAATTTTCTTTTATTACAAAACCAATATTAAACAAACAGAAAGGAAACAGAAGAAAGAAAACAATTCACCTCTCCGTCTTAGAAAATCAAGTATTTATTTTAATTTCTCTTATAGTTCCCAACCATGAGCATAGAGGTCGGGAACTATAAGAGAACTTAAAGTAAATACTTGGTTAAGTTATAATGATGATGGATATATAGTGTACTGAATTCTGTTGTTTTCACATAATGGATACCACAGGCTTTCCCCACATTCTGTACGTGTGCTTAGCTCCGTGTCTGACATATAATCAGCAATAAAAGTTAAAACGTTAGCTTTCCTTCCACTCCTCCTCCTGCATCTATTTCTATTATTGTGTTAGAATATATTCTTCATAGTGATTACTTTTTTAAATTTCAAAGCATTTTATCAAGTGAACAATCATTTAAAAAAATAATTTACACTCGGATATTTAGTCAACTCACGTTATTTTCAATCTTATATAAGTTATTGCTTAATTAAAATTTATTGTGTTTATAACGTTTTACCTTTTGGATTATTGCCTTTGAACAACTGTTTCCAAAAGATAAAATTTTTTAAGTAAAAATTTGTTTCCCCTCTATCAAATATTGCAGACTTGAAATATATATAATAAGCAAAAATAAAGCTTACTTGCCACCCTACCCTACCTCTGAGAGGTAGTCCCAGGGTTCTTCAAAACAGCTGAAAATTCCTATCTTAGAATAAATAACCAAGGATAGAATTTTGGGTGAAAATCTGTAAATATTTCTTGAAATCGCTATACGACTCTCCCCTGTGTATTTTTCTAAGGCATTGAAATCATTTGCCTTGCTTCCAGAAAAGTACAAACAGATCAGTTTCCCAACTACACTGCCAGCAGTGGGTATTGCCACTTTAAAAAATTTTGTTAATATAGTAGGTATAAATTGCATCTCATTAATATTTAAATTTACCTATCTTTGAATATGAGGGAATTTTCATTTAATCTTCACCTTACCTTTCTTACAAAGATATTGTTTTGATTCTATTTTATGGATGGGGAAACTGAGGCTGAGAGAAATTAAGTAACTTTGTGTAAGTCAGAGTATGTGATGATGGAACCAAATTTGGAACTTTGCTCTGTTGGACCTCACTGCCGATTACTTGCCTCTAGCAGGTATGCATATGCAATGCCTATTTATGTATTGTGAACTTGATTTTTTTCTCACTAATTTGAATTTTATGTTGGTATGTATTTATTTTCTTGGCATATTTAATGCAAATATTTTTCCCAAGGACTTTTAAAAGATCCATTTAGCAGGAAATATTTAAGCTAAGGGAGCCATAAGTTGAGCCAAGAGGAGGTCTAATTTTATTAGTTCGCTAGGTGTGTGATTGCAAGAAGCAGAAGACATTTTTACAATGTTTACTTACAAAACTTCCTTGGGGTTTCAAAAAGTGAATGAAACAGAAAAACCTCATAATAACTCTAAGGGCTGAGAGGTCCCCTGCTGATTGCTTTAGGTCCTAATAAAATTCCCTACAACTCAAACATTCCTCATGTCCTTTTACTCTTATTTTCAAGGTGGGTATAATAAATAATGTTTTTACAGATGAGGAAAATGAGGCAAAAATGTGAAATAACTTTCCTAACATCAGAGAGATTTTAAGTAGCAGAGAGGTATTAAACAGATGTCTGGAGGAGTCCAAAACACATGCTTTTTCTGCAATATCATATCTAAAGATGTCCAAAGAGGTGATTGTTTAGAGCAAATTATAGGCTTGAGAAAACTTTCAGTGGAATGGCACCAATAAGCAAGGTGTAGATCACTTCAATAAGAAGAAACTGGCTGGGAACCCAGGTCTGTCCACTGTGGTGGTAGGTAGCGGGAAGGAGGGGAGATTTGAGAAACTCATGCTTCCTCTTTACCTTCTTTCCTCTTTTTGTTCCTCCCTCCTTCTATTTGTCTATCCCTTCATCCATGCATTAAAAATATATTGAATGCAATGTACCACCATACAGAGATATTACTTAGTTATTGACTATATTCCACACACTGTTCATTTGTTACCCATGACTCATTTATTTTGCAACTGGAAGTTTGTACCTCTTTATCTTCCTTACCTATTTCTTTCCCTCCATCCTCCTCTCCTCTGGTAACCACTTGGTTGTCCTCTGTATCTATAACTCTCTCTTTTTTTTTTAAAATGTATGTTCATTAGTTTTTTAGATTCCACATGTAAGTGAAATACAGTATTTGTCTTTCTCTGACTTATTTCACTTAGCATAATACCCTCAAGGTCCATCCACATTTTCACAAATGGCAAGATTTCATTCTTTTTATGGCTAAGTAGTATTCCATTGCATATGTATACCACATCTTCTTTATCCATTCATCTGTTGCTGGGCACTTATTGTAAGTAATGCTGCAATGAACATAGGGGTGCATATATCTTTTCTAATTAGTGTTTTTGTTTGCTTTGAAAGTAGTATCTTTGCATGGTGACATATTATAACTAGACTAATCATGGTGATCATTTTGAAATGTATAGGAAAAAATCACCATGTTGTGTAACAGGAACTAACATGTGTTGTAGGTCAATTATACTTCAAAAACAAACAAGCAAACATACAAGCAAACTCATAGAAAAAGAGATCAGATCTGTGGTTACCAGAGGTGTGTGTCTTTTGGGGGGGATTGGATAAAAGCAATCAAAAGGTAAAAACTATCGGTTATAAGATAGATAAGTACTTACTAGGGTTGTAAGGTACACATAACAAATATAATGAACACTGCTGTATGTATAGATGAAAGTTGTTAAGAGTAAATCCTAAGAATTATCATCACAAAAATTGTTTTCTATTTCTTTAGTTTTAGTTTTTTATATCTATATGAGGTGATAAATGTTCACTAAACTTATTGTGATAATCATTTAATGATGCATGTAAGTCATATCATTATGCTGTACACCTTAAACTTGTACAGAGATGTATGTCAATTAAATATCAATAAAACTTGAAGGAAAACATATACATATTGGATGCATTATACTAGGCATTGAGGAAACTGAGATGAATGGAACTTGGTGCCTGTCATTAAGGAAAACTCCTTCAAATGGGAAAGGCAGGGAAATAAATTATTATAAAACAGCGTGATATTATTTGACAGTTAACATGCACAGAATACCATGAAAATGTCGGGATTGTCAGTTGATGGGTGAGGCAGCTCAGAGGTGGGACCTCAGAATCTGAGTGGGAAGGGAATGACCAAGAAAACTTCTTAGAGGAGAGATTAAGCTTGAGCTGAGTGTTTTTGGAAGGGTACATAGAAATTAACTAGCTGAAAGAGGGTGGAGAAGTGCTTCAGGCCAAGGGATTCTCCCCTGCAAATGTTTGGAGAATTGAAATAGAAGTTGATATATGAGGACCTGGAAGTAGTTTCAAAAGGTTGGTGTGAGAGAAGTAGGGGATGGGGTCAGGAAGATTACAAGGTTTAGACCAAGACTAGGCTAACGTTGCTGGTATTGGGAGGAATTTCCATCCCGAAGGAGAAACATGGACTCTGGAGATCTTGTTTTTGGTTTTGTTTTTTTAAGCTCACTTCCTGCGTCATGTTTAAGAATTTCTCACATGGATGCACATTCTCCTCTAGGTCAGTGCCCTATGCTGTGTGAAAGGTCATCTGACCTGGCCCTGCACCAGTTGGAATCAGTAACTTATTGCCATGTCCTGGTTTGGAGAAAGAAAAGCAGCCTCCAGGCTCCTAAACATAAAGTTATCAAGGCTGGAGTGGAGGGAGTTGATTTATAGCTCTGAGGGAGTTGATTTATATCTCTGATGAAGTCTGCTCAGAGAGTGAGTCTCTCCTTCACAGCTTGCTGGCCTTCTGCAGCCTTCACTAAACTTTCACCTGGAAAGCTCAGGGATCAGCTTCTTTCACAGGACATTTCAGCATTTTACATGTCAGCTGTAGTCCTAAGGTCCAAATGGACAGGTTGTGAGGTGCAGTCAACAGGCTTGTCTGGCATGTATTCTCTGAGGAATATATAGTCATAAGCTATAATTGAGTGGGCATTTCCCACGTGACAGCATCTGTACCTCACTATAAACACCCCTAAGCACATTTAATTATCACAATATCCTTATAAGGTAGGCACTGTTATCCTTATTTTACTGATGGGGAGGGTGGATTTTAGAAAGATTGACTGGCTCACCCTACAATACACAGTCAACACTCAAGGTGGAATTACTTGGGTTTTTCCCGCACTAGACTTCTCTCTATGTGGTGCATAGCTAAAATTGTCCTTTGATGTTTTAGTCCTTAGCCTTGAACTTCTCGCTGCCTGGAGTGCTCCTTTTACTTATTCCTCTTCATTAAGTTCTAGGTTCATTTTATTTTTTTTTAAATTATTTTCTTTTTTGTTTTTGGCTGCATCCATCTTCATTGCGGAGGGCTTCTCTCTAGTTGTGGTGTGTGGGTTTTCTCTCTCTAGTTGTGGTGCGCAGACTCCAGAGTGTGTGGGCTCTGTAGTTTGTGGCACTCGGGCTCTCTTGTTGAGGAGCACGATCTCAGTAGCTGTGGCACACGGGCTTAGTTGTCCTGCAGTGTGTGGGATTTTAGTTCCCCGACCAGGGATTGAACCCAGGTCCCCTGCATAGGAGAGAGGATTCTTTACCACTGGACCAACAGATAAGTCCCTACGTTCATTTTAGCCCAGCTCCAGCTATTACAGTCTTCCATGAGGGCTTTCTTGAGCCCCTTTACTCATCTTTAAATCAGAATTTTCCCTCATGTCTTGCTCTGTTTGTACTCTGTACACACTTCTATTTTTGTTTTCTTTACTCTGTGATTTCTGGGTTTACCCACAGGGCCATGAGACCCTTGAAGGTATCTCTTCTTTGCATCTCCAGTGTTGTTCCAGAACCTCAATAAGTATTTTATGAACAACTGAATAAGAGTCATTTTGGATGATTCAACTGGGAAAGTTACTTTAGCTATTCATAACAGGTCTCAGGTCTGCAAACTTCAGTGCTTTTTAAAAAGAAAATTAAATTAATTTTTATTGGAGTATAGTTGATTTACAGTGTTGTGTTAGTTTCTACTGTATAACAAAGTGAATCAGTTATATATATACATATATCCACTCTTTTTTAGATTTTTTTTTCATATAGGTCATTACAGAGTATTGAGTAGAGTTCCTTGTGCCATACAGTAGGTCCTTATTAGTTATCTATTTTATATAAAGTAGTGTGTAAATTGGGACATTGGGATTGATATATATACACTATTAAATTTTGTTTTTTAAAGAATGTTTTTAAGTGCATAGCTCAGCAATATAGGGTGGATTCACATTTTTGTGCAACCATCATCATCATTCACATCCAAAACTCTTTTCATTTTGCAAAACTGAAATTCTATATCCAATATATAATAGCACCTCATTCTTCTCCTCCCTCAGCCCTTGGTTACCGCCCTTCTACTTTCTTTCTTGATCCTGAGGACTCTAAGTACCTCATAAAAGTGGAATCATACAGTATTTGTCTTTTGATGACTGGCTGTTTCGTTTAACATAATGTCCTCAAGATTTATCCATGTTGTAGCATGTATCAGACATTTCTTCCTTTATAAGGAATATCATAAATAATATTCCATCGTGTGTGTGTGTGTGAATATATCTACGTGTGTATATATATATGTACACACACATATATATATATACAAATATATAATTTTTATTAATTTATCTGTCAATGGACACTTGGGTTGCTTCCACATTTTAGTTATTGTGAAAAAGGCTGCTATGAATATGGGTGTGCAAATATTTTTTGAGTCCCTGCTTTCAATTCTCTTGAGTATATATCCAGAAGTAGAATTACTGTCATATGGTAATTCTATTTTTAATTGTTTGAGGAACTTCCATACTATTTCCCACATTGGCTATACCTTTCTACATTCCCATCAACAGTGCACAAGGGCTTCAATTTCTCCACTCCTCACCAACACTTGTTATTTTCTTTTTTGGATAGTAGCCACCCTAGTGGATGCGAGGTGGTATTTCTCTATAATTTTGATCTGCATTTACCTAATGATTAGTGATGCTGAACTTCATTTCATATGCTTACTGGACATTTGTATATCTTCCTTGGAAAAATGTCTCTTCAAATTATTTGTCCATTTTAAAATCAGGTTGTTTGTTAATTTATTTTTTTAGTTTTAGGAGTTCTCTGTATCTTCCAGATATTAATTTCTTATCAGATATATGATTTACAAATATCTTCTCCCATTCTATGGGTTGCCTTTATACTCTGTTTATAGTATCTTCTGATGAACAAAATCTTTTAATTTTCATGAATTCCAATTTGTCTATTTTTTAATGTTGTTGCTTGTATTTTGTTGTCATGTTCAAAAAAATCAAATCCAATGTCATGAAGATTTTGATGTGTTTTCTTCTAAAAGTACTATAATTTCAAGTCTTATATTTAGGTCATGGGTCAATTTTGGAGTAGTTTTTGGACATGGTATTAGAAAGGGGTCCAAACTCATTTTTTTTATGCAGATATCCAGTTTTCCCAGCATCATTTGTTGAAAAGCCTGTCTTTTCCCCATTGAACAGTCTTGGCCTCCCTTGTTGAAAATCATTTGACCATATATTCAAGGTTATATTTCTGGATACTGTAGTCTATTCCATTGGTCTATATGTCTGTCTTTATACTAGTAGCACACTGGGTTTTTTTGTTGTTTGTTTTTTTGTTTTTTAACATCTTTATTGGAGTATTATTGCTTTACAATGGTGTATTAGTTTCTGCTTTATAACAAAGGGAATCAGCTATACATATACCTATATCCCCATATCTCTTCCCTCTTGCGTCTCCCTCCCTCCCATCCTCCCTATCCCACCCCTTTAGGTGGTCACAAAGCACCGAGCTGATCTCCCTGTGCTATGCGGCTGTTTCCCACTAGCTATCAGTTTTACATTTGGTAGTGTATGTATGTACATGCCACGCTCTCACTTTGTCCCAGCTTACCCTTCCCCCTCCCCGTGTCCTCAAGTCCATTCTCTAGTAGGTCTGCGTCTTTATTCCCATCCTGCCCCTAGGTTCTTCATGACCATTTTTGTTTGTTTGTTTTTTAGATTCCATATATATGTGTTAGGTATTTGTGTTTCTCTTTCTGATTTACTTCACTCTGTATGACAGACTTGAGGTCCATCCACCTCACTACAAATAACTCAATTTCATTTCTTTTTATGGCTGAGTAATATTCCATTGTATATATGTGCCACATCTTCTTTATCCATTCATCTTTCGATGGACACTTAGGTTGCTTCCATGTCCTGGCTATTGTAAATAGAGCTGCAATGAACATTGTCGTACATGACTCTTTTTGAATTATGGTTTTCTCAGAGTATAAGCTGAGTCTTATGGTAGTTCTATGTTTAGTTTTTAAGGAATGTCCATACTGTTCTCCATAGTGGCTGTATCAATTTACATTCCCACCAACAGTGCAAGAGGGTTCCCTTAGCTAGTTTTTATTGAACCAGTTTTTATTGTAATCACCTGTGATGGTTAATTCTATATGCCAACTTTCCTGGACTACTACTACTTTTCCAGGATTCACAGATAGTTGGCCAGTTATTATTCTGGGCATTTCTATGAGAGTATTTTTGGATGAAATTAAAATTTAAATCAGTGGACTTGAGTAAAGCAGACTGCCTTCCATAATGTGGGTGGGCCTTATCCAATCAGTTGAAGGCATGAATAGAAGAACAATGGCAACAACAACAAAAATACAACCTCCCTGAGCAAGATAGAATTCTCCAACAGATGGCTTTCAGACTTCATCCGTACCACTGGATCTCCTGGGTCTTGAGCCTGGCCCCCACTGTAGGTTTTGGACTTGCTAGTCTCCATAATACTGTCAGCTAATTTCTTATCATAAATCAATGTATCTATCTATCATCTATCTATCTATCATAATCTATCTATCTATCTATCTATCTATCTATCTATCTATCTATCTCCTATTGGTTCTATTTACTTGGAAAATCCTGATTAATACACTCTCAACTTTTTTGGTAGTTCTCAAATTTGTGGTAAATTTACCTCCTCCTCTGAAAATAGTTGTAGTTCAATACTCTTTAAAACCTTTAAGACCAAGATCTACAGCTCATTCATCTCTCCTCTTGAGAGAGTGATAGGAACATGATATACAGATCTGGGTCTTAATCTTACCTACCTGACTACTAAGTGTGTAACTTTTATAGCCTCTGCAATCTCCTCTAACTCTCCTAAACACCTTACTCAAAGGGTTGTTGCCAAGTTTAAACAAGTTAACATATATAAAGAAATTCATGAAGCACAGTAGCCTTCAGTTGCATTGTTAGAATATTGTAATATTTCTTTCTTCTCTCTTTTTTATTCTTGAAGCGCTGCCAGTCCTTAGAAGAATATGAAGGGCTGCCAATTCCTGAGAAGAGTGAAATCTCTTAAGACCAATTTCAATAATATCTTCATGGTCAGGTCACAGCACTTGTTTGCTTGATCTTGCTTCTTGCCTTCACTCTGAGTGGTTCAATTTCCTGGCACTGTTTTAGATAATAAGAAGGAAATGTTAGATCCTAACTCTGGTCTGACTTTATGCTCAAAGACAGTACATTTAGTTTCCTGGACCATAGTCTTTGAAGAGATTAGAGGTTACCAAGCAAGGGAAAATACTATTAACTGAAGAGCAACTTTCAAGATCTAAAGAAAAAAAAAAGAAAGAAAAAAACTGAAATGAATGAAGGGCAGGCAATAGAATTGATATTTGGGAACAAAAATCAGATGTTGTGTTAATCCCAAACTCTTAATTTATCCCTCCCCCCATTTCCCCTTTGGTAACTATAAGTTTGTTTTCTACGTCTGTGGTTCTACTGCTGTTTTGTATGTAAGTTCATTTGTATCATTTAAAATTTGTTTTTAGATTCCACGTGTAAGCAATGTCACATGATATTTGTCTCTGTACATTTGAAACTAACACATTGTAAATAAACTATACTTCAACAAAAAAATTAAAAAAAAAAAACTCCAGAAATCAGATGTTGTAATTTTTTTCCAATTACATTATCTTTTCTTGACCATAAATAAGGCTACATCTGATCCTAGCTATGTCTAAATATGTTATCTCTAGTCATATAACTTCTCTTGTATAAAAAGAAACCTTCTGTTTTGTTCTGTTTTCCATCAGTAAATCTGGCCTTTGAAATACCATCTTGCAAATTTATGCACACATTTCAGCTTGAGGAAGTAGTTGAAATTAAATGAGACAACAATATCACTACAAGCCTCTTCGAAGGAAAAAAAGAAGAATTAAAACCCCACAAAAATAGTCTGAGTGATACTGGTGAGTGCAGAGAAGAGAGAGAACAAGCTTCAGAATCATTGTCTTGAGTATTTCAGATGGAGAGTCCCATCAAAGGAATTGCAGAAGAGAAAGACAAGTGATTCCCTTTCAAACAGTCCATCATCAAAACCTCATGAATAAAGGAAAACTTCTAGCTCTCAATAGCTTAAGAAGCAGGAAGGTATATTTACAATGGATTTATGGTTTCTTTTCTTCCCTAGCCCCTTTTATCTCAGCAAATGGCATCATATCCATTCAGTAGCTCAAGCCAAAAACCTGGGAGAAATTCTCAATTCTTTTTTCTTCATCATCCACAATGAATCCTCCTCCAATTCAACACTGAGAGTCAGATTGTCCTAATGAGAAGCATCCAACCATTCTTGGTGGCCCTCAGGTTGTAGAAGGTTACATCCCAGAGAGGAATAATCCAGCATAATAGGACCTGTTCAGCCTTCATAGTGAAAAGACACCTCCTATGTTCTATGACGTATTTCTTCATCAATCCTGTTGCATTTTTAAATGAAACTCTGTTTAATATTGGTAATAAAAAAATGTTGGAACCATATAGATTTCAGAGAGGAATAATTGTTGGAGAAGTCTCAATTCCCTTCATTCCAAGGCTGTCTTGGTATTTGAGTTTGAAAAATAGCTGTGATGATGAGAATTAGCCTCTTTATCTCTCCATTGAAACACAGTAATCTTAATTTTGTCACTTGTATTCTGCAGTGATGAATCATGTGTTTGGAACTTGACAGAAACCTCCTTAGGCTCATTCAAAGATAGCATTAAATCTCATGTATAAAAATCTGTTTGATTTCTTTCAATTATGTCATTACCATGTACTTTGTAACGGCTGACACCTATTTGTCCCTTCTCTGCAAAATCATAAAAATTCATCTTAGGCAATGAAATTCAATTTGTCTTGAAAGTAATTCTGTAAAAAATAATAATCTATGCAGCATTCTAATCTCCTTCCACAATGTTATGTTGAGCCTGGGCAGCGTTATGTGGCATTGTCCTAGTATTATACGAGGATAAATGGGAAATTAATGCTTCTGCTAAGGCAACTATTAATGATAATGGAAAGTAATTAATAGCCCAAAGTAGAACCTGGAGGAAATTCGCTCCAATCCAGATCAAATCAAAATTATTTTTGGTTTAACTTGCTGTGATAGATGGTATTTTTAGTTCACAATTATTCATTCCTTCCCTGCCCTTGCTCTGAGTTTTTAGTCCTGGTTGTCTATTTGCCCAATTATAATAAAACTGGGCATGGGGGTACCAGTGGGTCACCTAATTTTTTCTCCTTATTCTTCTATGTAGCAGCAATTCTACCTACCTAGGACGATCAGGGTCCATTACATTTACCAGAATGGAAATTCCTCTCTTTGCCTGCTATGTACAGGCATGAGGAACCCAAGGTAACAAGAAACTTTAAGTTGGGTGGGATATTTCCTGTGTGTCCCTTGAAAGTCTTCCCCCTTCTGGGACAAAAAACACTACACTAATAGAGCCAAGATTCATGAGGAGAGGAAGCATAAATTTCCCAAATGTGTCATGGGGAATGCTGATAATAAGGCCACTCCTTCCACACCTAGGTTCCTAGACCTGTATATTCTACCTATTGGAGAACATTACATCATATACTGTTGATTTAGGGTATATGATACATCTTTTCAGGGTATCATCTCTAAGCTGGTACATTAGCTCCATCTTTAAGAAGCTATACCATCATTCCATCAGGTTAGCATCTTCTGTGAAAGGACCAAAGGATCTTGTGCCCACAGATACATCCCGTTAAAGAGGGGTTTCTTGGTCCAAAAAATGGTCATATGTCAGTATACCAGGCACTCTGTGAGCCTCCAGCTAATTATGCTGGGTTTATGTAAAAAGTTACATTTTCTGCCATGATGTCTAATACTACATGCAGTAAACAGAGTTCTCTCCTTAACATGTGGTTAAATTCGAAGGACAACAAGTGATAACCTGTCTCCCTTCTCCAGATCCTCTCCAGTTTCAAAATAACACCTGCTTTTCAAGGAGAGCATGCAGGGCACTTTATAATGAAATTAAGTGTTTGAATGTGAATACTAGTAAAAACAGCTAATTTGTTGTGCTCTCCAGTGGAGGTGGGAGAAGTATTTGTTGCTTTCCTGCCGCCACTTGGTTTTCCAGCCAGCAGTCATCAGTGGGGAACATTGGAAATTATAGGCTATGTGTTCCTTCAATACTTTCAGGTTGTAGCTACTGAACAGCACAAAGGCAGAACACATAGAGAGTAGTTTCACTCCCTTGTTACAGTGGCTTTGTCATGTGTTTTGTGGTGTAAATCTTTAACCTTATTTATTTTATTGTTTGATATTTTCTTTTTGCTTGTTTTGCAATACACTTTTTTATTTTTTGCCAGCAATGACCTCAAAAAGCAAAAGTACATGTTTGATGAGAAATTAAGCAGTAGATTTAAATTTCTTTGGAAAGCTAACAATAATTGTGGAACTTGCTCAAAATATTTGTTGATATTTAACCATCCACCAAGAAGGATATAGTGATATCACTGACTGCAGATTCTGCATAGATGTGACAAATTAACACTTCCAACCACAGATGGTGTGACACATGGCTTTTTGTTTAGATCAACTGAGTATTGTTCTAAATTTATTTTCTTTGTTTTTGATTTTAATTTTTTTTGTATGTATCAAAAATAGCATAGCTGTTAATATGTTGGCTACATTAGAAGAAAAAAAATCTTTGCCAACAGTTGAATGATATCATCTGATCTTTCAAGTAAACCAAAAGTCAATTAAGATCATCCCCAAAATTGGTCAATTGTTTTTTTATTCAGTAAGTAAGGGTGAAGCTTTGGGAATTTCATTCTGTCAAAGATGACACATCTGAGGGGGAGGGAGAAGATGGCGGAAGAGTAAGACGCAGAGATCACCTTCCTTCCCACAGATACAGTAGAAATACATCTACACGTGGAACTGCTCCTACAGAACACCCACTGAACGCTGGCAGAAAACGTCCGACCTCCAAAAAGTTTCGCTGCGCGCAAGGAGAGGGGATTCAGAGCGCCGCCTAAACGAACTCCAGAGAAGGGCGCGAGCCGCGGCGAACAGCGCGGACCCCAGAGACGGGCGTGAGACGCTGGGGCTGCTGCTGCCGCCTCCAAAAAGCCTGTGTGTGAGCACAGGTCACTCTCCACACCGCCCCTCCCGGTAGCCTGTGCAGCCCGCCACTGCCAGGGTCCCGGGATCCGGGGACAACATCCCCGGGAGAACGCACTGCGCGCCTCAGGCTGGTGCAACGTCACGCCGGCCTCGGCCGCCGCAGGCTCGCCCCGCCTCCTCCGTACCCCTCCCTCCCCGCGGCCTGGGTGAGCCAGAGCCCCCGAAGCAGCTGCTCCTTTAACCCCGTCCTGTCTGGGCGGGGAACAGACGCCCTCAGGCGACCTACACGCAGAGGCGGGTCCAAATCCAAAGCTGAACCCCAGGAGCTGTGCGAACAGGGAAGAGAGGGGGAAATCTCTCCCAGCAGCCTCGGGAGCAGCGGATTAAAGCTCCACAAACAACGTGATGTGCCTGCATCTGCTGAACACCTGAATAGACAACGAATCAGCCCAAATTCAGGAGGGGGACTCTGGGAGCAGGAGATATTAATTCTTCCCCTTTTCCTTTTTTTTGTGAGTGTATATGTATATGCTTCTGGGGGAGATTTTGTCTGTATAGCTTTGCTTTACAATAGCTTTATTTTACTTCACTATATTATAGCCTCTTTCTTTCTTTCTTTCTATTTTTTCTCCCTTTTACTCTGAGCCGTGTGGACGAAAGGCTCTTGGTGCTCCAGCCAGGCATCAGGGCCGTACCTCTGAGGTGGGAGAGCCAACTTCAGGACACTGGTCCACAAAAGACCTCCCAGCTCCATGTAATACCAAACGGCGAAAATCTCTCAGAGATCTCCATCTCAACATCAAAACCTAGCTTCACTCAATGACCAGCAAGCTACAGTGCTGGACACCCTATGCCAAACAACTAGCAAGACACGAACACAGCCCCATCCATTGGCAGAGAGGCTGCCTAAAATCATAATAAGGCCACAGACACACCAAAATACACCACCAGACGTGGACGTGCCCACCAGAAAGACAAGATCTAGCCTCATCCACCAGAACTCAGGCACTAGTTCCCTCCACCAGGAAGCCTACACAACCCACTGAACCAACCTTAGCCACTGGGGACAGATACCAAAAACAACGGGAACTACGAACCTGCAGCCTGTGAAAAGGAGACCCCAAACACAGTAAGATAGGCAAAATGAGACGACAGAAAAACACACAGCAGATGAAGGAGCAGGCTCAAAACACACTGGACTTAACAAATGAAGAGGAAATAGGTAGTCTACCTGAAAAAGAATTCAGAATAATGATAGTAAGGATGATCCAAAATCTTGGAAATAGAATAGACAAAATGCAAGAAACATTTAACAAGGATGTAGAAGAACTAAAGAGGAACCAAGCAATGATGAAGAACACAATAAATGAAATTAAAAATACTCTAGATGGGATCAATAGTAGAATAACTGAGGCAGAAGAAAGGATAAGTGACCTGGAAGATAAAATGGTGGAAATAACTACTACAGAGCAGGATAAAGAAAAAAGAATGAAAAGAACTGAGGACAGTCTCAGGGACCTCTGGGACAACATTAAACGCTCCAACATTCGAATTATAGGGGTACCAGAAGAAGAAGAGAAAAAGAAAGGGACTGAGAAAATTTTTGAAGAGATTATAGTTGAAAACTTCCCTAATATGGGAAAGGAAATAGTTAATCAAGTCCTGGAAGCACAGAGAGTCCCATACAGGATAAACCCAAGGAGGAACACGCCAAGACACATATTAATCAAACTGTCAAAAATTAAATATAAGGAAAACATATTAAAGGCAGCAAGGGAAAAAAAACAAATAACACACAAGGGAATCCCCATAAGGTTAACATCTGACCTATCAGCAGAAACTCTGCAAGCCAGAAGGGAGTGGCAGGATATACTTAAAGTGATGAAGGAGAAAAACCTACAACCAAGATTACTCTACCCAGCAAGGATCTCATTCAGATTTGATGGAGAAATTAAAACCTTTACAGACAAGCAAAAGCTGAGAGAGTTCAGCACCACCAAACCAGCTTTACAACAAATGCTAAAGGAACTTCTCTAGGCAAGAAACACAAGAGAAGGAAAACACCTACAATAACAAACCCAATATATTTAAGAAAATGGGAATAGGAACATACATATCGATAATTACCTTGAATGTAAATGGATTAAATGCTCCCACCAAAAGACACAGGCTGGCAGAATGGATACAAAAACAAGACCCATATATATGCTGTCTACAAGAGACCCACTTCAGACCTAGAGACACATACAGATTGAAAGTGAGGGGATGGAAAAAGATATTCCATGCAAATGGAAATCAAAAGAAAGCTGGAGTAGCAATTCTCATATCAGACAAAATAGACTTTAAAATAAAGACTATTACCAGAGACAAAGAAGGACACTATATAATGATCAAGGGATCGATCCAAGAGGAAGGTATAACAATTGTAAATATTTATGCACCCAACATAGGAGCACCTCAATACATAAGGCAAATACTAACAGCCATAAAAGGGGAAATTGACAGCAACACAATCATAGTAGGGGACTTTAACACCCCACTTTCACCAATGGACAGATCATCCAAAATGAAAATAAATAAGGAAACACAAGCTTTAAATGATACATTAAACAATATGGACTTAATTGATATTTATAGGACATTCCACCCAAAAACAACAGAATACACATTTTTCTCAAGTGCTCATGGAACATTCTCCAGGATAGATCATATCTTGGGTCACAAATCAAGCCTTGGTAAATTTAAGAAAATTGAAATCGTATCAAGTATCTTTTCCGACCACAACGCTATGAGACTAGATATCAATTACAGGAAAAGATCTGTAAAAAATACAAACACATGGAGGCTACACAATACATTACTTAATAACGAAGTGATTACTGAAGAAATCAAAGGGGAAATCAAAAAATACCTAGAAACAAATGACAACGGAGACACGACGACCCAAAACCTATGGGACGCAGCAAAAGCAGTGCTAAGAGGGAAGTTTATAGCAATACAAGCCTACCTCAAGAAACAGGAAACATCTCGAATAAACAACCTAACCTTGCACCTAAAGCAATTAGAGAAAGAAGAACAAAAAAACCCCAAAGCCAGCAGAAGGAAAGAAATTATAAAGATCAGGTCAGAAATAAATGAAAAAGAAATGAAGGAAACAATAGCAAAAATCAATGAAACTAAAAGCTGGTTCTTTGAGAAGATAAACAAAATTGATAAACCATTAGCCAGACTCATCAAGAAAAAAAGGGAGAAGACCCAGATCAATAGAATTAGAAATGAAAAAGGAGAAGTAACCACTGACACTGCAGAAATACAAAAGATCATGAGAGATTACTACAAGCAACTCTATGCCAATAAAATGGACAACCTGGAAGAAATGGACAGATTCTTAGAAATGCACAAACTGCCAAGACTGAACCAGGAAGAAATAGAAAATATGAACAGACCAATCACAAGCACTGAAATTGAAACTGTGATTAAAAACCTTCCAACAAACAAAAGCCCAGGACCAGATGGCTTCACAGGTGAATTCTATCAAACATTTAGAGAAGAGCTAACACCTATCCTTCTCAAACTCTTCCAAAATATTGCAGAGGGAGGAACACTCCCCAACTCATTCTACGAGGCCACCATCACCCTGATACCAAAACCAGACAAAGATGTCACAAAGAAAGAAAACTACAGGCCAATATCACTGATGAACATAGATGCAAAAATCCTCAACAAAATACTAGCAAACAGAATCCAACAGCACATTAAAAGGATCATACACCATGATCAAGTGGGGTTTATCCCAGGAATGCAAGGATTCTTCAATATACGCAAATCAATCAGTGTGATACACCATATTAACAAATTGAAGGAGAAAAACCATATGATCATCTCAATAGATGCAGAGAAAGCTTTCGACAAAATTCAACACCCATTTATGATAAAAGCCCTGCAGAAAGTAGGCATAGAGGGAACTTTCCTCAACATAATAAAGGCCATATATGACAAACCCACAGCCAACATTGTCCTCAATGGTGAAAAACTGAAACCATTTCCACTAAGATCAGGAACAAGACAAGGTTGCCCACTCTCACCACTATTATTCAACATAGTTCTGGAAGTCCTAGCCACAGCAATCAGAGAAGACAAAGAAATAAAAGGAATCCAAATCGGAAAAGAAGAAGTAAAGCTGTCACTATTTGCAGATGACATGATACTATACATAGAGAATCCTAAAGATGCTACCAGAAAACTCCTAGAGCTAATCAATGAATTTGGTAAAGTAGCAGGATACAAAATTAATGCACAGAAATCTCTTGCATTTCTATACACTAATGACGAAAAATCTGAAAGTGAAATTAAGAAAACACTCCCATTTACCATTGCAACAAAAAGAATAAAATATCTAGGAATAAACCTACCTAAGGAGACAAAAGACCTGTATGCAGAAAATTATAAGACACTGATGAAAGAAATTAAAGATGATACAAATAGATGGAGAGATATACCATGTTCCTGGATTGGAAGAATCAACATTGTGAAAATGACTCTACTTCCCAAAGCAATCTACAGATTCAATGCAATCCCTATCAAACTACCACTGGCATTTTTCACAGAACTAGAACAAAAAATTTCACAATTTGTATGGAAACACAAAAGACCCCGAATAGCCAAAGCCATCTTGAGAACGAAAAATGGAGCTGGGGGAATCAGGCTCCCTGACTTCAGACTATATTACAAAGCTTCAGTAATCAAGACAGTTTGGTACTGGCACAAAAACAGAAATATAGATCAATGGAACAGGATAGAAAGCCCAGAGATAAACCCACACACATATGGTCAACTTATCTTTGATAAAGGAGGCAAGCATATACAGTGGAGAAAAGACAGCCTCTTCAATAAGTGGTGCTGGGAAAATTGGACAGGAACATGTAAAAGTATGAAATTAGAACACTCCCTGACACCATGCTCAAAAATAAACTCAAAATGGATTAAAGACCTAAGTGTAAGGGCAGACACTATCAAACTCTTAGAGGAAAACATAGGCAGAACACTCTATGACATACATCACAGCAAGATTCTTTTTGACCCAGCTCCCAGAGAAATGGAAATAAGAACACAAATAAACAAATGGGACCTAATGAAACTGAAAAGCTTTTGCACAGCAAAGGAAACCATAAACAAGACCAAAAGACAACCCTCAGAATGGGAGAAAATATTTGCAAATGAAGCAACTGACAAAGGATTAATCTCCAAGATTTACAAGCAGCTCATGCAGCTCAATAACAAAAAAACGAACAACCCAATCCAAAAATGGGCAGAAGATCTAAATAGACATTTCTCCAAAGAAGATATACAGATGGCCTACAGACACATGAAAGAATGCTCAACATCATTAATCATTAGAGAAATGCAAATCAAAACTACAATGAGATATCATCTCACACCGGTCAGAATGGCCATCATCAAAAAATCTAGAAACAATAAATGCTGGAGAGGGTGTGGAGGAAAGGGAACACTCTTGCACTGTTGGTGGGAATGTAAATTGATACAGCCACTATGGAGAACAGTATGGAGGTTCCTTAAAAAACTACAAATAGAACTACCATATGACCCAGCAATCCCACTACTGGGCATATACCCTGAGAAAACCATAGGTCAAAAAGAGTCATGTACCAAAATGTTCATTGCAGCTCTATTTACAATAGCCAGGACATGGAAGCAACCTAAATGTCCATCGACAGATGAATGGATGAAGAAGATGTGGCACATATATACAATGGAATATTACTCAGCCATAAAAAGAAATGAAATGGAGGTATTTGTAATGAGGTGGATGGAGTTAGAGTCTGTCATACAGAGTGAAGTAAGTCAGAAAGAGAAAAACAAATACAGTATGCTAACACATATATACGGAATCTAAGGGAAAAAAAAAAAAAAGGCCATGAAGAACCTAGTGGCAAGACAGGAATAAAGACACAGACCTACTAGAGAATGGACTTGAGGATATGGGGAGGGGGTGGGGTGAGATGTGACAGGGTAAGAGAGTGTCATGGACATATATACACTACCAAATGTAAAATAGATAACTAGTGGGAAGCAGCCGCACAGCACAGGGAGATCAGCTCGGTGCTTTGTGACCACCTAGAGGGGTGGGATGGGGAGGGTGGGAGGGAGGGAGATGCAAGAGGGGAGAGAAATGGGAACATATTTTATATGTATAACTGATTCACTTTGTTATAAAGCAGAAGCTAACACACTATTGTAAGGCAATTAAACTTCAATAAAGATGTTAAAAAAAAAAAAAAGATGACACATCTGACATTACTATAAGTGCTACTGAAAATACAGTTAAAAGAAAAACTATATTTGTGGTGATAATATGAATATAAATATTGATGAAACATATCATCATGCATATGTGATATTCTTGGTGGATTAAGAAATCTCTGTATGGATCAGCCATAAAAAAAGATGAAATCTTGCCATTTGTGATAGCATGGATGGACCTAGAGGGTATTATGCTTAGTGAAATAAGTCAGAGAGAGAAAGACGAATATTGTATGATTTCACTTATATGCAGAATCTAAAAACAAAATAAATGAACAAATATAACAAAACAGAAACGGAGTCATAGATACAGAGAACAAACAGGTGGTTGCCAGAAGAGAAGGTGGTGGGGGGAAAGAGAAATAAGTGAGGGGGAGATTAAGAGGTACAAACTTTCAGTTGCAAAATAAATGAGTCACAGGTATGTAATGTACAGTATGGGGAGTATATAGTCAATAACTAAGTAATATCTTTGTATGGTGACATACCATAACTAGACTTATCACGGTGATAATTTTGAAATGTATAGAAGTATTGAATCATGATGTTGTGTAACAGGAACTAACGTAGTGTTGCTGGTCAATTAGTTATCAAAAACAAAAAAACAATCAAACAAAACTCAAAGAAAAAGAGATCAGATTTGTGGTTATCAGAGATGAGGGTAGGGAGATGGGAAATTGGATGAAGGCAGTCAAAAGCCAAAACAAACTTCCAGTTATAAGATAAATAAACACTAAAGATGTAATGTGCAACATGATAAATATAATGAACTCTGCTGTATGTTATATATGAAAGTTGTTAAGAGAGTAAATCCTGAGTTCTCATCACAAGAAAAAAATTTTTTTAATCTCTTTAATTTTGTATCTATATGAGATGATGGATATTCACTAAAAGATAATCATGATAATCATTTCATGATGTATGTAAGTCAAATCATTATGCTGTACACCTTAAGCTTATTCAGTGCTGTATGACAATTATATTTCAATAAAACTGGAAGAAGAAAAAAAGAAAAAAAGAAATCTATGGAGCGACTATAAGTATAGAACTGTCATTGGGCACATATAATCATAATTGCATCCAAACAAGTTTAAGTATTCTACTGCAATGGATGTAATGTTGTGTCCTTCCAAAATTCACATGTTGAAACATCCTAAATGTGATGTTACTAGGAAATGGGGTCTTTGGGAGGTGATTAATTCATGATGGTAGAACCATCATGAAAGGGATTAGTGTCCTTATAAAAGGGACCTCAGAGAGCTGTCTCAGCTTCATTCCACCATGGGAAGATACAGTGAGAAAATGGCCATCTAAAACCCAGAAGAGAGCCCTGACCAGAACTTGACCTGGTGCTTGTACTCTGATCTGGAACTTCCAGCCTCCAGAACTGTGAAGAATAAATTTCTGTTGTTCATAAGCTACCCATTTTATTGTACTTTGTTATTTCAGTCAGTCTGACACAGACATCTACTAATCAAATGGAAGCTCTGATTGTTAAAATTTATATAAAAAATAAATATTACATTTAGAGTAAATAGACTACAGCCTTGTTTTGGGGACAAGTGGATGTTGAGTATAAAAGAGACTTCAGCATCAAAGTGCAAAGAATGTTGCTCTTTGCCGCTCAATTGAATTTTAGAAATGTTCGGGCTTTTGAAGAACAATTGAAAATCCACCTAAGTGAATTTGCTCATCCTTCAGTCAGTAGTTTCCGTCATTCCTCTTACAGTGTGACTAATTCACTATAATAAGTATAATTCTAAGATATTCTTCTTATTATCATTTTGTAAAAACATACCTTAAAGTTGGCTACTACCTTACCTTGTGCTTGGGTACTTGTTCAGGGTCATTGGAACCATCTTTGATTTTCTTCTTTTTCCTTTATTGGAGTAAAATTACTGTACAATGTTGTGTTAGTTTCTGCTGTACAATGAAGTGAATCAGCTATATGTATACGTATATCCCCTCCCTCTTGGACCTCCCTCCCACCTGCCCCCCATCCCACCCATCTAGGTTATCACAGAGCACCAAGCTGAGCTCCCTGTGCTATATAGCAGGTTCCCACTAGCTACCTATTTTACACATGGTAGTGTATATATGTTAATCCTAATCTCCCAATTCATCCCACCCTCCCCTTCTTCCCCTATGTCCACCAGTTCATTCTCTGGATCTGTGTCTCTATCCCTGCCTGCAAGTAGGTTCATCTGTACCATTTTTCTAGATTCCACATCTATGAGTTAATACATGATATTTGTTTTTCTCTTTCTGACTTCACTCTGTATGACAGTCTCTAGGCCCATCCACATTTCTGCAAATGACCCAATTTCGTTCCTTTCATGGCAGAGTAATATTCCATTGTGTATATGTACCACATCTTCTTTATCCATTTATTTGTCACTGGACATTTAAGTTGCTTCCATGTCCTGGCTATTGTAAATAGTGTTGCAATGAACACTGGGGTACATGTGTATTTTTGATTTATGGTTTTCTCAGGGTATATGCCCAGGAGTGGGATTGCTAGATCATATGGTAGTTTTATTTTTAGTTTTTTAAGGAACTTCCTTATTCAGTGATTTTAGTACATAATCCCTATAAAAACACAAGTATTATATGGTAAGTTAATAGCCTCATAAGGCAGTGCTACAAAATGGACAAGCTTGATATCAGTGAGTGAAAGCCTTATTGAATGCAAACCCAATGTGAATAATCAGGCTCATTGGGTGTTTGTGAGAACATTTGTCTGGGTTTGTGAATGATGCTGTGAGAAAATGGGGGCGTTGCTGAATATGGACCAAGGCAGCAGTGGGATGGTCAAGTTAAGATCAACGGCCAGACCATCCATCCAACGGGAGGGCACTCTTACTGAACAGTTGTGCTTTCCCTGAGTGTGGTGATAAATCTTGAACTAAGGCAATACTAACAACAAATGAGGCTTTTTGCCAGAAAAGCATGACTTAAAAGAGGTTGGGACGATGTCTCTTTGAAATGAAGATCCTACCCCTTAGGAGATTTGATTCTATGGCAATTAAAAAAAAAATCTCTAAGATACAGCAATGATTGTAGGAAACAATGTGTGGGAAAAAAGACCATGGGGTTTGCCATTTGACAAGTGTCTGTGTACGATTTACTAGCTGAGTGGTTTGAAAATGGAAGCCAAACATATCTACTCTCTCATGTGGTCAAAAGAGCACAGATATTAGTGGTGAGAGGCCTGGTGGGCTGAGTTTGGTTTTTCATTTACCCATACTCTCTCTCTCTATTTGTAGTTTGCTGTGGTAGGTTTTCAACACATACACACACAGACACGTACATATACAACCAATAGTTATACCATTCACACTTGTGCACCTTATCTAATAAATATTTCCCCATCAGTTCATATAAATGTATCCCCTCTGGTAGTAGTGTAGAATTCACTGTATGAATAAACTTAAATCAGTCTTCAGTGGACAGAATTATTTTCACCTTTCTGCAGAAGCAGATATTTCAGTTGGTACATTCATCACGTTTGCATGTATATATGTAAATTCCTAGAAATGGCATTATTGAGTAAACAGAAAAATCCATTATATTTTCAGAAGATATGGCACAATTATCCTAGAAGTACTGGCAAGGGTGTAGACTAATTAGACACTATCACTCACTGCTGGTGGGAAAGTAAATTAGTGTGGAGATGCAGGATAGTCATTTTACATTGCTTATACATTGTAATTCCCTTCAACAAACGGCTTTATGGAGTTACCTGTTTGTATATCTCCTAAACAGTCTATTTTGGACAGTCCTTTAGAAAGTAGGATAGCCCAAATATACTTGACTTGTGCTTAAAGTGTTTTAAAAATTTGTTTGTTTGATTTCCAAGACATGGAAATAATCTAAGAGTCCATCAGCAGATGAAAGGATAAAGAAGATGTGGCATATATATACAATGGAATATTACTCAGCCATAAAAAAGAACAAAATTTTGCCTTTTGCAGCAACATGGATAGACGTTATGCTAAATGAAGTAAGTCAGATGGAGAAAGATAAATACAATATGATATTGTTTATATGTGGAATGCAAAAAGACAACAAACTAGTGAATATAACATAAAAGAAACAGAATCACAGATATAGAGAACACACTAGTGGTTACCACTGGGAGGAGAGGGGTAATATAGGGGTGGGGGAGCAGGAGGTACAAACTATTGGGTGTAAGATAGGCTCAAGAATGTATTGTATAACATGAGAAATATAGTCAATATTTTGTAATAACTTTAAGGGAAAGTAAGCTTTAAAAATTGTATAAGAATACAATTTAGGGGATTCGCTGGTGGCGCAGTGGTTAAGAATCCACCTGCCACTGCAAGGGACACAGGCTCGAGCCCTGGTCCGGGAAGATCCCACATGTCGTGGAGCAACTAAGCCCATGAGCCACAACTACTGAGACTGCATGCTGCAACTACTGAAGCCTGTGTGCCTAGAGCGCATGCTCTTCTCACCGCAATGAGACGCCCACGCACCGCAAGGAACAGTAGCCTCAGCTTGCCGCAACCAGAGAAAGCCCACATGTAGTGACGAAGACCCAACACAGCCAAAAATAAATAAATACATAAATTATATAAAAAAATAAAATTTAAAAAATGTGTTTGTTTTTGTGCTAGGTGGGTATCTACTTAGGCCGTCTTTTTTCAGCAATGCAGGGCCTTACTTAGCTAGTCATGTGGTCTTCATGAGCAGACTGGAAATAATCTTCAGTGAGAATGCTGCCTCCAGGCTAGTTCTTCCTCACCTCTCTTCTGGTTGGAAATGGGGCGGGCTTGCATTCAGGGCTTGTTCTAATATGTCTCCTCAATTCTCATAAGTGCTTATTTTCCTTCCTTTGATCTGCTGGTCTTTCAGGCACACGGTTCTGTATGCTACAGAAAACATGGGCAAGTTGAACTCAAGGCATCTCACAGGAAGAAACTGTACCAAGCTGATTGTTACTCCACGTTTGCACAAAGATGAGCCGAGAAGAATGGTATCCAGGGAGGAATGTTTGAGATACACTAGTCTGTCCTCCCTTTCAGCTATCCTTAAATATATACCTGGATCACACAGAATAATTGAAGAACTTTTTCCAAGACCTTGCCTAGAAGGATAATTTTGTTTTTAACTGAACTTGATCTTGCTACAACATCTGTTCAACCTATTTTGTTATTATAAGAAATAACCTTCTGAAACCTTAGTGGGATATATAGTAAGGAAGTTGTACAGGTCACTGTATTCATCATATCACAAGATTTTTTTTTTCCTTTCTTTCTTTCTTTTTTTTTTTTTTTTAAGAACCCCTAGGAGAAATTCCTATAGGAGCTTTGTATCAAGAAAAGTTGCAATTCTCCTGAGCCACTGGCTTATTTTTATTTCATGAATACTTCGAATCTTGTATAGATAAGTTTTCTATTTTTGTGTTGCTTGCCAAAAAGCTTCAAGCTAAATTTCTAATTCATCCACAGTAGGTTTTACTTATGGAGCGAATTCTTCCAAGTTTTCAGGAGCATGAGGCTCCATCTTTTCCCATCAAAAAAGTTTACTCATTATAAAGCCCATCCTTGTGTGGGTATTTACAATAATGTGATTCTTTGACACTCTGACCTACCTAGGGGCCATGAGACAAGCAGGACAGTGCCACCAAAGATTTCAATCACTCATGCTAAAATAAGTGTATTAGTTTCCAGTACCAAACAAGTCTTTTTTTTTTGGTCCCTCTTTTAGCTCTTCTCAGCTTTCCTTGGGGTTGTTTATGCCACCTTCGCAGGGTTCCACAAAACTGCCTATTTCAGTCTTAAAAAAAAAAAAATTCCATGTCTTTTTAAGATAAGCACTTTGGAGTTGTCAGTTAATCCTTACTCAGCATTGACTTTAATAGAATTTGATTTTCTTCCAGTGTGTGCAAGTAATACTATACTTGTGCAATAAAAATTATACAATCAGATGTTAATTTTCTCTTATAGACACCATTTTTTTTCTTTTACTGCTTTTGCAGAAAGCGTGTTTTCCTCTGATCGGTCTGCATTTTCCTGAAAAATTATTCTAACTCACACAAACTAATATGGTTTACGGTTAGTTTTACCCCAATAGATATGTAGGACATTATAATATGCTATGTTGTGCTTTTACCAGCTTCACTTTGTCCCTGCCCTTGTTTGCCAACTTTCTTTATCTCTACCTTTAATGTTTGCAATCCTGTTAACCCTTAAACTATCTTATAAGTTGCCAAAAAACAGTTCTGGAGATTTGGGGGAATAAAGATAAGCACAAAACTAATGTTTATTTTGGCCCGTGAGAAGTCATCATGTGAAGGAATAATACTTTCTGAAGATACATTAAATATTCATTGGAACAAATATTAGTCTAAATTTTTCACTCAAATTTTCTAAAGATTCTAAAGGACTGCAATTTCCTGTGTTCTTAGATATGTGATGAGTAAATTTGATACGATTTTATGTCTTTCAAGGATGAGACGATTTTTAAGTCAAAAAATGGACAATTACAATAGGTACCATTTTAGGGAGAGTCATTTAATCTCCTCTTGTTCCATTTGGGATATAATCAATTGATTGGGAAAGAAAATAACATCACTGTTGTTCTTACTAAACATGTAAGCTAGTGTTTTATTCTTAGCCATGTGCTATACTGTGATGGTAAGAAATTCTAGATAGGCTGAAAGCAGACCCATAAACTGGTGAGAATCAATAAGGATTTATTTTAGTTCTGATCAATAAATTGAATTTGGCATCGATAAACATATGAAACAAAGGTAAAGAAAAGACCCTGGTCCTACTGTAAATTATGAATTTTTTATTTGTAGTTGTGCTACTCAAAGTAGCTTTGTAGATAGACTTGGATGCTTATGACCAATTGCTATTTGCAGCATCTGAAGGTTTTTGGTGACAGGAAGGCTCTACCACGTGAAGAAAGGAATCAAATAACTAATACCTCCTAGTCACATTCATCACAGATCACCCAAATGCCAGGAGTTCCTATGTAGTATGAGTGACTGTAAACTAGAAGAAGTAGTTAATAAAGTAATCAAGTTTCATAGAGCAGAAACATGGAAAGATAAAACATAGTGGAACACAGAGCAAACAAACTTCTCCACCACAATGAATGCTTTCCTCAAAACCCCAAGGAAAACTGATCACTTCAGTCTTTGCTCAAGTTGTATAGGAAACTCATTTTTATTCACAGTTTCCAAAGCTCATAATTACACCTCTCCTATCATGTCTGTCTAGACTACAAGTTCTTTGATGGCGCTAGAAGACCCCGTTGCTACTCTGCCCAGATCTGCTCGGACCATTTTTACTCTCTCTGTTTCTCTGCCCCAGCTTACTTGTCTTTGCTTCTAAGGACATACACTGAGACCCTAGGTTATTGGAGCTGGTGTGTATGCAGCACGGAG
Organism: Balaenoptera acutorostrata; assembly: GCF_949987535.1. Classification (NCBI taxonomy): domain Eukaryota; kingdom Metazoa; phylum Chordata; class Mammalia; order Artiodactyla; family Balaenopteridae; genus Balaenoptera; species Balaenoptera acutorostrata. The sequence goes on along the minus strand of NC_080068.1, from coordinate 102,224,976 downwards.
AGCCTGAAGTCACTGGGAGTATACAGTCCCTTGTCAATGACTGACTTGTTGAAGAGTATGCAACACCAGCTCCCTTGCCCTGAATTGGGACCAGCTCTGGAACTTAAATTATATTCCAGGGCTCTGTAGGATCAGGGTGTAGCAATCTTCTGTGGGACTTTGCCTGAAATCACATCCTTGCTTGACTTCCTTCCTTCCCTTTTCTGTTTCTTCTACTGACTTTAGTGTTTTTTCCTAGGAACATTTCCTTAAGAATCATATGCACAGGAATCCTGCCTCAGGGTCTTCTCCTGGAGAATCTGACAATGATCAACATTCTTTTATTCATCTTGGTTTTCCCAGGCACAGAGGGGCTTAGCAAATGCTTGTGGAATTAATGAAACTCAGAACATATTTAAAAGTAGAAACTTGGCATATATACAAGTGTCTGACTTTTCTAGGGGAAGATTTGATAAATTTGCACCAAATTCTCAGCTGAATTCACCATATGCAGTCTGATGGGGAGGAGTTTTGCTCTTGTTCTGTTCATGTGATTTGGCCTGACTGGTGTGCTACAGGTATAAGAAGGATGCTCTAGACAGTATTTTTATGGTCAAGTGGCACAGTTGCTTGTTCACTCAGACTGAAACTCCTCTTTAGTTTGGCTGATGAAGGTAAACAGATGATGTATAACACAGAGGGGTACTGAGGAAGTGATTTCTGAAAAGCACTGTTTCTGAAAATAAACTGCACACATGTAGTAAGGGAAATGAAGGGCAAAGGTTTTATCTATGTCACTCCTTGTCTGTTTTCTGCTTAATTCTTTTTATGGGCTCTACCGTCCCTATTGGTTAAGTCCAGGATCCTTTTATGGCACCCAGGTTTCCTGCGGGCCTGCCTAACATCTCCAGAATCATTTTCCATCACTCCTTCCTTCATGCTTGTCCTCCACACTATCTAATGCCGCATATCCCTCCCTACATCATACTGTTTCTCATCTTTATGTATTTGCTCATGCTCTTTCCTCTTTCTGAAGTGGGGTCCCCTAACAAAGCCACCTTCAAGATCCATCTTGGTTACCATTGGCTTTACGTAGTAGGTGTCTTTGTCTGGTTCTTTGTGCATATATCTATCATTGAACTTACATATTTTAAAAATTAGTGGCTGTTAATGGATTTTTCCTTTCTAGATTGAGAGCTCCTTCAAATTGGATCTTATTCCTCCTGAATTCCCACTAGCAAGGCCAGGAACAGAGCAGACTTAATGAATGTTGTTGAACAAATTATTTAATCACATTGATATTTATCTGTATTATCATATATTTTTGCTAAATCCATCATAAGTTATACAATGTTACCATTTCCATATCACATCAATAGTAGGGAGATGGCTGGAGTAATTAGGTCATGTGATCATAACCAGGGATTCTACTCTCTGGGGATTTGAAAAAAATTAGAATACATAAGAATTCCTCCTTCCTAGGTAATGTATATTAAGCATATTAACAGATTTTTCTCACAGAATTTCCTGTCTCAGAACTATGATAGAAAGAGGAAGTAGATAAAAGTCAAGACTTAAATGGCAACCATGACAAGAGTGGGAGGGAGAGCCTAGATGGCCATCAAAGCAGAAGGTCCGTAGTGGATCAGAGCCTGAGGCTAGTTGAATCAAACACAAGCTGGACCATTTGTGAGAATCAGAATGTTTGGGGGAATTAAGAGATCCAAAAGAAGGTATAATGAGGAATAGAGAAAATGTTTTATACAACGTACAGAATTATCCCAGACACAATCTTATCATGGGGGAGCCATCCTAAAGCCATATGATTGCCTTGAATCCAAACTAAAGACATTGCCCTGTACAGCTGGTTTTGAACAGGAGCTGTATGTATTGCTTGGTGATTACAAAAATGATTCAGAGTCAAAATATATGTAGATTTTAAGAACTAGAGTGGACAATAGGGTCATGTTGATGGCAGAGTCATGACATAGAGGAAGCCTGGATTCCCGAGTTAGCAGTTGCAGGAGAGCTTCTGTTGACCTAAACAAGAAGTAAATTTCTGTTCTGTTAAATCAATGAGCTGTCAATTTGTTACCACAGCAAGCATGTCCTAGTCTAACTAAAACAGAGAGAGTATTAAGCCACTAATTAAATCTCAGTATTATATAGAATATATTCTATGGCCACAATGCAGCAAAATTAGAAATCAATAGTGTAAATATAGCTTGAACATCCCATAAGTGTACAAAATAAATAGCATACTACTAAATAATTTTATATTATAAAGAAAATTATAAAAATTATAAAATATTTGGAAATAACTGGCAAAGGTTGTGGGACACAGCTGGAACATATAAATAATTTTTACAGTATTATAACCTTGAATACACTTATAGAAAACAAGAAAGATTAACAACAAAACTCTTTAAAACTAAAGAGGTTAGAAATTAGACGTGTTCCTTCTAAGATTAAAAACAGGTAATCACAATGACTCTGCATAGACTGGAAGTTTTGCCATCCATTATAAGAAAATAAATCAGAGGAATAAAAATCATAAGAGAAAAGAGTATCATTTATTTAGGTGATTTGATCATTAGCTTGAAAAAATCAAGAATAGGAACACACAAAAAAATAGAACTAAAAATGTAAAGGTGACATATATAAAGCATATAATGAAAAGCTTAAACTTATTAGTAAATAGAAATTTAAAATTAATGCAGCAAAGGTATATTACTTACAATGATCAGATTCAAAAAAATTATAAAAGTGCAATAATTCCAGGTATACTAGGCAAGCTGATATTCAGAAACCCAGTGGTTATGTACCACTCAGTCATATTAAGCATACAGATGCCCTATGACTCAAAACTCCTACTCCTCTATCAATGTCCTAGAGAAATCTTCTCTCAGGCCCATAACAGAACACAGATAAGGGAGTTTGTCACAGTGTTTCTATAGGAAAAAGGAACTACCCAGCACAAGGGAATGGAAATGTAAGATATTGTGGATGCATGCTATGAATTACCATACAATTAAAAAATGGTCATATCTTAACAAAATAGCACTGAATGAAAAAAGTAAGAAATAGAATGAGACATATAGCACAATGTCATTTAGACACATTTAAATGTATAAAAAATCTACTGTTTTGTAAGGACACATGCAAACAAAAAGATGAATACTGACAACTTTAGGGGAATGGGCGCTAATGGAAGTGGGGAATTGTAGTAAGATACTAGAAAAGAAGAAATGTTTTTTAATCCCTTTTCTTTCAAATCAGAATGTGCACCAACACTGAAGTGGCATTTTGTCTTCCAATCAGTTTGTCTGTGGTTGTGCTACACCTATTCAGGTGTTCACTTGATACATCCCTTAAGTTCATTCATTCATTCAGAAAACATTTACAAAGATTCTAGTATGTGTCAGGTATCAGTGATAGGTTTTCTGCTCTAGGAGGCTGTAGTACAGGCATACCTGTAGAAGCTGCAGTATAGGCACTTTGCTTCATTGTGCTTTGCAGACATTGTGTTTCTTACAAATTGAAGGTTTGTGGGAACCCTGTATTTTCAGATGATGGTTAGCATTTTTTAGCAGTAAAGAATTTTTTTTTTTTTGCAGTGATATAGATATTTACTATATAGCATCCTCTTAACTGACTCTGTAAATACCAGTATTCAAAACCATTCAGAGTTAAACAATAAACAGTTTCTGAGTCACTGTTCTTCTCAAAATGACTGTGCTAAGAACTTTCACATTTGTGGTCTCATTTAATGGCCAGAAGAACCCCATGGAGTAGGGGGTTATTATCTGTATTTTTAAAAATTAGAAAGAAATAAATTGAGGTATAGTTAATTTACAATGTTGTGTTAGTTTCAAGTGTACAGCAAAGTGATTCAGTTATACACACACATATGTGTGCGTATATATATATATATGTTTTTTCTTTTTCAGATTCTTTTTCACTGTAGGTTATTATAAGATATTGAGTATAGTTTCCTGTGTTATGCTGTAGGTCCTTGTTGTTTACCAGTTTTATATATAGGAGTGTGTATATGTTAATCCCAAACTCCTAATCTATTCCCCCCCCCCCCCAATTCGCTTTGGTAACCATAAATTTGTTTTCTATGTCAGTGAGTCTATTTCTGTTTTGTGAATAAGTTCATTTGTATCATTTATATATATATATATATATATATATATATATATATATATATATATATATATATATATATATATACACACCACATCTCCTTTATCCATTCCTCTGTTGATGGACATTTACGTTGTTTCCATGTCTTGGCTATTGTAAATAGTGCTGCTATGAACATCAGGATGCATGTATCTTTCTGAATTATAGTTTTCTCCAGATATATGCCCAGGAGTGGGATTGTTGGATCGTATGGTAATGCTATACATAGTTTTTTAAGGAACCTTCATACTGTTCTGCATAGTGGTTGCACCAAGACTGGATTCTATGAAGCTCCTAGAGGAAAACATAGACAGAACTCTCTTTGAGATAAATTGCAGCAATATTGTTTTGCATCCGTCTCCTAGAGCAATGGAAATAAAAACAAAAATAAACCTAATTAAATTTAAAAGCTTTTGCAGAACAAAGGAAACCATAAACAAAATGAAAATACAACCTACAGACTGGGAGAAAGTATTTGCAAACGATGCTACTAACAAGGGACAAATTTCCAAAATATACAAACAGTTCATACAGCTTAATATCAAAAAAACAAACAACCCAATCAAAAAATGGGCAGAAGACTAACTAGACATTTCTCCAAAGAAGACATACAGATGACCAACAGGCACTTGAAAAGATGCTCAATATCAGTAATTATTAGAGAAATGCAAATCAAAACTCCAATGAGGTATCACCTCACACCAGTCAGAATGGCCATCATCAAAAAGTCTACAAATAATAAATGCTGGAGAGGGTGTGGAGAAAAAGGAACCCTCGTACACTGTTGATGGGAATAAATGATTTTTTAAAATTAATTTTTATTGGAGTATAGTTGCTTTACAGTGTTGTGTTTGGTTCTGCTGTACAGCAAAGTGAATCAGTTATACGTATACATATATCCCCTCTTTTTCTGATTTCCTTCCCATTTAGATCACCACAGAGCTTTGAGTAGAGTTCCCTTTGCTACACAGTAGGTTCTCATTATTTATCGATTTTATACATAGTAGTGTATATATGTCAATTCCAATCTCCCAATTCATCCCACCCCCTCTTCCTCCCTTGGTATCCATAAGTTTGTTCTCTACATATGTGTCTCTATTTCTGCTTTGCAAATAAGTTCATCTGTACCATTTTTCTAGATTCCACATATAGGTGATATTATATGATATTTGTTTTTCTCTTTCTGATTTACTTCACTCTGTATGACAGTCTCTAGGTCCATCCACATCTCTGCAAATGTCACTATTTCATTCCTTTTTATGGCTGAGTAATAGGATTTTTAAATTAAGGTATGTGCATTATGTTTTTAGATAGAATGCTATTGCACACTTAATAGACTATAGTACATTGTAATATAACTTTTATATGCACTGGGAAGTTGAAAAATTTGTGTGACTCTATTGTGGTATTCACTTTAGTGCAGCGGTCTGGAACCGAACGTGCAATATCTCCAAGGTTTTCCTCTACAAGTGTGTTTTTGTGTGGAGTAGATAAACAAGAACATATCAGTTCCCATGTATAACTGATTCACTTTGTTATAAAGCAGAAACTAACACACCATTGTAAAGCAATTATACTCCAATAAAGATGTTTAAAAAAAAAAAAGAATATATCAGATAGCATTAAGCCCAATGCAAAGAATTACTACCAGGCAAAGAGTGTTGGAGAAGAATACTTTACATAAGGTACTTTCCTGTGGTGGGAAAAAGGCCAGTGTTGGTGGAGTAGCATGGAGGAAGGGGTGGGCAGTGTGGAGAGGGAGGTGAGGTACCAAAGTCTCATAGGTTTTATAGACCATGAGGAGGAATGCAGACTGTATTTCAGAAAGAAAAGGAAAATGGAATTATTTTTAGATTTATAATCACCTTTGGGACCACCAATCCCCAGAAAGAATAGAAATTGATAGATTATTCTCCTAAGTCCCTAAGAAATATGACTTAGTGCATTGAAGAACAGATGGGCTGTACTCACCGAGAGGGTTCATTGTGTGTGTTCCTTGACTGGGGTATGGAGTACTCAGACATTGGATTAGACATTATTCTGGGTGTGTCTGTGAAGTGTTTCTAGATAAGATTGACATTTGAATCAGTATATTAAGTAAGCAGATGTCCCTCCCCAATGTGGGTGGACCTCATCCAATCCATTGAAGGCCTGAATAGGACAAAAAATGAAGTAAGGGAGAATTCACCCTCTGCCTGACTGTTTATATATCTAGATAGATAGATAGATAGATAGATAGATGATAGATAGATAGATAGATAGATAGACAGATAGATGATAGATATCACCTATTCTGTTTCTTTGTAGAACCTTAATTAATACATTCACTCATTTCCTAAAACACTGCTTTTTACAGTCCCCATTGTGTACTCCCTTAAAATCCTTTCAATATGTCCCAAAGTCTACAAGTTATGACCCAGCTCCAACAATGTGATTTGCTGTTGTTGTTGCTGCTGATGTCAATCTCCACCAATTCATTTAAATTCTCCGTTTTTTGGTTTCCTCATCTGCAAGCTGCGTCTGGCTTTATCTGCCTTGCCTTTCCTCTTACATGACTGTGTGTCCTTGATTTTTCAGTCACATCTTCCTCTGATTCTTTGCCAAGTTGCCTCGGTCTGGCTTCTAACGGCTGGAGCAGGAATGTTAGGTTTGGGTTTGCTCAGAGCCACCTTCACCTTTCTAGTAAATAATTTTATAATTCATTTTTGAACTTGGGAAGTAAACTGTGTGCACATTTCATACTTTAAAAACTTTCATCGTCCTAGTTTTGTCAGATGGCTGTGGAAGAATTAGAGGGTTCTTTGCCCCTTGCATTTTCCCTTTTGATTAGGATAGAACAAAACTTCCTATGCTTTAAGAATTGTTTTCCAAATGAAATATTCTCTTCTCTATTGCTTTTGACATTTGTTGCTATCAGATTTCCCTTTCTTATGTGTATAAACTGCTTATTTGCTTTGACCTGGTTCTGAGTCAAGAAATTGATTCAGAAGGGCCTCTGTCTTTGGAAACGATATTGAATGAAATCATTATGCGAACATATGCTGAAATTTAAAAGTGCAAATACAAGGGGAGAAAATGATCTTGCAGCTACTTCCCTTATTTAGAGGATAGGAGACATGAGACCGTATTTTAATAAAATGTGGTGTGTTTGCAGCTGGAGCTGGAGCAAAATCAAGATACATTAGGAGAAATTGACATTAAGAGTACAATATAACAGACGGATGGAAAAATGAATTTTTATCAAGATGATCCATTAGTGTCCTGCAACCAGGCAGAGGAGAACAATGACCTAGAACAAATCAAGAAGAATAATGTTTGACTTGTGTTTGCTTGTTCTAAAGGGTGACCTGTATTTATAATCTTTAATTCGAAATACATTTGTTTTGGTGTATTGAATACATTTTCAACTATCGTTGTTTTTCTTTTGTGTGGGGTTGGGAAGGTGGGTGATGGAGGTGGTTTGGTGCAAAGAATTTGCTTCATCAAATTAGATTAAATGAAAAAAGAGAAAACAAGCCCAAGAGAGTGAAGCCCTGACTAAATGGTGGAGGTCTTTGCAAAGGAGGAGCATTAATCTCCATCATGGGGGAAGCTGAGCGGCTCCATCATCAACTATCAACCTCAAATAAGCTTGGGTAACTTTGGCATCAATATGTAAAAGCAGGGCTAGTGCAGACCTTGTTTTTAACCTCATCTTTTCTCTATTCCTGACTATCAATCTTCCTGTCTACTCTTTAATTGACCTCTGGAATTAATAAGTACTTATTTGTTTTTAATGAGAAGAAAGAAGAAAGGAAAAAGAAAATGTGAACAGAATGTCCCTAATTTTTCTTTACAAATTAGGCTGAAAATGTAAGCCAGTGGGAGCACTATGCCAACTCATTCTGGAAAACTTGGAGTTTTATTGCAGATGAATTGCTAGGTTGCTAGTCTCACTGCCAAGGAATAAGTACCTTGAGATAATTCATTTGCCATGTCTGTTGCTTGTACCTATCACTTTCTTGCCTCTGGCTTATGTTAATAATATTAGCCTGGGAAGTGGATGTGGAGGAGGAGATAAAGTTCCCTCAACGTCACTTAGACACATCTAGAATCAGCACAATTGTAAGCCACATCCATATGCTTGGATTAAAACCCCAGCCTATCAATCTTGATCAAATTCCCTGAAGAACTCTGGGAACAAAACATAGTCACGTAGCTAAAAGAAGGAAGGGGATAAAAAATAGCTAAGGGTGTTTTAATAAAATTTTAAACCTGGAAAGAAACCTTTATAGATGACGTAATTCAATCTAGCCTAGTATGGAATTAAGACAGGCAAAAAGAGTTGAACTCAACTGGACCACTACACAGTGCCAGGTAATGTGTTCAACTTTCCTTCTAACTTACTCCATATGTCAGAATTTCAAGGGAGGGTTATTACTATGTCCCCACCTCTCAATTTTTCTAGATAAGGAAAGTGAGTCTCAAGTGTCATAGGGATTTCCCAAGTTTTCTCAGCTAGTCAGGGATACAGTCCAGATCAGAATCCATGTATGCTGGATTCCAGTGCCCATGCATGGATATCTCCTATGTGCAGAACCATATTACCTTTCCCAAACAGCTGTGGTCATGACAGCAACATGAAATAATATTCCTAAAAAATATATCCCTCCCACAAAGCTCTAAAATGCAAGATATTATTTCACTATGAATTCTTCATATAGCAAAAAGACCATGAATTCTGGGGTTAGAATAACTGAATTTTTTTCAACCACTCACAACCAGTATGCATCCATGTAAGCCACATATTCTCTGAGCCTCAGTTTTCTTATCTCTAAAATGGAAACAATATTTTTACATGTGTGATCTGACAGTGTTAGCAAAGCACATCTGCTGGCACAGGTGGTGGGGACTAGGTGGGTGGGGTGGGAATGGTGAGTGGAGTGGAAGAGCACAGATAAATGTTGGGATATGAGAAGGAGAGAACCAGATGCACCAGAGAACAGATGTCTCTGTGTGACAAGGTGCACTGTGTGACAGTAGTTCAAGGGTGCTGTTGAGAGGAGAGAGAACTTGTTTTCCAAAACTTGTATTCGAGCAGGATCAGTACAGGGTAGAGTGCATATGAGGTGCCAAATCAACATGCCTTGCTTGAAAATAAGTGCCTACTCTTACCCATCTGAGATAGTTGTGTCATTTTAGATTAGAGTTTAGTTAGTCTGAATGCAAGGTGGGGGCAACCAAATATATGCTATCTTCTCTGGCATAAAGATGCCTGAGTTTATTATTGGTATCAGGGAGGAGGGGGTGAAGGAACACCAAGGTCAGAAACTGGGAGGAGGCAGAGGAGATAAGGGTGGTCTCTTGCATGCACTTGGCTCCTTTACAGGAAGTCCTTTCAAAAGTGCTGCTCAGATTCTGTTTAGATGCAGGCAGTTGGGACTAGAAATCTGTGGTATCTCCTGAGCAGCCTTCAACCCAGCATTGCTCATCATAATGAAAATATTTCTGGTGAAAAAATAGTCATTGTTATGCAGAGATGTTAGTAATTGAATTCTAAGACCTCTAAAGAAGGCTTATAATCCTCTTATTCAAGAAAGCAGGATTCTTAATGTTTGTAACTAAACCTGACTCATAACATAGTGGAACATATTAGATTCAGATGTGTGAACAGGGTGCTTGAACATATTGGAAGCAAAACCTTTAGGGGAACTTTGGTCACAAGGCTGCCTGGACCCAGATGGAAGTTTTCTCGTCTGTCTCCCTGGGCATGTAAGCTGTACGGAGAACCAGTTTGGATATGCCAGTTTCTAAGCCACTTGAAGCTAACGCCATGCCTCTTTCATCTTTGTGTACCCCACAGAACCTAGGAGACGCTCAACAAGTGATTGTTACATAAAGATGCTGCTACAGACTTGCCAGTATTTATGTTTCAGATGCAGAGAAATGCAATGTTTCCAAACAAGGGCTTGGGGTTGAAAAAAATAATTATTAAAGGGTTTAGAGTAGCCTTGTATGCTAAATCTTTTTCCTCTGTGAATTAAACTTTCTCCAGATGCCTGTTATTGAAGAATTTTAAAAGAAGTTTTCTTATCACATGGCATTTCAGACCTTTTGATCCTCTCTGCATTCCCAGCTCTGTTTGATACAAACGTTATGCTTCTGAGGAGAGGGAGGACTCGCAGCCTCAGAGCCAATGGAGTACACGCTGCAATTAAAAGCAAACATTTCCACTTCAGTCACAGCCTGTGGGTGTTTTAAAAAGGAAAAAAGAAATATTAAAAATATAAATGTCAAACTCTTTGGGATTTTGATCTATACATTTCATGTAGACCGTGTTCCTGGCAGAGCTTGGATCTTGAGGAGTTGATAAGGATGCTTTGCTCCTAAATTATGGAACAGACAGAGAACATCGTGCTGAGTGGTGAGCAAGAGAAGCCAGGCTCTGGTAAGCACTAAGGCTGGGAAGCCAAGGTGGAGGCAGGAGGAGAATGTGGATGGTCTTGAGTATGTGGGTTATGGCCAGGAACCAAAGAGCAGACAGAGCAAGAAGGCAATTCCTGCCCTGTTTCCCACATTAATTTAACCTCTGACTGTAGTAGAGAGACCTTATAGTTAAGTTTCTTCCTTTTTCCCCAGCCCACCTTTATCCTCCAATGCTTCCTTTACAGGGGCAGAGTTGCTCACCAGATTGTGCAGAACTTGAGATGTATCCAACTTCCCTTTACTAATGGGCAGGATGTTATGTTTTAAAAGACACTTGACCTTGTTTTGCTTCCCATTTCTACTTCCCGGCATATTTGCATTGGGCAAGATATTAGCTTCTAGCCTCCAGGTCAGGCATGACTTGTCCTGTGGGTGGAAGCAAGCATCCAGATTTCCCACTTCCAGCTCCTGGTTCCCTGGCTGTGGTTTATAGAAGAGGAATTAGAGTTCGATCCAAACATTGAGATGCAGGGATGAAGCTTCCGAAAGACCCATCTTGATGCCCAAGCTTAGGCCTCGTGTTACGGGCTGAATTGTGTTCTGCCAAATTTCTATGTTGAAGTCTTGACCCCAAGTACCTCAGATGTAACTGTATGTAGACGTGGGGCTCTTAAAGATGTCATTAAGGTAAAATCAGGTCACTAGGGTGGGTCCAAATTTAATCTGACTAGTGTTCTTATAAGAAGAGGAGATTAGTATACAGGCATGCAGGGAGTAAAGACCATGTGAAGACAAAGGAAGAAGGGGCCCATCTGCAAGCCAAGGAGACCAGGATCCTCAGAAGAAACCAACCCTGCCAACACCTCGATCTTGGACTTCCAGACTCCAAAACTGTGAGGAAATAGATTTCTGTTGTTTTAAAGCCACCCAGTCTGTGATAATTTGTTATGGTAGCCTTAGCAAAGCTTGATTTTTGGTTTCCACCTACTCCAGGAGCCCTGCAGTAAGTTGTAATCATTGAATACTTGCCCGTTTCTGAGAAAAAGTGTATTTTGTTTACCACTATGAACTTGAGCTCATACGTCCTGTGTCAGGGAAAATTGATGGAATTGAGGCTCTGGAATTTGACTCCAAATGCTGCCTATCACCAATGATGGCAAATGACACAAGATCTTGCAGAAATATCAGGGCAGTCCTGGAAACAGATACTGGCAAAGGAAGATACCAAACTTTATAAGAAATAGCTTAGCTTCGGGAGAGGGTGTGTTGCCCAAGCAACAGGTAGTAAATAGCTCAGGACAAAGGCACGTGACTTTCCTCCAGCTGGATGCTGCTGCCCTTGTGACTCAGCTTTTCTCGATCCTGAACTCATGATCTCCCAGAGGCAATGTGCCTTGATGGTGAGCTCCTGCAACGGCCTGGCCTGTCTCTCACATGATCCTTAGCTGATTATATCATGTATTTAAATATCTTTCCCACCCATGATAATAAGAATTAATCATAGGCTACAACTGTGAATTAATTCATTTTGATATCCTCTAGCACTTAAGTTCTCAATTAGTGTTCGTCATATTAAACTGATGAGCAGAAGAAAACAATGATGGACAGAGAACATGTGCACATCGATGAAAAGGAGCAACTCTAGATCCGTTAGATCTTTCTTTGATCTACAGGCTTCTTTGGAAGCAGTTAGGGTATGGTATGTAGAACTGCTGACCCTGAGGAACACCCATGGAAACATTCTCCTAAGTACTCTTATCAGTAAGAAAGCTTGTGTTTCCTGACAATCCAAGATTTAAAACAGTGGACCAACCAGAAGTGTTCTGTTTCCACAAAGAGTAATATGTTGACAACCTTGGGTTAAATCTGTTTCTCAGGAACTTGCCAACTGAGTCATTATAGACAAGATTTTGACATCTTTCTGAGGTTTGGTTTACTTTTTCATAAAATGGGAAGATAGTCTTTAATTCACAGAATGGAGGTAAAACTGAAATGAGAAGAAAATATCTGTTGAGACCCTGAATATACCAATGGACAACGAATGGCCAGACCATATAAAATTTCATTCAGACCCATAACCTGCAGCAACCAGCCCAGGAAACTAATCCCTTATACAATAAACAGCCCAGAAAGCCAGGCTTCTAGAAGTCAGATTTCCAGGAAGTCAGACTACTGTCTCTAGTAAAAATACAGTAAGTCAAACAATAACCTCTGTAACAATTGATCCCAAATGAGCAAGACTTGATTAATAACTGCCAGCTTCCCTAATTTTTATTTCTGTTTCCAACTCAGGACCAACCAGAAAAAGCCAAATATGCACACCAACTAATCACATAGAAGGTCCCTCTTCTAGTTATCCCACCTACAACTTCCCTGTGCCCACAGCCTGCAATCAGAGCATATTTAAAGACTTTCTTTTTTCTACTATAAAACTTTCCCACTCCTCTGCCTGTTTTTGAATCTCTGCCAAAATGTAAGTGACAGTGGCTGACTCCCTTGCTATAGCCATCTCTCAGTAAATAGCCCTTTTTATTCTCATTTGGATGGTGTTCATTTATTTCCACAAAGTAAACACCCCTATAATAGTGTCTGGCACATAGTTGATGTTCACGTTATGAGAATTTCCTTTTTTTTTTTTTTTTTTTGCCACTCTAATTTTACCTTTCTCACATATGAAGTTGCACAACCTGATCTGTTTTTCATCTTTTTGACATTTTGTTTTTTGAAAAGATCAGAGATATTTTCTTTCTCTTCTAGTCTTTACTGAGGAGATGCTAGAAGCAGGAGAGTGGATAAAGTATGGACTTGGAGAAATTCTTCTTGGGATCTCTAACACTTACCAGAAAATTGGTTCAGAAAACTATACCTGCCCGTGGACCACATAGGTATTGGAAAATAATCTACTTTTCCTTTTGGTTAGAAAAATTTAAAAATTATATTCATAAATACTGTAGGAAGAGCCAATCTGAAACTAAGCTATTCTGGTTAGAATCTATTTTGGCTTGTAAGGGAATAGAATAAATTACTATCTGATAACATTTCCCCTTTCCCATGTTTATTGTCCCAAAAGTTATTCAGTCCTATTTCAACCTAGTCACTGGGAAAGATAGTTGCTTTTACATTAAAATTTTCAAGTATACTTTTTAAAAAGACAGTGATGACATTGTTTTTTTGTTTTTTTTTAAGATTTTTTTTGATGCGGACCATTTTTTTAAAGTCTTTATTGAATTTGTCTCAATATTGCTTCTGCTTTATGCTCTGATTCCCTGACCACGAGGCATGTGGGATCCTAGCTCCCCGACCAGGGATCGAACTCACTCCTCCTGTATTGGAAGGCGAACTCTTAACCACTGGACCGCCAGGGAAGTCCCGACATTGTTTTTTTTTTTTTTTTAAATATATTTTTATGCATGATGTAACATTTTCTTGGAAGTTCAAGAAGTGTTTATTTGTGAAGATTTCCTAGAAATTCCACTGGAATGGACAATTAATAGATTGCCTATTTGTTCTCCGAGTATTGAAAAATTGCAAAATTTCTTATTGCATTATTCTGAATATTGTTTTTCAAAAAAGATTCTTTTAAAATGTATTCGACCCCTAATGGTAATAATGAAACTAACATACTTAATAAATGGAAAACCTACTTTGTATAATTACCTTCAAGCCCCCACTGTAAGGTGGGTATGTCCTTGGGGCATAGCTGGAGTAAAGTCATCATATACTTCTCTCCTCTCCTCTTCTCTCCTCTCCTCTCCTCCTCTTCTTTCCATTCCTCTCTCCTTGCCTCCTTACCCCTTCCCTCCCATCTCCTACTCTACCCCCATTTCCTCTTTTTGAAAAACTGCAGTGAGGGGAATGTAGGAGTAATGATATAAGCTTCGCCCAGACGACTGTGCTCTATTTACAAAGGTGAGAGAAGAAAGAGACTAGGAAACTATTTGTTTGACTCTATCAAAAAAGGATGGCTGTTGCTAAAGGGCTTCACTTTGCATTTCATAGAACAAGTCTAATAACAAAACCCCTGTAAGATCACACAAATGTGAAAATTGGGAGCAACAGAGTTCCAATAACTCACCATTCAGAGGCAAGTTCCCTGCCTCATAAAAATCAAAGGGGGCCCAGACTCAAGCAGGACCCATGTGACTGGAAATCAGCTGACTAAGAGCTTAATGATATACATGCAGCTCCTGCAGCAGAGAATGATGCTGGCTCAGAGGAGCCTGTTGTTGATGATACAAAATAACCCTTTAGAGCACTGCCCCTCATGGCACAAGAATATATATTTTAGCCCTTCTGGTCCCAATTCTTATGTTTCAGACCAATTTTTTTTTTCTTTTTTAATCAAGAATTTGAACGTAGGCCATTTCCATTCCACCTTGCTTTGTTGAGCTATCAAGTTTAATCATCTCAGATATCGGTAATTTTTGCTGCCTAGAAACAAATAATTCTGAGAAGAGGGCTCTCCCTTGGGAGCTGACTGGGCTAAAACAAGTGGGAGTTAGTGACAACTAAAATATCTGACCAATGAGGATGACAAAACATGGGTCACTAAATTATGCCTGACAGCAAAGTTTATTTCACATTTAGCATTCAGATTTTTCTAGCTCTTCCATTTGTACAGGCATAACTGGAATATGAAACTAAAAAAAATGTGGGTGAAAATAAATTGGAATCTCCCCACTGCCTGATAGCTCCAAATCAAAAATAAGCTGTTTAGGAAACCAAAATAATCTGTTAGCGTGCTTCTCTCTCCTGGCCTGAAGCTCTCTAAGGTCAAGAGCTCTGTCTTATCATTGTTTTCCCAATGACCAATGAGATGATATGAAATGTCATATTAGGTTCTCATAAAATAGTTGTCCATTTGGAACGAGCCCTTCACCCACTTTATTTGGGGCATTTTACGATGGAAATGATTGGCTAAATGTTCTATGTCTGTAGTAGTCTCATATATATGAGCATATAAATATATATATATTCTGTAGCTCATGCATATATTTAATTAGAAGTGTGCCTTATATGAATGCTGAGTTTTGACTCCAAGTTTTTAAGTGTACAGTACAATGTTATCAACTATAGGTCAATGTTGTACAGATCTCTGGAGCTTACTCATCTTGCTGAACTGAAACTTTATTATTGTTGCCTAGTAGTTCCCCTTTTTCCCCCTCTCCCCAGCCCCTGGTAACCATTCAACTCTTTGATTTTATGAAGGTGGCCCTCTCTGTCTGAGGGGAAACTTATAATAGGGAGGTTAGTGGGATGAATTGCAGACTATTTTGCTGCAGTTGGTTGTGGGAACAGAGCTGGTGTTTGTCCTATCTTTCTTCCACTATCCATTCTAAATCTCTCACCTTCAGTAATCACCTCTACTGGGTTTGGTGGGTTACCTGTGTACAACCCAAACCTTCATTCTTCATGGGTCTCAGATCCTGATAACCATTCCCTTCTTGAGCCAAGATTGCTCCACTCGTCCAATCACAGTCACGTTTGGCAAGAGAGTACCAAGAGGTGCCTGCATGCATTACTCAAGATTGACACGTATTCCTCTTTGCGTCTATCCTGTAAAACAGGAGTCCTACTGCCTCCTGCTGATAGGAGTCAATTACCTGTGACAAGAGGTGACTCACTTTTGCCTGATGAGTCCTGCACGCAAGAAACCCAAAGTGCGCAAGAGCCAGTGGTAATTTGGAGTTCATTGTGATCCTTGAACCTCTTTGGAGGAGAGGACTTCTAATGTTGTAGATCCCAGAGCTGGGGATCAAGGAAGTATGACTCCCCGCACTGTGCATCACTGGGGATGATAATAAAAGGGACCACTCCTACCTCCACCTTTTGTTGTCTGGATTCATGTATTCTTCCTATTGGGGACACAGGGCCATATTAAAGGTCTCTTATTTAATGTATGTACTGAATACAGGAGCATAGCCTCCTATCCTTACAAGGTGTTGTCTCCAAGTTAGTGCATCAGTCGTGCCTTTAACACACGATTCCAACATCACTTTACCAGGCCATCAATAACCAGGTGATGTAATCAGTAGACACCGTGGTCCTGGACCCACTCCTATGTCTCTTTCATCATAAAGAGGCAAAATATCCTGGTTAGACGCTATGTTGTATGGGATTATATGTCTATGACTCAAGCATTCCATATTTTAAGTAGTGCTGAAAAATGACAATTTAACATAATGATCCTACTTTCTCATTTTTATCATTTTAATATTAGATAAAATTTACTGAATGTATATCATGCTATAAGCCACGTCCTGGGAACAGAACATAATATCTTATCCTCACAATGGAGGTACTATAATGAAGATATAAAAAGCAAGAATATTAGGATTAGAAAGACAAGTTCCAGCCATAAATCTTTCTCCTATTCACAGTTTGATTTTGGGTAAGTTACTTAACAATTCTGAGCCTCAGTTTCCTGATTTTTCTATCTTAGCCTGGGCTGAGAAATGAGAGACTTAGGTCCCATTCCCAGTTTTGACCCTCACTAGCTTTGTGATCTTGGGAAAAGCCACTTTAATCTTACCGCACTAACATTGAGCTCATTAATTTCTAAGGTCCCTATCAGCTTCAAGATTTTATGATTTTTTTGATAAGCAATTTTTAAAATATTTCCTTAGGATAAAATATTTCATTATTAAAATTATATATTTGGTTTGTCAGAATCACCTTTCTGAGTTTCAACTTGTATCCAAAATGTGTCAGAAGCACATCTCTGGTCTGGATGGCTTCTGAAATGCCAGTTTCCCAGCTGATGTCCAGGAAGCTTGCTTTTTCATACCAGTTATAAATTTCTCTTACATACCAGGAAACAGACTGTTTAGGACTCTGATTTCAGTAGGACAAGGTCGAATTATATAGTAACACCTGAGGTTGTAGTTGTCAGTTAGGAGATGGACTTTCCTTTAAAGTCGAGACTCTAATTCAGACTAATGGTGTGCCTGACTTATCCATCTCAGTAGGCTTGCTCAGTTCCCTGCAGAAGTTTCTTGTTTCAGTTTCCAGAAACATTGCTGATGGGTGATTTATTTGCTGAGATGCATGATCACTCGCTTGTTTTTCTGCTGATGAATGATTTATGACCATCCGTTATGCACAGGAAGACAGAGTTGTTTCACTCATATTATTTTTTGTTTTTATTTGCTGTCATCAGGTACACAGTAGACAAGTTAGGAAACAATCTCAGTGGTGATAGATGTGTGGTTGTATGTCTAGGATTGTACAAAGTCAAAGGACCCATTTTTTTCTACGCATAATGTTGAAGCTTGTTGGGCCTCTTCCTGGGTCTTCTTGAGGACACTGGACAATGAGGTTGAATATGGAGATCACACATCCTAATTCCTGGGTTCATAATTGACACCTTTGCTTTTTAACTGTGGATTCACAATAACAAATGTTTACGTACGGTTCAGTTTATGCCAGCCCTGATTCTAAGCACTTAACGTATATTAGCTCATTTAATGTACTTGTCAACTCTATGTGGTATGTACTAACTACTATCATTCTCATTTTATGGATGAGAAAACTGAGCTATAGAATTTAAGTAATTGTTCTAAAATCGCACAGTAGAAAAATATTTGAAACCTGGTCTTTTGACACCCAAATCCATGGTCTTAACCACTGATCTCAAATCCATACAGTATCAGGGTGGGAAGCATCTTAGATTTATGAATGCCAAGTGTTCCTCTTCATTTGCCTTATCCAATAAGAAGCATCCCCAGCCTATTGGTTTCTCTAAGTACTAGGTCTTCATTTAATCTGTGTTTGTGTACAAAGCTTGTTGGCACATACGTGCATACACACACACACAGATACATTACACTTGCCAGTTGCTGTTATGAGTACACACAGCACATCCTACCTGCTCTTTGTTATAAGAAGTAGACTTGAAACTCAGCGTATTTGTCTTATATTCCTGCATAACAAGTTACCAAACACTTAGCAGCTTAACACAACACATATTTATTATATCATTTTCTGTGGGTCAGGAGTCTGGGAACAGCTGAGGATCCTCTGCCCCGTGGCCTCCTTAGCCTGCAATCAAGATGTCAGCCCAGTCTGGGTTTTCATCTGGAGACTTGACTGGGGAAGAATCTGCTTCTGATCCCACTCAGGTTGATGGCAGAATTCATTTCCTTGAGACTGTCTGACTAAAGGCCTCACTTCTTACTGGATGGAGGCTGGAGTCCACTCTGAGTTCCTAAAGGCTGCCCATGGTTCTCTGCCATGTGGCCTTCTTCAGAGCCAGTTCACAACATGACTGTTTGCTTCTCCAAGGCCAGCAGGGGAATCTTTCTAGGTCCAGTCTGCTAAGGCAGTGTCTTAGATAATGAAACAATCACAAGAGTGACATCCATCATCTTTGCCATAGTTCATTGGTAAGAAGCAAAACAAAGGTATTGATTATAAGCCAAACTCAAGGGTAGGCAATATGCAAACCCATGACTCACTGGGTTCATCTTTGGGTGCATCTGTTATGTCACTTTCACAAGCAGCCAGTCATTTCCCTACTGGCTAGCCTGCATGGGAATCCAAATGATACTCAAATCGTTACTTGATGAGTAATCATGGAATCCAAGAAATGGTAGAGAAATGATGATAATGGCCAATGTCTTCAAGCTATGAAGTTTCAAGCACTCTTCTCCATGTACCTGTCACAGATACCTTACTGCCAAATGTTCTCATTCCAATGTCCTTTCCTCTGAACGTCCAGGGTAGGTGACTTATTGGTGTCAATTCTCCATCTCATTTGTCCATTTCTCAACTTTGTATTGGACATCCCTTCTCTGTTGGCTCATTTGTTAATTCAAAACCAGAATTTTTCACCTGGTGAGGTTCAAAATTTCTCAGGGACAATCATGTTCCTGTTATGCTTCTTCAAATCTCCATCTGAGACTCCCTAAAACTCTTGGGGAACCTGGCTGTCAATAGTGACTTACTTCTAGAGATGGCCTCACCCATGGCAGTTTCCCGAATTTAATCCTCAAAGAGTGATCTAAACATTTAGAAAGTGTCACAATTTTTCTGCATTGTGCAGGGTACACTAGTGCTAATTGTCTGTGTGTTTATGTGCCTAATGTACTTTGCATATATTTGCTGCTGTACTCATCACACATTCATGGAAAGGTAAACTTAAACAAAGGTATTCAATACTTATTTGTTCTATGCTTCTCCCTCCTGGAGAGATTTAATTAATTTTTGCATTGGTTCTTTCACACTAAGCAACTTTCCTTACTTAATACGTAGGATCATAACACTTACTAAATTATTCTGGGACCAGTCCATATTTGAAGTATACAGAGATCAGGGGAAATTTCCTGCATTTTCTACTTCTTAGTCCCTGGCTTGTACCAGAATAGATAATGCACTTCCAGAGGATCTGAGGTTAAAACAACATTGTGTGTGAAGCATTTTTAGTTCATCTCTGAGTAATTTTTATTAGGACAGACCTAAGCAAAAAAGACTGTACAAGCCCTGGAAACAGACTTGGGATGCTTTGGGAACAGAATTCCGGGTTCCCAGAGCCCGGAATGTGGTCTAGAAGGGACCATGCAGGCAGGGAACCCACATGCCTAGGATAGGAACACTGATTTCCTTAAGGTCATTTACTTGCAATGTTCATTTTCCTGATATTTTATCCTCCTGATAGGTTTATAGTTGGGCCAAGGCAGGGGCCCAGGCAACTCCCCAGCATTGCTTTAATGAATGATATGCTGATAGCCTGACCTAAGGCTCCAAAGTAAAGGCAGGTTTCCCCCCGACTCTACTTTCCTTGGGTTGAGGACTCTGCTTCCCTGAAACTCAATCCTCCACCACTTGAATGAAACATTCATCTCCCCTCCTTGGTTTGTGCGTCACACTTCTTGTGCTTGGAAAGTCTTATTGTAACCTACTGACCCCTGATTCAATTAATGTTTCAGTGTTCTATCCTCTGTCCCTGTATTAAATGGGTATAATCCAGAAACTGATATAATTTTCGCAGGGCTTGAAACAGCATCAAATAATGTTTATTCTCACTGATAATTGTTTCAGGGAGTTACACTTTCCAACTCAAACGGAATCCTTTCTTTTGAGCACTATTTGAGTTGGACTTTTTCTATTTAAAGCAAAACAAAAATGTTTGCATTTCTTAATTGACTTATGTATTCTCCACTGCTTCCCCGAACACATCTCTGAATTGTAAGACCATCTTCTCTTCTAGAATCAAGTCTTTTTTTTCTCCCAGGAATGCTTAAAATAACCCTTTTTCACAGCACATTCATCAAGTTGTGTCCTCCCTAAAGGTTAAAATTGACTGCATAATTCATTTCTGAGAAGTTCATTTTAGGTCTCTTAGATTGGTCAACTCTGTAATAATGGACTTAAAATGGATATAAACACCCTGTGCTCTCACACCTACTCCCAATCCAGCTGGTTATTTCTTCCCTAAGGCCCTGTACTTTCTCTTAGCTCTGAACTCTAAATACATGCTGCTTCCTTGTCTTAAACATCTTCATTATGATCCATCCTATCTCCATCACTTGGCTAACTTCCCTGCATTGTTGGTCCCAGTTTATACTCTAATTCTTCCATCACTTCCCCTACCAGCCCTAGCAGTGAATCTAGTACTCCTCCCACCCATCCCATGGGTTCCAGGGGTTGCTGTACTTAGTGAAATAAGAGAACTGACAGCCCTGCACTATGATTTTCTGGCCTTTTGACTTGTTTTCTCAAACAAACTGTGAACACCTTGAGGCAGAGATTGTGGCTTATTTATCATGTTACCTCCATGCTCTCAATAGAGTTTATTAAATGAGTGAATGCATATCTATCATATAGACAAGGACACTGAGAATCAGAAAATTTAAGTGAGCTCCTCATCTTCACACAGTTGTAAAAAGTAAAAACTGGATATAAATCCATAGTAAAGGTTTTAGAGTTAGATTTTCAGCTGCAACATGCTATTCATGTTTTGCTTATTTATTTGCTATGGACTGCATATGTCTCCCTCGATTTCATATGTTGAAGCCTAACCCCCAGTGTGAGGATATTTGGAGGTGGGAACTTTGGGAGGTGATTAGTGCCCTTATAAATGAGACGCCAGGAAGCTCACACCTTCTTCCATGTGAGTAACAGCAAGAAGACAGCCATCTATGAATCAGGAAGGAAGTGGCTATCAATGAACCAAATCTGCCAGCACTTTGGTCTTGGATTTCCAGCCTCCAGAACTATGGGAAATGCATTTCTGTTTCATATATGCCACCCAATTTATGGTATTCTGTTAGAGCAGACTGAATGAACTAAGACATTATTGTTATGTAAGAGACAATCACACAATTTAGTGGCTTAAAATGACCGTGTGCCTTGGTGCTCCTTGGTGCCTCTCTCTCTCTGTCATCTCACATCCCATGGATTCTCCACTTGACTTGGGCTTAACAGAGTATGGTAATATCTCTTCTTCTATTGCAGTTGGCTCTCAATAGGTATGTTCAGATCTGGCACAATGTTACTTCTGTTGTATTCTATTGGTCAAAGCAGTTGTAGGGCTCATTCAGATTAAGGGGTTGGAGAAATAGACTCTACCTTTTATTGGGGAAGGCAAAGTCACCTTGCAGAAGAACATGTGGGATGGGAATTACTGCTATAGCCAATTTGGAAAATATAATCTGTCACAAACCACATAGGACCAGTTGAAGATATGAAGAGAAAAATACCTTTCCTCCTTCATTAAATAAATTTTCTTCACATAGCTTTATTATAAAGTGTACATCATACAAGTGATCAAGGCATACTCCCTGCTTTCAAGGGGCAACATTCTAGCCGGAGAAATGAGAAAAGTGGTTTATCACTCAGGTTGTGCTTTGTAACAAAACTCCTCAAAATTTGGTGGCTTAAAAACAATTGTTTCTTTGGCTTATGGTTCTGTGAGTTGGTAATTTAGGCTGGGCTCTGGTTAGATGCCCATCTAGTTTCAGTCATGCTTACTCATGAGTTACTGGCCAGTTTTGATCAGGCAGATGACTTGGTGATCTTGGCTGGGCTTTCTCACTTGTTTGGGGGTTGGCTAGCTGTAGGCTATTCTACAATAACCCTGGCTGGAACATCATGGTTCTCCACCATGTGATCTCTCATTCAGCAGAAGGATATCCTTCACTTGTTTTCATAACAGAAATAGAAGTCCAAGAGAACAAGAGAGGGTGTGTGAGTCTTTTCAGGCATAGACTTGGAACTGACACAAAGTCACTTCTGTTGCATTCTTTGGGGCAAAGCAAGTCACAAGGCCAGCCAAGATTCAAAAGGTCAGGAAGTAGACTCAAGTTTTGTTGGGAGAAGTTGCAAAGTCACACTGCAAAGGACAGGGATAAAAAATGACCATTATTTTTGGCCACTATACAATCCATCTGTGTCAATGCAGTGTGGGAAGTGTGTTGAGTTATGGGGTAGAGAGAAAGGATATTTTATGAACCCGAGGCATCTGAAGGACATGGAGAATGGAAATAGCATAAGGAGGGATCAGGAAAAACTTCACTTAGATGTGGATTCTGAAGATGGATGGCTTGAGCCTGCATGGAGGACAGAAGAGATTGACTGTTCCTTTACCAAAGTGGTCCTCCAGAGAAGTGTACAAAATATTCAAGATCTTTATCTCTTATTCCTGGTTAGGTGTCAGGGGACAATCAGGCAAGCTATGTGGCCACGCTGATATACCAGTTAAGAAAATCAGAACCAGTAGGGATCCTGGAGATCAATTCTCATAGATTTGAAGACTGGGAATGAGATAGGCTTGCCCCTGTGTATTAGTCTGTCAGGGCTGCCACAACAAAATACCATAGACTGGGGAGCTTAAACAACAGAAATGTGTTTTCTCACAGTTCTGGAGGCTGAAAGCCCAAGATCAAAGTCTCAGGAGGTTTAGTTTCTTTTGGGGTCTCTCCATGGCTTGTAGATGGTTGCCTTTTTGCTATGTCCTCACAGTCTTTCCTCTGTGCTTGTCTATGTCTTAATCACCTCTTTTTATAAGGACACCAGTCAGATTGGATTAAGGCCACCCTAAGTACCTCATTTTAATGAATCACCTCTCTAAAGGCCATATCTCCAAATACAATCACTTCTGAGATAATGGGAGATTGAGATTTGATCATATACATTTGGTGTGGGTGATCACAGTTCACCCCACAAAACTATGGTCATATAATCAGAGGTGAATCTGGAAGTTTGGACTTTTCTCCATGAAACATGTAGCTGCTTGGCTTTTAGCTGAAAACTGCTTCTCTTCTGCTTCCCAGATAACTGTTGTTCCTAAAAAGAACACTTGCATCTAATCATGTCCCTTGCCAAGTATTCTGCCATCTTCTTCCTTGGGGATGCTGCCAAAGTCAATAAAAAGGCAGAGGAAACTCAAACAGAGCCCAGAGGTAGCAGATGACCTGGTGCACAAACAAACTTGCTAGCCGTTGGCACGTGTGAGGGATATTATCTTTAAATTAGTTGGGAAAATTAATATTGCTTGCTTGCTATGCTCACCCTTATCGTCTGCTCTAAGAATCAGCAGGGACAGAGCCACCGTAGATAATATTTTTTAATTAAAAGGAAAATAACTTCTCGTGATTAATCTGCTTCTTTGGGGACTTGATCCAGAATCTCATAAATCTAAAATGGAGGAATCTGCCGGTTTCCTGACAGACTCCCTCCCCCTCAGCCAGCTCAGGAGTAGGGTAGAAGAGAACACTGTAAAAACAAGACAAACCTCAGCCTGGCCCCATGTAAGCCACGAGATCAGAGGCCAGTCTCCAAGAAGAAACTGGAATGTCAGCTGAGGAAGACTTCCTGGCAAGGAAGTCTTCTCCCATAATGTTCAAGAGAGCAGGTGTTGGTAGCAGAAAGTCTTAGGTAAATGTCATGGGTCTGCCACTTATTTGATATTCTAGGAGAATGTCTGAGACTCAGTTTCCTCATCTTTAAAATGGGGCTAGATAAACATCTATCTCAAAGAGAACATTTATGCAAAAGAAGCTCTGAGCTCTGGAGCCAGATTGCCTGGTTTTGAATTTGGAAAACTTTACTTTCTTGTGATCTTAAGCCAGTCATTTAAACTCTCTGTGCTTCTGTTCCCTTCTGTGAAATAGAGATGATAAGAGGGCCTGTCTCACAGGGCTGCTGTGAGGACTAAATAAGTTTAAGCACATCAAGTATGGGGCATGGTGTAGTAAACACCAAATGAATATCTGCTCTTACAAGGTCAGTGTTAGCACACACAATGTCTTCTGTGGTTGTTACAAGTAAAAAGAATCTTAGAGATGGAATGATTCAGTCTCCATTTTAAAGATGGAGAAATGGAGGTTTAGGAAGAAGATGAGACTTTCCCAAATCATAGAGCAAGTTATGGGCAAAGCTGGGGGCAGGATGCCAGGTTCAAACCCAGAGCCAGAAGTTTGTACAAGTGTGTGGTTTTGGAATTTCTGTCTGCTTTTAGTCTTCTAACAATCTGGAAAGTCCACTTAGAGCAGCAGAGTTAGTGCCAGGCAGCATTGCAAGAGGACTGAGAGTTGATATAAGGTCTAAACATCCTTTTAGGAGACAAGGAAAGGCATTGGTTAGTGGGGAAAATGACAATGTCACCCACACTCAGTTGTCATTTTCTCAGGCAGACTCAGGAGCTAACTCTGATCCTCCTCCAGATGTACCCAACTTTGACCCACAAGGAACTTTTTCATATGCTACGTTCTTATGACTAGGAAAACCCCTATATCCCTAAAAATGTTACTCATCTTTCAAGCTCCAGCCTAAGCTGCCAGTATCCCCAAGAGCTGTCATCAATAATGACAAATCTGATCATGTTATGTGTCCTTTGCTCAAAATCCTCCAAAACACTCGTATTTTCATTTGGGATATTTTCAAAGCAGATTCTAAGACAAAGGTGTGAATTCAAATAGTTTATTGGGATGAATGTGAGACAGGGAAGGGAGAAAGCCACAAAAGAGTGTCTTGATGAATAGATTATCACTGTGGGCAACTGGAGTTTAATCATTCTTGCACTTTGAAGAAACTTGTGTAATATGCCTCAGAACTGTCCCACCTAGGGTTGGTGAATCTGGGTGTTTGTTGACCATGTCCATTCCTTGTTGGTCAAGGGTTGCTCCTGGGTGCATTAAGCCTCTGGCACATGAAAGCTGGATGTGGATCAAGCATGTTTCATGGTGTAAGACAAGGCCCTCAGGCAGCCTAGCAGAGAGAAGCAGGCTTTCAGGGTGAGGTGAAACCAGCATGGATGGTGACTTTACCTGTAGTTGCAGGTGAACACAGTTGGCGCAAAGGCATGAGAGGCAGGGAAACCCCAGTATCCTCCTGACCTATGAGGACTTTCACTCGGCCCTCACCTCTTTCTACACAGACCCTGCCCCTTATTCACTCTTCTCTGGCAACATGCTCTTCATCAAAATTGCCAAATAAATCCCCACATCAGGTCTGTCTTTGTTTGCTAGGGCTGCCCTAACAAAGTACAACAGACTGGGAAGAAGGATGGGTTCAACAACAGAAATGTATCCTTTCACAGTTCTGGATTCTAAGAGCCTGAGATCATGGTGTCAATAGGATTGGTTTCTTCTGAGGCTTCTCTTCTTGGGTTGCAGATGGGGTCTTCTCCCTGTGTCTTCACATGGCCTTCCCTTTGTATATATATCTATGTCCTAATCTCATCTTCTTATAGGGACAATGGTCCTATTGGATTAAGGCTCACTCTAATGACTTTGTTTTAGCTTATTTATCTTTTTAAAGACCTTATCTTCAGATACAGTCACATTCTAACATACTGGGGATTAGGACTTCAACATGCAAAATTTTGGATGATACAACTCAAGCCATAGCAGGGTCATTGTAATTTATGATTCTTTTGCCTGGGACATTCCTTCCTCATATATTTATATGCCTTGCCCCTCATTTTATTATCACGTCTGCTCAGATATGCTTCATCAGAGGAAACTGGCTGATCATTGTTAAAAAAGCAATTCTGGTCTCTTTTTCCCTTTCTTTCTCTCTCTCTCTTGCTTTGTTTTTTTTCTTGATTGTTTTCATCATTGACCTTATAGATACACATATGCATTAACTTCTTTACTTCTGTCCCCCCTCCTGTAAGGTAAGCTCCCAGAGGGCAAGGGTTTTGTCCATCTTGTTTACTGACATATCCTAAGGGCTTCAAGCAATGCTTGTCTCTTACTGTGAGGTCAACATCTCTTCTGTGAATGAATGAATGAATGAAGTGCACCATCCTCTGTGGTATCTTCCTCAACTTTGCTTCTCTGCACTTACTGTTCTGGAATTTATCAGTTTACAATCAGTCCCATTCATGAATCCCTTGGAAGTTTTAAACCTCTTGTTTTCACTTTGAATCCCCAGAAAATAGTAGTTTGCCAGGCTCTCAATACACATCCAGGAAACGTGTGTGCATATAATTGTTAATATTCCAACAATACTGTTTATTATGCCATGCTGTTATTTTCATAAGGGCTCACATGAGAAATATTTTTCAGAATTTAGTAGCAGGATAAAAAAATGTAATTTTGTCCTAAGAGGAATTTGTCTATCTCTATTTTTCCTATAAAGAGAACTATGTTAGATTTTCTTCTGTGTCCTATCTGCAGGGAATTGCAAAGCCAAATCTGACACATAATTAAGGCAACGTTATTAACACTTGTGGTTCAAATGTTTTCCTTCTCCATCTTTCTTTAGTCTTGAGTTTGTTTTTCTGTGTTTAGAATATATTTAGGATTTTCTCAATTTTTAAGTCACTCCCAATATATTTCAGAAAGAAGTAAGAAATGAATAAAATGTATAAATTAAAAAGTGGGACTACATCTGCTTAGCAGACTTTGAGTAGTAATGGTGATGGGGAGAAGGGAAGATGGGTGAGGGTGAGGTCTGGAGAGCTTTCAGAAAGAGGTGGGGCAGGTCTGCTTGGGGCCCCTCTGTGTACTATAACATCCAGAGCTGAAGAACATGCAGAATATTACGGTGAGATATGGAGAAGGACATGCAGACACTGGAGAGATTTCTATCCATCAAATCACTCAGAATTTATACTCTGAAACATACTTGGAAATTGAATGCAAATTAAGGCCAGTCATCCTGCTCAGAAATCAAAGCCTTTTGAAAAATAGGATTGAGTTTCAAGCTTCCCAGGATTTTGTTGTTATTATTGCCTAATACTGCAATTTTTTTCCCTTGGAGTCATAGAATTTTACTGCTAGATGGGGATCTATCCCAGCGATTCTGTACCTGGATTGCATGGGTAGCTGTGGGATTGATATACGGGCTTTATGAAATCTGTTCCCCAGTGACATTACACGCAAAATGTGCACTTTTCTAGACTCTACAGTCTTCTCTGGATCTCAAACAGTTCTGTGATACTGTACTTCTCCCCACCTCAACCTCCCTTTGATAAAAATGTTGACTGGCACTAAGTATATTTCTTCTTGTTTAGAGGTGAGGAAGATGAAGCCCAGAGGAAGAAAGTGACTTTCCCAAGGCCACAGCCTAAGCTGATGCCATAGCTGTGCCCTGAAAGCAGATCTAGCTCCTGGTTCCAAGACTAAGATTGTTACTATTAAAGTGCAATACTGCTTGTAAGTCAGAGAGCTGGTGCCTTCTGTGATGAGGTGATTTTGCCCCTCTACATACACGCAGATATCTGAGGTATCAGGGCTTTCCCTCAGCCTCTAGACAGCTCAGAGGACCTCTGGACCCAGAGCAATCTTAGCTTGGGCTGCTCTGACAAAAAAACTTAGACTGGGCGACTTATAAACAGCAGATATTTATTTCTTACAGTTCTGGAGGCTGGAAGTCTGAGACCAGGGTGTCAGGACATTCAGACCCTGGAGAGAGCCCTCTTCTGTGTTGCAGACTACTGACTTCTCTTTGTATCCTCATATGGTAGAGAGCAGAGAGAGTTCTCTAGTGGTCTCTTTTATAAGGGTGCTGATCCCATTCATGAGGGCTTTGCTCTCATGTGCTAAACACCTACCAAAGTCCCCATCTCCTGACACCATCATATTGTGGATTAGGATTTCAACATATGAATTTTGAAGGACACAGATACTCAGCATAGTCAATAGGAAGAAACTTCTTTGGAAATACCTTTGTTGCAGGTATTTGGGGACTTTTCTGCCTCCCAGAGAAGCAAACCTCATTTGCACAGGATGCTTGAGAAGCAAAATGCTTTCCCTTTCTAGTTTCAAAGTCCATATTTCCTGTATAAGAAAGTGGCCTTCCCAAGGAGGCAACGGAAAGCTAGCCTATCGGCACCTGGGACAGCTGGGTTGCACTGGCTGAAAAAGGGATGTATCATGCTTTTACAGTCATGTTTTGGACACAATCAACAGAGGCAAATTTTCACAGTAAATTTATGTCTAAAATAGACACTTCCCTTCTTACAGCTTACAGTTTCACAAAAAGGAAGAGAACAAGGTCTCTGTGCAAGTTACATTTGGGTGACCAATTTCCATTTTGTTTCTCAGGTGAAACCAAGCCAAGGATAAGGAAATAAGGATGATATTTAGTTGAAAGACAGACTGAGGCATGGAGCTTCTCTAGAATCCATATTAACTGTTAGTGAAGCAAAATGCAGGCAGAGAGAGAGTTATATGTCCTCTTCTGTCTTTTTAACATAATTCCATGGTTGACAAAGTCCAGAGATATTATTTGTGTTTAATTTATACGCTTACCTTGGGGAATGATAAACTCCATTGAGTTGTTCTTGAGATCTGATTTGTATTTGTGCCCCTGAGCCATCAGATATGACAAATGAAGAAGGATTTGAAACTACTGTCAAGTTCCTTGTGAATTTTGGTTTGAAGCCATTACGTCTTGTGTTTTGGAGCTGTTGGGATATTAAGGTTGGGACGTGGGAATTAAGAGCTCAATTCAGCATTGACTGAGCTTCTACTTTGTTTAAGGGACTCTCCTGAGCACAAGAGCTTTAAAGGTGACTCACACTGCTTCTGTTCTGGAGAAGCTCATGATCTTGTGGGAAGGATGAACACACAGTATGGAAATACCATGCAATCTAGTGACTTCAGTGATAGAGACCTGCATAGGGAATTATGGCCAGAGAGGGGACCTAACCCAGTGTGGGAGGGACCAGGGAAGTCCTCCCTGAGAAACGATGCCAAACTGAGTCTAGAGGATGATAAGGAGGTAGGTAAAAGCCTTATAGGCAGAGGGAGCAAAGGAAGCACAGACACAGAGGTGAGAAACCATAGGGTGAAGGTAATAATTCTAAGGAGTTTCATGCTATGGGAGGGCAGGGATGCAAGGCAGGAGAGGGGAGAAGTTGAGGACACAGTGAGGAGTAATTGTCCTCCTCACCTCCTCCAGTAATGTGGGGAAGTGAGCATCATTAAGCTTGGGAATGATGTGGAAAGATTCGAGTTACAAACATTATTCTGTTTGATGGGTTGGAAGGGGAGAGACTGTAGACAAGGAGATCAGTTGAAATTCACTGAGACCTGAAGGTCTTAAAGAGAGTCAGAGGTCACAAGAATGGAGGAAAAAGAAACACACTGGCAGATATTTCTAGAGTAACATCAGCTCATCTTGAGCTAAAAGAGAATTGGAGGAGTTATTTTCTGCTCCAAGATATAGGAAAAGGGAACTGAGGAAAATAGATAAAAAGCTTGATTCTCTAAAGCAACTCTAAAACCCTCTGTGTGAGTTACTTAAAAGGTTCCAAAGGGCTGTTCTCTTGGCGTGATATTGCTGAGATAACTAGATGAACTGGCTGGTCCCTGGAAGAAGTGATTTTTTTTTTTTTTCCAAAAGGAGAGCAGAACTACAGAAAAGGCATACTCAAAAGACCCTCCTACTGCAGAGCCTTCTGAGAGATTAAGCCTGTAGGAATTTCTACAGAGAGGCTTACAGACAGCAGGAGGGGGCCTATGGCTGCTTCCCAGGAAAAACTACCAAGAGGTGGTACAGAATGTCAAGGATGGATAGAATCCACAGTTGGGCGCACCCACCAACTGGACCAGTGTGCTGTCCATTCCAGGAGAGATAAGTGAATACCCTTTGCATTCAGTTCCACATCAATTCCTTCTTCCAAAAACCATATCCTGAGAATTGCTTGGTGCCAGGCCCTAGGATAAGGGGTGCTTCAAAGACAAAAGACACAGACTCTGGCCTTAAGGAGCTGAGAATCTGCCTTGAATTTTAATTTTTAAATTTTTTTATAGTAGTGTGTATGTGTCAGTCCCAATCTTCCAATTTACCCCTACCCCCCAACCCCTGGTAACCATAAGTTTATTTTCTACATCTATAACTGTACTTCTGTTTTGTAGATAAGTTCATTTGTAGCCTTTTTAAGATTTCATATATAAACAATAATATCATACAATATTTGTCTTTCTCTGTCTGACTTACTTCACTCAGTATGACAATCTCTAGGTCCATCCATGTTGTTGAAAATGGCATTATTTTGTTCTTTTTTACAGCTGAGTAACATTCCATTGTATATATGCACCACATCTTCTTTATCCATTCCTCTGTTGATGGACACTTAGGTTGCTTCCATGTCCTGGCTATTGTAAATAGTGCTACAATGAACATTGGGGTGTATGTGTCCTTTGAATTATGGTTTTCTCTGGATATATGCCCAGGAGTGGGATTGCTGGATCATATGGTAGCTCTATTTTTAGTTTTTTTAAGGAACCTCCATATTGTTCTCCATAGTGGCTGTACCAGTTTGCATTCCCACCATGCAGCTCAATATCAAAAAAACCAAACAACCCAATCAAAAAATGGGCAGAAGATCTGCCTCGAATTTTAACCTGGATTTCAAATTCCAGTAAAAGATGTATTCGTTAAGGTAATACTAGCTGCTATAGCAACAACAACAAAACAGGTTATAGTGATTGAACATGATAAAGTTACTTCTGACTCACAGATCAATCTAGTGTGGCTATCCCAGGCCAATGTGTAGCTTCCTGTGTAGTGACTAGAAGCACTGGGGTCCTCCCATCTTGTGGCTTCACCATCCTCTTCACCACATAATTGGAAGATAGAGAAAAAGTGTGGGCAAGGCATAACATGTCTCCAGATCCTTGTCCTGGAAGTGACACATATCACTCCTGTTTGCATTTCGTTGGTGAGAATTAGTCCAAGTGCCTAAGATGCAAGGGGAGGGGGGTTGCTGGTAAAAAGAGCTGTGCTGAGCAGCTGCTTTCCAGCAACAACAGAGGTTTCATGGTCATATGATCTAGACCTTTACAGAAAAATGTTTGCCAACCACTGACCTAATGGAAGGTACATTATTGTGGAACAGCTTTGAATACTCTCACAAATCTTTGCTTTCTTTTCACTAAACTCTCACTCAACTTGATTTCTCACTTCCACAATTATCACCTTTGAGTAGCCTTCTTTGTTTCTTCCTCTTGCAGACTAATCCAAGTCTCATAGACCTACATGTGTTTCTTTCATAATATAAATCACAGGCTATATAATTATTCATTTTCTTGGTGATTATTTAATCAGGATCTGTTTTCCCCACTAATGTAGCCCTGATTACATGCCTGGCACTATTCTAAGCACTTTACACATATTAACTCATTTAATCCTCTCAATAACCCCAGTAGGTAGGTACAATTATTATCTCTGTTTTACTGATGAGGACCTGACATTCCAGGAGGTTAAACATCCTGCCCAAGGTCACGGGAAATATCACTAACCACAAGCATAGTCAGGAAATAAGTGATGAAGCCAGGATTAGAGCCTGAACAGTCTGGCTCTAAGACCAGCTCCTAGAATACTGCATGGCACAGGGTGGGTCTTAAACATATGCTTGTTGAGGGGATGAATGATACAGCACTATAAGTCAATGCTGTTCTAGAGAAATCAGCTAAGCACTGTGCTGATTATGTGGAGTGGATCAAAGGAAACAACACACATAACCTTCATCTTTTTAATTTGACTCAAGACCTTAGAATAATAAACAAGAGAGCAGATACCTTTTCTTTCCCACTGTCACTTGCTGCTGTTAAGGACTGGTCCTCCTGCCACCCCCCACTAGCCAACCCTGAGCTAAGATCATGCCTCCCCAGCTGTCCTTCTTGGGTTTCTGACCTGTGCATTTGCAGTCAGGTGCTCAAAGCAGTTCTCTTTTACCAAACCTCTTTTCCTCCCACAGACTCAGTTAAGCATGAAAGCAGCTAAACCATTACCCGAACTGAACTTGAACTCAAAACCTCAGGAGATTCACCCATCACTGAGCAGCAAGCCTCCCTGGGCTTCCAGGTGCAGCAATTTTGTGAAGTCAGCACAGCATTGCCCACAGGGGGCACCATATTTTATTTTTCAATCAAGCATGGTACCATCAGGTATTGCTTAAGTGGCTCAATATCAACACTTTTTTCCCAAAATAATTTATGAACTTTATGTCTGCGAAGTTTCCCTGTGTGAAAATTTGTCAGTTATCAGGATTTTCCAAAGTCCTGGTTTTCTTGCTCTGAATGACATCAGGAGTTTCCTCTAACTGTGATCCCTTGGGACCTGTTCTGCTGGAAGATTTTGAGCTTCTATCTATCTTTTAGCCATAAATCACTCTTATGACGCAAGATTAAAGCAGCCAGAATCAACCTTGGGCACACAGGACACAGATCAGGGTTGGGGGGTTTTCTCATAGTGTCAGGTGTCTGGTTGATAGTATTCAGGTCTCCTCACTTGCAGGTTGGTGGTGTAATTCTGAGCTGCTTTCAGACCGAGCAGTCTGTGAAGTGCTGGCTACATGGAGTCAGGTAATATTTCCTTTCAGGTTGCCACTCTGCCTGGTTTT
The DNA here is from genome assembly GCF_949987535.1 of Balaenoptera acutorostrata. Lineage (NCBI taxonomy): Eukaryota > Metazoa > Chordata > Mammalia > Artiodactyla > Balaenopteridae > Balaenoptera > Balaenoptera acutorostrata. The sequence goes on along the minus strand of NC_080068.1, from coordinate 102,191,603 downwards.
TCAAAAGGGTGCTGCTTCTAGCAGAAAGTTTCTTATTTTCACCATGAGCCCTTAATTTGTAAAGGAATCTGACTTTCATAGTGAGAATTTCTCATCTTCCAGGACCCTAATGTTCACGAGACAGCAGCAGCAGGGACCTGGATTTTGAGAGTTCACCTCCCTGGAGTCAAGCTGGTTCAGGACCAATTTCTGAGTCCTATGCATCTGCATAAGGCTGATTTCATTCGTCACCCATCACAGCTGGAGAGACCCTGAACTGTGAGGTGCTTCCCATACATTGCGTGAACTTGATTTTTGGTAGGGTAAGAGTGACGTGTAACATCCTCAAAAATATAGCATGTGAAGGAGAAAGGCGACTTCCAGTGGCCATAGACTTCTTTTATTTTTCAGAAGCATCTAAACTAGGATGGGGGGGCCACATGGGGCAGCATCAGGGTCAGTCAGGAGGCAGAGGGACTGAGGAGAAATGTGGACAAGAACTTTTCTTGTGGTTTCTGTGGGAAGGATTGGGTAAGGCAGGGCAAGCAGGTTTAGGATTAGCTAATTTGAATAATTTCAGGGCACTCTGGGGGCATGAGGCTGCCCTTTGCTATCTGGGGTTATTAGGGCAGGGAAAGAGTGACCTGGAGTGTAAGATCATGATAGAGGAGGTAGTTGGGGAATATGAACTCTGGATTGATAGGTTTGCTTATATGAAAGGAACAGTCCCACACAAGCTCTTTACTATCTCTAGGAATTGACTATCCTGGGAGGGGTGGACCCTCCAGTGTCAGCAAGGCCCCAAGATGTCAAAGCATTAAAAATATAGACAATAAAAAGACATAATTAATACAGAGAAGTGATCATTCATATTTTTCTCTCAAGGAAAATGTGGTTCCTAGAAGTTAATTGGCTTGAAGAGGTTCAGATAGTGCGAAAGAGGGAAAAAACGTGGAATTCAGACTGGTAGACTTTCCAATCCTCTGTCAGCAACAGTTGTCCTCTTTGTTTATATCAAAAGTACTTCTCATCCATTAACTATTCTACTCAGGACACTCTTTAGTAGCAAGAGAGAGAAACCAGACTTGAATTAGCTGAAACAAATAAGGCCATTTGTTGACCTCTGTGGTGGGAAGGGCAGGGTTGTGAGTGTAGAAGACTACAATAAGAGCTCTCTCTCTTTTCACCTTTGCTTCTCTCTGCATCTGGCTTCAATCTTTCTTCTTGCAGACTGCCTTTCTCCATAAGGCTGGACTCAAAACTTCTAGAAGTTTCTTACATATTCTGCACTTGAGTGGAAAGAGCCCCTTCCCTACCACGGAAGGACTGTGATTGGCCTGACTTGTGGCTACTCCATGGATGAATTATTTTTACCCAGAAGTGGGGTACTATCATTACTCCATCTTGGGTCATGTGTTCATTTGGACATGGAAGGGGGAAGGGAAAGAAGATCAGTCACCAGAATAAGTAAGGGGGTGGTGGTCAGACTAAAATATTAAATTTGGAATTTAATATTTGGAAGGTTTGGAACAATTCAAAGTGTGTTTCTCAGCTTCTCACTGTCACCAAAATCTTGAGTGATTTATTAGTTAAAATGGGACATATTTACCAGAGCAAATCCCAGGAACATTCCAGCAGACATAAAATGGTTGGAAAGAAAAAAAAAAAAAATCTCTTTCATCACACAATAGAAAAGTAAATTTAAAAAAATTAATCACAATTGTGAGTGGAAGCTGAATTCTGTTTCAAATAAATATGAAAGGCAAAAGGGAGTATAAGAAGTCTGCAGCTCTAAGGAACACATTTCTATGAGGGTTGCAGCCTCTGACATCTGGATTTTGGGAAACCAAACTGCACCTCACAGAGTCTTGAACAAGGAGAATCAGGCTTTTGTGACTGTCTCCAGAAGTTGGTCAGTACAGGACATGGGAAAACAAGTTCCCTCTGCCAACTGTAGACTCCTCAACCTTGGTGTTTCCTGGGAGTTAAATCCACTTTCTGCATTTGTGAGCAATCAGAACAAATGCAATCTTTGCCTGATTTCTCATCAAAGAGTCACCCCATTGACAGGAAAAAAAAAAAAAAAACTACACTGAGTGTTTTGTCCTTCTCTGTCTCTATCAAAGATAAGTGATTGCCTCAAATAGTACACCCTTCCCAAGCTCTCCCAGACACACCTGTGATTTGCCTTAGTGGCTTAAACCCGAGTCTTCATAAGACAAAGTTGTTATAAGTTTGGAACTCAAGAAGGGCCATGGTGGGCTTTGAGTAGAAGCTCCCCCTGTAGGGTCCTCTTTCTCCTGAGCATCAGTAAAAGGATACATGGAAGTTTGTTAACCACTAAATGCATCAAGAAGTCCTACAGAAATCAGATATTAGCCAGCATCAATGTCAAAATTGTCAATGGACGTAATGGTTGCCTCAGCTTATAGTTGGAATTGCAGCAACTTCCAGGTATGGGTAGCCTTCCAGAAGAATGAAATTCCTGAAGGGTAGTGACATGGACCATTAATTGATATAAATAGTAATCAAAAAATTAAGTATCATTACCTAAAGTACACATTTTGTGTGATAAGAAAGTCTTCAAAATATGAATCTGATATTTTTGAAAGGGAATCTGATAGAAAAATATTTGGAATTATTAGTGCAAGTTGTTGGCCCAGACTGGTGATGGTGGTGGTGATGGTGATGTGGGTGGCAGTGATGGTGGGGATGGTGTGTGGTTAGGGTTCAGTACAGATGGAAACACTGTGTCTTTGTGGGAAGAGAGGAGATAGTTTTTATTGCCTTGAATCCTTGAGATCAGATAATGAGAGCCAAGTGGGAGTGGGTTCATAAAAATATCCTGGGGTTCTGTGCAGAAAAGAGTACCAGAACTGAACTCCACTCCCAAGTGAAATCCTGAGAAACCAGCTGAAGAAGGGTGTAGAGATCTAGCTGCTTTTTTCCTAAAGGATCATAGAGTCACCTAAAATCCAAGTTAGGCTAAACTTTAGAAATTTATCACACTCAATCACTAATTTTTCAGAGGAGAAATCTGAAGTTTGGGGTGGAGGGGTTGGGGATCCACCTATGGTCAAGTGCTTGTAGAACAAGTGAGGAGCAAAACTAAGAGTAAACTTGTAACTTCTGGGTGACCTGTTCATCATCTTTACCATCACACACTTGGGGAGATTTATCTTTTTCTTAAATACTTTAAAGGTTTGTGTGAATTTGTTCTACTTGACTCTAAATGACAAAAAGGGTCAAAGAAGGGAATTTATAAAAGAGAAAATTCAGCTGAATGTATGGAAAATTTTTCTAGGCATTAGAGCTGTACAGAGATGAAACAGGTCAGCAGGTCATGGATTAAATTTTAGTGAGCACAGTTTTGGGGAAGTGCTGAGCCCTCTCTCACTGTGAGGATTCAAAGACAGTATCACCACTTGTAGGAAAATCAGGAAAGTTTCCCTAGCATTATCTCAGTAGGTGGCTGGGAGGGATTTGAGGATCATAGAATCTTAGTGCATCTGAATAGAGGTTTGGAATAGCGGCCAACTCATGGTACAGGAACTTGACCATCCTCTGCCTTCCTATTCCTCTAGGCAGCTTCCCATGATGATCCTACTCATTCTCAGGATTTATAAAACCTTGTGACAATTCTCAATTATTACACCTACTCCATTGGGTTAGTATAGAATACTCAGGAGGGTCAGGAGGGATGTGTTCCTGAAGACCTCACACTGTCCAAATCCAATTTCATTCAACACTATTCTTGACCAAGGGTGGCAGATGTTAAGAAGTTAGTAAATATTAATTATTGAATATTCCTGTTATCAGCTGGCCTTTCTTTGGTCATCAGGTGATGGAACATGACTACTTCATAAAGAGACACTGTGATATAATGAAAAAGCATGGGCTTTGGAATCAGTCAAAATGCATTTCAAGCCTTCACTCAAACACATATCTCAGAGATATTGTGGGTTCAGTTCCAGACCACTGCAATAAAGTGAATATTTCAATAAAGCGAGTCACACAATGTTTTTTTGTTTCCCAGTGCATATAAAGGTTATGTTTACACTATACTGTAGTCTATTGAGTCTGCAATAGGATTATGTCTAAAAACACCAATGTACATACCTTACTTAATTAAAAATACTTAATTAATTAATTATAAATACTTCATTGCTGAAAAAACCCAGAACAATTACAATAAGTAACACCAAAGATCACTGATCACAGATCACCATAACAAATATAATAATAATGAAACAGTTTGAAGTATTGCAAAAATTACCAAAATGGACACAAAGTCAAGAAGTGAGCAAATGCCACTGGAAAAATGGTGCTGATAGACTTGCTTGATGCTGGGTTGCCACAAACCTTTAATTTGTGAAAAATACAATATCTGCAATAAAACAAAGCTCAGCATGTATGCCTGCACTAGCTCAACCACCCAAGGAAAAGAGTTTAATTTATCAAGCCTCTGCTTTTTCATCTGTGTGATGGAGTAATTAGATATGTCTCAGAAGGGTGCTTTGAGGATTTAGCAAGATGGTATGCAATGCCCGCATCCTAGAACCAGACCCTGGGGTTAGTGCCCTTTCACCAGACCCAATTGTTGAACAGCTCTTATTCCTATAATTTTTTTTTTTTGTCTTGTTGAATAGTATATGTTTACTTAACTTACACTTCTACCAATGGATCCTGGATACAACACTTATTATTTCCCACAATGCAGTAGAGCTGATATTTCTGCCTCAAGCTCTCATATGGATCTTTCACTAGTATTTGACAATGCCCAGAAATTATCAGGGAAGCCCTTTTACTTTGTATTTCTAGTGGTAACAGGTACTTAATAAATACAAAAGAGTGTTATATTCTGTTACAGAGATGAATACTGGTCTGTGGTACAAATGAATATCTTCTATATTGCATTTCTCCAATTTGAGAATAGCAATGCAATGTATCATAAAAAGATCAATCATTCTGTCATTATGATCTTCTTTGGCTCCAAACCAGCTTATTGGATTCCCTTAGTTTCAAGTAACAATAAAATAAGTTGCCTCTTATATTGAAAGGGAAAATATCATGTTTGAGACAAGATTGAGATTTTATGGCTGATATAAAAATGAGCTCATTGAAAATACAGGTTTCTTATCAACAGGTTGGTGAATTATATGTGAATAAGTTCTATTCCTCCTCCTTATACTGAGGCCTGATACAGTGCCATTTAGGGTTTGATCTTTGAGAATGAAGGCTCAGCATTTTAATTCAGATATTTCTTGCATTTTTAGAGTAAAATAGAATGAAAAAGATCATCTATTCTAGTGTCCCTGATTTACAGATAGAGAAACTGAAACCCAAATTTACCCCTTGAAACAACTTCTGCCTACAAGTCATCAAGACCTAGAGTTTCTCCCCTAACTTGATCCAACAATGATAATTATAGACTCATGAAGTTTTAAAGCTAGTTTGCAGCTTGGTGATTATCTGGTCATACTTATTTCACAGTTGAAGAAACAGAGAGGTAAATGATTCTTCAAGGTCATGTGAAAATTTATTTGCAGCTTTGGGGGCAAGAGTCTGCTAGTCTAGGACTTTTCTAGATTATCTCATTTCCTCCCACTGTGTGCTATACACTGTGCTGTGGAATATGGAGAAATGCAGCAGAGAAATATAACATTGTCCTTCTCCTGGAAGAAGCCCCAATCTTAAGAGACAAGGTGTCTTAGGAGACAATGTTGTCTCCAACCACAAAAAAACTAAGAGAGATAATGAAGTCCTGTGCTCTTTCCTCCCTCTGTTCCCCATTTAGACACTGTCTTCAGTGCCCTCTGAGACCCCTCCTCTCACTCCAGCTCCAGCCTTTATCTCAAAGAATTGCTGTTGTTCACTTAACAATTTATTATTTGTTTTCGTATCCTTGTCACTTGGCAAGTCAGTGCTTCACCTATAAAGCACTGCAGGATTTTTCAACCCATGAACTTCAGGATTTGAAGCTGCTAAAAATACAGAAATGTCAAAAATTCCAAACACTTTGAGGATAAAGAAATGAAGAAACATCTTATACGACCTGATATGTTCTAACACGCCCCTCTCACCCTACCCTGTCCTTTCCTTCTCTCTTAAATTTGTGATGACATTTTAATTAGTCTATAAAAATCAAACATATATAATAAGCCTGGGAATCTTTAAAATTTGTAGAATAGAGGCTCATTTTTACTCAGATGGAACTTCCAGCTTGTATGATTCATTTTTGGTAGTCATACACAAGAACGGCTGGAGAAGAGAATCTTATAAGAAAATGATGAGTGAAGTCGTTCTTTACAGAGAAAAAGAGGAGTTGTGGATGAGGTTAGGGAGAGCCTGCCCTTTCACTTCCCCTACGAGTGACCGCAGAGGGGCAAGTCCATTGTCAGTGACATTGGTGGGAGTCATGCCTTCGCTGGAGGTAACAGGAGACATTAGGTCAAATCCCAGCACCAACTCGACCTTGTTTGGACAAACTATCAGTACTGGTCTTGATCACTTGTTAATAAGACCTGCCTACGTTAGCAATACCCAAGCCTGCAGGAATAGAAACAGCAGGAAAAAGAGCTGCCAACTGGGAGAATCAGGAAGGGATGGCCCTTGGCACTCAGAACTGCAGCAGGAAACCAATAAGACCATCAAAAAGAGGATCCAGCATCTAATAGAGGAAGGCAGAGAACAGGTGGGAAGGAACCACAGCAACAGTCCCAGTGATTTTGCTGCAGGGGTTGAGGAGGGACTCGGAGTGGAATGTATGTTTGTTACCCTTGTGATTGTCCCCCATTCCCCCAACCATCTCCCCAAGCTTATGTGCCCAGCACACTCAAGAATTATGGAGGAGAGGAAAGGAGGCAGGAAAGAAGATGAGACAGAAGGAAGGGTAAATCATTAACTGGAACCTCCTATCTACAGAACGCTGTGACTGGTTGAAATAAAAACCACGAAAACAAAGAATGTCACACATCTCTTTGTTCTAGGCGTTACGCTGGACACAGAGGCCACAGACCCAGTGGCACAAAGAGGCATGAAGTTCTGAGAACCTTTTTCTTAGCTTGAATGTCATATTATAATGGTCCATTGCCCATTTTTCAAAAGAGCCTGAGTTCCTTTAAGGCACTACTCTGCCATTTGCCTCTTTGTGTCTGCAATGCCTAGTTGAGTCCTGTAGCAGTAGAATGACTGCATAACTTCCTGTGCAAATGGAGACACTCTTGAGAGTGAAATGGGTGCTATTAATAATTATGCCTGGAAAATTGACCTAAACTGGGACTGCAAAATGAACAAGTGTTGATCAGTCAATGTATTTTCAAAGAATGAATGAAACTTGGGCCAGCTATTTGAGCTCAAAGCAAAACTTAAAACACTACCAAACATAAAACAGATAACTAGTGGGAAGCAGCTGCATAGCACAGGGAGATCAGCTCGGTGCGGTGCTTTGTGACCACCTAGAGGGGTGGGATAGGGAGGGTGGGAGGGAGGGAGAGGCAAGAGGGAAGGACATGGGGACATATGTATATGTATAACTGATTCACTTTGTTATAAAGCAGAAACTGACACACCATTGTAAAGCAATTATATTCTAATAAAGATGTTTAAAAAAAACCAAAAAACAGTTGCCAAGCTAGCTGGCTAGCAGTTGACAACTGAGGGTATTTTGACTCTTTAATTTTGTGCCAGTTGGGACACCTTATCACTGTACATTATTGGGTTGTGACTGTGCAGAAATGCAAAGATAGATGTGTGTGAGAATAGTCACTCCATAGCCATCTAGAGAGTGACAAAACCTCCTCTCCAACTCAGGAGGAGCATAATAAAAGGACCTGTTGGTGGAGATCTTTCTTGGCATCCTGGAGCCTTCAGGGGTGGATGTCTATACTGAGCTCACATCAGAATAAAAAAAAAAAAAAAAAAAAAAAAAAGAAGAAAAGGAAGCAAGTCAAGGAAAGTGAGAGGGGATGAATATCCCTGCTGGAGACAATGACTAGTTTAAGCAGTGTAGGAGAAAAATTTTATTTATTTTTTTTGTGCCAGTTCCTTTTGCACGACTTCAGAACATTCTATGACAGCCCGGCAGGCAACTTGGTGCTGTCAGAAGAGACGTGGGAGAGAAAGGGTGTGCAGTAAGAAATGGGACCAAATATCATTGCTGAGGGCCTGGAGGTACATTCTGGAATTTTCTACCCCAGAGGTAAAGAGGGAGATAAGAAAAAACTTCAAAGGAGAGTAACTTTCTCTCCCCATCTTCACCCATTTTCACTGAAGGCAAAAAAGAAACAAGTGAATGTTCATTTTTGGCTAGGATTCTTCTTACGTAAAAGAGTCAGTCAGAAAAACCAAAAAAAAATTTCAGAGTCTGGTCATGGGGGGATCATCTCAGTGTAAAATGAAGGTGCCCATTGATGACAGAAAAACCTCAGTCTTTCTAGTGCAGGTTTGGTCCTTTCTCCAAGCTTTTCTTTTCTAACAACAGAACTAAGAGCCTGTAGTCCCTGTGATCGCCTGTCTGTGCCTTCAGTATTTCAAACAGCAACTGTGAAGCAGACCTGTGAGAGTTTCTAAGAGAGAGGCCCCTCATTCATGGGCAGTCAAAAGAAAAAGGGTGGGGGGAGGTTTCTACCCTTGAAAGCAGCTGTGCCGGTCTCTGACTCAGGGGCTGGACATCCAAGGGTGAGGTCAGAGGATTACAGCTTCGTTTCCCTCAGGAGCACAGTGCTTTGCATCTGCAGAGAGTAGAGGTAGCCGCATCTTGTTCTCAGGTCCTTTTCCCTTGGTTGCCTTCCCTTCTCCTCTTTATTTGGTTAAGTGTTTGGTCTTATAGACTTTTGAGGACCAGCACACATGCTTCTCTTTCCTCCCTCCCATGCTGTTCACAGGGTGCATGGTGTGTATAACTTTGCATTGCTAGGCAACTCTACTGTAGGGTGTGTGTGTGTGCATGTGTGTTATGTGAGTGTGTTATACATTTGGTACATGTGCATGCGTGTATCTGTGGATGGTGCATGCATAATGTATATGCACATGTGTATCATATGTATGTACATGTGGTGAGTGATTATGTGTGCTGTGTACATGTGTGCTCTGTGTGCTTTAAGTATGTTGTGTGTGTATGTGATATGCACATGGTGTATTTTGTATATGTGTTTCATGTGTGTTGTGTGTTTATGTGTGTTATGGTGTGTATGTGTTTTGTGTGTGAACGTATGTGATGTATGCATGCACCCATGTGTGTCATGCGTGTTGTCTGTAGTGTGTTGCAAGTGTTAGATATGCATTGAGTTTTATGCATGTCACATATTTTATGTATGTTGTGTGTGATGTCCATTTTATGTGTGTTGTATAAGTGTACAAGTGTGAGTTTTATGTGTGTTGTAGTGTGTGCTCTGTGGGTACATGTGTATCATCAGGATTGTGGATTCCCTTTCTCATGTTAATCTCTTGTGCAGGGTATGCTCTATAGTTTATCTTTGTTTCCCTTCAACTTCGGGGGCTTGATGGGACCACCTTTCTCCAGATATACCTGAGCAGTGAAGAAGATGACAGAACTCCTGAGTTAATGAATTAATTTACCATTCCTTGGTAAATAACGGCTAGCTTTCTGTTAATTTATCAGCTATTCCCCACGCCTGAACCTCTCCCTGGAGCCATCATCCTCTCCCGGTTATCACTCATGGATCTTCACTTTCACATGGAGTTGTCATCTCTCACTCTCTCTGCATCCTCCTCAATTCCCACTCATCCCTTAAACTGTAGGGACATATATACCTCCCTCACCAACATGATGCCATTAAAATGGGCTCCCTGTGGTTAACAAGAATCAACTGTTAAATTTATTGGGCACATCAATCCTTGTCTTACAGAAATTAAACAATTGCATCGTTGAACATTTCCTCCTCTTTGAAATTCTCTCCTCTTCTGAATTCTGCAACAGCATATTATCATGATATTCCCCCTGCTTCCCCAGCTGCTCCTTAATCTTCTCCATCTCACCCTTTTCTTCAGCCCATTTTTAAAACATTAGTTCCCGGTATTCCATCATGGTCTCTACATATTAGTCTATTCATTTTCCCTGGCTGATCACATTTACACAATCAACCTCAATTGTCTCCTCGTGGATGAGCCACAAGTGCCTAAGCACAGCCAAGACCCCTTCTGGTACAGACCTGAAGTTCTGCCTCCTCCTAGACAGTGCCACTCACATGTACCAGCAAGTACCTCCGACAGGATCTGCTCAGAGCCTACCTCTCCCCTTCCTCTTATGTCTGTCACTGGCACCATTGTACATACCACCACCTGGCCAGAAACCAGAGAGAATTCCTTACCTTCTCTTAGGGGAGGGTAATATTCTCCTTGGAGGGTTGTTGCAGGAACAAAAGGAGATAAGCAATGAAAATAAATTTAAAACACATCACCTGGCTTTCATTAGGTATCCAGAAAATCTGTCTTTCATTTGTCTTAAAAAAGTACTGTGAAAGTTCATGGAGTCAGAGATTATTTTCAGATGGGAGTTTTCATATGACTTTAATAAAAAAATTAAATAAAATTATGATATTTAAATAACAAAAGAGCAAGGACTATCTGACCAGCATTATATGGGTAATAAGACACCTTTACAACTTCTCCTCTCTAGATGTTCAGAAATCTATGGGGTTGAAGGACAGGGATTATTTTCTTAACTTTGTAGACAAGGAAATTTTGCTTCTAGTGGATTCAACGATTTCCTCTAAATCACCTGGCTTATTAGTAGCAGGGCTTGGATTTCAAATTAATCCTCCCAAATTCTGTGTTTTGTTTGCCACTTGTGACCTGACAAAGACAAGGTAGACAAGATAGGTGGTGTTACATTGTCCAACTGGCCAGATTGACAGGGGACCAGCCAGTTATGAGCCTAGAGCAGGGGCCAGTGGCTGAATTGGGAGGGTCTAATCACCATAAGGGTCCTTGGTGAGGTTGAAGTTTATGACTGCTTTTAATAAATGGACATACCTTTGGGAAGAAGAGTGAAGGCAGTATGTGAGTAGGTGGTGTGACACACAGAAAAGGACAGATGAAGGAATAGCCTCAGGAATGTGTATCTACCAGACAGGTTATGTTGAGTATTTTGCCCATCTCTGAGTGATCATGCCTGGAAGAGTGGCTAGAATGTGGTCCAGGTGTCAGGACAACTCAAAACAGCTTACTACACACACATTTTAGAGTTTGTAAAGTAAAATCATATGCATGATCTGATGTGGGCCTTGCAAACCACTCTCTGACATTTAAATCATTATTAGTATTATTATTCCCCTTTTACAGGTCAAGAAACTATAAGGTTCAGAGTAGAGAATTTCTTATTGGTCATGTTCCAAGGTCAACTAGCAGAAAGACAATAGACATAAATCTAGGACTGTAGACCAGAAATCTTCTAAACTTGTTTACAATGCTACATCTGGTGTTCGTCCTTGTTCTCTCATCTTGGGTGAGAACCTGAACTTGTGTCTTACTAAATGTAGATAATGACCATGCTACCTAACCATGGCATTGCTTGTGAAATCCATATTAACAATATACGTGGAAGATGGTTGAAAAATCCAATATACAGAACTAAAGAGTTTTAGCATGAGTTTCCATTTCTGCTGCCTTTCTGGTCTATGACTTTCAGCCTTATCTCATGGAGGCAACATTTTCCTCTGCTGGTCAAACGCATGAGCTTAGCCTGCTTCAGCCATCAGCACAATGTGTCCTTGATTCCTGCACAGGAGGCTCTGGCTAATTCCGGTGCTGTTGTCAGATCAGAAATGTCGGAAAGTCAGTGTGGGAAGTCAGATCTCAAGGGCCAAGCTCTTCGTTTTACAGGGGAGGGCACGCAGGTTTGCAGTGGTGAAATGTAACAGGCCCAAGGTCACACAGATGGTTAATGGAAAAGCCATTTCTAATAAACCATCTGTGTTTTTCTTTTCTAGACTTTAGCCTCTCCTTAGGACTTTTCTTTCCACATCACTGTATTTAAACAAAGAAAAAAAAAAGGATACTCAGACCCCTTGTTTTAAACTCTCAACTTTCTGTCCTGTGGTCCAGGTCCGGGTTCAGGTGGGGCATGGCAGGGAGGGAACACTAGCTAATCATATCACCTCTTGAGAGAGTATGTTAGCCAACAGGTTTTTTTGGTTTAGTTATTATCAGCACTTTGGCAAATGTAACATGCTTCTGGCTGCTTCTATAAAAGGAGAAAAATAGAAAGAGAAAAAAGAGAAAAGAGGTGAAAGACAAGATACTGATGGCATAAAGGTATAGGTGGAAGTGATAATAACAATAATAACTAACATTTGTTGAACGCTTAGTGTGTGCCTAGGTGTGTGCTTCACAACATCCTAGTTAATCCTTGTGAAAACCTCTGAGACAGTTATTATTATTATCCTTAGAAAAAGGCTTAGCCTGAGTGAGGTTATGTGTGACTTCGAGTAGCATGACAAGGCATTAAAAGAGGTGGAATTTGAACCTGGGCCATTAGATTCCAGAGATTTTTTGCCCATGCATTATACTATACTGAGCGCAGGAAACAGAGAAGCATTCCTGTTGAGATGCCAGGATTTCCAGATAATCAAGACATCAGTGAAGTTAGTGTCTGTTAGGGGTAGAAGTACCCATGTAGAGATGACCCAGAGTCCTCAGTGATTTTTTCATTCTTTCATTCAACAGGAACTATCCTATTGGTTAGAGATTTTAAGCAAGTGAGATGCAGCTCCCACCTGTAGTTGAACTTTCTTGATCTTTGGCTCTTTGTTAGTTGTGGCAGGCAGAATTCTAAGATGACCCTGATGCCCCTCACCCTTGTTTAGTCTCCTCCCCTTTGAGTATGGGTAGAACCTCTAAGTATGAAGAATGTGAGGTTAGAGAGTGAGGAGAATTGACACCGACTACTGTTAAGATTCTTGGCTATGAAAAGATAGGAAGAAAGAGTGACGACAGGGATGGGGGATGCCAGATACAGAATGTGTTTAGAGACACAGAAGGAAGAAAAAAATTGATGAAACAAAATCCCTGATCGAGATGGGAGATGAAGCTGAGAACATGAGCTGAGAGTAAAGAAGAGATTGTCCATGAAACAATGTCTTACTTGTTTACCTGTATTCTCTCCACTAAGTATGATTGAAACTGGGGAGAATGTCATTTGACCAAAAAGAATGGGACTTTGCAAATCATTTAGCCTTGTTATAAAATTTGCAGATTTAATGTCGATGTGTATATTTATATACTTTCTGCTCATAAGCCTCTAATATAACCTTAACTTGAGGGTATGTGTCTCATAGATATTCAGACTCCTCCAAGTATTATAACTCTCTTCCCCCTGGGCATATGCTATATTGTATTTTTCTCTCTCCTTGCAGTTAGGCACGGCTGTGTGACTTGCTTTGGCCAATGAAATGTCGGTGTATCACTTCTGGGAAAGCACTTTAGAACAAGTTCACAATTGCTACATTGCCTTTCCCTGTGCTACCATAATCGGCAATGGTTTAGAGATGGCTGCTCTGACAGCCTGAGCTCTGGAGTGAGAAGGACCCAGAGAAGCCTGCAGCTAATCCATGGTAAGCATTTAGTATGAATCAGAAATATGGGATTGTTTGTTACTGCAGCATAATCTAGATCATCCTGACAAGCACAACACATAGGTAAATAGCATCGGGTTCCACATTATTAAGACATTCCAAGGTGGTTGAAGGACACATGCCAAGGGCAGGGGGACATTAAAAGGACAGCAACAAAAACAGTAACATAACAACAAGAATAGCTGCAGCAGCCAAGTAGAAGCAAAAACAACAGTAGCTTTGTCCCCTGCTCTCTGGGTATCCATGACAATTATAGTTGCTCTGAGGGTTACATTGGCTTTTCCAAGAACTTGCTGTTCTTTAAAAGCAGGGACTGTCTATCCACATTTACCGTATCATTTCTCTACAGCTTGTTCTTAGGGTGGAAGAACATTCCATTGGCTGGGTTTATGATGTTCTGCTTCACTCCCTCTGGCCTGAAGTAGAGTCGAATTATAAAGTAGGGCCAGCCTTATCTTGGGCAGCCATGCAACAATGGTATCTGGAGGTGAGTGTTGAAATATGTCTTGGGGCTTTGGGAAATGTTTTCAATTCAACATTGTGTGATCATCATCCAAAGAGTCTTGATAGTGTCCTTTAGGAGTCACTGAATACAAACAGGAAAAAAAAAGAAAAAAAGAAAGAAAGAAACAACCTTGCATTCAGATACTTCAAACTAATAAATGAACCAGCAAATGTCTAGAAAAGGATTTGTGGATTCAGTAAGGATAATGACTATAATTTTATGCATATATCATATATAACATTAATCATTAGTGTAATCACATATATTCAGATAAACTCACATATACCAGGGCTCAGAGTCATTTGGTAGAAGACTACATGAGTATCAGAAGACCTGAATTTAGTTCCAGCTCATCATTAGTCAGCCAGGAAATCTTGGGCAAATAGTTTAGTTTCCATTACATTCCTTAGACCCAGAGAAGTTTGCATTCTAGAGATCTGAAACCTGGGAGTTTACTCTTACAATGAAACACCTCTCTGCCTGCCCCACTCCTTTAAAGGTTGCTCTTCTTAAGGGTGTTTCATAGACATTTCCACCAAGTATTACTAAGGGCAGGGGCAAAGGAGACACTACTTTAATGGGTATCTCTGGCCACGGCCTCAAGTGATCCCTCTTCTATTAGTTACCCATTGCTTTATAACAAATTACACCAGAAACAAACCTGTATTATCTCATTGTTCCTGTGGGGCTGGGATCCACGAAGAGCTTAGCTGCGGTTATCAGGTGTCTCACCATCAATGGGTCAAACAGGGTTTCATTCATGTCAAGACTCAAATGTGGAAGGATATACTACCAAGCCCAGCCACACAGTTATCAACAGGGTTCTGTTCCTTGTGGTTTGACTAAGGGCTTTAGGTCTTTGCTGGCCCTTCCTTGCCATGTGGACATCTCAGTAGGGCAGCTGACAGCATGGCAACTGGCTTTATCAGAGTGATTAAGTGAAGAGAGAGAGAGATAGGCAGACAGAGAAGGAAAGTCACAGTATCTTACAACCTAATCTCAGAAACGTTAGGCCATAACTTTTGTTGCATTCTATTCTTTAGAGGAAAGTTACTACATCTAGCATATCTTCAAGGGGAGGAGATTACACAGGGATGCAAATACCAGGAGGTGGAGATCACTGAGACCATCTTAGAAGTCTACCTATCACACCTTGCAAGCCAAATAACGTCTTTGAAGCTTTGTGTTTTATCTTTAAAATGTATGCATATTTGTATTTTATGCTAGAGTATGTCTGTGTTTATTTTAATAGAAGGGTAATGTTTTGAATTACTTATTATCAGAAAAAAATAGCTTTTCTAAGAAAATGCACTTTGCTTACCCCATAACTTTCAGTGTGCCAGCTTGCAGGTGTAAACTGTGTTTGGAGGGGCATGGTCTTGGGTCATTTCCCTATAACTTCAATTCCAATTTCATCATTTATATAGAGGAGGAAACTAAGGCCAGAAAGGGTTAGTGACTTGCTCAATGTCACTACCCCTCAAGACAATGACAGTTAGGACTATATCCTGAGACTCTGGGTTTTGGGTCAAGAATAGTTTTTTCAAGACCTTTTTTTACTTAGGTCTCTTCCATCTGCTCTAGCTTTTAGCACCTGCTGTCCTCAGCATGCTCAAATAGTGTCCAGAACATGTATCTTTTTCTCCTAGTGATGCCGTGTGGTCTTAAACTCAGGAACCAAGTCCCATTGTTCCTGACACATTGCTAGTCATATAAGATGTGCTCAAAGAGCCTACTGTATATATTATTTTTTCTTAATGTGGGAAGTCTTGATCACGAGGTTCCTATTATCTATCAAAACATTATTTTTCATCACAATCTCTTAAAACTGTCTCTCACTCTCCTCCCATGGCCTTACCCAAGCCCTCATCCTTGCTCTCTTTTTCTTTGTTGTTGTTATATTAATTGACTTTATTTTTTAGAACAGTTTTAGGTTTACAGAAAAGTTAAGCAGAAACTACAGCGTTCCTAAATACCCCTCTGCTCCTCCAACTACCCCCCATTCCCTCACAGTTTCTTCTATTATTGACATTCGTGTGGTACATTTATCACAACTGATTAACCAATGTTATTAACTAAAGTCCTGATTTATGCTAACAAGCTCCAAACAAATCCCTTGACTCCAACGTTCTTTTCCATTTCAGTATATTCTCCTCCCTTTAGCCTGGGTAGCGTTTTTAAAGCAGATCTCATTCCCTTGCTGAAAGTCCACCGATCTATTCCCATTTTCTTCAAAGGTGGCTGATATCTTCGTTTGGCCAAGTAGCATCTTCATGACAAGGTCCCCGGCTTAGTTTTCAGTCTCATCTCATCCTCTTTTGGCATGAATCCTACTCCTTGTTGGAGCTGCACTCCGTGAACATTCTCAAAATGGCAGAACTGTCTTCAGCCTTCGTGCCTATCTCCAAGCTGCACCCTCAGCTCTGAGTCACCTTTCCTCATGCCTTTTCTCTCTCTTACTCAACCATCAAGGTGTATCTCAAGTATCAAGCTCTTGGAAGCCTTTTCTGTGACGCTTCTCTCCCAGACTTCATTTCTTACTGGTTTTGTATACTCCCCCTTTATCTACTATCGTTTTTCTTTGTAGCTTCAGCATGACACCCAGATCAGGTGCCATCAACCACAAAAATCTCAACAAAAACCACCCTGCAATGAGCAGTTTGGTTATCACTTATTGAGTTATTATGACACCTCAAACACTGCGCTAAGTATAATATACATTATCCTGTTTGTTTGTTTTTTCACAATAACTTTAAGAGTTCAGTATGTATGAGCTTTATGAGGAAAGTTATGTTCAGAGTGGCTAAGATACACCAGACCTCACAGCTAGTCTAAGGCAGGGTTGGCCTGGCAGTTTAGGTCTGTCTCATGTTTTCATACCATAATGAATGTCTGAGCTTTAGAATGCTGAGACAAATTTTCAGGTAAAACTGAATCAGCATGACCTTTAGGACATTGTCTCTGCAGTGCTCTTGTGAATACCCTTGTGATTGATCAAATTTGTGTTACATTTGCTAAAAACCAGCAACCTTCACTTTTCCTAATTAAATTGGAGGATTCATTTGAAATGGCTCCAGGAAGATGGCTACTAGCAACATGACGTGGGTATCACACAGAGCTATTCTCCTGTTTGTCTCTATAAAGTCTTTATAACTGACTTTGAAATCCTCAGTAATCTGGTCTTTGCATCTGGATTTGGGGTATCAGCTGTTTACAGCAGTGGATCTCAAACATTAGCTTGTTAGAATACAGATTACTAAACCCTGAGGGTTTCTAATTCAGTAGTCTGAGATGGGGTTCGAGAATTTATGTTTTTAACATGTTCCCAGGTGATGTTGCTGCTGCTGCTGCTGGTCTATGGACCATGGATTATTTATTGAAAACCACTGGTTTACAGAAACTGCCTAGGAGTGCTAGGGGAAGGGAACCAATGGTCCCCCAGCATAGAAATTAGCTTGGGTACTGCTCCCTCTTGGAGAAGGTAGCAACCTTCCTCCATTGCCTCAGCTGACCTGTTTTCCTAGCAACTAAGAGTGAGATTTTAGGGTCATTTTTCAGATAACTCTGTTAATTACTTCACATTATTAATATTATCTAAGTCTGGATTTTTTTTTTTTTTTTTACTTCTTAAACTAGATAATAAATATCTTTATTGTTTAACTCAAATTTTCTTGGGACATCTATTAAAGCATCCTAAGTGATATAGGCCTGTACATGAGCTTCTGAAAAGTCTCATCCCTCCCATCCTCCACTCACCATAGCCATGACTATACTTTTTTTTTCCTCCTATGAAATGAGAAAGGGGTCTCTCCCTCTATCTAAGATGGATGTTTTGGATTCCTTCCCTTCAGCCTTGTTGAAGTTCTTATTTCAACAATTAACCACTTTAACTTCCATTCTATCAGTCTCTCTACCTTGCCCTCTTCAGCGTATAAACATACTCAACTCTCTTCCATCCTTAAGATAATATTCTGAGGATGCTCTTCTTTGCCACTTTAACTGCAAGACTGAAGACAAATGTTGGCAATCAGATTCTCCACAGCCAGAAATTGTTGACATTTCTAAGGCTATGCACAGTTATTGGGAGAAGCTGTAATGGTTTCAGACACAGCAATATTGGCCTCTTTCTCCTGGAAAGAAACAGAAAATGTGCCAGATTGGCAAATGGTGGGGAAATAGAAAGGAATGTGCTATTGTTTACATGACCTGTGGTTATATCCAGAACATACCTAAAAATATTGACAGGGACTTCAAGAAGAGGATAAGGTCTATATACGTTCACTTTCCCTTTGTAGAACGTATTCAAGAAAAAGTGTCTCTTGTTTAAATCTGAAACATCTTTGGTTTTAGAAACAAATAAAAATGCATCTGCAGCTTTGCTTGAAGTCAGACATTGCTCCGCATTTTACATGCATGGAAAGGTAAGGTACTTCGTGAAAGAAATGTGAAAGAATGTGAGTTAAGACTCAGGTGGTTTGAACCAATGAGCCATATCAATTATTATTCCCCATCCCGCTCCCCTCTCATTTAGGCTTTCAGAAAGAGTTGACAGCAAACTGTCTCCAGTTCTTGATGTCCAGTTTTAAATGGGCCACAATATATTCTCTACCCACAAAGGCAGCCCTGACAGCCTTGGGACAGTTCAGAAATGACCTCAATTTTTAGATTCAGTGGAATTACAACAGCCCTCATTTAACCTAATTGACCTACTCCATTCAATACCGTTGTCTATTCTCTTCTTTAGAAAACTGTCTTTCCCTCTTCTCCTTTGACCTTGGTCCTGGTCCTCCATCTGTGTGTCCCCAGTCTTCGCAGGCTGCTTCTCACCCTTTCTTGTCCATCAAATGTTTGTATTTCACTGGATTTTGTTCCTGGTCCGTTATTACTCTGTATGAACTCCCTGGGCGAATGCTTGTGACTTTCTCTCTATCAATAAACTTCCTCCCGGTCCTGGACAGTCTTTAGGTCAATGCTTTACCTTATGAGGCATTTTGAAAATTTTGGGGGATATTTTTTATTATCATGATGAATGGGGAGAAGAGAACTACTGGTATTTAGAAGGCAGGGCCCAGGGAGGCTAGCATCCTGCAAAGCATTGCATGGTCCCTCCTGCACAATACAGAATTGTTCTGTGCTTTGTATGACTTTGCCATTCTGCCATTCATGTGAATAAAAAACCTGATTATAATTGTGTGGACCCAGAAAGTATGTCTGTTTTTCATAAAATCCCAAAGAACTTTTTGTTTATTTTTATTATACCTTGGATGTCCAAGAATGCAATGAATGTGCAAATCAATAAGCAATTGTACTTTTCTTTTTTCAGAACTTTACTCTGAGTTATATAACTGATCACCATTTTGAAAAATCACATTAATGACGGCGATATTGTTCATATGATTTGAGTCTCCAACTTAACACACTTGTGACAGTCTGCATTCAAAAGCATTCTAATTATTTATACCAATGTGCCTAATTATCCCTATTTCAAAATGCCACATTAAAAAAATCAACAATATTCAACTGAAAGTTATGTTAACTTTTATTTTTTTTTTAATCTCAGCCTGTTATTCTTGCCTTCCTCCACGTGGCTAGCCTTAGACAATAGAGGAGAAGAAGATACATAATGAATATCAATAAGTATTAGAGACACCTAAATAACATTCATTAATTATCAGACACTGTTTTAAGAGCCTGTCATATTTTAACTCAATCCTCACACTAACTCTAAAGATAGTTATTATCATTGCTCCCATTTTATAAGTGTGCAGGATACAGAGGTTAAGTAAGTCTCCCAAGGGAAAATAGCCAGTAGGTGTAGGTCTGATTTGAACCAAGAGTCTATGTTCTTAAATCATCATGCTACACTGATTCTCAGAAAGGCAGGAGCTTAGAGTATGGGCAATTAGTGAAAATGTGGAGGAGGGCAAATAGCAGCATTCCAGAAAGTCCTAGAGAGAGAAATCACATCAAACCAATTTATTCCAACTGCAAGTGGATGTGTACATTGAGAGCCAGGATATTATTAATAATTTTTATGAAAAGATAAAGTCTAAGTTGTCGGAGCTTCCTGCCACCTCGATCTAATACGAAATGTGTTGAGTGCAGTGTTTCACCTACTCAAGGAGTCTCCCCAGTATCTTCTACCCACTCCTCATGTTGAATCCTTTTGTTCTGGTGCATTATCCCCCAATCTGCCCAAGATTTGGATTTTTCTTTCTAGTTCCTAAGAATTGATAACTTGGTTACCTATTTGTCAAAGTTGATTTTTCTCTTGGACTCTGCCTTGTATAATCCAAGGGCCTGTCCTTCCCATCCCAGACTTCCAGTACCCCGCCTTAGGTGCAAGTCTCTGGGTCTCCTTTTAGTTAGGATGAAGCATAGAATACCACCAGAATTTCTTCTATATCCAACAGAGTAAAAGCTGCTGGAGTGGGTGTCTCTTAAGATTCCTTTTTGCTCTAATGAGGAACACTATATTTTTTTTTTCAGTTTGCAAATGGTCCCATAATTTAATTTAATAGTGTGTATGACAATATGTAATAAATACCATAAAAAAGTATATGTCGTTCTGTGTGTGTTAGCTCATTAAAATGAATGCTTGCTAGATTCTGCAGCAAGCTTTGGTAGCCTGGTACTAACTCATGTAAATTGCCATGACAAATGTGCTTTAGGACCAATAAAGTGTGTCCTGATTCATTAACAATCAGATCCAACATCTCCCTGTTGGTTCCCCAGAAAAGTCGAGTGGAGATGGGTGGGAGAGAAATTGCTGCCTGAACTCTGCCAACCTCCAGGCATTCTGATTAGCATGTGTGATTTGGCGGCCAACTTTTGTGACACCGTGCACCTGTGATATTGCCCTGGCAATTTTGATCCTGCAAGCGCTGGAAAGGCCTCAGAGCTCAGTATGTTCTTCCTGCCAATACTTGATGTGGACTCTGAATTTATGTAGACTCCCCAGCCTCCTTCTGGCTCAAAAAAAAAAAAAAAAAAAAAAGCTTTACTGAGCTCAGAAGGGGGCTGCCACATTAAGCTCAGCACAGGTGAGTGGCAATGGAGTCAGTCCAAACAGTAAACAAAGATATCTCCTGTTTCAGAAGCACAGTGGAGCCACAGGCATAAATATGCAATAAAGCTGCACCGACTGGAGGCAAGCTCATGTTTTATAATGTATTTATGTCCTACACAGCATCTGAGATTCCAGGCACAGTCCAGATTGTGGTTGGTGGGGTTTATCCAGGAAAAAAGCACCTCCCCCGTTACTTGGTAAAAATACAATTTGGAATTATAGGAATGATTTGCAAGAGGTTAGATATGTTGAAATATGCCTTTGTTATTCCTTTTGCTCCCAAGCTTTGCTGTTTAACTGTATTTGATACAAACTGCTTCAAGAACAAAATATTGAAAAATGTATTTAACAGAACTCTATAGTCCTGGGAAGTCACATGTCTCTAGACCTCAGCGGCCTGTGGAAGGTCTCTCACCTTTTATACTTTTACAGTTTAGGAAGTTGACCTTCCCTATTGCATCTGATAGGGATATTGACTAAATCTGTGGAGCACTCTAAACTTTAACACACAAGCTCATGAATTTTCTTTAACTGAATTCTCTAAGAAGGCATATTTCCCAATTTACATTTGAGAAAAATGATACTCAAGATAGCTTAGGGACCTGCCCAATATCATATGGCAAGCAGGCCATATATGAGGACACTAACTCATGTCTTCTCATTTTAAATCTCATGCTTGTCTCACTCCATTTAAGTGCCTTTTGGTGGGGAAAGAAGTGTGTCCTCTTTCCTTCGGTACTTCTATGTCCTGTAGTTTCACCTCTTCTTGGGAGTAGACCTTGATGAGCAGAATCTGTCCACCCCGACACTGGCTCCTGTCATCTTATGTTTGTAGAAGACAATTAGATATATGCCAAATGGAAGTCAATAAGCAGCCAACTTTGATGCCCATTTGGTGCAGAATTTACTATACGTCTGGGAGAATAGGTACATATAAAATTGAGTTAGGAAAGATGTTTTGAGTGCCTTCTTTGTTCCAGACATCTGGTAATTGCCTTTTATAGTATTTGGAGAAACCTGACTTTTATGAATATATCCATCCCTCTACCTCCCATCCTATCATACATCCATACATCCTACTTTTCATACTACTGTCCATACTACTATCCATATATCCAGCCATCTACCCATTCTTCTAATCATTAATCAGTTTAAATCATTTAAGTGCTAAATCATATGTAATAGGGTCCCCTCCAAAGAAAGAAAATAAAGGAAGAAAAATATAAACCCAAAAAACAATACAAATAAAATCCCTTTGGACTTAATATATTGAAATTAAGATGAAGACTTATCTTCTTGAAAGTATATTGCCCCATGTATGTTTTCTGTGTCGTAGTAGGGGCCAACTACTAACTCAATAAATGTATATCTATACTATATGTTGAGTTTTTATAGTGACAACAGCCCAAAATTGCCTTGGCACATTGGACTGCATTCCTTCCATTCTCATATCCTACATTTCATGCCAATGATACTGAGCAGGACCCTGTGGGGCTCTGGGAACAAAAGCCTTTCTGTGTCCCCCATTTCTTGATTACAGTAAATAGGCTTCATTCAGCCTCCAGGACCCTCCCTGAGTTCCATCAAGCAGGTTCAAATAGATGCTATTAAAGAGAGGGGGTGCAGAGACAAGGGAAAGCCAACAGAAACAGTAGTGCAGCCTTGTGGTAGGGTCCTTGTTCTCCCTCAGGGATATACATAACAATATCTTTGAACTGTTTTGCAGATACTGAGACCCCCAACCAAGTGGGAGAAATTAACATTATGGTGCTCTCAAGCACGGAGACCCCAGACCTGTTGGAACCAGAAGGTTGATGGTGCTGACTCACCCACTTACCTCACCACCAACCAATCAGAAGAATGTCCAAGAACTGCTCACGCTTTCTCTGAACCATTACTATAAAACTTCTCATTATGCCATCCAGGTGGGGACACACAGTTTTGAGGGCATTAGCCCACTGTGGCTCCCTTTGCCTGGCAAAGCAATTCTTTTCTACTTCACCCAAAACTCTGTCTCCAAGATTTAATTCAGTGTCAGAGTACAGAGGCCAGATTCGGCCTCACCAGTGAATACAGCTGACTTCCAGTGTACTCCTCAAAGTTTTCTTTCCTTTTCTTCCCAAGATGAAGAATCTCAGACATAAAGGAAATGCTTCGACAGTAGCTTTGGAAGCTTTCCTAAATGTGGATTTACTGCTATTTCTAGTTATGGCATAGCTATCAGCCTGTACTAGTACATCTATTCAGTGTAATTGAATACTTAAAAGAATGGAATATGCTTCATAAAATGCAGGTGTAAAATCAATTGCAGCAAGCCAAGTTAAAAAAACAAAAAACAAAAAAACTCCACCAAGGAATATTTATTGGCATTGATTGTACTTTATTTTATTTTTTATTATATTTACTCTTAAATTTTACCACTTCGATTTCTTATTAAGAGATTGCATAAAAAAATTTATGCAAAAGTCCCAGTTAAACAAGGAATAGACAGAACTTGGTGAACACATTATTGTAAAAATAAAATATTTACCAAAAATATAGACGACTAATAGGAAGAGCTAATATATACTGGCTCCTTACTAAGTATCAGGCATGAAGTACATATGCATGATTACTTAATTTACCTTCACAACAGGTCTTTAAGTTAAGCAGCACTGTTACCCCATCTTACAGTTTGGCAGCTGGGGTGCATGTAAATTATGTAATACATCCAGGGGTACTGAGCTAGTCAGTGACAGAGCAGGGATCCAAAACTACGTTGTCTAAATCTCACTAATGTTATTTTAATTAAGGAATCTTGGACCCATCAAAGCTCACTCTTCAGGCAATATGGAAAGAAGCTTCCATTTCCTCTTTTTCTTAGCTTTTTTTTTTCAACAAAGGAAGACACATTCAGGGATTGATTCATTTTATTTAGAAAAGTGTTAAAACAGGCATTTCAAGGAGTGAGTGAAATACGAGAGATGGTGGGATCCTGGACATGTTGTTTGGAAGGACAAATAGAAAATAACAAAGTGAATTCTTGACTACAATAGTAGCCCATATGTGCTCAAGTTAAAGTGACACGGGGCAGTAGAAGACAAAATTTGGTTGAGGGCACAGTAGACTGAAAAGGTAAAAAGAAAACTATAAGCAAAAAGGTAGGGAAGTGAAGACATCTGTGCATGTTGGAGAAGGTGGGACCAGTGGACTGGTGGGTTTGAGAGTTATATTCCTTTAGGAAATTATTGATTAGGGGAGAATGGTGACTATGTATAATCTGCTTGTCATCATTAGAGCCTAGATTTCAATGTACCGTGACTTGAATTCTATTATTTGACATAAAAACCCACCTAAAAGTGAGTTCTCTCTACCTGCTTCTGGAATGTTAGACTCCCTGGAGAATTATTTCCCAACTTTGTCATTTGGCAGATGCACTAGTTTACTAGGGCTGCCATAAAAATGCCACAAGTCTGGTGGCTTAAAACAACAGGAACTTATTGTCTCACAGTTCTGGCAACTAAAAGTCTTAAGTCAAGGTGTTGGAAAGGTTGTCTCCTTTTGGAGGATCTGAGGAATAATATGCTCCATGCCTCTCTCCTAGCCTCTAGTGGCTAAGGGAAATCCTTAGCATTAATTGGCTTGTGGTTTTATCACTCCAATGTCTGCTTCCATCCCTTATATGGTTGTTTTCCATCTGTGTGTCTCTGTGCCTTCACCTGGTGTTCTTCCTGTGTGTCTATGTCCAAATTTCCCTCTTTGTATAAGGTCACCAGTCATATTTGATTAGGCTTACCCTAATGACCCCGCTAACTTGATTAAATATACAAAAACCCTATTTACAAATAAGGTCATCTTTACAGGTGCTGGGTTTAAGACTTCAACACACCTTTTTTTGGGGGGACATAATTCAAGTCATAACAGCAAAGTTAGCAGATATGATGATCACTGCTTTCTCACATCCAAGGCTTAGGATTTTCAAAATCAGATTTTACTGGTGTGAGTTGATCCCAGCCCCAAATCCAAATCAATTTCTTCCCACTTTTTCATTCTGGGAAACTTCTTTCTAACCACTGAGAGGCCATTATAAAGAATGTGGTTCATCCTCCTACACTGTTGGTAGGAATGTAAATTGGTGCAGCCACTATAGAAAACAGTATGGAGGTTCCTCAAGAAACTAAAAATAGAGTTGCCATATGACCCAGCAATCCCACTCCTGGGCATATATCCAGACAAAACTATAATTCAAAAAGATACAGACACACTGATATTTATAGCAGCACTATTTACAATAGCCAAGACATGGAAACAACTTAAATGTCCATCAACAGATGAATGGATATAAAAAAGAAGTGATATATATATATATATATATATACATATATATGTATATATATATGTAATGTAATACTACTCAGCCATAAAAAAAAAGAATGAAATAATGCCATTTGCAGCAACATGGATGGACCTAAAGTTTATCATACTAAGTGAAGCAAGTCAGAAAGAGAAAGGCAAACACCATACGATATCACTTATATGTGGAATCTAAAATATAACAAAAATGTACTCATTTATGAAACAGAAACAGACTCCCAGACATAGAAAACAAACTTATGGTTACCAAAGGAGAAAGGTGGGTAGAACAGGGATAAATTAGGACTGTGGGATTAGAAGATACAAATTACTGTACATAAAATAGATAAAAAACAAGGTCCTACTGAATAGCACAGGGAACTATATACAATGTTCTTCTGTACACCAGAAACTAACACAATATTGTAAATCAACTATACTTCAAAAAAAGAAAAAAAAAAAAGAAAAGGAAAAGAAAAAGATGTGCTTCAGGGAATGGGGTCAGCAAAAATGAGGGTAGAGGTCAAAATTATTCCTATTTATAACCTTGGTATCCTATACTACCTGGCACCAAGTACACATTTGATAAATGTTACACAATTACATGAAACTACACATAGCCTAAAGGCTACTGGGATATCAAGAATTACTTTTGAGAATTCAGTTAGCTTACAGTTATTTTTTAAACTCCCTTCTTGGTATACTGTAAAGCCCACTAACCTGAAAATCAGTTTCCTAACACAATTTCTCACCAGTGGTCTGGCTTTGGTTCACCATCTAATAGAAAGATAGCACTATCCTTAGAGCATAACCCATAAAACCAAACAGATCTGGTTTCAAATATCAAACCCTTCACTTTCTGGCTTTGTGATATTGGAAAATTTATATTAACCTCCCTGAACATCAGTCTCTTTATCTATTAAGCAAAGATCAAAATAGCACATGCAAGACTTAATAAGCAAGTCTATGTAAAGTGCTAGAGAATAGAGCCTGGTAAGCAGTAACTCTGCAAGGAATGCCTTAAGTTGCTATCATCATAATTATCCCAGGCTTGATGCTTAAATGTGGTTTCACATTTAATGCTCATAACACTTTATGGTGAGGTAGGTATGGCTTTTATATCCATTATACAGCTGAGAACACTGGCACAGTGTGGGCTTAGGAACTAGCTCAAGCACTCATGAATTCTTTAAAGAAGTTGGAGAAGGAACTGCAGGTATGGGCCAGAGCACTCTGACTCCAAAGCCCTGTTTGTCACCTCCTTCTCTTGTTTAAAATGGTGTATTTAAGAGAGTATAAGGCAATGTGTTTTAGGTTATCATCAGATGGAAAAATGAATTTAATTTTAGAGTGTTTGTTTCACTGTGACCATCTAGACAGTAGTAAAATAAAAGTTCATAAACAAGCAAACAAGCAAACAAACCTGTTTTTCTTTAGCAGGCAGTGGACAGAGCTTGAATCTCACCTGTGTTCGACTCCCGTTCCAGCTCATGTTCTCCACTGTGATGCTATGGTGATTATCATAGCTCCTCCATAGTAAAGAGGTAGACCGTTGGGGTAACCACACATACCTAGAAACAGCAAAGTTCCAAATGGATACAGTCCACTTTCCATCACAAGAATATTTTAAGCAATTCAGTAATGCACAATATACATACAGTGACCAAAACAAGTGGAGAAAGTAGGGTGAGGAATCGGATCACTAGTGAGTTCCAAATATTAACACAGGCCATAGATTGCAGGTATGCAAACTCAAAAGGAGGTAAAAACCGATGCTAGTGAGTGTTAATGAGAAGAGGCTACAGAAACAAGGAGGTGTCCCTGGAGGAAGACATTTGTAAATGGAAGTACAAGCACTCAGAAGCAAACTGGACATGTGGATTGAGCAGAGGGGGACTTGAGATGGCATCTAATTCCCACTGCTAAACTACCCTGAAGTCAATGGAGTCACAGCTGTCAAAGAATTGTAGAGCTATTTAGTGGAAATGAAAACCTAATTTCAGAAACAACTCATAGGTTTGATGGACACAAATCATGTCTTGTGTTTCTGGTCTGCCTTTAGATTCCAACTCTTAAGATGTGTCTCAGTCATTTAGCATCTTTGAGGTTGAGCTTCCAGAAAATTTCACTGGACCCAAAGCAAAATATATTTGTCAAGGAGATGGCATAGCACAAAAATTTGGGAGATAGACATAAAAAAATCTCAGAGATATCCAACAATTTGTAATTGTGTGAACAGATTTTGGGTCTGTTAGGCCAGGGGTCCCCAATCCCTGGGCCGTGGACTGCTACTGGTCCATGGCCCGTTAGGAACCAGGCCACACAGCAGGAGGTGAGCCACAGGCGAGCAAGCAAAGCTTCATCTGCCGCTCCCCATCTCTCCCCATCGCTCATATTACCGCCTGAACCACCCCCCAAGCCCTGTCCGTGGAAAAATTTTCTTGCATGAAACCAGTCCCTGGTGCCAAAAAGGTTGGGGACTGCTGTATTAGGCTATGTATTCCCTTTCATAAAATGACTGAAACTGAGACATTGAGTCACCTTCAATAGGATACAGGCTTGGAGTTAGCCTGGAGCTGGTGTCTTACAAAATATTCCACTTTCAACAGTTACATCTTGATTGACTTGATCAAAATTGGTCAATGACTATCACTTGACCTAAAGCAGCACACCCTTTTAAGAGTAAAATTGATTGGGTTTATTTAGACTGTTTTTGTATTGCTGTTACAAATCCATTCATTTATATAGCTAATAGCTTAATACTTTCCATTGCAATTGATGAAAATTCCATGAGGATTTTTGCTTAAGAGAGCTACAACTGAGAAAAGAAAAGAATGTAGATTTGTGGTAAATCCCTAAGATTTTGTTGAATTGCCAAGACTTCTGACCATCACTGATAAGGAATTTACAATGCTGACTGCTCTTTATCTAAGTTTTCTCTTGAGTTTTCTGGGTATGTAGATGCTGCAACAGAGCTGCGTTCTAGGTTTTACCACTTCCTTCTGAGCTCTGAGCACTGAATATGTTTTTTTTTTCTTCTTTCTTTCTGTGGTTGTTTGCTTTTAATCTGAGGAAGATCTTTCTCCTCTATTTTAGTTTCAGTTTCCTTAATCATAGATCTGAAAAAATTATTTGGTTTCCTAATAACCTGAGAAAGTTCAAAACAAAAACCATTCAGAGTCTATCATCAGAATCTTAGGTAGTTACTCTGAAATATGGCCAAGTGTTGCCACGGAAATGTGGCATCCCTGAATGGAAGAACAACCTGGATTTCACAGACTGCTTCATTCTTTCATCAGGAACATCATTTTGACAATGGCAACAACAGGGTGAGCTATAACATCTTATCTAATCTAAACGTCTTCCTTCCTCTCCTTCTAAGTTGTGGAAGCCAAAGATCTCATTTCATCTCTGGCCCCCAGTGAGGTTTAAATTACACAAGCAAGATATAGTTTTTATTCCAAATGCTTAAGATTGTTGAGGGTAAGTAGTGATCATTCAGAATCAACACTAATGACAGTCAGAAATTAGACACAGAGAGATGAAATTCTAAGTCCCTGATGTGTTCTGTAAAGTTAAGTAACTGCCTTGCTTCAGTTGATGCCTTTTTAAGAGAGTCCAGGTTGGATGATTGAGGAATAAATAGATGGAAATCCCTTTTTAAATTAACACAAGACAAGACAGGAAAAGAAAGATAAGAGAAGCAGGAGTTGCATTCTGATAAATATTAAAAACATCCAAAGGTGGATTCAGTAATTATTTTAGGGTTTTGCAGCTCACTGTGGCAAAATTGTCACAGATTTTAGTACAGCTGAAAGATATTTTTTTATGGGGGAGGGGCATGAGACAGGTATATATGTAGAAAATGTCACATGAAACTCAACGTGACAGCGCTTGAAAACAAACAGCTATGTTCTAGCTATCTATGACTGCAGTCAAACTGTTTTAAAACTCAGTGTTTTTATTGGAAGAATGCAGACATGCTTCACAGAGTTGTTCAACTGGCTAGCCACTGGTACACTATCGGGCACAGCTAGAACAAGGCAGGGCTCTTGTCTCTCAGTAACTTCTCCCCTTTTGCTGCTGATCCAGAACCATGGCTGTTGACAACTCTTGAGTTTCATCTGCTTCAGGAGATTACTTGGATTCCCTGTAACAAAAGGCTAAAAATATTGAGTCAACGCTCTGATTGACCTGGTGTAGGTTAGATACCTAACACTGGATGAATCATTAGAGCCAAAAGTTAGGTATCCTAGTAAAGAAAATGCCGGTTTCAGTGGTAACCTTGTGATAAACAATAGTATCCCCCAGAAACCTGGGGCGAGAATCAATCCTTTGGGTTGACAAACTCCTGTTCATCATGTAATTGAAGGTGATTTCCCCTCTTCTTTGACTTTTAATAAGATGAATGCACACTTTGCCCCCACCTCTAGAGAAAAATGTAAGACCATATGGTGTGAAGTTTGTGTGTTCTGTAAAGTTGATGAAGCAGGAACCTTGCCTGTCCCGTTCACCATTACACATCTCCATCTAGAACAGAGCCTGGCACTGTGGATTCTCAATAAACATATGTTGAATGAATAAATAGGAAAAAAAAATCTGGCTTTATTCTATTTTTTCTAACTATTTTATTCTTCTCTTCTGTTTCCTTACTTACTAGTATTTTATCTTGTTGTTTTGTATATAATTTTGAAATCCACCTCAACTCAAAAGGAAAAGGAAGGGAATTGTTTGGATTTCAGGTGGTCACAGATAATACTCTCTTTCCCATTCTAAGTTTAGAACTATTGAGAGTAAGATGTAGGAGAAAGTCTGGGGTAGAATATGACTTTAGGTTTACAGCCAGATAGTCTTGCTTTTATTTCATTTTGACATTACACAGACTCGTCAACCCAGTCATTGTCATATGTGGGCACCCTCTGGAAGGGGCTGAGCAGGGCCCTCTCAATTTCTTCTAATTTGTTCACCATTCAGATGAATCACTCCCCATCTCCTGAGAACAGTGGAAGTCAGAAGAGAGACCAACACTCTTTTTCTAGTACAAGTCCCTTCATATAGAAACCCACGCTTATGGGGGCATGGAAATTCTTCCCTAACAGGTATATAAAGAAAGAAATGGAAGAAAGAGGAAGGAAACAGAAAATCTGCCAGAAAAAAAAATAAGATGAAACGAAGTTCTGATCTGGTTACTCCTTTGACATAAGCATGAATGACAAGCCTCTACACCTCCCACCCCCTCCCCCCATCCCATTCTATTCCAGCAACTACTTTCTTTCCTATCTTGCCTTTGGGTTTCTGTCCTAGTGTCTCAATATCCTTGCTCTCTTCCTGAGACAAGAGATATTTAAAAATTATAACAAAAACTAGCAAAGATATCAAGTCTATCATTTCCAAATTAAATATCCATTGTCCTAATGTAGCTATTATGACTAAATAGTTTCAAGACCTTTGGGATGAGAGATCTTTGGTCATCACTGGGAATCCATCCCATGGATATGAGAATCACTAAAACCCTTTTTTTTCCCCTAATGTTTATAATGAGGAAAGTGGTTAGGAAACTAGAATTATGTCAACTAAGTCAACAGATATTCATTGACTTCCTACCATATATAAGACATTTTACCTCAAATAGAGTAAAATTAAGTTTGATTGATACACATATTTTTTAAAAGACATTTAAGAGCACAAGATAAGACCATTAAAGGATGGCCCAGGATCAACTGCCAGATGAGTTATATGACTAATATATAAGGATAGAAGAAGAAACTTAAAAACAAAACAAAAAAAAAAGCAAACAAACAAAAATTCTTCCTCCTTGTGCAAAAATTTTACCTGTTGCAAAATAAGCATGAATAGGAACACAGGAATATATAGCGTATTAAAAAGACCCAAAAAAGTTCCCATTATTTTCTAAACTCTAAATAATTAATTTAGGGCTTTTCGTGAAAGAAAATTTATGTATGACTCAATCAAGAACATGAACAAATATCTAACAAATAGTGTTGTCTCATAAATTTCAAAATCCATGAAAATACATTTCTAAGTAGTAAAGGGATAAAATAAAGAAATAAATAAAGCAAGGAACGAAACAGCTTCAAGTTAGGGATAAAAGTACTAGAGGACGTAAGAGTTGTACTTTAAATTCTGCTTCAATTTTTTTTTTCTGAAAATATAAATGAAAATCACATAATTAATTTTAAAAATTCACAATTGTAATATACATTAATATTTTTAAAGTGGACAGTGAATGCTACATTGTCTGAGATTCAGCAGTCCACATCTGGAAATTAGATATCAACTAAAGCAAGACCTAAGGACTCCTTCCAGAAAATGCAGGCAATAATGTCAGCTGACCTCTACAGGGCTCCCTATAAACCAGATCTAGTTCATGAAGTGATATCAGTCATCAGAGGGGGAAGTACTTTTCTTTAAATGTGATTCACACAGATTTAAAAGGTTTTTATTTGGAGAATCACATGCCTAACTCGCTTTTCCAGATGAAATGAATCTTCAACAACCTTTAGGCATAGTTTGGTATGTTCCAAAGCTTAATTCAGGATATTTGCCATTTCTGCAGTGCTGAACAAATTGTATGCTCCAGGTATGCCCACTTACCTTTGTACACAGCACCAAAAACAATGCCCCGCATAGAAGTGGGTGACCAAGAAATGTGTGCTTATTTGAATCGATCTGCTCTTGTAGTTCAAATGGTGTCTGGAAAAATATTATCAACACAGAATGAAGCAGAAAATAATGAAAACATACTTGACATTTTTGTAGCTTGTAATACTTAACACACACTTTCATGTATATTATCTTACTGAAGGCTTAAAATATTAGTGAATCCGGCTTTATTATCATTTACATTGATGAGATGACTGCATCTAAGGGACTTGATGTAATTAAGCATAGATTCAAATTTAGTTCTTTTGATTTCAATCTCAGTGACCTTTTCATTGACTCATTGCTGCTTCTGGTTATCAAGATAATGAAGTGACAAATTGGTAACATTTCTAAACGGTGTCCCTTAGTAGATAGACTCATGGAACCCGAGCGAGGAAGTAGGCATTAGACATGGTCTCTTCTAATTAGTCATAACCTTGGAAAGCTGGTTGGCTCATGAATGGAATCAGATAGTGGAGCCTCCATGTATCAGTTCCTAGAGAGACTGAGGGACTCATACAAAATTGTTCAACTAACAGGTGTCAGGAGCAGACATCAGAACCAGAAAGGAGAGCCATTTTCTTAGTTGACAAACCCAGGGAGGTAAACAGGCCTCTAGGATGGTCTCCAAGTAACAGGATGAATGAAGCTGGAACTGAGTATCAAGTCTGAATAAGAAACATCACAGAGGAGCACAAGAGGAATTGATCAACATGAGATCTGGTGGACATGAACTTGACCCCATGTGACTGGGTCTAACTGCAGTCCTAGTTTAGTTCACCCATGCTGTTTCTATCTTAGTGTTGCAGTGCTCAGGATAGGAGGGGGAAGAGGGGATAGAAATTGTTAATTTAAAAAAAATCAATTTTCTTCCTACTCATCAGTTGATACCTGGCAGTAAACCTGGAGAATCATGATCCAGAGAAATGCATTCTTGATAAAACAAATACCTCTCTGTTTATAAATAAAAGTAGGTTGGTGGGGCTGTTTCTAGACAAAGCCCTGAGGGTGATAAAGGACAAAAGGGCTGAAAGGGATGAAAGGTAACAGAGAAGAGAGGATGAGTTCCCAAAATGTAAGTGATGCCAACCTTGCAATTTTGCTATGGGCTTGTCTTCCATAGAATTGAAAGGGCAATAAATCACAGTGGTTAAGAGCATAGCCTGTCTGTGTTTGAATCTTTTGTGTCTACCAATCACTAGCTGTGTGCTTTGAAAACATTTTTAAAAATTATCTAAATTTCTCTTCTGTAAAATTGAGATAATATGGCACCTACTTCATGGGTTGTTGTAAAAAAATCCTAGTTTAAGCTAGGACTTTTTAAAGTTTACAAAAGTCCTAGTCTAAACACTAAAATAATTATATAATATATGTGACTCACTCAGACCAGCAAAACCCAAGTAAATTTCAGTTATTTTGATGGGAGAGGGACTTTGGTGGATGAGGCATTCTGGGAAAGTATAATAATTTACACCAGCAGAAAACCAGATTGGATGTCACATTTTTAGGATACATATAGCTCTTCAGGGTCTACAGGAAAAATCTGGACTTTTTAGCATGATGTTAAGGCTTTACAGTATGTCAATGAATTTCCACCCATATCCCTCGTCTACCTCTCCAACTCCCTGTCTCAAAGGAAAGCAGGCATCTGTTCTAATTTATCCATTAATTCAGCAAATAGTTATTGAGCATCTATACTTTGATGCAATGGTCTATTCCAAGAATTGAGATATAGTAGACAGAATTCCCTGCCCTCAGAGAACTTTTATCCTAGTAGAACTCATTTGAGTAGTTACTAATGTTCATCTCTGTGCTTCCTGCCTATTGTGGAGTTACTGGATGTTGGAGAATGGGTTTTATTTTCCTCCTCTCTAAGGTGTGAGGATCCTAAGCCTTTTTACACATTTATTTCCTTTGGATATTTTTCAGGAAAGCTGAGTTTCATCCTGGTCCTTGCTACCCATCCAGCTACCAGAAGGGACAGTTGAGGAGGAGTCCAGATTCCTATGTCCACTGGTGCATTGAGCACAGGACCCTACCTCCTCCCAGCTGGGGGCTACTTACACTAGCACTGAGTCCTGCTATTGGTTTCCGATGCCCTGTCCTGAAAGCCCCCAACCACTCATAAAACAGACTAATATAGCATTTCCCTAGTTTCCATCAAATCTGTCTGCACTCTGACCCAGCAGGGCTCTCCCAAGAGTGACTGTCTCCTTGGGCTCTTATGAGATGTCTGTAGAGTCTTCTGTTCTTTGACAGTCATCTCTTTCTCCAAAGGTTATTGCCTTCCTGAATTCCCTGCTATGTGCCCTGCCTGGCCCACCAGCGAAGACCTAATAAATGCTTTTCAAATGAATCCAGGTGAGATGACCTTGGGGTATGTGGATCAACAATTTGTATTTTAATAAATTAATGTTTACTTTAATGTTAAGAAAGATGGAACTTGGATGAATAGATGAATACATTTTTAAAGTTTAAAGACCACCAACTTTAGTAGTGTCACAAAAGTGATCAGAGTTTGGGTACCACTGACCCAGTAGTTGATAATAAAAGCTTTATAGTTTAACTGGTTGGGTTTTAATCATGATTCAGACAAAAACCAGTTAAGTGACCTTGGGAAAGGGCTTTCTGAACCTCAGTTTACTTATTTAAAAATGGGGCTAATAATAGTACTTACATCATAGCATTGTTGTGATGAGTAAATGAAATACAAAATGTGTAATCCATGTGAAATGCTAAAACCTATTGCAGGCACATGTGAATGTTCAGTAAATGATGACTATTATTCATCATTGCTATAATAACATATCTACCGCCTTGTCAACTCCTGCTTCCTATTTTAAGCACCACTGAATAGAGAACTCAGGTTGCTGCCTTGTTCCCAAGAACTTGCATAGGAGTTGGGGTAGGTCTGGGGATATTCAGGTGGATCCCACTTGTAGACAGTTTGACAGGAACCTGGGAAGTAGAGAACTGCATAGGACCAAGGAGAAACTGAGGCCTGGGCAGATGTTCTGTGGCTTAGCTCAGGAGCACATCTCCCAGGCAGTGGAATGAGAAGACTGAAATCTCTTCTGATAACCCCAAGAGTGCTTTGCCTTGCCAATTTATTTTATTTATTTATTTTTTTTAAAGGATTTTCTTATTTATTTATTTATTTATTTATTTATTTTTGGCTGTGTTGGGTCTTCGGTTCGTGCGAGGGCTTTCTCCAGTTGCGGCAAGCGGGGGCCACTCTTCATCGCGGTGCGGGGACCGCTCTTCATCGCGGTGCGCGGGCCTTTCTCTATCGCGGCCCCTCCCGTCGCGGGGCACAGGCTCCAGACGTGCAGGCTCAGCAATTGTGGCTCACGGGCCCAGCTGCTCCGTGGCATGTGGGATCTTCCCAGACCAGGGCTCGAACCCGTGTCCCCTGCATTAGCAGGCAGATTCTCAACCACTGCGCCACCAGGGAAGCCCCGCCAATTTATTTTAATTGATACACTTTATTCCTTAAAAAAAAATGATCAGGCTTTCCTAAATCTTAGACAAGTGCTCAGTCCATATTCAATGCTATGAAGCAGAAATTCTGCACAGCAATAAGGAGGACAGACATAAATAAGATTTGTTTAATCGTAAAACCTGAAATGATTAGTCATTACATTGTAATCTAACCTGATCTAAACAAGGGAGTGCATATATGCCATATAAGCTTTTTCTCTTCTAAAAATATCTCACTACCATCCACAGGAAGAGTTAAATATAAATATTTCATTTTATGGCCTTTATTTCTGAAACATAAAATGTTTTACATTTCTAATCCCTAGACTATTTTTCATGGTATTTCTGTTTATCTTGCATTCTACTTCCAAGCCATGTTTGGAGGGGAAATGCAATGATTTCAGGAAAGTCTGAACTGTTTTTCAATTATCATGAGTGAATCTGGGATTGGAGGAGTCATTTAACTCCTCTGATCTTCAACAATTGCTCTGCATGACAGGAGTTGCTCTAGTTGGGTTTTTACCCTCTTGGTTTCTTTTGAATTCTCTGTGGTTGCTCTCACTTCCTTTTGTGTTTCTCCATTGTTTATTGCAGTGAGTTTCAATGGGGCTTACCTAGACTGGTTTTATAGCAATAAAGAGTTGTTTGGGGGGCTTCCCTGGTGGCACAGTGGTTGAGAATATACCTGCCAATGCGGCGGACATGGGTTCGAGCCCTGGTCTGTGAAGATCCCACATGCCCCGGAGCAACTAGGCACCTGAGCCACAATTACTGAGCCTGCGCGTCTGGAGCCTGTGCTCCGCAACAAGAGAGGCCGCGATAATGAGAGGCCCACGCACCGCGATGAAGAGTGGCCCCCACTTGCCGCAACTAGAGAAAGCCCTGGCACAGAAATGAAGACCCAACACAATCATAAATAAATAAATAAATAAATAAATAAATAAATAAATAAATAAAGAGTTGTTTGGTTGAATGTTTTCCAACATCAAAGTTTCATTATGCAGAAAAGTAACAACTCTGGGGTCACTTCCAATGACCTTAGGATGGATTTGAAGAATTCTAAGGTGAAAACAGCAGTGGTAAATTTCACGTACATTCCTCCCCAGGCAGGGCAATTTTGTTGAGCCTATGCAATCACAAAAGTCCCCACACTTAGAAGAGCTCTGACCTCGGTTTAATGCTCTGCTGTCACCATTTGACAACCTTAATAATTTTTGAACAATTCCTTATGAAGTCATGGACTGCCCCAACTCCAAGCTTGATGCCACAAGATGCTCCAACTGCTTGGAATACCACGGCCTACTTCTTCCCTGCCTGATGAACTCATAGTTCAAGGGTCATTCTCTCTGCATAGTTTTCTCTCAGTTCTCCAGGCAGAGTTAATCACTCAGTGTCTCCATGTTTCCATGGCAACTCATGCACACCTTTGGAATTGCACTTTTTATTCTATACTATAGTTGCAGGTGTGATTTTCTATCTATCTCAACCATGAACTCCAGGAGAGGGATCAGGTCTGAGTTTTTCCTTTTGTTCCCCTGGAATAGTTCCTGATACTTAGTAGTGCTACTTCAATATGCAATAATAAGGCACATTTCAGTAAGTATTCACACTTTCAATAAGTATTGTCTCTTCATGCAGCAACCTGATACTTCTCATTCATTGACCCTGTGCATTGCCCTCTTTGCACAAGATACCATTATCCATTCTTTGTACGTGCAGAACGCTTATTCATTTTGGAATGCCCAACTGAAAGTCACTTCTTCTGGGAAGACTTCCTTGAATGTAAAAGAAAGAGGATATCGCTTTCTCCTCTGTGCTCTTGCAGCACTTACCTCATTGAATTGTGAGTGTTTGAAATGTATATTTCCCCCACCTGACTGAGAGCTCCTTGAAGCTCATGTGTTATTCAACTTTGAATCCCAAGCCCTGGCTTGGTACACAGAACAAAAGAGAAAGAAAGAAGGGAAAGAGGGAGGAAAGAAGGAAGGGAAGGAAGGAAGGGAGGGAGGGAGGCAGGGAGGGAGGAAGGAAGGAAGAAAGGGGGGAAAGAAGGAAGAAAAAATGAAGTGAGCAAGCAAGAAAAGAAAAAGGCAAAGGAACAAATCATATGATACCAAATGATGATGTGATAGATGAAAACTCCAACTGAGCAATTCAGTTGTAATATCTTACATGCCATGAGTTGACTGAGTGCCTTTTTCTTTATACCCTAGAGTGTGGAAGAAGAATAGGGGACCCTCTAAGATAACTGATTTTTTGGCACAAGCTTGAATTGTCTAGTTGCATCAGTTTTATGGATCCAACTAAACTAGAACCCATATTTTTCACCAGATAGGAAAGAGAAATCTTACACTTTAAGATAAAAATGTAGCTCCCTTAAAGTCTCATAGATGTACTGATTGATATATTTTACAAAGTAAATTGTGTATTGTGGGTTTTTTTTTTGTTTTTTGGGTTTTTTTAACATCTTTATTGGAGTATAATTGCTTTACAATAGTGTGTTAGTTTCTGCTTTATAACAAAGTGAATCAGTTATACATATAAATATGTTCCCATATCTCTTCCCTCTTGCATCTCCCTCCCTCCCACCCTCCCTATCCCACCCCTCTAGGTGGTCACAAAGCACCGAGCTTGTCTCCCTGTGCTATGCGGCTGCTTCCCACTAGCTATCTATTTTACGTTTGGTAGTGTATATATGTCCATGCCACTCTCTCACTTTGTCACAGCTTACCCTTCCCCCTCCCCATACCCTCAAGTCCATTCTCTAATAGGTCTGTGTCTTTATTCCCGTCTTACCACTAGGTTCTTCATGACCTTTTTTTTTTTCCCTTAGATTCCATATATATGTGTTAGCATACTGTATTTGTTTTTCTCTTTCTGACTTACTTCACTCTGTATGACAGACTCTAACTCCATCCACCTCACTACAAAGAACTCAATTTCGTTTCTTTTTATGGCTGAGTAATATTCCATTGTATATATGTGCCGCATCTTCTTTATCCATTCATCCGATGATGGACACTTAGGTTGCTTCCATGTCCTGGCTATTGTAAATAGAGCTACAATGAACATTATGGTACATGACCTTTTTGGAATTATGGTTTTATGCATTGTATATTCTTGACACCCTTGTTAAAGATCAGTTGACCATTTATGTGTGTGTTTATTTCTGGGGTCTCTATTCTGTTCCATTGGTGTATGTGTCCATTTTATGCCATTATCATACTGTTTGGATTACTGTAGCTTTGTTATACATTTTGAAATCATGATTCTTTCCACTTCGTTCTTGTTCAAAATTCCTTTAGCTATCTGAGGTTTTTTGTGGTTCCATATGAAGTTTAGGGTTTTTTTTGTTTTTTTTTTTCCTATTTCTGTAAACAATACAACTAAAGTGTTTTTAAAAAGGAAAAAAAAAAAAAATCACTTCACTTTCTTCCCCCAAACCCTAATTAGTAAACACCACTGTTACCATTTTCCTGGTAAGAAAACTGAACTTAGGAAAGCTGAAGATCTTTTTTGATGTTATTTGGCTGATAAATAGCATTAGAATCAAACAGATTCCATTTTTTCCCAAACACGTGTTTTGGGGTTGTGGCCAAGGGGTGGGATGGGGTGTTACTTATGCTAATAGGTTGAACTCATTTTATTTTAAAGATTCAGAAGGCAAAACCCCATTCTTGTTAATGGGTGCCAACTAATTCCAATAATAATCCATTGTAAGTCTCTGCTTACTAGAGAGTGTTAACTGTTTAGCAGCAGTCATTTTTAACAAGCCCATAACATTGCCATTACATGAATTATACATGGATTATAAAATGATTATTTAGTCAGTGGAAAATTAAATCCGTCAGTGTTTTCCAAATCTGAGCTAGGACATTCATCAGAAAAACTGTTAAATTTTTAATCAACTGTACTGCAGTTGATGTAGCTATCAGCCTAAATTGCTCTTTCTCTGTCATTCCCCTTGTTGCAGAATATAGTGTAGAATTACCAGCTCTACGATGCTAATTGATTTTTTTCTTGCAGAGATTTAAGACAGACAGACATATCATCCAGCACTGAAATAAAAAAAGTTGCATGAGCTTCAAAGACACATTTCACATATACTGAGCAGTAATTTAACATTTTAGGGTTTTTTTCAACTTTCCTCCTGCTGACCCAGCACCTCAAACTGGAGTCGACCTTGGACCGAGATCACACTCTAAATATTCAGACCCAAACAGTACTATAATTTTAAAATAATATAGTATGTTAAAAGAGAAGTATTATGAACAACATAGTATAAGAAAAAGGGACTTCCATTTGTATAGCAATAATATAACATAATAAAAGAGCAGACTCAAATGCACAAAAGAAAGACTGAAACTCCATACAGATAGATAACTTCATGGGACATTTCTTGCATCCATAAAGTGATTTAGACAGTTTCTCACTTAAAAAAGTATCTCTCCTTTTTTCCAGTGTACTTTAAGTTCTTCTGATGACAGTCAAGGGAAATGTTTGTGTGTTTCTTCAAGAAAATTCATTTATTTATTAGTTGAACCTTCCAAGCTTGTCTTTGCATCCATTTAAAGAAATACCTTCACAGGTAAACACAGGCAAAGAAAGACCCTGAGAACACTCCTCAGGCTACAACTCTGTGTCAGAAGCACAGCTGGAAGGAGGAATCAGAAGATACAGTGCCCACCTGTGCCCCTGACACAGCACTGCCCACCTCAGGCCCCAGTTGCTGTCACACTGTGGGTTTCTGCCCAGTTCCAGGTCCTCTCTGGCTTTCTTAGACATGATGTATTGTGAGCAATAACATGTTTATCTAAACCAGTGTTTCTCAGAGTCAAATGTTCATACAACTCACCTGGGAGTCTTGCTGAAATGCAGATTCTGATTTTGCTCATTCGCACAGTGAAGAGCACCACATGAGATAAGGATGCACTTGCTCAAGGCCCTCATGTTCTGTTTCCAAAATTTTATGTCCCACCGTAGCCTGGAGATAACCATTCACTGTTTCCCGAACATACTCTGTGCTTAGAAACCTCTGTACCCTTGCAATCGTTGTTCCCTCTAACTGGAATATCCTTCCTCCTTCCCCTGCCTGATGAGATCTTGTTTATCTTTCTAGATAGAACTCAAAAGAGAAGCATGCTCTGTCCCCTGCCTGAGCACTCCCCACTCAGGCAGAAGTAACACTCCTCCCATTGACCTGGTGTTGCTATTGTAACAAAGAAGAACAAACCTGACTCCATGTTGGATCTATTCCTTCAGCTCTAACCCTTGTGCTCTGTTGCCTGTGCTTAGTCATGCTGGCTCTGCACCTTTTGTAAAGGAATTGCCTACAGCCTGAAATTTACAGAATAGCCCATTCTCAAGGCTCTGACCTTTAAAGGTATAACACTTTTCCATTCATATAAACACAAACAGAGGATAACATCTGTCTTGTTGGAGGTTTATAGGAACATTGTGACCAGACCTACATGGACAGTTGCAAGAACAAAGGATTCCAGCATCAGAAGTTTGCAACAACCAGCCACACACCCTTTAGTATAAAGGAAGCCTGAATTCTAACTCAAGTAAGATGGTTCTTTGCGACACTAGTCCACCATCTTCTCAGTCTGCTGGCTTTCCGAATAAAATTGCTATTTCTTGCCACAAGGACTCATCTCTTAATTTATTGGCCTGTCATGTGACAAGCAGTACTAGCTTGGACTCAGTAACATTGTGATAACATCTTAATGGTTCTTCCTGCTTCTGTTCTCACCAACTCCACCCCACCTTACAACTCATTCCAAATTCTGAAAATGTAAATCAGATTATAAAAATCCTCCGTGTAAACACCTCTTGCCCCACGAGTGGCCACTTAAACACCTTGATAAAATTCAATCTCCCTACCCTGATCTACAAGTATCTGCATGACTACTTGCTGCTGGGATGCTTTTCCATACTGAATCCCCTCCCACGCAGAGGCTCTGGTTCCACCATGCTTCCATCTGAACCTGTAAGAGGATGAGTTTGTTCCTACCCCAACCATGAGCTGATCCCTCTGTCTGGAATGTTCTTCCCCAGGACCTTCACTTACCTGACCTCTTCTCATTCTGGTCTCAGCTCACTCCATCAAAACAAAAATTGAAGAAGCCACAGGACTGTCTCTGGGAATTGTCCTGTATTGCTTCCATCACAAACTTTATGATTATTTTTAGAGATTCTTATTTTAAAATAAAAATAAAAACAAAACTAAGGTACACATTGGGAACTGAACTACTATGGTTTTTCTTTCTAGAG
The DNA here is from genome assembly GCF_949987535.1 of Balaenoptera acutorostrata. NCBI lineage: Eukaryota > Metazoa > Chordata > Mammalia > Artiodactyla > Balaenopteridae > Balaenoptera > Balaenoptera acutorostrata. The sequence goes on along the minus strand of NC_080068.1, from coordinate 102,149,704 downwards.
ATAGGACATCATGTTTTCTGGTCAGTAATGTTCTATCAAACATTGTACTAAACGAATGTACTAAATCCAAGCAGACAGATGACCAGTAAAGCTATTTCAGTCCTGCAGCCTTAATGGGGTTTTAGACTGGGAGTACTTATCTAGGGTTTAACTCAAGCTAACTGCCCATCTCAAGATTTCTGAAAATCCTACTATCACAGCTAGTGTTGGCTGCAGGAATCAACTTATAGAGATTTCCTTTACCTAAAAAGTACATGTGAAAATCAATACCTAGTCTTACACGTGCAGTCTTGTATCACTGTCTTCTGCTGGTACTGATGTAGTCCCACTGGTTCAATAACTTTCATTTACATGTTTTTTTAAAAAAATATTTTTATAGATGAATACTCAGGCTAACCTAGTGGATATAATCTTGGAAATTCCGTGATTACTCACTTCAAGGTCAAAATATTATATGCTGTATGCTTTTTAGCTGTTAGTGCTATGAAAGAAAAATGCTTTCTGGGCTTCCCTGGTGGCGCAGTGGTTGAGAATCTGCCTGCTAATGCAGGGGACACGGGTTTGAGCCCTGGTCTGGGAAGATCCCACATGCCGCGGAGCAACTAGGCCCGTGAGCCACAACTACTGAGCCTGCGCGTCTGGAGCCTGTGCTCCGCAACAAGAGAGGCCGCGACAGTGAGAGGCCCATGCACCGCAATGAAGAGTGGCCCCCACTTGCCGCAACTAAAGAAAGCCCTCGCACAGAAACGAAGACCCAACACAGCCATAAATAATAAATAAATAAATAAATAAATAAAGGGAAAAAGATGATTCAATTAAAAAAAATGCTTTCTATGCTGGTGTTCCTATTTTACTGGGCAACAACTTTTATGACTACCTGCTGTTTTCTTCTTCATTTATTGTCCGTCCTTTTCTACCAGAATTACTAATCCCATGAGAGAGGGGACTCTGCCTTCATTATGGAACACTGTATTCCCAGAGACTAAAGCAATGTTTGGTGCTTTCAGTAAATATTGGTTGAATCAATGAATGTTGAAAGTATTCAACAAAATTAAATCACCTTAGAAAGACAGATGGCTTGAATGCCAGCCCTGTTCTTTATGAGCCGCTTACCCCCTCTAAGCCTCAGTTTTCTCATCTGTAGGATGGGAATGCTGAATCCCACCCCCCAAAGCTGTTGTGATAAGTAAAATCAGATAATGCACATAATATGTGTAGCACAGCATGGCATAAGGGACAAGCTCAGTCAGCAAAGTTATGATTTTCATTACTATCAACAACTCTTTTATTTACACAAAAGGAGCAGTAGGGCTTGGGGGAAACCAGGGAGATTGTGAAAGCACATGCCTTAGAAACAACATGGGAACCATGGCCTTCTCTCCTAGCTCCAAGAGGTATCTCAAGATAGGGAATGTTTATTTAGAGAATCAGCTTGAAGGTTAGTAATTATATGATTGATGATCATCGCACAAAGGTTTCTTTTCCAAGATGATGAGTTTAAGAGTATCTGGGCTCAAGGGGAAGATTCTAACCTGCTGCTATATGAATAGTGAAATATTTAAAATTGGATGTATGGAGTGGGAAGGTAATTATGTATATGGCAAACATATGGCAGAGGCTATATTTCTTCTGCTGAAAGAAACAAGTCCAAATATGTAACGTACACACATTCTTCTTCCTATAAATACACAGATTGGATGATGCTGTGGCAACACTTTGTTAAGTACCAGAATCCTGGAGAAATCACTCGAAGCACGTTATCCAAAGAACAGATGGTCGGTGTCCTTCCTGATCTGAAGGTATTTCTGGCTGTCATGTGGTTATTCTATAATAAACCCCACTGAGAGGCAATGGAAGGTAAGCAATCAGTTGCACTCTCCAACTTTACAAAAGAAAGCACTGGAAAAAAAAATTAAAGACTGGCTCTTTTAAAGATGATTCTATCACAGAGCCTGAGGGTTAGAAGGGGCCTTAAAAAACATCAAGACCATCTGTTCTTTCTGGGTGAAAGCTCATTGGATTAGAGTCAGCTTGACTTTGAAGACCTGCAGAGGATGACTCAAAAATTCAATCATGACATCTGTGGCTTTGTCCAAAAATGTTGCCATGTAGACTCTGCTCACCCAGATCCTATTCTCTCAGCTTCTTTCCTCTATAGCCCTCTCCCACAGGGACTTGTTCCAGGTCAAGCAGCCTGCAGCCAAGGCAGTGTCTCTGCTGGTTCTGCTTTGACTTCTGCTCAGGACCCATGAAGGGAAGTACTGGTAACCACATGCTAACTTTCCCCCAGACAATTTGCTTTCAATATGTTTTTATTTTTCCCTCTCTCTCTCTCTCACACACAACTGTATTACAAGACCTGTTTCATTATTTTTATTTTACAGATGAGGCTTTGAAGTCCAAGATGTTAACTCTTCAACCAAGAGGAAGTAATTGGAAATAAGATAGAGACAGTGCCCATGTTCTCTGCCTCCTTGACACTTCATCAGACCTGTGCAAAAATCATATCTTTTTTTTTCTAACTTCTTAATACCTCCATAGAAATTCTCTTCCCAGAACTTAAGGGACAACCATTTATTCTCTAAAGCAGAACATGAAACTCACCCATACATGGGCAATGAATAGCTGTAGAATGGGATACCTATGTCCTTTCATTGACTGATTGATCGATTGATTCATTCATTCATTCATTTTTTTTCTTGAACATGATCATGAGAGTGAAGGACCTACTGCTCAAGCCAGAAACTTCTCATCATTCTTTAAATGTCTCTATCTCTACTTTCATCTAATCTTGATTAGTTACTTGAGCTTCTGAACCATAGTGTCCAGGCCTGTAAAACAGAGAAAGTACGTGCCATAGAGAAAGGTCATGATTATGACAAAGTGCTGCTATCTGTCAAGTGCTTGGGTTTTTAGCCAGTGTTAGTACCCTTTCTCTCTACATGCTGAATAAAGGAGGGTGAAGACTCTTCACATTCACCATAACCCCTCCTTCAATATGGAAGAAAGATGTGTCTGTTTTCTAAATTCCTGGGGCTGGATCTGTAAGAATTTCTTACAGTTCAAGCTCTTTTGGTCTCATTCATTGATGTGTGCTCAGAACCAGAATGAGAGTGGGGCCAGTCCAAAGCAAATGCTTAAAGGGTCTTTGTTGAATACACATATTGATAAATGGAACCTGAAAGCAAAGTAACTTTTTCAGAAAATTCTCTACTCATTTTAGTTTTTATAAAATAGATTTTTCTTTATACATTAATAATTGCTGCTTTTTAAATGACACTTTTATATCGGATGTTTATCCTGTAATGATAATAGTCTCGACCGTTTCTAAAGAAAAACTAGAGTTTTGAAGCTGCTAGAAAAAATTATCTTATTCCCCAAATTCTTTGTTCCTACCTTCTAAGAATAACCAAGATCTCCAACTTGAAGAATTCAATGAAAGAATAGCCTTTTATTTTCCTATTTAATTTTAGAAATTGATATTTAAGATCATCTTAGAACTTTACTTTTAGAAAACAAAAATCAGTTCTATGTAAATAAAGGTATACTGTAGACTTTCTTTTGTGTTTCTGTGTTATTTACAATTACTATTTGACTTATGTGGAAAGAACATCTATCAACAGAGAAATGACTTTTTGAACAATAGGGCTGGAATTTCATTGGCAGAGATAGCCTGTTTGCATACATCTGGTTGTCAACTTTGTTTCATTCCCTCAACAATCAAATTTCTTTCTGAAACATTAACGATATCTCTATTTTCCAGAACTGCTAACCTACTCCTTATGAGAAGCACATTTATTAACTAAACTACAGCATTCGTGTACAGTTATCGTCTTTCACTTTACTAAGTATTTCATCCAAATTCTAGGTTTTCAAAGATTGTTTAGGCTGGTTCCTTACTTTCCCAACCCCTTCAGTTTTATTTTTTTTCTTCAATTTTTTTAAAATTAAATTAAGTTCATTTGGTATTGTTTCTATTTCAGTTTGGATTCCCTTGCATTCTGGTTGATTTTAATTATTTATTATTTATGGTGGGGGTTTGTGACATATTCCTGTGATTCTAAGAGTTAGAGCTATATCAAGAGGTATCCTTTCCTTCTTAACCCTACTACCTGTTCCTGTTCCATGCTACTTTCCAGCCCTTTCCTGTCTAACCTCTGCATGTAACCAACCTCCTTATTTTTTGGTTTATCCTTCCTGTATATCTTTTGCAAAATCGTGTGTGTACATTTTCTTATATTCTTTTCTTTATTACATGAAATGTAGCTTACTATAGGTAAAACTTTTGCACTTTGCCTTTTTCACATAACAGTATGTTCTAGAAATCACATTAGTTAAAAAGGTCTTCCACTATTTTTGTTATAACTACCTATTATTCCATTGTGTAGATGTACCATAATTTTTTCAATAATTTTTGTAGAAGTATCTAGATTATGTCTAATATTTTGTAATAGTAAACAATGCTACAATGAATAACTTTGTGCATATATGTATTTCATGCTGTAAATTCCTAGGAGTGGAATTGTGGGTTCAAAATATAAGTTCATAGGTAGTTTTGTTGGGTCTTGCTAAACTCCCCTCCAGAAGGGTTGTATTGGTTTTCATGTTGGCCAGTAATGTTTGAAGAGAGTGTGTTATCTCACTGGTTTGCTAACAGGATGGGTCATCCTACATTTTTTTTTTTTTTTGTAAACAGGCTTTGCTTTTTAAAGCAGTTTTAGGTTCACAGAAAAAATGAGTGGAAAGTAGATAGTTCACATATACTCCTTGCCCTACACAATGCACAGCCTCCCTCACATTCAACATCCCCCACCACAGTGGTACACTTGTTACAATTGATAAACCTACATTGACACGTCATCATCAACCAAAGTCTATAGTTTTCATTGGTGTTCACCCTTGGTATTGTGTGTTATATGGGTTTGACAAATATATAATAACCTGTACCCACCATAATAATATTATATAGAATAGTTTCACAGCCCCATAAATTGTCCATGCTCTGCCTATTCATTCCTCCCTCTTCCTTAAACCCTGGACACCACTGATATTTTACTGTCTCCATAATTTTGCCTTTTCCAGAATGTCATATTGTTGAAATCATACAGTATGCAGCCTTTTAAGATTGGCTTCATTCACTTAGCAATATGCATTTAATGTTGCTCCATATCTTTTCATTTCTTAATAGTTCACTTCTTTTTAAGCACTGAATAATATTCCATTGTCTGGATCTACTACAGTTTATCCATTCACCTACTGAAGGACATCTTGGTTGCTTCCAAGTTTTGGCAATTATGAATGAAGCTGCTATAAGCATGTGTGTCTAGGTTGTTGTGTGGATGTAAGTTTTCAACTCCTTTTGATAAATACCAAAGTGTGTGATTGCTGGATCATGTGGTAAGAGCATGATTAGTTTTGTAAAAAACTGCCAAACTGTCTTTCAGTGTGATTGTACTATTTTGTATTCTCACCAACAATGAATGTGAGTTCCTATTCCTCCACATCCTCCTTTGCAAAAATTTGATATTGTCAGTGTTTTGGATTTTGTACATTTTATTTTTTTATTTATCTATTTATTTATCTATTTATTTATTTTTATTATTTTTTTAATTTTTAAATTTTATTTTATTTATTTTTTATACAGCAGATTCTTATCTGTGATCAATTTTATACACATTAGTGTATACATGTCAATCCCAATCGCCCAATTCATCACACCACCACCCCGATCCCCCTGCTGCTTTCCCCCCTTGGTGTCCATACATTTGTTCTCTACATCTGTGTCTCAATTTCTGCCCTGCAAACCGGTTCATCTGTACCATTTTTCTAGGTTCCAAATATATGCATTAATATACGATATTTGTTTTTCTCTTTCTGACTTACTTCACTCTGTATGACAGTCTCTAGATCCATCCACATCTCAACAAATGACCCAATATCATTCCTTTTTATGGCTGAGTAATATTCCATTGTATATATGTACCACAACTTCTTTATCCATTCGTCTCTCAATGGGCATTTAGGTTGCTTCCATGACCTGGCTATTGTAAACTGTGCTGCAATGAACATTGGGGTGCATGTGTCTTTTTGAATTATGGTTTTCTCTGGGTGTATGCCCAGTAGTGGGATTGCTGGATCATATGGTAATTCTATTTTTAGTTTTTTAAGGAACTTCCATACTGTTCTCCATAGTGGCAGTATCAATTTACATTCCCACCAACAGTGCAAGAGGGTTCCCTTTTCTCCACACACTCTCTAGCATTTGTTGTTTGTAGATTTTCTGATGATGCCCATTCTAACTGGTGTGAGGTGATACCTCATTGTGGTTTTGCTTTGCATTTCTCTAATAATTAGTGATGTTGACCAGCTTTTCACGTGCTTCTTGGCCATCTGTATGTCTTCTTTGGAGAAATGTCTATTTAGGCCTTCTGTCCATTTTTGGATTGGGTTTTTGTTTTTTTAATATTGAGTTGCATGAGCTATTTATATATTTTTGAGATTAATCCTTTGTCTGTTGATTCGTTTGCAAATATTTTCTCCCATTCTGAGGTTTGTCTTTTCGTCTTGTTTATTGTTTCCTTTGCAGCGCAAAAACTTTGAAGTTTCATTAGGTCCCATTTGTTTATTTTTGTTTTTATTTCCATTACTCTAGGAGGTGGATCAAAAAAGGTCTTGCTGTGATTTATGTTAAAGAGTGTTCTTTCTATGTTTTCCTCTAAGAGTTTGATAGTGTCCGGTCTTACATTTAGGTCTCTAATCCATTTTGAGTTTATTACTGTGTATGATGTTAGGGAGTGTTCTAATTTCACTCTTTTACATGTAGCTGTCCAGTTTTCCCAGCACCACTTATTGAAGAGACTGTCTTTTCTCCATTGTATATCTTTGCATTCCTTTGTCATAGATTAGTTGACCATATGTGCGTGGGTTTATCTCTGGGTTTCTATCCTGTTCCATTGATCTGTATTTCTGTTTTTGTGCCAGTACCATATTGTCTTGATTACTGTAGCTTTGTAGTATAGTCTGAAGTCAGGGAGTTTGATTCCTCCAGCTCTGTTTTTTCCCCTCAAGACTGCTTTGGCTTTTCGTGGTCTTTTGTGTCTCCAAACGTATTTTAAGATTTTTTGTTCTAGTTCTGTAAAAAATGCCATTGGTAATTTGATAGAGATTGCATTGAACCTGTAGATTGCTTTTGGTAGTATAGTTATTTTCACAATATTGATTCTTCCAATCCAAGAACATGGTATATCTCTCCACCTGTTGGTATCATCTTTAATTTCCTTCATCAGTGCCTTATAGTTTTCTGCATACAGGTCTTTTGTCTCCCTATGTAGGTTTATTCCTAGGTATTTTATTCTTTTTGTTGCAATGGTAAATGGGAGTGTTTCCTTAATTTCTCTTTCAGATCTTTCATCATTAGTGTATAAGAATGCAAGAGATTTCTGTGCATTAATTTTGTATCTGCAACTTTACCAAATTCATTGATTAGCTCTAGAATTTTTCTGCTGGCATCTTTAGGGTTCTCTATGTATGGTATCATCTCATCTGCAAACAGTGACAGTTTTCCTTCATCTTTTCCAATTTGTATTCCTTTTATTTCTTTTTCTCCTCTGACTGCCGTGGCTAGGACTTCCAAAACTATGTTGAATAATAGTGGTGAGAGTGGACATCCTTGTCTTGTTCCTGATCTTAGAGGAAATGCTTTCAGTTTTTCACCATTGAGAATGATGTTTGCTGTGGGTTTGTCATTTATGGCCTTTATTACGTTGAGGTAGGTTCCCTCTATGCCCACTCTCTGGAGAGTTTTTGTCATAAATGGGTGTTGAATTTTGTCAAAAGCTTTTTCTGCATCTATTGTGATGATCATATGGTTTTTATTCTTCAGTCTGTTAATATGGTGTATCACAGTGATTGATTTGCATATATTGAAGAATCCTTGCATCCCTGGGAAAAATCCCACTTGATCATGGTGTATGATCCTTTTAATGTGTTGTTGGATTCTATTTGCTAGTATATTTTTGAGGATTTTTGCATCCATATTCATCAGTGATATTGATCTGTAATTTTCTGTTTTTGTAGTATCTTTGTCTGCTTTTGGTATCAGGTTGATGGTGGCCTCAGGGAATGAGTTTGGGAGTGTTCCTTCCTCCTCAATTTTTTGGAAGAGTTTGAGAAGGATGGTTGTTAGCTCTTCTCTAAATGTTTGATAGAATTCACATGTGAAGCCATCTGGTCCTGGACTTTTGTTTGTTGGAAGATTCTTTTTTTTTTTTAGAGGGAAGGATTATTTATTTATTTATTTTTGGCTGTGTTGGGTCTTCGTTTCGTGCGAGGGCTTCCTCTAGTTGTGGCAAGCGGGGGCCACTCCTCATCGCAGTGCGCAGGCCTCTCACTATCGCGGCCTCATCCGTTGCGGGGCACAGGCTCCAGACGCGCAGGCTCAGCAGTTGTGGCTCACGGGCCCAGCTGCTCTGCGGCATGTGGGATCCTCCCAGACCATGGCTCGAACCCGTGTCCCGTGCATTGGCAGGCAGACTCCAAACCACTGAGCCACCAGGGAAACCCTGTTGGAAGATTCTTAATCACAGTTTTAATTTCATTACTTGTGATTGGTCTGTTCATATTTTCTATTTCTTCCTGGTTCAGTCTTGAAGGTTATACCTTTCTAAGAATTTGTCCATTTCTTCCAGGTTGTCCATTTTATTGGTATACAGTTGCTTGTAGTAGTCTCTTAGGATGCTTTGTATTCCTGCGGTGTCTGTTGTAACTTCTCCTATTTCACTTTTAATTTTATTGATTTGAGTCCTCTCCCTATTTTTCTTGTTGAGTCTGGCTAATGGTTTATCAATTTTGTTTATCTTCTCAAAGAACCAACTTTTAGTTTTATTGATCTTTGCTATTGTTTTCTTTGATTCTATTTCATTTATTTCTGCTCCAATCTTTATGATTTCTTTCCTTCCGCTAACTTTGGGTTTTGTTTCTTCTTCTTTCTCTAGTTCCTTTAGGTGTAAGTTTAGATTGTTTATTTGTGATTTTTCTTGTTTCTTGATGTAGGCTTGTATAGCTATAAACTTCCCTCTTAGAACTGCTTTTGCTGCATCACATAGGTTTTGGATCATCGTGTTTTCATTGTCATTTGTCTCTAGGTATTTCTTGATTTCCTCTTTGATTTCTTCAGTGATCTCTTGGTTATTCAGTAATGTATTCTTTAGCCTCCATGTATTTGTGTTTTTTACATTTTTTCCCTGTAATTCATTTCTAATCTCATAACCTTGTGGTCAGAAAAGATGCTTGATATAATTTCAATTTTCTTAAATTTACTGAGGTTTGATTTGTGACCCAAGGTGTGATCTATCTTGGAGAATGTTCTGTGCACACTTGAGAAGAAAGTGTAATCTGCTGTTTTTGGATGGAATGTCCTATAAATATCAATTAAATCTATCTGGTCTATTGTGTTATTTAAAGCTTCTGTTTCCTTATTTATTTTCATTTTGGATGATCTGTCCATTGGTGTAAGTGAGTTGTTAAAGTCCCCCACTATTATTGTGTTACTGTCAATTTCCTCTTTTATAGCTGTTAGCAGTTGCCTTATGTATTGAGGTGCTCCTATGTTGGGTGCATATATATTTATAATTTTTATACCTTCTTCTTGGATTGATCCCTTGATCATTATGTAGTGCCTTTCCTTGTCTCTTGTAACATTCTTTATTTTAAAGTGTATTTTATCTGATATGAGTATTGCTGCTCCAGCTTTCTTTTGATATCCATTTGCATGGAATATCTTTTTCCATCCCTTCACTTTCAGTCTGTATGTGTCCCTAGGTCTGAAGTGGGTCTCTTGTAGACAGCATCTAGGTGGGTCTTGTTTTTGTATCCATTCAGCAAGCCTGTTTCTTTTGGTTGGAGCATTTAATCCATTCACGTTTAAGGTAATTATCGGTATGTATTTACCTATGACCATTTTCTTAATTGTTTTGGGGTTTTTTTGGTAGGTCTTTTTCTTTTCTTGAGTTTCCCACTTAAAGAAGTTCCTTTAGCCTTTGTTGTAGGCTGGTTTGGTGGTGCTGAATTCTCTTAGTTTTTGCTTGTCTGTAAACCTTTTGATTTCTCCATCGAATCTGAATGAGATCCTTGCTGGGTAGAGTAATCTTGGTTGTAGGTTCTTCCCTTTTATCACTTTAAGTATATCATGCCACTCCCTTCTGGCTTGTAGAGTTTCTTTGAGAAATCTGCTGTTAACCTCATGGGAGTTCCCTTGTATGTTATCTGTCATTTTTCCCTTGCTGCTTTCAATATTTTTTCTTTGTCTTTAATTTTTGCCAGTTTGATTACTATGTGCCTTGGTGTGTTTTTCCTTGGGTTTATCCTGTATGGAACTCTCTGCACTTCCTGGACTTGGGTGGCTATTTCCTTTCCCATGTTAGGGGAGTTTTGGACTATAATCTCTTCAAATATTTTCTCTTGTCCTTTCTCTTTCTCTTCTCCTTCTGTGACCCCTATAACGTGAATGTTGTTACGTTTAATGTTGTCCCAGAGGTCTCTTAGTCTGTCTTCATTTCTTTTCATTCTTTTTTCTTTATTCTATTCCACAGCAGTGAATTCCACCATTCTGTCTTCCAGGTCACTTATACGTTTTTCTGCCTCAGTTATTCTGCTATTGATTCTTTCTAGTGTCGTTTTCATTTCAGCTATTGTATTGTTCATCTCTATTTGTTTGTTCTATAATCTTCTAAGTCTTTGTTAAATATTTCTTGCATCTTCTCAATCTTTGCCTCCATTCTTTTTCTGAGGTCCTGGATCATCATCACTATCATTATTCAGAATTCATTTCTGGAAGGTTGCCTATCTCCACTTCATTTAGGTTTTTTTTTTTTTTTTTCTGGGGTTTTATCTTTTTCCTTCATCTGATACATAGCCCTCTGCCTTTTCATCTTGTCTATCTTTCTGTGAATGTGGGTTTTGTTCCACAGGCTGCAGGATTGCAGTTCTTCTTTCTTCTGCTATCTGCCCTCTGGTAGATGAGGCTGTCTAAGAGGCTTGTTCAAGTTTCCTGATGGGAGGGACTGGTGGTGGGTAGAGCTGACTGTTGCTCTGGTGGGCAGAGTTCAGTAAAACTTTCATCCATTTGACTGCTAATTGGTAGGGCTGGGTACCCTCCTTGTTGGTTGTTTGGCCTGAGGCAACCCAACATTGGAGTCTACCTGGGCTCTTTGGTGGAGCTAATGGCAGACTCTGGAAGGTCTCATGCCAAGGAGTACTTCCCAGAACTTCTGTTGCCAGTGTCCTTGTCCTCACGGTGAGCCACAGTTACCCCCACCTCTGCAGGAGACCTTCCAACACTAGCAGGTAGGTCTGTTTCAGTCTCCCCTGGGGTCACTTCTCCATCCCCTGGGTCTGAATGCACACAGTACTCTGTGTGTCCCCTCCAAGAGTGGAGTCTCTGTTTCCCCCAGTCCTGTCAAAGTCCTGCAAACAAATCCCACTATCCTTCAAAGTCTGTTTCTCTAGGAATTCCTCCTCCTGTTGCTGGACCCACAGGTTGGGAAGCCTGACATGGGGCTCAGAACCTTCACTCCAGTCGGTGGACTTCTGTGATATAAGTGTTCTCCAGTCTGTGTGTCACCCACCTAAAAGTTATGAGATTTGATTTTACTGTGGTTGCACCCCTCCTATCATCTCATTGTGGCTTCTTCTTTGTCTATGAATGTGGGGTATCATTTTTGGTGAGTTCCAGTGTCTTCCTGTCGATGATTGTCCAGCAGCTAGTTGTGATTCTGGTGTTCTTGCAAGAGGGAGTGAGAACATGTCCTTCTACTCCGCCATCTTGGTTCCAATTCTTGGACATTTTAATAGTGTATAGTGGTATTTCATTGTTGTAGTTTGCAATTCTTTAATAATATATGACGTTGAATATCTTTTCATATGCTTATGTGCCATCTGTATATCTTCTATGGAGAGGTGTCTGTCCAAGTCTTTTGCCCCATTTTTAAATTGGGCTTTTTGTTTTCTTATTTATGAGTTATTTGTGTAATACTTTTTTTTCTTAAACATCTTTATTGGAGTATAATTGATTTACAATGATGTGTTAGTTTCTGCTGTATAACAAGGTGAATCAGCTATACATATACATATATCCCAATATCTCCTCCTTCTTGCATCTCCCTCCCACCCTCCCTATCCCACCCCTCTAGATGGTCACAAAGCACCGAGCTGATCTCCCTGTGCTATGTAGCTGCTCCCCACTAGCTATCTATTTTACATTTGGTAGTGTATATATTTCCAGGCAACCCTCTTGCTTCATCCCAGCTTACCTTTCCCCCTCTCAGTGTCCGCAAGTCCATTCTCTATACCTGGGTCTTTATTCCTGTCATGCCCATAGGTTCTTCAGAACCATTTTTTTTTTTTTTTTAGATTCCATATATATGTGTTGGCAATGGTATTTGTTTTTCTCTTTCTGACTTAACTTCACTCTGTATGACAGACTCTAGGTCCATCCACTTGACTAAAAATAACTCAATTTCGTTTTTTTTATGGCTGAGTAATATTCCATTCTATATATGTCCCACATTTTCTTTATCCATTCATCTGTCAATGGATACTTAGGTTGCCTGCATTTCTTGGCTATTGTAAATAGAGGTGCAATGAACATTGTGTTGCATGATTCTTTTTGCATTATGGTTTTCTCAGGGTATATGACCAGTACTGGGATTGCTGAGTCGTATGGTATTTCTATTTTTAGTTTTTTAAAGGAAACCCCATACTGTTCTCCATACTGACTGTATCAATTTACATTCCACCAACAGTACAAGCAGGTTCTCTTTTCTCCACACTGTCTCCAACATTAACTGTTTGTAGATTTTTTGATGATGGCCATTCTGACTGGTGTGAGTTGATACCTCACTGTAGTTTTGATTTACATTTCTCTAATGATTAGTGATGATGAGAATCCTTTCACGTGTTTGTTAGCAATCTATATATCTTCTTGGTTTTTTGTTTTTTTCTTAAGTTTATTTATTTATTTTTTTCGGCTGTGTGTGTCTTCATTGCTCTGCACAGGCTTTCTGTATTTGTGGCGAGTGGGGGCTGCTCTTTGTTGTGATGCATGATTCTCATTGCAGTGGCTTCTCTTGTTGTGGAGCACAGGCTCTAGGCATGTGGGCTTCAGTAGTTGTGGAAATCGGGCTCAGTAGTTGTGGCACATGAGCTCTAGAGTGCAGGCTCTGTAGTTGTGGTTCATGGGCTTATTTGAGCCACGGCATGTGGGATCTTACTGGACCAGGGCTTGAACCCATGTCCCCTGCATTGGCAGGCGGATGCTTAACAACTGCGGCACAAGGGAAGTCCTTGTATATCTTCTTTGGAGAAATGTCTATTTAGGTCTTCTGCACATTTTTGGATTGGGTTGTTTGTTTTTTTGATATTGAGCTGCATGAGCTCCTTGTAAATTTTGGAGATTAATCCTTTGTCAGTTGCTTCATTTGCAAATATTCTCTCCCATTCTGAGGGTTGCCTTTTTGTCTTGTTTATGATTTCCTTTGCTGTGCAAAAGCTTTTACGTTTCATTAGGTCCCATTTGTTTATTTTTGTTTTTATTTCCATTTCTCTAGGAGGTGGATCAAAAAGGATCTTGCTGTGATTTATGTCATAGAGTGTTCTGCCTATGTTTTCCTCTAAGAGTTTTATAGTGTCTGGGCTTACATTTAGGTCTTTAATCCATTTTGAGTTTATTTTTGTGTATGGTGTTAGGGAGTGTTCTAATTTCATTCTTTTACATGCAGCTGTCCACTTTTCCCAGCATCACTTATTGAAGAGGCTTTCTTTTCTCCGTTGTATATTCTTTGCCTCCTTTATCAAAAATAAGGTGACCAAAAAAAAAAAAATAAGGTGACCATATGTGCGTGGGTTTATCTCTGGGCTTTCTATCCTGTTCCGTTGTTCTATATTTCTGTTTTTGTGCCAGTGCCATACTGTATTGATTGCTGTAGCTTTGTAGTATAGTCTGAGGTCCAGGAGCCTGATTCCTCCAGCTTAGTTTTGCTTTCTCATGATTGCTTTGGCTATTCGGGGTCTTTTGTGTTTCCATACAAATTGTGAAATTTTTTGTTCTAGTTCTGTGAAAAATGCCAGTGGTAGTTTGATAGGGATTGCATTGAATCTGTAGATTGCTTTGGGTAGTAGACTCATTTTCACAATATTGATTCTTCCAATCCAAGAACATGGTACATCTCTCCATCTGTTTGTATCATCTTTAATTTCTTTCATCAGTGTCTTATAGTTTTCTGCATACACATCTTTCGTCTCTTAGGTAGGTTGATTCCAAGGTATTTTATTATTTTCGTTGCAATGGTAAATGGGAGTGTTTCCTTAATTTCTCTTTCAGATTTTTCATCATTAGTGTATAGGAATTCAAGAGATATCTGTGCATTAATTTGTATCCGGTTACTTTACTAAATTCATTGATTAGCTCTAGAAGTTTTCTGGTAGCGTCTTTAGGCTTCTCCATGTGTAGTGTCATGTTATCTGCAAACAGTGACAGCTTTAATTCTTCTTTTCTGATTTGGATTCCTTTTATTTCTTTTTCTTCTCTGATTGCTGTGGCTAAAACTTCCAAATCTTTGTTGAATAATAGCGGTGAGAATGGACAGCCTTGTCGTGTTCCTGATCTTAGAGGAAATGGTTTTAGTTTTTCACCATGGAGAATGATGTTGGCTGTGGGTTTTTCGTATATGTCTTTTATTATGTAAGTTTGCTCTATGCCTACTTTCTGGAGGGTTTTTATCATAAATGGATGTTGAATTTTGTTGAAAGCTTTCTGCATCTATTGAGATGATCATATGCTTTTCTCCTTCAATTTGTTAATATGGTTTATCACATTGATTGATTTGCGTATATTGAAGAACCCTTGCATTCCTGGGATATACCCCACTTGATTATGGTGTATGATCCTTTTAATGTGCAGTTGGATTCTGTTTACTAGTGTTTTGTTGAGGATTTTTGCATCTACGTCATCAGTGATATTAGCCTGTAGTTTTCTTTCTTTGTGACATCTTTGTCTGGTTTTGGTATCAGGGTGATGGTGGCCTTGTAGAATGAGTTGGCGAGTGTTCCTCCCTCTGTTATATTTTGGAAGTGTTTCAGAAGGATAGGTATTAACTCTTCTCTAAATGTTTGGTAGAATTCACCTGAGAATCCATCTGGTCCTGGGCTTTTGTTTGTTGGAAGATTTTTAATCAAAATCTCAATTTCAGTGCTTGTGATTGGTCTGTTTATATTTTCTGTTTCTTCCTGGTTCAGTCTCAGAAGGTTGTGCTTTTCTAAGAATTTGTCCATTTCTTCCAGGTTGTCCATTTTATTGTCAAAAAGTTGCTTTTAGTTATGTCTCATGATCCTTAGTATTTCTGCAGTCTCAGTTGTTACTTCTCCTTTTTCATTTCTATTTCTACTGATTTGAGTCTTCTCTGTTTTTCTTGATGAGTTTGGTTTATTAATTTTGTTTATCTTCTCAAAGAACCAACTTTTAGGTTTATTGATGTTTGTGATTGTTTCCTTTATTTCTTTTTCATTTATTTCTGATCTGATATTTATGATTTCTTTCCTTCTTCTAAGTTTGGGGTTTTTTGTTCTTCTGTCTCTAATTCCTTGAGTTGTAAGTTTAAGTTATTTGTTTGAGATATTTCTTGCTTCTTTAGGTAAGATTGTATTGCTATAAACTTCCCTCTAAGAACTGCTTTTGCTACATCCCATAGGTTTTAGGTCATCGTGTTTTCATTTTCATTGGTTTCTAGGTATTTTTTCATTTCCTCTTTGATTTCTTCAGTGGTCTCTTGGTTATTTAGTAGTGTATTGTTTGGCCTCCATGTGTTTGTATTTTTTACAGATTTTTTCCTGTAGTTGATATCTAGTCTCATAGCGTTGTTGTCGGAAAAGATACTTGATATGATTTCAATTTTCTTAAATTTACCAAGGCTTGACTTGTGACCAAAGGTATGTTCTATCTTGGAGAATATTACATGATCACTTCAGAAGAAAGTGTATTCTGATATTTTTGGATGCAATGTCCTCTAAATATCAATTAAGTCCCTCTTGTTTAATATATCATTTAAAGCTCATGTTTCCTTATCTATTTACGTGTTTCTTTATTTATTTTCATTTTATATGATCTGTCCATTGGTGAATGTGTGGTGTTAAAGTCCCCAACTATGATTGTGTTACTGTCAATTTCCACTTTTATGGCTGTTAGCATTTGCCTTGTGTATTGAGGTGCTGCTATGTTGGGTGCATACATATTTACAATTGTTATATCTTCTTGGATTTATCCCTTGATCATTATGTAGTGTACTTCTTTGTCTCTTGTAATAGTTTTTATTTTAAAGTCTATTTTCTCATATGAGAATTGCAACTTCAGCTTTCTTTTGATTTCCATTAGCATGGAATATCTTTTTCCATCCCCTCACTTTCAGTCGGTATGTATCCCTAGGTCCAAAGTGGGTCTCTTGTAGACAGCCTATATACGGGTCCTGTTTTTGTATCCATTCAGCCAGTCTATGTCTTTTGTTTTAGCATTTAATCCATTTACATTTATTGTAGTTATCGATATGTATGTTCCTATTACCATTTTCTTAATTGTTTTGGGTTTGTTATTGTAGGTCTTTTCTTTCTCTTGTTTTTCCTGCCTAGAGCAGTTCCTTCAGCATTTGTTTTAAAGCCGGTTTGGTGTGTGAATTCCCTTAGGTTTTGCTTTTCTGTAAAGGTTTTAATTTCTCTGTTTAATCTGAATGAGATCCTTGCTGGGTAGAGTAATCTTGGTTGTAGTTTTTTCCCTTTCATCACTGTAAATATGTCCTGCCACTGCCTTCTGGCTTGCAGAGTTTCTGCTGAAAGACCATGTCTTAACCTTACGGGAATTCCCTTGTATGTTATTTGTTTTTATTTTCCTTGCTGCTTTTCATATTTTTCTATGTATTTAATTTTTATAGTTTGATTAATATATGTCTTGCAATGTTTCTCCTTGGATTTATCTTGCATGGGACTCTTTGTCCTTCCTGGATTTGATTGACTATTTCCTTTCCCATATTAGGTAAATTTTCAACTATTAACTCTTCTCTTCAAAAATTTTCTCAGTCATTTCTTTTTCTCTTCTTCTTCTGGGACCCCTATAATTCGATTGTTGGTCCATTTAATGTTGTCCCAGAGGTCTCTGAGAGTGTTCTCAATTCTTTTCATTTTTTTCTTTATTCTGCTCTGCAGTAGTTATTTTCACTCTTTTATCTTCCAGGTCACTTATCTGTTCTTCTGCCTCAGTTATTCTGCTATTGATTCCTTCTAGAGAATTTTTATTTTCATTTATTGTGTTGTTCATCATTGTTTATTTATTCTAAAGTTCTTCTAGGTCCTTGTTACATGTTTCTTGTATTTTCTCCATTCTATTTCCAGGATTTTGGATCATCTTTACTATCATTATTCTGAATTCTGTTTCAGGTAGACTTCCTATTTCCTCTTCATTTGTTTGGTCTGGTGTGTTTTTACCTTCCTCCTTCATCTGCTGTGTGTTTCTCTGTCTTCTCATTTTGCTTAACTTAGTGTATTTGTCGTCTCATTTTTACAGGCTGCTGGTTCGTAGTTCCCATTGTTTTTGGTGTCTGTCCCCAGTGGGTAAGGTTGGTTCAGTGGGTTGTGTAGGCTTCCTGGTGGAGGGGACTGGTGCTTGTGTTCTGGTGGATGAGTCTGGTTCTTGTCTTTATGGTGGGTAGAACCATGTCCAGTGGTGTGTTTTAGGGTGTCTGTGACTTTATTATGATTTTAGGCAGCCTCTCTGCTAATGCGTGGGGTTGCGTTCCTGTCTTGCTAGTTGTTTGGCATAGGGTGTCGAGCACTGTATCTTGCCGGTTGTTGTGTGGAGCTGGGTCTTAGTGTTGAGATGGAGATCTCTGGGAGAGCTTTCACTGTTTGATATTGTGTGGAGCCAGAAGGTCTCTGGTGGACCAATGTCCTGAACTTGGCTCTCCCACCTCA
Organism: Balaenoptera acutorostrata; assembly: GCF_949987535.1. NCBI lineage: Eukaryota > Metazoa > Chordata > Mammalia > Artiodactyla > Balaenopteridae > Balaenoptera > Balaenoptera acutorostrata. Next base: position 102,131,695 of record NC_080068.1, on the reverse strand, counting down.
TAGGCACAGGCCTGACACCTGGCCAGAGCACAAAGACCCTGTCAGCCACATGACTAAGAAGAAAAATGAGAAAGAAACAAAGAAGAAAAAATAAAATTAAATTAAAAAGTTATTAAAATAAAGAAATTATTATAAATAAAATTTTAAAAATTACAAGGTAATATAAAAATAAAGAAAGGAAGAAAGAAGAGAGCAGCCAAACTAAAAAACAAATCCAACAATGATAACAAGAGGTAAAAACTGTACAAAAAGAAAAAGAAAAAAGAAAAAACGGACAGATAGAACCCTAGGAGAAATGGTAAAAGCAAAGCTATAAGGACAATATCACAGAAACAAGCACACACATACATACTCACAAAATAGAAAAAGGAAAAATTATATATATCTATATATTAAAAAAATGAGGAGAGCAACCAAATCAATAAACAAATCTACCAATGATAATAAACTCTAAATACTAAACTAAGATAAACATAAAACCAGAAACCAATTAGATACAGAAAGCAAACCCCAAGTCTACAGTTGTTCCCAAAGTCCACCGCCTCAGTTTTGGGATGATTCATTGTCTATTCAGGTATTCCACAGATGAACGGTACATCAGGTTGACTGTGGAGATTTAATCTGCTGCTCCTGAGGCTGCTGGGAGAAATTTCCCTTTCTTTTCTTTGTTCGCACAGCTCCTGGTGTTCAGCTTTGGATTTGTCCCTACCTCTGTGTGTAGGTCGCCTAAGGGCATCTGTTTTCCCTCAGACAGGATGGTGTTAAAGTAGCAGCTGATTAGGGGACTCTGGCTCACTCAGGCCAGGAGGTGGGGGGGGGAGGGGGGAGGGGTATGGAATGCTGGGCTAGCCTATGGTGTCAGAGGCTTGTGTGACGTTGCAATAGCCTGAGACATGCCTTGTGTTCTCCCGGGGAAGTTGTCCCTGGATCACGGGACCCTGGCAGTGGCTGGCTGGGCTGCACAGGCTTGCAGGAGCAGATAGTGACCTGTGCTTGCACACAGGCTTCTTGCTGGCTGCAGCAGCAACCTTAGAGTCTCATGCCCATCTCTGGGGTCCGTGCTGATAGCCGCAGCTCCTGTCTGTCTCTGGAGCTCATTTTGGCTGTGCTCTGAATCCCCTCTCCTCGCGCACCCTGAAACAATGGTCTCTTGCCTCTTAGTTAGTCCCAGACATTTTCCTGGACTCCCTCCCAGCTAGCTGTGGTTCACTAGCCCCCTTCAGTTTGTGTTCATGCAGCCAGCCCCAGTCCTCTCCCTGGGGTCTGAGCTCTGAAATCTGAGCCTCAGCTCCCAGCCTCCACCCACCCTGGCAAGTGAGCAGACAAGCCTCTCAGGCTGGTGAGTGCTGGTTGGCACCAAACCTCTGTGAGGGGATCTCTCCGCTTTGCCCTCTGCACCCCTGTTGCTGTGCTCTCCTTCGTGGCTCTGAAGCTTTCCTCCCACCACCCCCAGTCTCTACCAGTGAAGGGGCTTCCTAGTGTGTGGAAACTTTTCCTCTTTCACAGATCCCTCCCAGAGGTACAGGTCCTGTCACTATTCTTTTGTCTCTGTGTTTTGCTTTTTTCTTTTGCCCTACCCAGGTACGTGGGGAGTTTCTTGCATTTTAGGAAGTCTGAGGTCTTCTGCCAGCATTCAGTATGTGTTCTGTAGGAGTTTTCCACATGTAGATGCATTTCTGATGTATTTGTGGGGAGGAAGGTGATCTCCACGTTTTACTTCTCAGCCATCTTGAAGGTCTCTCTCTGTGTAATTCTTTGTATAAAGGAATAACAGTCCTTTATCAGATATATCTTTTTCAAATATTTTCTCCCAGTGTGGTTTCTCTTTTCTTTCTCTTTACAGTGTCTTTCATAGAGCAGACATTTTTAATTTAATAAAGTTCAGCTTATCGATTATTTCTTTCATGGATCATGTCTTTGATGTTTTATCCAAAAAGTCATCAACATATTGAAAGTCACATATTATCTCCTATGTTACCTTCTAGGAGCTTCCCAGTCTTGCTTTTTACTTTTATGTTTATGATCCGTCTTGAATTAATTTTTGTGAAGAGCATAATGTTTGTGTCTAGATTCGTATTTTGCTTGTGGATGTCCAGTTGTTCCAGCAACTTTTGTTTTCCTACTCTTTAGTCTTTGTCAATCTGGGACATGAGAAAAGATACCTCAGTGTTGTTATAACTTACATTTCTTTTATTATTACATTTTTATATGTTTGAAGGTAATTTATATATATATATATATATATTTTGTGAGTTGTCTGTCCATATTTTTTTTTCTATTTTCCATCATTTTTTGTCTCTTTTCTTTCTATTTTTAAGAAGTCCTTTTGTACTATTAATCAGACTTTTGTAGATGGTACACATTACCAGTATTTTCTCACTGTTTTTCAGTTTGTCTTTTGATTTTTTATGGTGTTTTGTGCTATGAATTTTTACAATTTTTTTTTCTGTAGTCAGCTTTATCAATCTTTTTATTGCCTCTAGGTTTTAAGTCATAATTAGAAATTCTATCCTACTCTGAATTTAAAGAGGAATTCACCCATATAGTACATGTAGATTTCATATTTTATATTTAGATTTATAATCCATTTAGACTCTATTCTTGTGTATGGTGTGAGATATGAATCTAATTTTACCTTTTTTCCAAATGGTTACCAAATTGTCCCAGAACAATTTATTAAAAATCCATCTTTGTCTGGAGTTTATCTTGATTACTGTGTTCTGGGGCATCTGCTTTCTGCTGTAGAGCCTTTATTATTAATAAAAGTAAGATCCTAGCTCCAAGACAAGAGAAGTCACCACAATGAGAAGCCCACGCACCACAACGAAGAGTAGTCCCCATTCACCGTAACTAGAGAAAATCTATGCACAGCAACAAAGACCCAATGCAACCAAATAAATTAATTAATTAAATTAAAATTTATAAAAAAAAATAAAAGTTAAGATCCTAGACTTTTGTTTTTGCTCAAAGAATACTAGTTTAATATGGGGTTTTTATAATTTTATTGCCAATAAACTCTAGCTTCTCCTTAACATGCCATGCAAGCTGGTTACCTACTGGGTTTGTTGGAAAGGAATTCTGTCAGACATGGCAGCCTGGTACCCTGTGATTGCCAGCTGGAGTGTTGGGGATGGTTGTCTTAAACATCTTTTTGTAGAACATCCTTTGCCATTCATAGTGAATGTTAAAATCATCATTCTTATATTAGGAAGCCAAGGCCCTTCTTATCTAACAACTTTTACCACCCTCACCCCCACCCCCAAACAGTAGCCTATTGACTGTAGACTATGGTGGATAGATTTATTTTCTGCCTTGTTAAATAGTACATATTCAAGGTCTAGTAAAGTGACTTACACACAGTAGGCAATAAACTAAAACTTCGTTTAATGACCATGAGTGTGAAAGAATAAACAAATGAATGATGTATTACTTTATTTTTATTTGCTTATTTTAAATATTTTTTTATTTAAAAATTTTTTAAACTAGTTTATACTGGCGTATAGTTGATTAACAATTGTTGTGTTAGTTTCAGGTGTACAACAAAGTGATTCAGTTATACATATACATGTATCTATTCTTTTTCAAATTATTTTCCCATTTAGGCTGTTACATAATATTGAGCAGAGTTCCCTGTGCTATGCAGTAGGTCCTTGTTGGTTATCCATCTTAAATATAGCAGTGTGTACATGTCAATCTCAAACTCCCTAACTATACCCCCTGCACCCTCCCCCACCCTGGTAACCATTAGTTCATTCTCTAAGTCTGTGAGTGGACCTAGAGATTGTCATTCTGAGTGAAGTAAGTCAGACAGAGAAAGAGAAATATTGTATGATATTGCTTATATGCAGAATCTAAAAAAAAAATGATACAAATGAACTGATGTATTACTTTAAATCATTTCAAGTCCAGTGTTGAAACAGCTATGGTTTCACATTACCAGACATTAAATATCTATTTCTCAATCATATTTAAATTAAAAAATGATATTTATGAATGTATGTTTTCCCTAGGGATCAATTATCTGTGGGTGTCTCTACAATAGAGTATTGCACCTGGATAATTGACTTCTATTAGCTCACTTAATTCTCATTGCAACCCTCTGAAGTAGATATTAACCTGCTTAACAATGGGGAGGGGAAACTCAGTAAGTTTCAATGATTTGCAAAAGATGATGTCAGATCTTTGGGTTTCAAGTCCACTCTTCTTTCTCAACAGCATGTTGAGAAGTATTAAGATTTTTTCCCCCAAATGCAGAATCTAGGATAGTCACATAAGTCCATGACCCACCCCTTGCAATGGCTGATGTGTGATAATTTACTGATATTTACAAGCTATTTCTTGAGACAGTATCAGAATTTTTCTGCGTCTTACAATATTATTACCATACCAAAATCTGTAGCAGGTAATAAATAATTCAGACTGAATTTGGCAAGAACAAATGTTTGTCCTTTCCCACTTTCTGTTGGCTTAGGAGGAAATTATTTTCTCTTTTTAATTGTTTACTGAACAAAAATGCATTTACATTGTTTTCCAAGCCAGCTGTGTGGTCTGGCCTATTTTCCCCCATAGCTTTGAAGACCAAGTTGTGTAAAATCTACTTGCTTTAGTAACAGGAGTTCCTGCTAAGAAAACTTTCAGTTAGATTCACACAATAAAGCACACCAATCTGACGTCTGGGTCAGATTTAAGAAATCAATTCTCCGTTGCTTCCAAAGAAGTCATTTTATTCTGGAAGACAAACTATCATGGTACAACTGGAAAATGAAAATCTTTATTTGGAACCACTCTGGGTTTTCTGATGGGTCAATAGTTGTATTTAATATATGTAAAGATAGGCCAAAGGCAGTTTCAAATAATGATGACATTTTAGTCTGGGCATACTGGGCCCCTCCTGATAACAACATGATGGAAATATCACACATTTACCTAGAGTATTTTATTGTCAGCACAATGTGGTTCTGCATCTGGATGCAGCTGTGGTGCAGGGGCAGGAAGATAGAAAATGAGTTGGATTTGAAGTCAGACGCCTTAGGTTCAATTTCCAGCTGAATGACTTCTTAGTGACTTGACTGGACTTAGTGTCCTACCCCTTCTGCATTAGTAAAATGTGTAGATTTAAATGAGATTTTCATGTGAAAGTTGTTGATACAATCTAAAACACTATGCAAATGTAACCTTTTTTATTCCTTTTGTTTTTCTTGTATTTTTCTTCCCACTGACTTAATGAGGTAGGTAAAGATAGTAACACCTACAGAGACTTACTTGAGACATGCGCAGAATAAGCCTCCTGGTTACATGCATTTTGTAAAGAGGAAGCTGCCATTGGAGAAGGAGGAAGCTCAGGTTTTTCTGCTCAGTCTTTTGACAATTTTTTTTTACCTATAAGACTCTGTGCTGAGTGCTCTTCAGATGCTGGAAAGAGGTTGAAGAAGACCACACTTATCCTGCTTAACACAATTGTGGTGTTGCATAAGGACCAGGATCTGCCATAAAAGAGTAAATCCTAATTTCTCCCCTCAAGGGGCTCATGACATATTGGGAAGGAAAGGCTGACACACAACTAAATAATTGTGACTGATTTGACCCACCTCACAGGCTTCCAGAACAAAATTGTTATATTTCTCTGGTTCTTCAGATTCTTAGCTGAAGTCTCTTTGCTTTGATTTGCCATAAGATCAAATTATCTCCTGAGTTCTTCTTCTTCCCCCTACAGCAACTTGTCAAGAATTATGGGATTAACTCTATCTCCATACAACAGAGAGAGAACAAAGCAAAATTAACAGTCCACTTGTGGTCCACCACGTGGTGTTGTGGTTCTTTACTGCTCTCTGGTGTCATCCTCACTACCCTTTGTGTCCCTGAGGTAGAACCAGCAACATTTCATAGTTACAGCTCTCTGGCTTATACTCTATGGTTCTAAAGCATGACAGCTTTGTAAGAGTAGCTGCTAAGGGGGTATTTCTTACCTTTCTTTTATGAATTGTCCAACATGGTGGCCACTCAGTGACTAGAGCACCTGAAATGTGACTAGTTCAAATAAAGTTGTACTTACAGAAAATACACTCGTTGTGGGGAAAAGGGAACCCTTCTACACAGTTGGTGGGAATGTAAATTGGTGCAGCCACTATGGAAAACAATATAGTGGCTCCTTAAAAACTAAGACTAGAGTTCCCATATGATCCATCAATCCCACTTTTGGGCATATATTCTGAAAAGATGAAAGATCTAATTATAAAAGGTACATGCACCCCAATGTTCATAATAGCATTAATTACAATAGATAAGACATGGAAACAACCCAAGTGTCCATCAACAGAAGACTGGTTTAAGAGAAAAAAAAAATATGTATAGATAGATAGATACAATGGAATATTACTCAGCCATAAAAAAGAATGAAATATTGCCATTTGCAGCAACATGGACCTAGAGAATATCATACTAAGTGAAGTAAGTCAACAGAGAAAAACAAATATATGATATAACATATGTGGAATCTAAAAAATAATACAAATGAATCTGTATGTGAAACAGAAACAGACTCACAGACATAGAAAACAAATTTATGATTACCAAAGGGGAAAGGGAGTTGGGGAGGGATAAATTAGGAATATGAGATTAACAGATACAAACTACTATATACAAAATAAATAAGCAACAAGGATTTATTGTAGAGCACAGGGAACTATATTCAATATCTTGTAGTAACTTAGAAAACAATCTGAAAAAAATATACATATACATAAATATAACAATCACTTTGTTGTACACCTGAAACTAACACAATATTGTAAATCAACTATATTTCAATAAAAAAGAAAATACATATTTTACTTAAAAGACTTAACAAATAAAAAAATATAAAAATATCTCAACAATTTTTATATTAATTATTTTGGGATGATAATATTTTTGGTGTATTAGTTTAAATAAAATATACTAAAAATAGGCACTTCTTTTCCTACTAATGTGGCAACTAGAAAATTAAAATTACATTTGTGATTTGCAGTATATTTCTATTGAGTATTACTAGTTTAGTCTGTGGTGTTTTCAGATTATTTGTCAAACTACTTTTCTCCATGATGATTTCCTCTTTGGTGGCCTTTGGTGCTCTTTACCACTAGCAACTTTTACTTCTGACCTTCTAATCCATCCGAGACACTCTCAGATAGTGGCCCTTAAAAGAGAAAGGGGTCAGAATCTAGATCTTTTTCTTCTCAGGACGTTTCTTCTCTATTTTGCAAATTTACTGATCCCTCCCTCAATGTCAGCTGCACATATCAAGGGGAATTTGGAGGGGCTACTTTGTCAAGTCCCTCCCCTAAAATGACCATCCACCTGTCTCTCACTTAAGAAATTAGAATTACTCTAGTGATTTCTTTCAGAACAGAGACAAGTTGAAACTGGTAATGCTTAAAGTGGCATCATTTATAATGCAACATGACAAGCCACTTAATCAGCTTAATTCTTACCATCTATAAAATGGGTACAGTGTGCCTTGTCTATTTGGTTAACAAAGTTCATAAAGTGGTTGGGAAAACATGTAACATTAGCATCTAAAACAAAAAACCAGGAGATGAAACAATAAGTGTGTTTAAATGGTGTCCTCTGCACACCAGTTCATCTCAGAGAGAAAAACAAAATGAATCAGCTGATGGAATTAAATCAGCTAGAGATATGGCACCCCCAGAAGCACAAGAAATGTGTGAGAGCTTCAGGCATAGCTGTGCATACCAGCATCAAAGCTCTGACAACTTTACTACCCCCCAGACCAAAACAAATTCTCTAGTGATCCCACAGCCAGATCATCTTCCTCAAATAAAGCATCCTTCACTGTAACAAAGTCTTTAAATATTTAGAAAGGTCTTAGTGTGGATTATAGCAAACATCTCAGTATGTCTTTCCCAGCAAGGATCTTGATGCACCACTGGGGTGAATTTTAAATATGACCTTATTAACATAACACTTTCTACAGCTCAGAAAATGCAGGGATGCACTCAGAATCCTCCTAGAATGTGAAATGTTAAAACCTGGATTTCTTTCACTATGCATGCAAAATATATGCAAAGTGGTAACCTATGGGATTCAAAACCACTACCCAGGGGGACTTCTGGGAAAGCTAAGTGAGGTTCTGAAGTAATTACCTCAGAGATATTGTGGGTTTAGCTCCAGACCACCAAAATAAAGCAAATATGAAAATAAAGTGAGTCATACAGATTTTTTGGTTTCCAGTGCATGTAAAACTTATACTATACTGTGGTCTATTATGTATACAACAGCATTACGTGTAAAAAATAATGCACATACCTTAATAAAAAATACTTTATCGTTAAAAAATGCTACCCATCATCTGAGCCTTCAACAAGTCATAGTCTTTTTGCTGGTGGAGAGCCTTTCTTCAAGTTGATGGCTGCTGACTGATCAGGCTGGTGGTTGCTGAAGGCTGGGATGGTTGTGGTGCTTTCTTAAAATTAAACAGCAATGAAGTTTGCCACATTGATTGACTCTTCCTACACAAACAATTTCACAGTGCTGTTTGATAGCATTCTACACACAGTAGAATGGATTTCAAAATTGGATTCAACCCTGTCATTGCTTCATCAACTAAGTTTATGTAATATTCTAAATCCTTTGTGGTCTTCTCAACAATCTTCACAGCATCTTCAACAGGAGTAGATTCCAACTCAAGAAGCCATCTTCTTTGCTCATCCACAAGAAGCAACTCCTCATCTGTTAACGCTTTATCCTGAAATGGCAGCAATTCAGTCACATCTTCAGTTTTCACTTCGAATTCTAGTTCTCTTGCTATTTCCACCACAACGGCAGTGACTTCCTCCACTGGAGTCTTGAACCCCTCAAAGTCACCCATGAGGGTTGGAATCAACTTCTTCCAAAATTGTGTTAATGTTGATATTTTGACCTTTTCCCATGAATCATGAATGTTCTTCATGGCAATAAGAATGGTGAATACTTTCCAGAGGTTTTCAATTTACTTTGCCCAGATCCAACAGAGGGATCACTATCCATGGGGGCTATAGCCTCATAAAATATATTTCTTAAATAATAAAACTTGATCCATGGACTGCAGAATGGATGTTGTATTAGCAGGCATGAAAACAGCACTAATCTCATTGAACATCTCTATCAGAGCTCTTGAGTGACCAGGGACATTGTCAGTGAGCAGTCATATTTTGAAAAGAATATTTTCTGAGAAGTAAGTCTTCACGGTGGGCTTAAAATATTCAGTAAACCATGTAGAAAACAAATATGCTGTCATCCAGGTTTTGTTGTTCCATTTATAGAGTACAAACAGAATAGATTTAGCATCATTCTTAAGGGCCCTAAGAATTTTGGAATGGTAAATGATCACTGCCTTCAAGTTAAAATCATCAGCTGCATTAGTCCCCAACAAGAGAATCACCCTGTCCTTTGAAGCTTTGAGGCCAGGCGTTGACTTCTCTCTACCTATGACATTTCTAGATGGCATCTTTCTCCAATATAAGGCTGTTTTGTCTACATTGAAAATCTGACTCTTAGTGTGTCTACCTTCATGAATTATCTTAATTAGATCTTCTGGATAACTCGCTGCAGGTTCTACATCAACACTTGCTGCTTCACTTTGTACTTTTATGTTATGGTGATGTCTTCTTCCCTCATGAACCAACCTCTGCTAGTCTCAAAATTTTTTTTTTTAATTTTTATTTTTATTGGGGTATAGTTGTTTTACAATGTTGTGTTAGTTTCTACTGTACAGCGAAGTGCAGTTCCCTGTGCTATATAGCAGGTTCTCATTAGTTATCTATTTTATACATATTAGTGTATATATGTCAATCCCAATCTCCCAATTCATCCCACCCTGCTTTTCCTCCTTGGTGTCCATATGTTTGTTTTCTACATCTGTGTCCCTATTTCTGCCTTAAGAACAGGTTCATCTGTACCAATTTTCTAGATTCCACATATATACATTAATATACGATATTTGTTTTTCTCCTTCTGCCTTACTTCACTCTGTATGACAGTCTCTAGGTCCATCTACATCTCTACAGATGACCCAAATTCGTTCCTTTTTATGGATGAGTAATATCAAACTTTTCTTCTGCAGCTTCCTCACCTCTCTCAGCCTTCGTAAACTGAAGAGAGTTAGTGCCTTGCTCTGGATTAGGCTTTAGCTGAAGGGAATGCTGTGGCTGGTTTGATCTTCTATGCAGACCACTAAAATTTTCTTCATATCAGCAATAGGCTGTTTCACTTTCTTATTATTTGTTTGTAGCACTGCTTATATCAAGAACTTTTCCTATGCATTCACAACTTGGCTGCTTGCTGCAAGCGGCCTAGCTTTTGGCTCAGCTTTCCACATGTCTTCCTTACTAAGCTTAATCATTTCTAGCTTTTAATTTAAAGTGAAAGATGTGTGACTATTCCATATTGTAAACACTTAAACGAAATGTAGGGTTATTAATTGGCCTAATTTTAGTATTGTTGTGTCTCAGGGAATAGGGAGGCTCAATGAGAGGAGACGGGGGAATGACCAGTTAGTGGAGCAGTCAGAACACACACAATGTTTATAGATTAAGTTCACTGTCTTGTACGGGATTGGTTTGTGGTACCCCAAAACATTTATAGTAATAATATCAAAGATCACTGATCACGATTCACCATAGCAAATATCATAATGATGAAAAAGTTTGAAATATTGTAAGCATTAACAAAATGTGCACAGAGATATGAAGTGAGCAAATGCTGTTAGACTCTTGATGCAGGGTTACCACAAACCTTCAATTTGTAAAAAGTACAACATCTGCAAAGCACAATAAAGCAAAGTACAATAAATTGAGGTATGCCTATATTCTGAAAATGCTAGGCTGCTTTTCAATCTAAAAAGAGACATTCAATCTAAAAAGAAGCTACTGTGTACCACCTCATTAGCTACAAAGTGTTGAAGTGTTAAAAGGAGGACCTAATTATTTAAATGAGAGAGGGAATGAGGAAGGGGCATTGATGATTACACTGTTTGGCTGTGATATCCTAGGAGATATGGAATATGAGGTATACCTTCTACAGGTACTGGGAGTTGGGGATGGATGGTTCAAAACCCTGGGCTGAGACAACCAAAGGAACATAGGTGAATAAAAGACCTTCTGCTCAAAAAAATCTGCTCTCTCACTGCAGCCTCTTCTAAAGAGAGTCATCAAGTCAAACCTGTTACTAGCAATCCTTGAATTAAAATTAAAATACATGTTCACAGCAGATAATTAAAACCACATTCGTAACAGCTTTATTCATAGTAGTAAAAAACAATTATTCTCCAACAGCTTAATGGATACAAAAGTGTAGCATCTTCATTTAGAGGAATACTCCTCAGTCACAAAAAGTAACAAACTGCTGATAAATACAATAACATGGATGAATCTCAAAAACCTTACTTTTTATAAAAAATAGACAGAAAATAAATTATATATTTAAAAAAAAAATTGGGGGGCAGGGCATGTGGCTTGTGGGAACTTACTTCCCTGACCGGGGATTGAACCTGGTCCCTCAGCAATGAAAGTGCAGAGTCTTAACCACTGGATAGCTAGGGAATTCTTAGACTATGTATTATATTATTTTATTTATATGAAGTTCTAGAATAGTAGAAACTAAATTACGGTGACAGATGTCAGAGCAGCAATTGTCTCGGGGTGAGAATTGACAGGAATGTGGTACTAAGAGGGAACTTTCTGGGATGATGAAAATATTCTGTATCATTATTACGGTGGTGTTTGCACAAATGTATACATTTGTCAGAACTCAACAAAATGTACATAAAATCAGTGTTTAACTGTATATAGATTATAGTCCTATTTTTTTAAAGATAGAAGAAAAAAACCATTTTCCAAGTTTAAATGCAATTTCCTTATATCACAGCTGTCTTGAGTCTGTGGGTTCAATCTGACTTCAAGATTCATCCATACATACAGTCTTCTTTTATTCATGACTTATTATGCAATTTCTGCCCTGCACTATTTTCACAAAAAGTGGGGAGAAAAGGAAAAGGAGCCTGAGCATGGGCTTTTCTCATCAGATAAAGTATTAACCCAAGCATCTGCCATTAAAAGACGAGAGAACAAGTCCTCCTCCATCAGATATCCAGTTTCAGAGGCGATTTTAATGATAATTGGCCTTATAAAGGTTCCCTTAGCAACTGGCAACTACCATCTGAAATAGAACTTGGAGTCTGAGAAAAAAAATCTTGGTATATTCTGGTCACTTTTCCAAAGGGACCAGCATCTTGGAAAAGCATCTTCCATTTCAAACAGAATGATGGTAAAGATAACACAGGCTTTAAAATAGATAAACTGGTTTTACCACATACTTTTCCACTTCCTTGATAGCTGGTCAGCAAAGTTTATTCTAACCCCAGGCCTGTGGATTTGCCATGTTCAAATAAGGTATATGATGACTAAGTGAATCTGGATGTGGACCACCAAAAGTAAATTCTTTACCACATACTTTACGATGTTTCAAATCCTGAGAAAGTAAGTAATCTTATCTCATTGGTGTAAAATGATCTCAAATAAACACCAGAAGAGCTTGTAGAGCATATCAATATTTATGTTCCAGTTTCCTGAGTTTGATGGGTTTTCTTCTCTTTGAACCTCAAGCATAAGATGATGATAACGATGATGATGATAATGGTGGTGATGGTGGTGGTGGCGGTGATGATGAAACTGCTTATGAGAATGTTGGCCACCAAGGAGAATGTGGGTAGAGAATTTTTTTTTAACATCTTTATTGGAGTATAATTGCTTTACAATGGTGTGTTAGTTTCTGCTTTGTAACAAAGTGAATCAGCTATACATACACATATATCCCCATATCTCCTCCCTCTCGCGTCTCCTTCCTTCCCACCCTCCCTATCCCACCCCTCTAGGTGGTCACAAAGCACCGAGCTGATCTCCCTGCGCTATGCGGCTGCTTCCCACTAGCTATCGGTTTTACATTTGGTAGTGTATATATGTCCATGCCACTCTCTCACTTTGTCCCAGCTTATCCTTCCCCCTCCCCGTGTCCTCAAGTCCATTCTCTAGTATGTCTGTGTCTTTATTCCTGTTCTGCCCCTAGGTTCCTCATGACCACTTTTTTTTTTTTTTTCTTTCAGATTCCTTCTATATGTGTTAGTATACGGTATTTGTTTTTCTCTTTCTGACTTACATCACTCTGTATTGCCTACAATAATTTCACACTAGAACTCTCATCTTGTGGCTGGACCTCTCTCCTTTCTTTTGCTCATACTATCCTATAGTATAACCATACTATACTATACTCTATCTTATAACATCAAGACTATGTTCTCTGCCTGATTTACAAACCCATTCAATATTGTCTTCTACAGTTCCTGGACACGCACCTTCCCCACAAGTGAAACTTTTCTCCTCGCCATCACATGATCAATATATGCTTATTCTTACAATAAGAGGGTTCTACCTGGCATGAAAAGTAAGCCCCTAATTATAAAGGAACCGTTTACTACCTTTATATATTTTTAATTTTTCTTTTCCAATGTTAATTGTGTGCCTATGAAACGTAAGACACTGTATTTGGCAGATATAAAAGCACATCCCCTTTAAATAATTCTGATGCATTTATACATATGATATAGACATATAGGTATAGATAATAAAGTTTTAGAAAAACTATGAAATCATGAGCAACTGAATTTGTTAAAATGGCTATGTTATAGGATATTAGTTTTCAAAAGTTCAAGAGACTGTGGTGAAAGTTTTTATTTTAAGAGCAATCACTGAAAGAATCAACTGACCTTGCTCTTCTCTGTCTCAGGTCAAAAAATAAACAGTGAAAGTGTATCTTAGTGGTTTGCAAGTGATTCAGAGCAGGATGCTCAGCTATTAGAAAGCCATCGATTGGCTGGAGGAAATGAGTTGGCTGCAGCCTGAGATATAAGCCAAAGCCCAGGATTGTGAGGCCAGGGAAGGATGCCAAGGTGCACTGCATTACTTGGCAGGAGTTCAAGCTCATTGCTAAAGGTCTGCTCTTATTCAGAATCCAGGTTTTCTAGGCTTTGCAAAACTCTTGCCTTGATATTCAATATTTTTTATTTAATCTTTCCATCTTTCAAGATCTTGATATTGATATAAAATGTTCCTTTGATTACAGTCCCCAAACCCACTTTTTTAGGTTAAAATTCTTTCACTGCTTTCAGACTGACTGTCCTTTTAGACTGATAATCAACTTTGTGTACAGACTCTATTTTCAGAAATATCTCTCACTCTGGAAAATAAGCAAGTTTGGCAAGAGTATTACTGAGAAAAAATATTAATGGTTCAAGAATATCAAATCCATTAGCCACTCTCACCAGACTGTTTCAAATAAAGTGTACTGGGAAGGGTCATGGCTGAACGGGAAACCATCAGACATCAGTTCTATTCTGGGCTTGACTTCTGTGTGATCTTGAGCAATTCACTCAATTTCTCTGCAGTTCAGTTTGCCCAGGTTTCAAAAAATTGAAATGATAATACCTGGATGTTGTGGAGAGTCATCATACTAGTAAGATGCTTTGGACTCCTGAGACACAGGCTAATGTAGAAATAGAAGATACCCAAGACATGGCCTTCAGCAATACATCTTGTATTCTGTATACTGTATTCTCCTGTATTTCCTTTCTTCACTGCTTTAAAGCCCCATGAATTATTCCTTTCAAATACTGTATTATTCTATTTGAATTGTTGCCCAGTTACAAATAATGGGATAAAGGTATACTCTACTGAAATCAATTCATTTAAATTCAGCACAAGAAAGATGGATGAAGTACTTAGAAAGTAGGTTACTAGTTTGATGACAATCCCTAATCTCCTAATATTAAAAAAGCCTCATTTTTTCTATCTCTTTTTCTGAACCATGAAGAATCTAAAGTTGTTTTACTAATACCACTTCATATTTGCCAAGTGATTATTAGCTGCTAAATACTTCCCTTGCATTATTTTATTTAGTTTTCACGACTCCATGAGGTGTGTTTTATTAGCATCCCCATTTTGCAGACCAGAAAACTGAGTGAGAATTAGCAAAGACTCAGAATCACTCAAGTTGTCAGGAGCATCACTGTCATTCAACCTAGTGTCTCTTAACTTCTAGCCACTAACTTAAACTTTCCCCAAACTAATGATGGTCAAACGTGAGTATGTCATGCTTTTGAATATTTGACATGCTTGTTAAAGATGCAGATGCCTGAAAACCACAAACACAGAGAGCTTTGATGCTATGGCTTGTTTATTGTACATTAGAGACACATCCAAGGATTGAAAGTGAGGGGCTTTGATGTGGCCTCAGTAAAGACTTAGGTCAGAACAAAAACCTTATAGGAAGCCAACAGGGGACTCTCCTGTTGCTAGGTTGAGATGAGCAGATGGGTACAACAAATCTTATGACCTTCAGTCAGTGGGTGGTTAAGCAAGTATTAACTAGAAATTGATAAAAGACAACTGTGCTTATATACCTCAAGAGCAAGTGTTTCTTTAAGTACCACTTAGCCAGGACTCAACTCTTATTCCCATCATCTAGAGAACTGCTGTGGGAGATTGCAGTTATTGCACTTATTGTGGGAGATAAGTCATGGTTTCTCAGCCTCAGCACTCTTGACATTTTGAGCCAGATAATTCTTTTTTTTTTTTTTTTTTTTTTTTTGTGGGGATTTTTCTGTACATTGTGGGGTATTTAGTGGTATCCATGGCCTCTAACCACCAGTAACCAGCATAAGGCCCTCCCTAGTTGTAAAAATAAAAAAAAATGTCTTCAGACTTTGTCCAATGTTCCCTGAAGGGCAAATCACCTTTGCTTGAGAACCACTGTTTTATGTTACATGGAGAACTCAGGGCATTGGGAAGGTCCAGCTGGGGAAAAAGAAGTCTATCTTCTTCATACAACTTATTATTTGAAAAGGATATGTAAAGAATCCAGAGCTCAATAAGGCCTGCTCTTTGCAATTAAAGCATCTATATTCTACTGTAGCAAATACCATATTTGCATACACCACAGTAATATAAAGTATCAATGGCTGTAACAAATGTTCCAAAAGCTGTGTGGACCCAGTGACAGGTGCCCACCCCAGACTCCTGGAGAAACCCTGAATTTGGGGAAAGGGGTAGGGAAACCATCCAAGCAAGAAGAGAGAGAAGACTAATTAGAAATAAAGGCTGAGAACCACAATTTGGAATAGCTGTGACAGCCAAGGGGAGGAGTTTTAGGGACATGACTCGGCTGACAGGGGCACATACTCCACAGACAGAGAAAGGGAGAGAGAGGGAGAAGTGGAACAGCCAGGAGCCTGGGGGAGAGGTAGCCACTACTGACTGGAACTAAAGCAATTTGGGCTGAGGGGGCAGCAGGCAGGTGACAGGGAGTGAGTGAGAAGTGATGGAAGATGAGAAAGTGGAGGCAGGAGAGAAAACCACTTAGGGAAACTTTGTTTGGAAAGAAATGAAAGTTACAGCCTGAGGGTAAAGCAGCAGAAGAGAGACATTTAAGCTGATGCATTCACAGAATCGTTCCAGAACTAGACAGGCTGGGTTCTAACACAGTAAAGGTGTAAAAAGTTATGTGGCTTAAGTAATTGAAGGATTTTGAAGATTATACTACACAAAGGGCGGAGAGGAGGTAATTTGCCAGAACTCTGGCTTTGTTTGTTTTAAAGCAAGGAAAGAAAAACTGTCCCAGGGATGGATCTCCCTTTCTTGCTGGCACTTCCTTGAGAAATCACAGAAAGAAGAAGCCTTTCTCTTAAGGCCTTTAAGAGCCAGAGACCTAGAGGGGTGGGATAGGGAGGGTGGGAGGGAGGGAGATGCAAGAGGGGAGAGATATGGGGATATATGTATATGTATAACTGATTCACTTTGTTATAAAGCAGAAACTAACACACCATTGTAAAGAAATTATACTCCAATAAAGACGTTATAAAAAAAAAAAAACAACCAAAAAACAAAAAATAGTGACCTTTCTCTGTAGTTGATGCTATGCTAGAAAAAAGTTTATCAACTGCCTGGCTGACAAAACAATACAAAACACAAGAAAACACTCAGATTTGTAGCATTTGCTGATTTCAGTGGTGTAAGTATCCAGGTCCCCTTCCACCGCTAATTTTAAACTACCATCAAGAAGCCATTGACTAGAGGATTGGGAAGAGCTGCATACAATTGGCTCTTGCTAGCCAGTGTGAGCCAGCTACAGCTCACCAGTGTGGCTTTAGTCTCCATAAGTCATGTTTTCTGGAAGCCATCTTCTCAGCATGTCTGCCTTGACTAAATGTTTGGGCAGAAGTAAAACTTTCAAGTGAAGGTCTTTTCAAGTGCCCCCTTGTCTCAAGGTAATAGTTTCCATTTTTGTGGCTTTCCATCCATAGTACAGGAATGGTGTACTACGTACAGGAATGGTGTACTCAGGCAGCAGAGAGCCAACTTGAAACGTGTGGGACAAGTGTGGTCCAACAAAGATTTAGAATAACAAAAACAAAATAAATTAATAGGGAAAAAGTGACCGAAATAAACGACTCATGTGGGTAGAATCTAAATTGGTAGCTTCTGCTCTTTGGTTATTTGGAGGAGACTTTGATTTCATCCATGTGGACAGACAGGGTAGCAGTTACGGTTATCTGTGTTGTGCTAATAGAAGACTTCCAGCCCTGTTAGCCATCTGCAATCCTGACAAGGGCTTAAGGGGAAATAGTTTCTGTACCTTGAGATAGGAGCAGGGGAGTGGAGGAAGACAGGGCCTGTGGCTGGATTCACTTTATCTACAAGTTCTCACATTTAATTCCACTGAAGTTACATCATGAGACTTGGACATTATAAAAACTTCCGACCTGAGGAGAATAATCTTGGATAAAAAACTCTGTGTGTCCTTGTCTTTTATTTCTTTTTCGTTACAGAGATGCCAGGAATAATTCTTCACATATTAGCCTCATCAGTTTAGGATCCAAATGGCCAAGTATGTATGGTTTGGTTGCCCACTGAAAACTTTTGGGGGGTATATTAAAAATAATATATTTCCATGTTATCAAAATATGTAGGAAAAAATTGAATAATGGAGAAAAAAAGAACACAAATAATCTGAGAGGCACCCATGTACTTTTGTCTTTTTCTTTCTAGTCTTCTTTTTCCTATTATTTTTCTACTATATCTCTTATCCCCAAGGGTATTTAGAGCAATGAAATGTGTTGCTAGTTCATATTTTCCTTTAGAAAGGAAGTACTGGTGGGTAGATGCTGACGAGAGAAATAAACTCATTAACATACCCTTGTCTTGCCTTTTCTGTCCCTAACTCTGTAAATTAAAGGATATGAATACAGGCTGGTGCAAAAAAATCAGAATATTTAATTCCTTAATTTGAATTCAGGGAAGGTGTGTGGGTTGGAGAACTCTCTGGCAAATTAGAGCAGACCTTTTGTTTGTTTAATAACTGGATGATGTTGAGTTACCTCATTAGGCCCATGCAGGTTTAATGATGCTTTACTGAGGGTGCATTGGAAGGTCCCTGCAGAGGGCAAAAATTGTTTTCCTTGAAAGTTTCTAAGGCATTTGTAACCTCTTCTCTATAATTGTCCCATTTGGTTTTGACTTTCTTTCAATAGCACAGGTCTTTTCCTAAACATTTTTATTTTCGGTCTATCATCATTCCTCTCACACAACTCTTAGTGGATTTTTCTTGTTGGAGAGCCTCTAATCAGCTCTCACTGGGCTCTGCACTCATGTATACTTGGGGGTCATGAGATTTTCATCTGTTTACTGTTTATAGCACCTATTCCAGTGGCTAATCGTGGTGACAATCTCTGCCAAATTTAGGACTTGACAATCTACCTGACTCTTTTACAAACATTTTCTCAGTCCATCATCAAATCCCTGGGAAGGAGGCAGGAGAGGGTTTTATTGGGGAGACTGGTAGAAGGGGAAACCCAAGCATATGGAACAAAAGTAAGTTTGGAGGTAAAAGTCCATCAGCACTGTCTTAAACTTTTTTCAACTTTGTGATTTGCTTTCCTTTCCTCTTTTGTTTATCAGAAAGGATCCATTATCTAGTTAGAGAGTAACCTTTTCTCATAGAAGTTTTTAAAATTGCCTTTTGCAGCTGTGTGTTTAGCAAGAAAAAGCTGGAACTATTTCCTATGTGTCATCTATGTAATCTTGATACTCCTTATTTATTGATACTGGATGATGGGTCAGGTATTCATGCTCAACATAACATCCCTGGTGTGATGATGATCTAGGTGGCCTAATCCAGAAGGAGGGAGGCTTCCCAAGATGGTACCATCCAAAACCTCAAACAAAAAAGTGAGATCATCAGATCATTCCTTTGGGAACAAATGCCTCTGAATTTAAGGTATAAGTCACATTTCTAGACTTACTCTTGTAATCGTCCATGATAGCAGCAAGCAAACGTGCTGTGAGGATATTGGGACTGGAATGAAATAAAATAGAATTGGATTGGCAAAGATATTTTAATGGGCATTGAGATGATAAGTTTTTGTAAAATAAAAGAATAACTTTCTCCTTTGAATTGAGCTAGAGACATTGCAACTTTTACTTCCATGATCCGTGCACCAAGATGTCAACTTTTTTTTCTAATATTATACAAAATACTCACTGTCGTATCTCTACAAAATCCCGGGAGCGTTACTGACAGTTGTGTGTGTCAGGGAGGTGGGTGAGAGGTGTTGAGGGTTTCTGGTAATTGTAATGATGTATTATCCCACCTCAAATGAGCCTAGCAGTAATTTTCCCAAAGTTCATAACTGGTCAAGTGTAAAGGTGGAATTCAAATCCAATTCTTCTAGTATGAGGTGTTCTAACTCTAATCCAGTTTTCTATCCTTTCTAGCCTTGTTGCCACCTGCATATGGAGTGTTAAATAAAGGTTTGTTGAACTGGATTGAATGCAATTGCACACCAAAGGGTGTTTTAGATCTGCCTTCCCAATAAATACAATTTCCTCTGGACCAGATTCTCAGCTTTCTGTTCTGCCTCTGAGTTCATTTGATAAGAGACTTGATTGGTGCTTGTTTTAGCAGATAAGTTCAGTTAATATTTACTTTAGGAAAGTGGGATTAGTGAAGATAGGTGGAGAATGAATTATACATTCTCTGAGCAATTGAAGGTCATTAGGAAAGCATGCAGCTGCCAGAGATTTCTATGTGAGACTTGCACGGAGAGGGCTGGAGGCGATTTCCAAACGTTCTGGTTTCTATTTACTGGAGTCACTTTGGAAGTGGTGAACTGGGACGATTAGGCTGTTAATTCAAACAAAGGGGAACTTTTTAATAGAGAAAGTGACACATGCCTATGTAAAGACCACTCCAGAAGGCTGGTGGACTGTGTAGGCAGTGGGGGTGGGGAAATCACAAGAGCTGAGTATTTTGTTGAGCCAATATGTTAAGAAGCCAAGAAGAGGGGTGTGAGGTAGGGAGAACCAACTCAACTAGCAAAACAGACCCTGGCAAGGACAGTTATTCTAATGCAGAGTCCAAAAAGTATATTCGATTCAGGTAGCATTTTGAATAATGTTAACACCGGAAATTTCTCTCCGGAGGAACGAAACATTTCCTGTAGGATGAAACTGGAGGTTGAGACTGGGCAATGACAATAACTAGTAGGTCATCCTTCATCCTCCTGTCCTATATACCAGGCACTGTGCTTAAGTCCCCAAAATAGCCTTAAGTGCCAGGGAAAAGCATACAAAATTTATAGATAGGGAAAGACTCTAAAAGTTTAATTTTTTTGCCCCAATTCATAAGTCCAAAGTGGAGGATCAGAATGCAAACTCATATTTTGTTGATGGTGAATTTTTATTGTGTATCATGTATCAGAGTACCTAAAAGTGTACAGTATGCTTCTTTGGAAAGGAAAATCAGAGAGCAAGCATGAATGTTGTTTCTAGTGTCCTACGGGGAGATAGATTTGAAGCATTAAACTTTGGGGGTTCTATGGGTTTCCAGGGTCCATTTCTATATAGGAGAAACTCAATACTTTTGAGACCTCATGAGCTGATGGGGTTGAGGTTAAGGATCATCTTCTTTCTCTATTCAGGATTGACTGACTCAGGAACAGGGCAAACCTGGACAGGTGAGTAGGGTCGATGATGTTCCAGTGAGAGAGACCTGGTGAAAACAAAGGCAGAAGAAAAAAGATTATCTGGGTGTCAGTCACTATTCATTCAACAAATATTTGTTGAGTGTCTGCCATTTGCCAGGCAATGTCCTAGGCATCAGGACATAATACATGCTACAGGGAACAAAACCACAATTTAAAAGAAGAAGCTTTGGTGGTAGGCAAATCTCAGCATTGTCACTAACTAGTTAAGTGACCTTGGGCATGTTACTCAACCCCTCTGAGCCTCTGCCTCTTCCTCAATATGGACCTAATGGAGCTCAGGTCTAACAGTTACAGTGAGGAGTAACTAAGATGCCGCATGTAAAATGCATGGGTCATGGTGGGCACACACTAAATAGTAATGATATTACTATTCTTATTCACCATTAAGAATTTGTTTCCTAAGAAATCCATGTCCAGTTTTTTTTCATAATGCAATAAGATGTCAGTTTCCTCTGTGCCTCCTTCTAAGTATTCTATAGAATCTAAATGTTTCATCTTGTTTTCTGGAGGATGCTAAAATATCAGTGTATTTCTTGGGTCTTAAATTCTACATTTCTGGGCTCTACTCATCCTTCACCTACCTTTTTCCTTCCACATAGTATGGTTGATGTGATTGTTACTTTTTTTTTTTTTTTAATTTTATTTATTCATTTATTTATTTATGGCTGTGTTGGGTCTTCGTTTCTGTGCGAGGGCTTTCTCCAGTTGCAGCAAGTGGGGGCCACTCTTCATCGCGGTGCACGGGCCTCTCACCATCGCGGCCTCTCTTGTTGTGGAGCACGGGCTCCAGATGCGCAGGCTCAGTAATTGTGGCTCACGGGCTTAGTTGCTCCGCGGCATGTGGGATCCTCCCAGACCAGGGCTCGAACCCGTGTCCCCTGCATTGGCAGGCAGATTCTCAACCACTGCGCCACCAGGGAAGCCCGTGATTGTTACTTTTATGTGTCAACTTGACTGGGCCACATGGCGCCTGGACATTTGTTCAAATATTATTCTGAGTATGTCTGTGACAATGTTTCTGGATGAGATTAACATTTGAATAGGTAGTCTGAGTAAAGTAGATTGTCCTCCCTAATGTGAGTGGGCCCTATGAAATCAGCTGAAAACCTGAATAGAACAAAAACCTGACTTCTCCCAGAATAAGAGGGCACGCCTGCTGCCAGACTGCTTTGAGTTGGGACATCAGCTTTTTCTTCCTTTGGACTTGAACTGAAACATCGTTCTTCTTGGTTCTTGAACCTACTGGCTTTTGGACTGGAATGTACACCACTGACTCTCCTGGTTCTCAGGCTTTCAGACTAGGACTGAAGCATTGCCTCTCATGGGTCACCAGTGTCCAGCTTGATGACGGCAGATCTTGGGACTGCCCAGCATCCATAATTGCATGAGCTGACTCCTTATTTTAGATAGATATATATAAATATATATAAATATAAATATGTATGTATCTATCTCTATCTATCTATTTACTTATCATCTATCTATCATCTATCTATCTATCTATCTATCATCTATCTATATATCTATCTACCTCCTACTGGTTCAGTTTCTCTGGAGAACCCTAATACTGTTGAGGATACTGAAATATAGAAATGGGATCTTCCCAAGGTCATGCTAGTACCTAGGGGAGAAAACAAGGTAATTTCCAGCTCTCTTGGCTCCCAGTGCAGGGCACCTCCTGTATTATTCTTCACTTCATGCTCTCATGCTGCCTCCCAATAACAAAAGCTACTTCATAATTAAAGAAGAAGGGAATGCATATCAAAGATCTTCTTCACAAGATTAGATGAGACCTAGATTTGGTAACCATGATGTTACCTAGACTGAGAGAGAAGATGGGCTCTGCTTATGTCCGAGGGAAGTGGCTGACCATTTATTCAGCACGTGCTGTGTACCCAGCATACTCACACCTATTATCTTTTAATTTTCACAGAAATCTACCCTTGTCTCCATTTTTAGATGAGGTCACTTCTGAATCCAGAGCTCACATTCTCACCATGACAACAAACTCAGTCCCTAAAGCTGGACTGAGGAACAGGTGGAAGATCCTTTTCCAAAACTCTGAGTAGGAAAGATGCTGAGGGGGCTTGAGGATGTGTGAGACGGTTGGGTTCTGTTTATTACTCTGATTCTAGTCTTGCATCTCCCATCCTTCCCTCTTTATCACCAGCTCCACATGCCGGTGTGTTACACACGAGTCTGGGACAAAGCCAGGGCCTGGCGGGCAATGCTTGTTTTACAGCCAAGCACACCTGCTTCCTGCAGCCTGCCAAACCCTTTAGCTGTTGGCTCCTGGGCTGGATGATTATCTCCCTTCAGACTCCATGCCTGCATTCCTTTCTCATGGAAGAAAGAATCCCTTCTCTCTCTCTCTCTCTCTCTTTCTCTCTCTCTCTCTCTCTCAGTCTCTCTCTTTCAATACCCCTCTCTCCCCTCCCAACCCCTTTCTTCCTCTCTCCTTCTCTCCTTCCCTTCTCTCTTTCTTTTCAGTTGGATTTTGTTCTCATTTTACAAAGATAAAAACCAAACCAAAACCTCTTTTGAACATTTTTTGGCTGAAACTTGTGACAGGATTCATTCTATGCAAAAGTCCTATGCCTCTGGCCTCCCCTTTTTCATCCTTAATTTGGTACCCATTTCCCTTTGATGCTTTTTCTTCCTGTAGAATTTTTACCAAGTCCTCAACACTGGTGTTTGTTCTGACTGATGCTCTGCTGTTTGTCATGCAAATAGGATTTTGCTTCAAACATGATTTTAATTTAATGAATGTTCTGGTTGTTTGTCATGGAAGCAAGATCTTGCTGGCAGAACATTTTTTAGCCAACTCTGGTAACTCCCCAAGTTCCCACAGTTACTCTAATCATTTAGTCTTGCTATGTAAGGCCTAAGATTTTAGAGAATTAAAACCAATTTAATTATATACATTAAACTCATAATCCTTAACATTTTCACATACCCATAAAAATGCATATTATCATGGATTCTTAAATGGCTAAAAATACCAATGATTTTTCAATGTTTAATATATAAATATGTATAAATATGTACATACGTATATGCATATATATGTACATACCTATATATGTATATATATTTCTATGCTATGCATCTGCAATTACTTTTTATTCACACTCATGAAAGTAATGATGTCTTTTATTTATGAAAGAAAGGAGAGATCTAGATCCTGGTGCCCAGTTTCAAATGCAGAGAGGAGCACCAGCAGTAAAGGTCTGGGGTTGTTAGGATACTGTGTGCTTGGATGGAAAGGTGTTTGTGCAAGGAGTCCATAATCAATGTAATGTATAGTTGGCCCTCCACATCAGTGGGCTCCGCATTCATTGATTCAACCAATGGTGGATGGAAGATATTCAGAAAAAAAAATCTAGAGATGATTTAAAGTACGTGGGAGGATGTGCTTAGATTATTTGCAAATATATGCCATTTTACATTAGGGACTTGAGCATCCATGGATTTTAGTATGAGGGAGAGACTAATCCCCTGTGGATACCAAGGGTTGACTGTAGGGGTCAGAGGTGCAGTAGAACTAGAGATATACAAGGGAGATCAGGGGTCAGTCCCAGGGGAGCGGGAGCAGAGTGCCTCTCATTATCTCATAATGAGATAAAGACACTTAAAATTTGTCCATAAAAATGGGAACACAGATTCTGGAGAAAATAAAAGCAAGTTTGACTGAGATAATTATGATAAATGAAACTAACAACTATGAAAATAAGTTCATCTTATGTTTAGAAATGCAATCTTGATCTAATTCTTAGAATGAATAAAGAAAGGATCAAGTGGATTTCATTGTTTTTGGGGGGGGGGTGCATGATTTTTACCACAAGTATATGAGATCAGGTTAAAATAGTCTTCAGTTCCCACCTGCCTTTCGTACTTTGACCTTAAAGAGAGTATTGTTTTTTTAAAAACAATATTTAGCACTTTACTCATCGTACTAAGATCTTTTATTAATCTTTTGGTAATCAAATTATTTTTTCTTGAAATACTTTAAGGTTATCTTTGCAGTTTGTCCTCAATTGTTAATTGTTTTAACTCTGCCACTTTCTCATCTATCAGGGGTTTTATAGGAGAAATGGGACCTTCTTCAAAATCACTCATCACTTTCACAAATTTAATAAAATTGTTTGCAAATTTTGCAGTTCCTTTGCAATTACTTTGTATTGTATTCCTCAAGTTGGGAATACCATATCAAAAGAACAAATGCATTTATAACACTTGACAATCTGTGAGAGTCTAATTCAAAAGACATTGATACAATAGATCAGGATGAGTGTTAATGTTAAAAGGGAGATGTCTAGTGACTAACTTCATTCATGAACATTTTTTCTATTATTTTGACTTTTGCTTTCCTAGAAGCTGTGTAACTGTGGGAACAGGAAGAATTGAATAAACTATAACATCTTTGGTCAAGAGTTGTGTCTTAAGGGTGACATTATATTTTGGAAGCAAGAGGGTAGAGAATGTTTAACATCCAGAGATACAGGAAATAGACCAGAAATTGGAAAGTTAGGATAAATGGCTTATTCCATAGGCCCTGGATGAAGCTTACATTTTCTGAATCTGGTTTCTTCTGGGGGCTTGTGTAGAGGTGATAGAGACCTTACAGGAGGTGATGGAATTATAATGATGTCTTAGATTGGGTTCCATGGGAAACATACTGAATTGGAGACTAGCAGGCAGTGCTCTTAAGGTCCACTCCTGTGGCAGGGAAAGGAAGGAAGCAGGATTTGGCAGAGGGAGAAGTCAGTTTGCAACACAGTCTTATCAGAAGCCTCAGTCAAGCTTCTGAGACTGGGATGACTCTTCAGTCATCCAGTGTTGAGAGTGAGGGACTCAAGATTAGTTTATACCCTCACATTGAATACTCATGGGTGCAGATAGTCCCAGGAAGGTCATGTGAGCTTGGGCAGGAGCCTTTTTTAGCAGAGGCAATTCCTATTGGGTACTGATGGGTGAGGCTGTCTGCCAGGACAGTTCTTGAAGCTTAGGATGATAATAATGATAATAATAACTCATATTTATTGAAAACTTACTACATGAATATGTAGTTTCTATTCAAGTTACTTCACCTCAATTTTTTAAAAAAATATTATCCTAACAAACTTGTAAGAAGGATGCCATTATCATCTCCACTTGAAAGAAGATAAAATTAAAGTTTAATTAGTAGGTGGAAGAACACTAAGCATACTTTTTATAGTGCAACTGTCTGCCCAAACCATCAGTTGGTCAAGCAAGTTTGTGTAGCATCTCACCACCAAAGCAAATTGCATGAGCTCTCCTTCTTCACGTTGCATACTCCTCATCGGGCACATTGCTGTGCCATTCTTTCTTTTCCTTTGTTAAGGGTGCCTCACACAGCATACTTCTCCTCTCTTATTTCCTATAAGAAAGGGATGCCTACTGATCCACATTACAGGGTGGAAAAATAACGTTCACTTATTCATTGATTTACGACATCAAAAAGTAGCTAATCAGCATCATTATATAACAGTAAAGGCGTGAGGTTAGGGGAGTCAGTAATAAACAAGTTAGACAAAGTCACTTCCCTTAACACGGTTATACCTAACTACTCACAGAGATTAGGTGACTTTTCCAAAGTCACAGATGTGGCAATGGGTAAAATCAGGATTGACACTTACCTGGGACCTGCTGACTCCAGAATCTTTGTGCTTGCCCCTAGGACATTTGAATCTTGGGTCTTTATTACAACCTCCTCTCACCTGGACACAAATGGAGGGACTGCTCCAGGGAAATTTGCTCTGGGCTCTCCAGTCCCCACACTGAAATTCTGCATGGCAAGGTCACCTACTCATCAGTTGTCCTGATCTAATGCTTGAGACATCTCATCTTAATACTTACTGCTTTTCATTGTCAGCCAACAAAATCAACAAACACAGAAATAAAGCTAACTGGAAATAACTTCATTTATAATCAGCCTAGATAATTTAAATTTTGGATAGGTGATTTCAGTGCAACACCCACCCACAGGCAGAAACATGAACTGATAAATCTTTAGCACGTCTATCCCACTCTGTGTCTCCTTTAGAGAGGGAGATGACTCAATGAAGTGGAAAAAAAACCCAAGGACAAATTTAGGTGATATAGACTTTTAGAAAGATCTGAAACAGTTTAATACAGAATTTCTCTTTATAGAATTGGTTTCCACAGAAATAGGTCCATTACTGTGTACAGTCATTACTGTACAAAGTGGATGCCCCAAAAGTGAGGATTTTACTTTCCTGTTTGAGGTTTTCTTGGTTGATGGAATTCAAGTGGCTTTAGAAGTAGTTTCCTTAATCTCTATGAATGCATTTCAGTTATGACAACTATATAAATCTTTTCTCCTCAACCATCTGAGCTAAATATGTAAGAACTATCAATACTTACACAGCAAATGCAAAAGTACAGATATCCTGGGTCAGGAAGATGGGAAATAGCCACTTATTGTAATACATTGTGTAATTGCAACTCTGTCATCATTTATGAAAGGCTTGTTTTAATGCCTTAGACTTATACCTTTCACATATATTAAGCACTTAAAAATAATGGTATAGAGGAGAAATTCTACCATTACTGAGGTCCTGCTATGCACCAAGGGTTGTGCAAAGCATTTTATATGTACCATTTTACTGACTCTTCTATACCTGAAATCAGATTGAAGTTACTCAAGAACTCTTAGATTTTAGAGGCAGAACAAGAATTTGATCACTGGTGTGTATGTGACTAGAGACTGTGATTTTCCCTGACCACACCAGCTGTCTATAATCCCTGTCAGTGTGCAGACAGTAAAAAATGTTATATGTTGCTTCATCTCATAGGTCTTCCTGAGCCTAAGGAAAGACTCTCAGAGGCTGGTTGGTAACAACCGTTTCTTGAACTCCTGCCATTGCCAGGCATTGGACTTGATATTGCAAAGGAAAACATAAAACAGATATAGATCCTGTCTGCAAGCAGTTTAATTTATAATTTGTAAGGAAATGGTATATTACCATTTAGGAGTGCTATGGCAAAAATATGTATGCAAAAATATGGCAAAATATAAGGTATATTTTTGAGTTTTGTCATTCCAGCCACTTGGTGATGTAGACAAGGGCAGGTATTATTCACCTACTTTGGTGTCCCAGTTGCCTCATTTGTGAAATGGAGTCTCATTTGATATAGTATCTGATACAGTATTGTAAGTGCTATCATAAGTAGAAGATTTTACTCTGGTCCAATATAATTTCATGTATCCATGTGCAAAAATTACTATCATAAAATTAAAAATAAAGAAAAAAAGTGTAGTTAAAGTGCTATGGGAGTTGGAGGAAAGCTAAGGGAGTAAGGGCTGAAGGAACAATATAAAATTTTACTGCAGGTCTTCTATGTATGAAGCATTTTATTTATTCCAATCATGCAGAGAGAAGGAAAAGTTATAGAGAAATAAACCATTTTGCTCAAGATTTCATAGATAGTAAATGATACATCCAAGAATGAAATTCAGACCCCTTTAACACTCAGACCTGGGTTTATCCTACCACATCACACAACCAGTCCCAGGGAACGGCATTCAGAGGAAGAGGAGGTTTTTCTGGGGCTCAGGGAATACTGCAGTATCAGCTCTTAGGACAAAGACTGAATTCCTCTTTTCTTTCTAAATGCATGTCATTGTTCAGATTGATAGTGGGCAGCAGTGAAATCAAGGGATTAGCTTTATATAATTATGAAAGCTTTGGTTATTTTTTTGTTTGTTTGTTTCTGCTAATATCACTGACAATTGGATCAGACTCCGGCTAAAATAGAAAATAAAGACAAGTGTCTTAGAAAAGATGTCTTATAGTCTGTTGTTAAATATAAATATTAACAAAGACAAAAACACTTCCTTTCATTTGAGGAATCAGTGCTTGCCACGCAGAAGCTTTAATACAAATCAAAGGAGAGTTTATTTATAGGTAAAAATGGATTGCACACAAAAGTGAAGCATGGAAGTGATGATAGTCTCTGTTTCTGTTTTCTGGATATTTCTGGCTCTCTTTTTTTGGGCACATGGAAGGATAGAACTTCTGATGCTTTTGAAGTGAGGTGGAGGTATATGAATATTCTTGCCAGTGGATTGTGAGCAATGATGATAAAGGACAAGTGTTCAATTACTAATGTGAGACCCTCCTGTTCTTTCATTCTATCTGGTATGTTCACTTGCAATGATTGAGATGGTGACTGCTTCACCAGGCCAGGTTTCTGAGTGATTCTAATAGAAAAGCACCCTACTGGCCTGCAGTGAACCTGCACTGACTCTCCCTACTGACCTGCAGTGAACAGGCAGCATGAGTAAGAAAGAAGTGCATGTTTTTTATTTTCAATATTGAGATTTGGGGGTCATTTCTACTTGCTACCTATCTTAGTCTAGCGTGACTGATATGGGAATAGTCACGGGATACACTCAGTACAAATGTTGGTATTCTTTCCCACAGTCCTCTTTATTATCAACCTTTCTTGTGCATTCTTGTAAGAGTGCTTCTTAAACTCTAAAATAACAATCCTTACAGCTGAAGAGTACCCTTTTATTTTCCTTAAGATCATCTCTATGCCTATTTCTAACATAATGGAGTCAGAAATAGAGTAACAAATTTGAAGGTGTTATTTGTGGATATTTGATTTTGATTGTGGATGAAGATAAAATTTGTGTTCCAAATGTGTGTGGGAAGCATGCTAGTGACACATGGTAAATTAAGAATTTTACCTCTGATGGAATCACAT
The DNA here is from genome assembly GCF_949987535.1 of Balaenoptera acutorostrata. Classification (NCBI taxonomy): domain Eukaryota; kingdom Metazoa; phylum Chordata; class Mammalia; order Artiodactyla; family Balaenopteridae; genus Balaenoptera; species Balaenoptera acutorostrata. The sequence continues at coordinate 102,101,811 of NC_080068.1, read as the reverse complement.
GGGGCCAAAAGCCACTTCAGTCAGTGGAATCACTACATAATCCTGACTTTCAGATATTATTGAGGAACTTTGCTGAGTCTGGATTTTGCCATCCTGGGAAGCATAATAAAGCATAATGTACTGACCTTATAGTCACCTTTTGACATGAAAGACTACCAAATGATAGTTTTATATGATTTTAAACCAACGGTTCAAAATTGAGAAGAAAAGTTATAGAAAACAAAAAATAATCTTCAAGTAGTTCAACTTCAAAAATAAATCAAGAAACAAATGAGAAAACCTTGCGTTCTTATCACATGTATCTCAGAAACAAAGGGAAAAAAATCTTTGTCTTCAACAACTTCAAAGTTTATGCAAGAAAATCTCAGAAATATATATCTGTGCACTAACCACTTAGCTGTTGACAAACAGAGGTAATAGCAACCAGGAATTGAAAAACGAAGCAGAGGACCCGTCTGAGAAATGATATCCTAGGGTAATGACTCACAGGAGAAGCAACTTTTTAAAAACTTCATGACTTGAAAATAAATTTTCTTAGATCTAGGAAAGCAATATTCAAGACTGAGAGAAAACTAAAATATATATAGGTAACCTGCTAAGGTTATCTCTTCAGCACCATTTAGTTGCAGACAATTTCAGATAGATAATTCCTTGGAATGCACAATCACATATATAAATAGCTGTTTACACACACACACACAAACACACACACACTCTAATCCTTCCTGACTTGACTTTATTTTTATATGTATTATTCCTTGTTTTAAATTTTTATTTATTACTTAAAGACATATATCCATTATTGTAAATTTCTTCATTCTAACTTTTTATTTAATGTTTGGCTTTCCTGTTCAATTCTATTTTTGTGTACATGAAATCAAGGTCTTTTTGTACATAAAATGCACACAGGCACAATTTAAAAAATATATTTACATGTATATTCAGCCTTAAATTATTTATTTATTTATCTATTTAACAATTTGTATCAGGGATTTTTTTAATTGTAGTAAAATTGCTTTACAATGTTGTGTTAATTTCTGCTGTACAATGAAGTGAATCAGCTATATTTATACCTATATCCTCTCCTTCTTGGACTTCTCTCCCAAACCCCCCATCCCACCCATCTAGGTCGTCACAGAGCACCAAACTGAGCTCCCTGTGCTATACAGCAGGTTCCCACTAGCTATCTATTTTACACATGGTAGTGTACTTATGTCAAACCTAATCTCCCAATTCGTCCCACCCTCCCCATCCCCCTCTTTGTTCACATGTCCATTCTCTACGTCTACGTCTCTATTCCTGCCCTACAAATAGGTTCATCTGTACCATATTTCTAGACTCCACATATATGTGTTAATATACAATATTTGTTTTTCTCTTTCTGGTTTACTTCACTATGTATGACAGACTTCAAGTCCATCCACTTCTATACAAAAGACCCAGTTTTGTTCTTTTTATGGCTGAGTAATATCTCATTGTATGTATGTGCCACATCTTCTTCATTCATTCATCTGTCGACGGACACTTAGGTTGCTTCCATGTCCTGACTATTGTAAATAGAGCTGCAATGAACATTGTGGAACATGTCTTTTTTTGAATTATAGTTTTCTCAGAATATATAGTAGTGGGATTGCTGGGTCATATGGCAGTTCTATTTTTAGTTTTCCAAGGAACCTCCATACTGTTCTCCATAGTGGCTGTATCAATTTACATTCCCACCAACAGTGCAAAAATATTCCCTTTTCTACACACCCTCTCCAGACTTTATTGTTTGTAGATTTTTGATGATGGCCATTCTGACTGGTGTGAGGTGATACCTCATTGTAGTTTTGATTTGCATTTCTCTAATAATTAGTGATGTTGAGCATCTTTTCCTGTGTCTCTTGACCATCTGCATGTTTTCTTTGGTGAAATGTCTATTTAGGTCTTCCACCCATTTTTTAATTTGGTTGTTTGTTTTTTTAATATTGAGCTGTATGAACTGTTTGTATATTTTGGAGATTAATCCTTTGTCAGTTGCTTCATTTGCAAATATTTTCTCCCATTCTGAGGGTTGTTTTTCTGTCTTGTTTATGATTTCCTTTGTTGTGCAAAAGGTTTTAAGTTTTATTAGGTCCCATTTGTTTATTTTTGTTTTTATTTTCATTACTCTAGGAGGTGGATCAAAAAAGATCTTGCTGTTGTTTATGTCAAAGAGTGCTTTTCCTATGTTTTCCTCTAAGAGTTTCATAGTGTCCGGTCTTACATTTAGGTCTTTAATGCATTTTGAGTTTATTTTTCTGTATGGTGTTAGGTAGTGTTCTAATTTCATTCTTTTGCGTGTAGCTATCCAGTTTTCCCAACACCACTTATTGAAGAGGATGTCTTTTCTCTACTGTATGTTCTTGCCTCCTTTGTCATAAATTAGGTGACCATATGTGTGTGGGTTTATCTCTGGGCTTTCTATCCTCTACCATTGATCTATAGTTCTATTTTTTCACCAGTACTATACGGTCTTGATTACTGTAGCTTTGTAGAATAGTTTGAAGTCAGGTAACCTGATTCATCTGTTTTTCTTTCTCAAGATTGCTTTGACTATTCAGGGTATTTTGTGTTTCCACACAAATTGTAAAATTTTTTGTTCTAATTCTGTGAAAAATGCCATTGGTAGTTTCATAGAGATTGCATTGAATCTGTAGATTACTTTGGGTAGTATGGTCATTTTCACATTATTGATTCTTCCAATCCAAGAACATGGTATATCTCTCCACCTGTTTGTGTCATCTTTGATTTCTTTCATCAGTATCTTATAATTTTCTGAGTAGAGGTCTTTTACCTCCTGAGGTAAGTTTATTTCTCGGTATTTCATCCTTTTTAATGTGATGATAAATGGGATTGTTTCCTTAATCTCTCTTTCTGATCTTTCATTGTTAGTGTATAGGAATCAAGAGACTTCTGTGTTTTAATTTTGTTTCCTGAAACTTTACCAAATTCATTGATGAGCAGTAGTTTTCTGGTAACATATATAGGATTTTCTATGCAATATTTTTTTACTGTCTGAAAGTATTTTATTTTCTTTTATTTTTCATGTATATGACTATTGTCTACAGACTAGAAATTTGGCTCCATGAAAGCAAAGACATTTTTCTACTTTGTTCACTATTCCAATGCTTAGAAAACTGCCTAGTCCTAATAGGACTTCAGCAAATATTTGCTTAGTGAATGAATATTGACTCTAAACATAAATATTTTTAATTCTATGGTCCATGCTTTCTTGTACAACATTTCATAATTGCATGCTGTAATTCTCTAGGGTATCCAAGAACTATAGTAGTGCAGTGGCATTATAAAATAAAAAAAGGAATCATTATCCCTGGTACATTTTAAGATGATATTTTGACTGGGTCTTGGAGAATGACCATACTTTTGACTTGATTTGCACAGGCACATGAAGATAAGAGAACATTTATTGCTAACTACTCTCACACAAACATCAGGCAGGAAGTAGAGGAAGAAAAGCCAGGATTTCTGACATATCCCTACTCAAACATAAAGAAATTATAGATTTGAAAATAATTGTAATAATCAAGAATATGTGATAAAACCATCAAACAAGTACAAAACCAGTGACACATGTTACAAAATACATCACAATTTAATTCATTCTGCAACAAGATAGAAAAATTCAGCTTTTATCAAGGTAGAAAATAAAGAAAAACTATTACCATTGATAATAGAGCTTCTGTCTTGGCATCCTGGCAAGTGAGTTATATCAACATTAAGACAGATTATATTTCCTTGGCTCACATATTTCTAATCCTATAGTTGCTTTGATAATCTGATAATGGTATATTGTGGTTCTTTTCTCAATAACTTTGGATTTCTGAATGCTGATGCTCAAATAATGATCTTTATTTTTTTTTAAATTGCTTAAATTTTTCTAATTAATAAAATGATCAGTATCTTGCATCACCAAAGCCTCTATCCATTTTTATCTATGATTTGTCCCTCTCTTTTCTGCTATGTATGATCTTTTCTCTTATCTGGTTAAGAAATCCTCGGAAAAACTGGACAATAGTTACTTGTTTTCCAAGGTTAAAAAATTGTCAGTACCATGGACAGCACCAATGACTGCATTACTACCATAACCTTTATTTGTGTTAGACCAGCTAACCTCACTTGTCCCATTCTTCTTTTCTCTTTACTCAATCTTATTTTCCTCTAACACAGATTCTGTGTACTCCCTCAAGCTTGCCTCATTGAGACCCCAGAGAATATAGTTTAATACCATGTCTTACCAACGTAATTGTTCTTGTTTAGTTTTTTTTTGTTGTTGTTGTTTATATTCTATAATTTTAGACACTTATTTTGCTGTGCCATGTCAGATAAAGAATATGTACAATTCTTAGCAGGAAAACGCTAAATAAGTGGGCATTGACAAAGGTTAATTCAAAAAATAGACATTATTAATTGTTTAACATGGGAAGTTCTAAGGAAAGATGCTAGCAAGACAGAGAGAGAGTGAAAGAGAGAATGAGAAAGAGAGGGAGAGAGAAGAAGAAGAAGAAGAAGAAGAAGAAGAAGAAGAAGAAGGAGGAGGAGGAGGAGGAGGAGGAGGAGGAGGAGGAGGAGGAGAAGAAGAAGAAGTAGTTGAAGGAGAAGGAGAAGGAGAGGAAGAAGAAGGAGGAGAAGGAGAAAGGGGAGGAGGAGGAGAAGAATGGGAAAACAGTACTGGTCTTGGTTTGTGAGCACTTTTGTAATATAACCTGCATAAAATCATAAAACAAATATTTATTTCTAAATATTTTATCTTCATTGGGTTGTCACAATTTTATTGACCAGGACTATTGGCAAGAAGAGTGTTAAAGGAAACCTAATGACTCATTGGGTTCCAATCAGATTGGAGGAGGAGAAGGGCGGGAGGAGAAGAGGAGAAAGAGGGAGGGGGGAAGAGTAGGAGAAGAAGGGGAGGAGGAGGAGGGAGGGAAGGAGAGAGATGTGAAGAGAAATAAAAGATACAATTTCCACTGAGAACAGGAACGCTTACTGTAAAGAGAAGATTGACATATGCAAAATTTTCTATCACATTGGATAGTCTGTGATTAGTACTATGTTAAAAAAAGCAATGAATTTGCTAAATATGAATCCTTTACAGTTGTATATTATTTATTTATTATTTATTTTTTAAAACTTGCAATTATATTTACATATACTTAAACCTTAATTAAAAAATTTTATAACAGCTCTGTGAGATCAATATCCTAGGTAACATACATTATTTTATAAATAAGAAGAAACTGACACTCAGTGAGATCAAATGACTTGTCTCAGTTCTCAGAACTAGAAAATAAGAAATTTTGTCCTCAAACCTAAGTCTTACTATCAATACTTTCCATTATAAGCCTATTTTTTATTATGTATTCCTTCTATGATGTTTTATTCATATTTTAGCTTCAAGTTTTTTGCTTTTCACTTTTTTATCAACAATGCCCCCACTTCCTTTCCAAGAAAAGGAAAATAGTATTGGTCTTGGTTTGTGAGCACTTGTGTAACATAACCTGTATAAAAACATAAAACAAAAAGCAAAAAGTATTTACCTTTCCAAGACCACATAAGTTCATTAAACAAATTTTAATTGGTGTCTATAATATGCAAGACACTGTGATAAGCACTAAGAATACTGGGTTGAACAAAACAGAGTTCCTCATCTTTAAGAGCTCAAATAAATACGAAGAGACAAAGAATGTTATCAATCTACTCCTATAGAAGTAAGCACAGAGTGTGAATTAGAAAAGACACAGCAGGAACTATAATTCAGCACAGATGGCACCCTGTATTTATACGACTCTGAGAGTGAGTAACTTCTTGGTTTTGTGTTCAGTCCTCACTTGTTTCACCCTAGTCCTAGCTTTGGTGGCAGTAATGCCAATTCTGTAACATTGCCACCTGGAACACAAATGTATATAAATCATCAGCCTCTGTTTTCAAAAAAGGTAGTATAATGGGAGTGTAGAAAAAATAATACAACTTAAGTTACGCATTGATCGACTTATTGATAATCACAACTTCCTTTTCCCACCACTGAGTCCAGGTTCTCCCTATCTTCTGTCAACCCCTTGGATGAAGTTTCTTCCTTGTAAGTTGGCCCAAATATTTATTTCTAAATATTTTATCTTTGTTGGGCTGTCACAATTTTATTGACGAAGACTATTGGCAAGAAGAGTGTTAAAGGAACCCTAATGACTCATTGGGTTCCAATCAGATTCCTCCTTTTCCCATTGGGTAGAAGCATCTTAATTTCTCCTTAGTAAACATAATCAAGTCCCTTGTAACAATCACCTTCTCTGTCAGTCAGTTCAGTAGTATGGGGAACACAAAAGACCAGGGTATATTTTTGGCTTTTAACTAATAGAAACTTGGCTATTCTCTTTAAGGGAAACATTATTTTCTTAAGGAATACAATCATTAGGATTCAAAAGTCCTCTAAGTGAGTTATAGGGTATAATAGGGAGAATGGTTTCTTCTGCTTCCACTACTAGGTTTCTACCTGACTTTGAGGAAAATAACACCATAGGATGGTTATCTGTTTAAATCACATTATTACATCATGTAAGAGAACATTCATACCTGTGTTCCCTTCCAGCTAATGCTATAAGTAAGCTTTAAATAGTAACGTTGGCAGTAGGGGAGGAAGCTATGCATGAGCACTAAAATTCTATTAGGTTAGATGTTTATGGATGAAGGATTACATGATAAGATAAATTGCATAAGCAAAACTTTGTTTCATTTAATTTGCCATAGTCTCTTAGTTGGAAAATATGTTATATGGGGCACCAAGGTGATGAGCATGGCATTCTGTAAGTCCACAAGAGATGGTGCTGACAGAGCATGGTAGGCATTAAGTCCCTATCCAGAATAAGATTCTCAAATATCTATTTTCCCCAAATACAAATTACTACCATCTCCATGATGGAGGGGTTCCAATGTAATCAACTAGCCATTAGACCACTAGGTGATGTTAATATCTAGTCTTCAATATTGGCATCCACTCTTGTCACTGAGCTAGGCATTAAGCTGTTTAAGTATCTAATCAGTCTTGGTGAAGCTAAACTCTTGTCTTGGTATTCATGCATAACTCCTTACTGCTAAGGATACTCTGTACAATGAAAAAAGCATCACTACAGCTTGGGAAAGGGACGATCATCCACAATATGGATTATCTTCTCTTACTGAAAACTCCTCCACAGTGGATGCCCCCCATTGCATTTATATAGTACAGAATACTTACTACATAAAGGCAAGCCAAAAGATCTATCCACATATTTCTTTCCCAGACCATCTTGTCACCCATCTTCCAGTTTTGTTTTTTTCCCATTACCTGAAAGTAGCTAGCCAACCAATTAGCTACTATCCATAAGACAGTGTAGACTCATCACAGCATCTTTCTTAACAGAAAAATTATGGGGGGAAAATAGTTGTGTTGCTCATAATTTTGCTGACTAGTAGAATTTCCAGGTTGAAGTGGGTTCCCAGACCCGAAGTCAACTGATTAAAAGCAGAGCCAGAATCCTTTAGGCAAAACTCTGTAATTCCATCACAAATGTATAATAAATGCCCCTCTCATAATTTCATAAAAGTTCTTTTAACTTCCAGGGAAACTGTGCTCTGGAAATATTCAGATTTTTAAGACTGTTGGATACAAAGTTTTCATGATATTTGTGCTCACACAACCTGGAAGTGTCCTCATGGTTCTCTGGTTAAACTGGGAGTTTATAGAAGCCGAGGAAAAATGGAGTTTGGCCCAAGTACATTTCCTATTGTGTCTAAAGCATCTGAAGACCTAGCCTGTGGTTACATCCCTGGTTTTCTAGTTTATAAGTAGGAATTATATATATAACAGCTAATAAAGGCTTTATATTGGTTCTTTGTCCTGTGCAGTGAAGGTTATTATGGCTTATATATGTATATTGATTCATAATATTAAATATAACTTAGTTGGTGAGACAGGGGACTAGAAGGGATAAGAATGTAAGATTGGAAATAAGGGGTTTTGGTGAAGTGATATGTGTATAAACAAATGGAATTATAGCATATGATATGTCACGATTTTTTTTTTAATGGATACACATTTTCCCCCAACTCCAACTATTCAACAGTCTTTTTATTCAGCACTAATGTGGCATATCACTCCTGTCATATACTAAATTTAATATGAATAAGGATCTGTTTCTGGAGCCCAAGTCTATTCCATTCTGTACTCCACCTGCATCAATACAATATGCTCCCTTAATTGGAAGCTTTACAATCAGTATTGATATTATAAGCTCCCTATCTCAGTTCCCTCTTCATGTTGTTACTTTTTGTTTGAAATTTTTGATTGTGTAGATCAATTTGTATTTAATTTACTTTACGATAACAGGTCTTCCTTTATATTAGCATGCTTACGTATCTGTTTGGGTCCAATCAGGAGAGGGAAACCACTCAGTGAGTTGAATATTGTTAAAAGTAAGAAAATTAAGGTTTTTGTCAAAAGACTTGTAGAATAAATTGAATATCCAAACTACACCCTGAGAGAAAACAAGAATATTTTTTACAATAACAAAAGATTAATATCAATATTATACAATAAGAACACTAATAATCCAAGAGAAAAATATTCAAGAGACACAAAGATGTATTTCACAGAAGAGGAACACATATCCAGTAAATATATGAAAACTGGAAGGGAGATGGTGACCCTTATTAGCAAATCACACATCATTTTACACCTATTGTAAGGCAGTGTCTTTTTTTTTTTTTTTTTTAGCCTGTACTTTATTATTGAAAATGCCAGGGTCACACTGAACAGATTTTATATTGTTGTGCCATTTAAAGTAGGAAGAGTGAGTATACTTGACCCAGAGAGGCTCAGCTTGTAGGAGTAAGTTATTTCATTGATAGAAAGTAGGAGAGAACTGTTGAGATTTTGCTTAAACTCCCAGTACTTTTGGTTGTAAGCCATATTGTCTGAGAACCTTTTCCAAATATTTGCAATTGGCTGAGACTTTTCTCTGTGGCTTGTTAAGTTCTGAGAAACATGAATCAATAGTCAATTGTTCACAGTAATGAAATTCCACCTGAAAATGTTGTAAAATAGAGTTCAATGTGAAATGCCATATCTTGTAGAATGTAATCATTTTCAGTTTTAAACTTTTACCTACCAAACTGGGAGCACACACACACATACACACACCTTCCCTCAGAGCAACAAAGTCAACATTTTCCTAGTCAACAGACTTCACTTTCAACAACCAACAGAACAAAATTCCAGGTTCACTCAGTCCCTCGAGCACCAAAATGAGTTTTTCTAAAACTCTGTGGTGGATTTTCTTTTTTAATTAGGAAGAAAATGATCACTACAATGGAATGAACAAAAAGCAATTTGCTTTTTTAATAGACTGGGGAGTTTTGGGATCAAGAATTTCTTTCCGATCCAACCTAAGCCTGATGGAATGCCTGATGGGATGATATTGGATTAGGCATGCAACTTGGATTAAAATGCATGTTTTTTCAAGTCTCACAGGTTATCAAAAATCAATAGTTTCTATATGTGAGCTTGTAAAGAAGAAGAATTGCTTCCTAGGGAGAGAATTGCAAATCTATGGGGGAAAACGGACTATACATGTTGGCACACTAAAAGTGAACCATAGAATTCTTCCTTTCAATTCCCTCATTTTGCAAAAGAAGATAGAGAAACTCAGAGAATTCTCAAATTCATGGAATCAATGTGACTCTGAACATAATGCCCCTTCCATTTCACTAAAGTGATAGCAAAGAGTATGCATGTTCATTATCCTCTAGGCCTTAGAATTACAATCCATGCTTCCACTTCACCTCTCACTTTCTGACAAGTGCTCTGCATAGAAGAAATTGTCTAACAATCCAATTGGCAGATTTGGGGTCATCATTCCTGACCCCTCACTGTGGCACCCTCAACATCTCTCTGTTTATTGAGAACTTACCTTTATCTCACATATAGGTTGTTTCATTTTTACTTAAATAAAATCTTCCACGGGCTCTATTTCCTGCTTCTGAAGTCATTATATCTTCCTTTAGTTTCATTTTCAGCTATTATGATTTCTTCTTCCTTGCTTGTTACCCAGTCCCTTGCCACTGTTTTTTATTGTTTCATTTTGTTTTGTTTCTTTGCTTGCCTGGTTTTCCCCCAGATTTAAGAGTTATGTCTGAGGTGATTCCATTTTTCAGTAGTGCTTTTGCCTCATGACTTTTAGTCTCACCTCCTTGGAAATGTTCCCTGAGCACATTCCCTCACTATAAGCTGGGTCATTACTTTGAGCTGCCTCATCACCCACTATTGTCCCCAGTGTTGCAAATGTGCTGTAATTACTCATGAAGTTACACATCTGCTCCATTATACTGTGAGCTCCTGCGACGCAGGTATGTGATCTGTTTTCTTCACTGGTGTACTGTCTGCGAAGTTCCTGGTACATACATGTATGTTCTCTGAATGAACCAGTTAATATACTTCCTTATAAGGGAGGTTGGCTAAACAGTCTGGGAGCTCTAAGGTTTCCTTTATTTTTCTTGAAGCCCAGAGCAGAGCCAGGCATATTGAGCTAGAACCTCCTCTTGCTGTCTCTCCTGGGGTATATCTGCTTGAGCTTCTCCCATCAGGTGGGGTGGGTTAGGAAAAGAGTCCTGAGTTATATATGGAATTAAGTATCTTAGACTCTGGATTTGTCATGGGTGCAGCCCGTTACTTTTTATCAGACTGTGGAGGTATTCTGAGAGGTGGCATGTTAGAGACATGCTGACTCAGAAGTCAGGCAGACAATCTAAAGGAATAATTAACTCATATGAGTTAAAAAAGGAGAGTGAGGTTAAAAAAGCAATGAGGTAGAACAGACTCACAGACTTAGAGAACGAACTTATGGTTACCAGGGGGTAGGTGGGGGAGGGATGGTTAGGGAGTTTGGGATTGACATGTACACATTGCTGTATTTAAAATAGATAACCAACAAGGACCTACTGTATAACACAGAGAACTCTGCTCAGTATTATGTAACAACCTAAATGGGAAAAGAATTTGAAAAAAGAATAGATACATGTATATGTATAACTGAATCATTTTGTTGTAAAAACTGAAACTAACACAACATTGTTAATCAACTATACTCCAATGTAAAATAAAAAGTTAAAAAAATGGAAAAAAAAAAGAAAACAAAACAGTGAGGTAGACACTGGGAATGCCATCAGGGGATAAGAGTTTGAAACTGATCAATGGGAAAGATTCAGTCACGAGACTGAGGGATTAACTACGTCAGTTTATTTTAGGGATCCTGAAGTCTTGTGGGTAGCAGGGGAGGTATCTTTGAGGCTCTGGCAAGATCTGAAGGCTACCTGGGTTCTCTCTGCTCTTTAGTTTCAAGGCAATTCCAATCAGAGATTCCATCAGCTCCACATCTTTGGCTTATGTTTGTTTGTTTGTTTTTAATCTTTGTTTTGTTTTTATGGTTTTTGTTTTTCTTCAAAGGCTACTCACCAACTGGGAGAAGAAACATAAATGTATAAAGAGATAAAATATGTATTTAATAATTTCTTTGCCTTTCCTGCCCCATAACCTACCTTTTTAAAAAAAAGAAAATTATTGAAGTATAATTGCTTTACAATGCTGTGTTAGTTTCTGCTGTACAATGAAGTGAATAAGCTATATATATACACATATATCCCCTCACTCTTGTACCTCCCTCCCTTTCCCCCATCCTGCCCATCTAGGTCATCACAGAGCACTGAGCTGAGCTCCCTGTTATACCACAGGTTCCCCCATAACCTACATTTTAGTTCTGTCATGTTTCCTTACCATGGGGATATATCATTGATGTTCTCTGAGGAGACTTCAGTGTCTCATAGAGTTCTTCCTCAAAGACAGTGAAAGCCAAGTAAACAACAATAATCTTTTCGAGAGATAGGATTATGTTTCATGACTCTGGCATGACAAAACTTGATATAAATCTTTCTCCTACTTCCCTGCTCCTTACCCATCTCTCCCAAAACAAAGCCCTTGTATGTCCAAATGCTGAAACCAGTGGACTTTTCCAAATCCTCATCATGATTATTGCCTCTCTATGAGTTAACATTGAACCAGCATGGTGCATGGCACACAGTAGGGATTTAATAAGTAGAGAGACTCTCTCTTCCTTTGGCTTTCAGAACATGAAAACTATATTAGGTCTATTCTTACTTGTCAGAACTTTCTTTTTCTGTCTTTATTTCTCCGTCTGACCTCTATAGTTATGACTTCTTTCAAGTCCCACCTTTACGAGTTACAAGATATAGCAAAGTCTTGATCGCCAATCCATTTTTTTTTTTTTTTAATCCTGGACAAGGAGACTGTATTTGCAAGCTTTAATTGAAATTAGCTTGGGGATTGACATATGACTAGGTTCTGGCCAATAAACTGTGTGTGAAATTTATGTAGGCTCCTTTCAGTCCTAGCTACAATCTCCTGACTTGAGCAACCTCCTTGCTCTCTCTTCCTCTTCCATGAATGAACGTATAAGACAGGTGTTAAAGATGGAACACATGGGAGGAGCTTCAAGATGGCAGAAAAGTAAGACATGGAGATCACCTTCCTCCCCACAAATACATCAGAAATACATCTACATGTAGAACAACTCATACAGAACACCTACTGAACGCTGGCAGAAGACCTCAGACCTCCCAAATGGCAAGAAACTCCCCATGTACCTAGGTAGGGCAAAAGGAAAAAGAAAAAACAGAGACAAAAGAATAAGGACAGAGCCTGCACCAGTGGGAGGGAGCTGTGAAGTAGGAAAGGTTTCCACACACTAGGAAGCCCCTTCGCAGGCAGAGACTGTGGGTGGCGGAGGGGGGAAGCTTCGGAGCCATGGAGGAGAGCGCAGCAACAGGGGTGTGGAGGGCAAAGTGGAGAGATTCCCGCACAGAGGATCGGTGCTGACCAGCACTCACCAGCCCGAGAGACTTGTCTACTCACCCGCCAGGGGTGGGGGCTGGTAGTTGAGGCTCCAGCTTCAGTCGGATCCCAGGGAGAGGACTGGGGTTGGCTGCATGAAAACAGCCTGAAGGGGGCTAGTGCACCACGGCTAGCCGGGAGGGAGTCCTGGAAAAAGTCTGGAAGTGCCGAAGAGGCAAGAGACTTTTTCTTGCCTCTTTGTTTTGTGGTATGAGAAGAGAGGTGATTCAGAGCACTGCCTAAATGAGCTCCAGAGATGGGTGTGGGCCACGGCTCTAAGTGTGGACTCCAGAGACGGGCATGAGACACTAAGGCTGCTGCTGCAGCCACCAAGAAGCCTGTGTGCAAGCACAGGTTACTATCCACAACTCCCCTCCCACTGCCAGGGTCCCGTGATCCAGGGACAACTTCCCCGGGAGAGCACACAGCATGCCTCATGCTAGTGCAATGTCATGATGGCCTCTGCTGCCGTAGGCTTGCCCCGCATTCCATACCCTTCCCTCCCCCCGGTCTGAGTGAGCCAGAGTCCCTTAATAAGCTATTCCTTTAACCCCATCCTGTCTGAGCAAAACCAGACACCCTCAGGATACCTACATGCAGAGGTGGGGCCAAATCCAAAGCTGAACCCCAAGAGCTGTGCGAACAAAGAAGAGAAAGGGAAATCTCTCCTAGCAGCCTCAGGAGCAGCGGATTAAATCTCCACAATCAACCTGATGTACCCTGCACCTGTAGAATACCTGAATAGACAACAAATCATCCCAAATTGAGGACGTGGACTTTAGGAGCAACGATATATATATATTTTTTTCCCTTTTTCTCTTTTTGTGAGTGTGTAGGTGTATGCTTCTGTGTGTGATTTTGTCTGTATAGATTTGCTTTTATTATTTGTCCTAGGGTTGTCTCTCTTTTTTTTTTTTTTTTCTCTTTTTCTTGTATAGTTTTTAGTGCTTCTTATCATTGGTGGATTCGTTTTTTGGTTTGGTTGCTCTCTTCTTCCTTTCTTTCTTTTTTTATTACTTTTGAAATTTTTTTAATAATTAATTTTTATTTTAATAACTTTATATTATTTTATTTCATTATATTGTATTTAATTTTATTTTATCTTTTTCATTTTTTCTTTCTTTCTTTCTCTCTCCCTTTTATTCTGAGCCATGCGGATGACAGGTTCTTGGTGCTCTACCCAGGCATCAAGGCTGTGCCTCTGAGGTGGGAGAGCCAAGTTCAGGACATTGGTCCACCACAGAACTCCCAGCTCCATGTAATATCAAATGGTGAAGATCTCCCAGATATCTCCATTTCAACACCAAGACTCAGCTCCACTCAGCGACCAGCAAAGTACAGTGCTGGACACACTCTGCCAAACAACTAGCAAGACAGGAACACAACCCCACCCATTAGCAGAGAGGCTGCCTAAAATCATATTAAGGTCACAGACACCCGAAAACACACCACCAAACGTGGACCTGCCCACCAGAAAGATAAGATCCTGACTCATCCATCAGAACACAGGCACTAGTCCCCGCCACCAGGAAGCCTACACAACCCACTGAACCAACCTTAGCCACTGGTGGCAGACATCAAAAACAACGGGAAATACGAACCTGCAGCCTGAGAAAAGGAGACCCCAAACACAGTAAGTTAAGCAAAATGAGAAGTCAGAGAAACATACAGCCGATGATGGAGCAAGTTAAAAACACACCAGACCTAACAAATGAAGAGGAAATAGGCAGTCTACCTGAAAAATAATTCAGAATAATGATAGTAAAGATGATCCAAGTCTTGGAAATACAATGGAGAAAATACAAGAAACGTTTAACAAGGATCTAGAAGAACTAAAGAACAAACAAACAATGATGAACAACACAATAAATGAAATTAAAAATTCTCTAGAAGGGATCAATACCAGAATAACAGAGGCAGAAGAATGGATAAGTGACCTGGTAGATAAAAGAGTGGAAATAACTACTGCAGATCAGAATAAAGAAAAAAAAAATGAAAAGAACTGAGGACAATTTCAGAGACCTCTGGTACAACATTGAATGCAAAAACATGTGAATTATAGGGGTGCCAGAAGAAGAAGAGAAAAAAAAAAGACTGAGAAAATATTTGAAGAGATTATAGTTGAAAACTTCCCTAATAAGAGAATGGAAATAATCAAGTCCAGGAAGTGCAGAGAGTCCCATACAGTATAAATCCAAGGAGAAACATGCCAAGAGACATATTAGTCAAGCTATCAAAAATTAAATACAAAGAAAAAATTTTAAAAGCGGCAAGGGAAAAACAACAAATAACATAAAAGGTAATCCCCATATGGTTAACAGCTGATATTTCAGCAGAAACTCTGCAAGCTAGAAGGGAGTGGCAGGACATATTTAAAGTGATGAAAGGGAAAAACCTACAACCAAGATTACTCTACCCAGCAAGGATCTCATTCCTATTTGATGGAGAAATTAAAACCTTTACAGACAAGCAGAAGCTAAGAGAATTCAACACCTCCAAACCAGCTTTACACAAATGTTAAAGGAACTTCTCTAGGCAAAAAACACAAGAGAAGGAAAAGACCTACAATAACAAACCCCAAACAATTAAGAAAATGGTAATAGGAACATACATATCGATAATTACCTTAAATGTAAATGGATTAAATACTCCAACCAAAAGACATAGACTGGCTGAATGTATAGAAAAACAAGACCTGTATATATGCTGTCTACAAGAGACCTACTTCAGACCTAGGGACACATACAGACTGAAACTGAGGGGATGGAAAAAGATATTTGCATGCAAATGGAAATGAAAAGTAAGCTGGAGTAGCAATTCTCATATAAGACAAAATAGACTTTAAAATGAAGACTCTTACAAGAGACAAGGAAGGACTACATAATGATCAAGGGATCAATCCAAGAAGAAGATATACCAATTGTAAATATTTATGTACCCAACATAGGAGCACCTCAATACATAAGGCAAATACTAAAAGCCATAAAAGGGGAAATCGACAGTAACACAATCATAGTAGGGGACTTTAACACCCCACTTTCACCAAAGAACAGATCATCCAAAATGAAAATAAATAAGGAAACACAAGCTTTAAATGATACCTTAAACAAGATGGACTTAATTGATATTTATAGGCTATTCCAACCAAAAACAACAGGATACACTTTCTTCTCAAGTGCTCATGGAATATTCTCCAGGATAAGTCATATCTTGGGTCACAAATCAAGCCTTGGTAAATTTAAGAAAATTTAAATCGTATCAAGTATCTTT
Source organism: Balaenoptera acutorostrata (assembly GCF_949987535.1). NCBI lineage: Eukaryota > Metazoa > Chordata > Mammalia > Artiodactyla > Balaenopteridae > Balaenoptera > Balaenoptera acutorostrata. Next base: position 102,085,568 of record NC_080068.1, on the reverse strand, counting down.
TCTGACAACAATGCTATGAGACTAGATATCAACTACAAGAAAAAATCTGTAAAAAATACAAACATATGGAGGCTAAATAATACACTACTTAATATCAAAGAGATCACTGAAGAAATCAAAGAGGAAATCAAAAAATACCTAGAAACAAATGACAATGAAAACACGACAAACCCACACCTATGGGATACAGGAAAAGCAGTTTTAAGAGGGAAGTTTATAGCTATACAAGCCTACCTTAAGAAACAAGAAACATCTCAAATAAACAACCTAACCTTACACCTAAGGCAATTAGAGAAAAAAGAACAAAAAAACCCCCAATGTTAGTAAAAGTAAAGAAATCATAAAGATCAGATCAGAAATAAATGAAAAAGAAATGAAGGAGACAGTAGCAAACAGAATCCAACAGCACATTAAAAGGATCATACACTATGATCAATTGGGGTTTATCCCAGGAAAGCAAGGATTCTTCAATATATGCAAATCAATCAATGTGATACACCATATTAACAAATTGAAGAAAAACCATATGATCATCTCAATAGATGCAGAGAAAGCTTTTGACAAAATTCAACACCAATTTATGATAAAAACCCTCTAGAAAGTAGGCATAGAGGGAATGTACCTCAACATAATAAAGGCCATATATGACAAACCCACAGCCAACATTGTCCTCAATGGTGAAAAACTGAAACCATTTCCAATAATATCAGAAACAAGACAAGGTTGCCCACTCTCACCACTATTATTCAACATAGTTTTGGAAGTTTTAGCCACAGCAATCAGAGAAGAAAAAGAAATAAAAAGAATCCAATTCAGAAAAGAAGTAAAGATGTCACTGTTTGCAGATGACATGATACTATACGTAGAGAATCCTGAAGATGCTACCGGAAAACTACTAGAGCTAATCAGTGAATGCGGTAAAGTAGCAGGATACAAAATTAATGCACAGAACTCTCTTGCATTCCTATACACTAATGATGAAAAATATGAATGTGAAATTAAGAAAACACTCACATTTACCATTGCAACAAAAAGAATAAAATACCTAGGAATAAACCTACCTAAGGAGAAAAAACACCTGTATGCAGAAAATTATAAGACACTGATGAAAGAAATTAAAGATGATACAAATAGATGGAGAGATATACCATGTTCTTGGATTGGAAGAATCAACATTATGAAAATGACTATACTACCCAAAGCAATCTACAGATTCAATGCAATCCCTATCAAACTCCCACTGGCATTTTTCACAGAACTAGAACAAAAAAATTCACAATTTGTATGGATACACGAAAGACCCGAAGAGCCAAAGCAATCTTGAGAAAGAAAAGTGGAGCTGGAGGAATCATGCTCCCTGACTTCAGATTATACTACAAAGTGACAGTAATCAAGACAGTATGGTACTGGCAGAAAAATGGAAATATAGATCAATGGAACAGGATAGAAAGCCCAGAGATAAACCCACACACATATGGTCACCTTATCTTTGATAAAGGAGACAATAATATACAATGGAGAAAAGACAGCCTCTTCAATAAGTGGTGCTGGGAAAACTGGACAGCTACATGTAAAAGAATGAAATTAGAGCACTCCCTAACACCATACACAAAAATAAATTCAAAATGGATTAAAGACCTAAATGTAAGGCCAGACACTGTAAAACTCTTAGAGAAAAATATAGGCAGAACACTCTATGAAATAAATTACAGCAAGATCCTTTTTGACCCATCTCCTAGAGAAATGGAAATAAAAACAAAAATAAACAAATGGGACCTAATGAAACTTAAAGGCTTTTGCACAGCAAAGGAAACCATAAACAAGACAAAAAGACAACCCTCAGAATGGGAGAAAATTTTTGCAAATGAAGCAACTGACAAAGGATTAATCTCTAAAATTTACAAGGAGCTCATGCAGCTCAATATCAAAAAAACAAACAACCCAATTCAAAAATGTGCAGAAGATCTAAATAGACATTTCTCCTCAGAAGATTTACAGATTGCCAACAAACACATGAAAGAACACTCAACATCATTAATCATTAGAGAAATGCAGATCAAATCTACAATGAGATATCATCTCACACCGGTCAGAATGGCCATCATCAAAAAATCTACAAACAATAAATGCTGGAGAGGGTGTGGAGAAAAGGGTACCCTCTTTCCCTGTTGGTGGGAATGTAAATTGATACAGCCACTATGCAGAACAGTATGGAGGTTCCTTAAAGCACTAAAAATAGAACTACCATACGACCCAGCAATCCCACTACTGGGCATACACCCTGAGAAAACCATAATTCAAAAAGAGTCATGTACCAAAATGTTCATTGCAGCTCTATTTGCAATAGCCAGGACATGGAATTAACATAAGTGTCCATTGACAGATGAATGGATAAAAAAGTGGTGGCACATATATACAGTGGAATATTACTCAGCCATAAAAAGAAACGAAACTGAGTTTTTTGTAGTGAGGTGGATGGACCTAGAATCTATCATACAGAGTGAAGTAATTCAGAAAGAGAAAAACAAAAACAAATATATGTATGCTAACACATATATATGGAAAAAAAAAGAAAAATTGGTTATGAAGAACCTAGGGGCATGACGGGAATAAAGACACAGATCTACTAGAGAATGGGCATGAGGACACGGGGAGGGGGAACAGTAACCTGGGACAAAGTGAGAGAGTAACATGGACTTATATACACTACCAAATGTAAAATAGATAGCCAGTGGGAAGCAGCCGCATAGCACAGGGAGATCAGCTTGGTGCTTTGTGTCCACCTAGAGGGGTGGGATAGGGAAGGTGGGAGGGAGCAAGACACAAGAGGGAAGAGATATGGGGATATATGTATATGTATAACCGATTCACTTTGTTATAAAGCAGAAACTAACACACCATTGTAAAGCAATTATACTCCAATAAAGATGGTAAAAAAATAATAATAAAAAATAAAGATTTAAAAAAAAACATGGAACACATGCTGGGAGGAGCCTGAATCCCTGAGTCTCTTCCTGGAAAACAGTCGCCCAGAGTCGCTGCTCAACCAAAGTTGGTAATAACTTGTACAAGGAATACTATTTTGCTGTGTTAAGCTGCTGAGATTTGAGGGTTGTTTGTTACACCTACTAATTAATTACTTTGAGCTTCCTTTGACAAATTACTTCCTTCTGAACCTACATTTCCTCAAATAAATGATGGAAGCAACCACATAAATCCTACATACTTTATTGTATTAATGATTTAAAGAGAAAATACATGTAGCAGGCAAGTGTGATGATTTTCAAGCACCAATAATAGTAGCCATACCTGCTCTGTATTAAGTGAGGCAAGGGTGCTAGTCCTTTCTGAGATCCACTATGGGCTGTCCACTGTGTCAGGTCCTTGCTGCGTTTGTTCAATGACTACTCACCAAGACCCTAGGAGATGGACATTACTGTCTTGATTTTACTAAAAAGAAAGCTGAGACTGTGAGAAGTTAAGTAACTTGCCAAAGTGACACAACCAGAAAGTGTTGCAGCCCAGATTCAAACCAAGCTGAGGTTTATCTCTGTGGCTCCCACCTCCTGCCCTTAATGTGGTATTCATGTGTGGTGGTTATCACTATGGCACTTTTCCTTGGCTTTCTTCTACTTCTACTTGCTCTCTCTTGGTGACTTCACTTTCAAGCTGCAATTTCAATTATCACATCAACAAGAATGGCTCTTGGAGTTGTGTCTTAATTTCCAAGTTCTTCCCCAATCCATAGACCTCATTGCCAGCTTCAGGCTAGATATATATCCCTGGATACTCAGTCACTGTCTCAAACTCAATATGTCCAAAGGAATCTCACCATTCTTTCTATTTCTTTTTCTTTCTTATTTCCTTATATGGTCCTGAAATATTTTTAGACTCTTAGACTCAAAACTTCAAAGGCTTCTCTGATTTCTTGAACTGTCTTGTCTTTCTATTATCATTCTCCAAGTTATATTGCATCCAATTTTGCATCTCTCAACTTTTTTCTGTCCCATAAATACCAACAGAATATAGATCATTTTAAACTCAACTTGAATTATTTCAATAACCTTACAACTAGTACTAGTCTCCTCATTCCAGATCCTTCTCCCTTCTTAGCCTCATGTATACTATTATCTATGGATCAACTCAACTCCCTGCCTCACAGTCTACTAAGTAAGTCCTATGCCAATAACCTTGCATATAATATCCAGGAACCCTAAAATGTTTCAGGAGGATTTGGGCCTGAGACACTAGGATGAGATATAGAGGGTCTCTAATTATAGGGGTACTCAATTGATTGCAAAGCAAAGAGCCAAAGAAGAATGGAGAAACATTAGGAGGTGGCAAGGCTTTCTCAGAACAAATAGGCAGTCCACCGACGTGGCTAATCTGAGCAGTTCAGCATAGAAGAAGCAGTTGGTATGAAGGAATGGGATGGAGATACAGTGTAGGGGTTGAAATTAGCATTCTTGACTCAGATCTGAGATTAAATCATCATTTTGAAAGGAAAGCCAGTGATCTCTCTTAAATGAAATCTTGTTTTATCAGTCCAGCTGCAGAGCCTTCCATGCACCTGGAAACATGTGAGGATGCTGTACTTAGTACCCAAGGTCCTCCATGCTTTGAACCCCCTCCCCCATCTCACTTTCTCCAGCCATCTCCCTAACCACACAGGCTGTGCCTTATCACTCACACTGCACTTCAGTCATACTAAACATCTGACAGCTCCTTGAACGGCTGTTTACACTTCATTCATTCATTGATTCACTCATACATTCACGAGAAGTAGCGTGACATCTAATCTAAGAGCACTGACTTCCAGTCAGTCCACCTGATTTTAATTTCAGCCCTGCCACTTATGCAAACTTGAGCAAGTTACCTTAGGAAGCTCCTAAGTAGACTAAGAGGAATAAATGAAGTAAACTGTAAAATCCTTACAACAGTGTCTAGCACATAGCAGGTATTTAGTAAATGTCAATTGATGCTGAATTCATTCATTCACATTACATGTGCAGGACGGGTGATGATAAAAATGGTTAATCCAATGATAAATTCATTCATGCAAAAGATTTTAGTGAGGGTTGATTAAGTGCAAATACTACATAAGGCACTGGGTGTACAGTGGAGAACAAGATAGAGATGCTATATGCTTTCAAGAGCTTACAGCCCAATGGCAGAGATGGACATGAAAACTTAAACCCACAAGTTAATCCATTATTCAAAATTGTATTAATAGGTTAATGAAAATGTATTAGGCTATGGGAGAGATAATGGGGCATGCTAGTTTAGACTAGGGACAGGGAGAGAAAGTCTCCTTATGTAAATTACATTTAAGATCAACTGTGGAGAATGAGGAAGCAGCTATGTGACAATAAGGATAGAAACATTTTAGGTGGAGGTATAACTGAGCAGGACCCTAAGGGGCTATCCTGGAAGATAACCTTCCCCCATTCTCCACTTGACTCTTGTCTGTAGAAAACCTTTAGCCTCCTAGGCCTTTCCCTATTTCCAAAGAGTAAATTTAATCAGAGAAGGGAGAAATGTAGAAAGAAAGGAAAACAGTCAAGCAAGACAAAATAATAATAGTTTAGCCATAAAACAAAGTCAAGGACTTACATTTCCTCCTCAAGGGCTATACATAATATTCTGAGCCATGTCCTTTGAGCTGTTTTGCAGATACTGAAACCCCCACCAGGTGGAAGAAGTTAACTGTATGCTGCCCACAAGCACGTAGACCTCAGACCAGTTGGAACAAGAAGGTTGATGATGTTGATGCCCGATTACCTCACCACCAACCAATCAGAAGAATGTCCATGAGCTGATCACATACCTCACAACCCCCCTCCCCACCCTGTCTTTAAAAACCTTTCCCTGAAAACCTTTGGGGAGTTTGGATCTTTTAAGCACTAGTTACCTGGACTCTTTACTTGATGCCCTTCAATAAACACTGCAGTTTCCTTCATCAAAACCCAGAGTCAGTAGATTGGCTTTACTGAGCGCAGGCAAGGGGACACAAGTTTGGTGAGGTAACTGAGGAATGAGCATGTGTACAGGCAAGAGGCTGCAGGGAAGCAGAAAGTAGGCTGTAGTAAGTAGAAAAAATGGAGAGTAGAAAGTGAAGTGGGAAGTGGAGTGAAGGGATTTTTTTCCACATGATCTTTTTCCTTGTAATGATCTTCCCCCCAACCACTATCACCTACCCCCATTACTTATCCATCATCCTTCCCCAAGTATAGAAACCTAGAATAAATAGTCTGAAATCCTTCCTCCTTAGGTGAATTTAGAAGATTCTTCTGCGTGGTTTCCTAACTTCTGGGTCCTGAGCACACACCATCATCAAATTTTTCAATTTTATTTGTAATTGTTGCTTGATTAATCTTCCCCTTCACTAGACAGCAGACTTTCAGATTTCTAGTCAATCTTTAGTACTTATTAAATCCTGGCACATGAGTAGATAGCTTCTTGGGAAACACAGAGAGACACACAGACCTGGTAGAAAAGGACTCCCATTTGCTGGTCCCAGTTCTACTCTTGTGTGGTTAGACATCCCACTCCATCTCTTCAGTTTCAGCTTCCTCATTCAGTGGAAGGAGAGCCTCGTACATTCTCTGTACTCTCTCTTCTAATCAAGCATCACATGCTTTTATGAAAATCCAAGGATGCTATTAAAACGCAAGATGTAGTCTCAGAATCATGCATCCAGAGAGCTCGTGTTCTCAAGTTTACACTACAAGCTGGAGACAGAGCTGGCACTAGCATCTGAGCCCTCACACTCCCAGATTAAGCCACTTCCCTCTCTGGCACTCAGCCTCTCACTAGCTTGCTTGATTCAGCAACCTTTTAAAATATCAGATTAAACTCTTGATGCATTTTAAAATAATTTTTCTAAACATTTAAAGATAGTTTAAATTCGAGGGCACTAGAACTACCTATTAAATTAGCTTATAATTTTCTCATTTATTAATATTTGTTTATATTTATTTGTTAAGTGCTCTCTAAATGTTAGGCTTGAAGCTAGCAACAGGGAATACAGGGAAGAGTAAGATAGATAAAATCTTCATATTCATACTTTTAAGGAGCTTTGAGTTAGAGGGTTGTGAAGCTTACAAAAAACCAGTGATATTCATAATGACACTCACTGTGGTGAGTATTATTCTACAGGTTACGGGTGAGAAGTGGGAGGCCAAGCTAACACAGGAATAAAGAAAACCTCTCTGAGAAGTGGGCCAGATAAAGTGAGAATGGAGATCTACTGCAATCAATCTTTATGGCTAAAATTGTAAGACTTTACCAAAATGAATAATTTTTACTTAGAAGAACATTCTAAAGAAATGAATTTTGCACAACCTCTTTCCTCTTGGAAGTTCAGAATCAACTGAGACATGTACATAGGGAGGAAAATATCAGCTTCATTGTCAGTTAAGGTCGATTAGAGTATGTGGCTTTGACCTGCAGTTCAAATCAGGCTTTCAGCTACTTTCCCCTAAGTTTCAGCTTTGGGTCCCACATGTAGAGCTTGCAGATCACATGTTTGCCCAGCTTGCTATATGGAGGTCATGATCTGCTCACCTCTATGAACCCAGAAAGGCTGAAAATGGGCACAGAAGTGAGCTTCCTGATCTGCCTTTAGAAGGTATACCTGGGCCCTTAATCAGGTGTACATCCCATGTGGATGAAGATCTAGAGAAAAGAAAGCCTCTGTTCAGCAAGTTCACTAGGCAAAAAGAGAGCCCTGTAGGGGCTGCAACAGGCATCCTCCATCCCAGTCTTGGCAGTAAGATACATAAGTCTTCCTCCTACAGAGAGGACTGAGTGAGAGGTGGAAAGAAGGGAGGATCATTCTACCTGATACTTATAAGGGGACCCATGCCTCTACCTGCAGTATGGAAGGAACACAGAGGGAGATGAGTTTCCCAATCAGATATCACATGCTCTGGAGATCCTTAGAAATTTTCATTCACTTGAGATAAGTGTCACTCATTGCACTGTCTTCATTCATTTATCAAATACTAAATCAATCCCTGAAATACACAAACTCTGATTTAGGCACAGGGGGTGCAAAGATGAATGAGATGTAGCCCATGCTTCAAGAAGCTCACACACTATAGGAAGGGAATAGACACTGATGTTTATTATAGTAAAAGTAGATCTTTGAGGAGTAAACATGGCCTAAGTATGGGCACACTCCCCCGCCTTCAGCACAAAGTTCGTTTAATTTAATGGGAGATGGCTTAGGTTATCTGTGGGGTCTCGAACAAGACTACCTGGGTTCAAATTCCAGCAGCATTCTAGCTATATGGATCACGAGGGGTAAGGCACTAACTACCCTGTTTCCTTATCTGTGACTGAAGAAAGTAAAATTAACTCTTCTATAAGGTTGTTTGAACATCAAATAAGGTAAAGCATATAAGGCTCTTGGCAAAGACCTTGTATGTTGCATGCACTCAGTGCATGTGTGACTTAAAAAAAATGAATAAAATGGAAGGGAGAAGCCCAGAGTAAATTTTATTCACAGGATAAGAACTGACCATGGCAAGTAGGAACTTGGTCTGACCACTTGCGGCTCCCCCATATTTGCCATTCTCATAGTATTCTGTCCTTTTCACTGTAATGATTACTATGAAAAGGAAGTTTTGATGGACTTGTATTTAGGAACAGTTAGGCAGTGAAAGTTGAGGATGCAGCACCCTGTTTTACAGTGCCTTTTGGGGGGAGGTTGACTCCCAGGGTCCAAAGCAAAGGTAAAAATGGAGGCCTACGCCTTCTCTTTTTGATCAATAATTATGTCTTAATTTAGTAAACATCCCAATGTTGCATTGATTTCATTTGACTTGTTCAGTTGTAGATTTGATGTCAGTAATTTCCTTGCTCATTTTCATTGTTTGGATTAATAATTAAATCTTCTTTACCTCAAGAATTTGGAATGCAATAGTCATTAATTTTATGTGATTCCTATCAAAAGAAGTTTATTCATTTTTATTATTTCTAGTTCTAAGCAGACTCTCTTTTTGAAAAATTTTACTTTTCAGCTGTTTTCTTCTCTGAGTTATATTTTCATTCTTTTGGATTGCATTAAAAACTCAATTTGTACTCATTCAAAACAGTTTAAAGGGTTGAAAAGTAAAACACAATTGAATTCAGTGTCTATAAAGTTTTAATACATTTTCATCAAAATGTTATTAAAATAAATGTAAAAAATCAAAAGATGAACATTATTTTTATTTTTCAAAGTTTTCTCCTAAAATACTCAAATGTTATTATATTGTTATTAAAAGTAAAATAAAATTTCAAATTATATTGTATATCAAAATATCAAAAACTAAATTTACATTATTTAAATAAAACTGAAATATTTTGACTGTCAGTTTAAATAAATCTTACTCTTTTTTTCCTTTTTAGTGATAATGCTATTTACTATTCTAGTATGTAATGTCCATCTAGTTACCAATGTAAAGAATCAGTATCATGCTTCATGCCTGTTACATCTACAGTACAAACATATAAAACTTTCAGAGCAAAATAAATTTCTTAATATAGGAAAATGTTTCTTAGCTGTCTTGAAGAACTGATGTGACTACCTCACCAACTCATGTCTACCTCTGGAACCATGAGATTGTATATGAACACAAGGCAAGAAAATGGATGCTTTCTACTACTTTGTCATGCTCAAATCTATAGCATTTGTACTTTCTGCAAGGAAAGATTTCACAAGTTAATCAATTTTTCTGTTCTCTTGCTTAGGTTGCTCTTGCTGCTCAAATTCTGCAGCATCCATCTCTGAGTTGGCAGTAGCACACCTGCACATCTTCATTGTATTCAGATGCACTTATCTTTTGTTTTGATGACCCAGGACAAGAGATGTGGAGAAGCATTTTCCAGGGACTTGAATGTTCCCAGGAGTGGAGGTTCAGGGTGAGGGATCATGGTGTGTCAGAGCCGAGAGCTGGATGTCTAGAAGCAGAGGTGATGGTGATGTTTTATTTTTTAATAAATGCACTTTCTAATGTGTGTGTAATATGGAACACCTTCTAAGCATGGGGCCCAGGAGAGACCCCTAGTTGTCTACATCTAAGGGTACTGCTACACAGGTACAGGTTGGATAGTGACTATACTCAAGATGAAGCAAGTGTTCATCTTCAATTTCATCCTGAGTGCAGCCGAGAAGGAAAGAAGGAAGAAAAACTGTGGAGAGCCAACCTGTTTTTGAGAAGTGGCCTCAGTAATATTTGATATGAATATCAAAATATCTTCATGACTCCACCTAACTGTGGTTTCTGGTTAAAATAATGCCAGAGAAGCTACCTTACCCAAACACACACACACACACACACACACACACACACACACACACACACACTCTGCAGGATTTACATCCCTACCTTGCTTGTGAATCAATTGGATTCTGCTGCATAAAAGGCAGAAGAACTATCCCTTATTCCCTTGTACCCTAATCTACACAGAACATTAAAGTACCTGCAAAGAACCCATTCCAAACCCATCACTAACAACATCCCCTTGGAGGCTGCTTGAGTCATCAGTGTCTCAGATCACTGTATTTTAGAGACCTTCAAATTATTAGGATGATTTACCAGGTCATTATGGTACTGCTTGGAATTGCTAAACAATGAAGATTACTTGCTTTCTGCCACTGAGAACTATTCAGTCAGATTTTCCAGGCTGCTCCTAGAAAAGACACTAGTCTGGCAATCAGGGGCTCTGGGTCATGAGTCTCATTCAGACCTACAGTCTGTGCGCCTTCCAGCCAGAGGTGCCACCCTGTCCCATACAATCAATAGTCAATCAGAGAGGACACCCTGACCAGGACTCTTTTATTCATCTCTCACTGAAAAAATATTTATGAAACTCTTTCCATGTGCCCAGCACATTTCTTGTTGCAGGTGAACAAACCAAATCCCTGCCCTCATGGAACTTACATTCTACTGAGATAGTTGACAATGGACAATTATCAGTATAAATCTACACTATGCCAGATAATAATGAAAATAACTAAGGGCCAGGGTAATGGGATATGCTTGGTGGAATTTGCTATTTAGGTCAGTTTTGCAGGGAAGGTCTTTCTGCTAATGTTATACTTAACCCGAGTGGAGTTGAATGAATAGGTCATGAATATACCTGGGGCAAACACATTTTGGGCAGAGGAACTGCTAGTAAAAAGACACTATGTTCTAGGGTATCTAACATATCAAAAGACAAGCATGGAGGACAGGGTGGCAGAAGCGGTGTAAGTAAGGTGGGGGCAGTGGGGACTAAGGTCTGAGAGGTAAGGGGTCCAAGTCAATGTGAAGACTTTTGCTCTGAGTGAGATGTAATTCATTGGAAGGTGACATGATTTATTTATTGAATGAGTCACTCTTGTCGCTACACAAAGAACCCCAAGGAGCAGGAGTAGAAGCAGAGAGAGCAAGTAAGAGGCTGCTACCACAACAATCCAGACAAGAGATGATATTAATAGGGACCACTTACTTAGCAGTTATCAGGGGTTAGGGTATGGACATCCTGATGGAATATTTTCAATAGTTCCATCATCACAGCTCCCATTTGTCAAACACAGTATGCTAGCTTCAGGTCTAAGCTCTTTATGTAAATAACCTCAAACAACTTGCACAGCTACTTTATAAATTAGTCACTATTATTCTCTACAATCTACAATTGTGGAAATCAAGATTTAGAGAATTCAGATGGTTTTGTTCATGGTCATATCTGGCCAGTGCATGAGGTTTGCCTGACTCCATAGGCTATGAGACCAACAACTGGACTTCCCTGCCTTTCTCCCTTCTTATCATTCTAATATTTACTCAGGACCTTTTGCATCTTTGCTTTTTAATCTTTGGCTCTGTGTTTGTCCTTTGAACTTGAGAACACACTTGGCTTTAAATGTTACTTCCTGCAAGGACTTTTCTCTTGCCTTTTTCTTTCTCCTTCAGTTCTTATTCTGTGTTTTCTATATTATATCATATCATATATCATACATTATATCATATCCAGTTATATGTGCTATAGACTGAATTATGTTGCTCCAAATTCACATTTTGAAGCCTTAACCCCCAACACAATGGCATTTGGAGATGCGGTCTCTGAGAGATAATTAGATTTAGGTAAGCCCATGAAATGGTACTCCCATGATGGGATTAGTGGCATTATGAGGAGACACACTAGAGTGCTTGCTCTCTCTTTACCATGTGAGGATGCAGTGAGAAGACAGCCACCTGCAAACTGGGAAGAGATCCCTAACCAGACCCAACCATGCTGGTACCCAGTCTTGGACTTTCAGCCTCCAGAACTGTGAGAAAATGAGTTTCTGTTGTTTAAGCCACCCAGTCTACATTATTTTGTTGTGGCAGATCAAGCAGACTAAGAAAATATGTGTTATATAATATCACATATAACATAGTTATACATGATGTGTTATATAATAATATATCATACTACCTTTATTTTTTGTTAGCGTATTCCTTTTTTTGTCTGCCTGCTTCATCATTTATCCCTAGAAACTTGCATATTATCTAGCACAGTAATATTTGGTGGATGCATAAATAAATGAATGAATCTAATTCCAGCCCCCCTGAATAACCACCACTGTTAGTTAGTGGATTCTCCAACTTGGCTCCAGTCTGTTGGATCAGTGTCTATAAGGAACCTTCCTTTGGGTCCGGTGCAAGATCCAGCCCATTGGCTTCTCAGTTCAACCAATGCATTTAGTCCATCAACATTTTCTAAGCTCAATCCCAGGTCTTCAACTATCTCTACCAAGGATCTTGGGCAAGTCATTTCCCTCCTGAACTTTAGCTGCCACCTCAAGACTGAGTGTGATTCTGGACCCAATAAAAATCATCATCTAAGGCAAAATGGAAATTGCAAAGAGAAGGATGCATCAGAAAATCTTCCGAGAGGGTAATTCATCTGGGGAATAAAGTGGTAAGACTCCACGTCCAGAGCTGTGGGCTGTGGGGACAGAGAAGGCTGCCTGATTGCCTCTAGCTGCTGAGCTCCAAGTCTGGGAAACTTGTCAAACCCAGAGCTGTGTTTTGCAATCTCTTTCAACAGGATGCTCATATAGAGGCACTCTGGATCGATTCATGGTGCTAAAGGTGCTTGCATCCTTTCCGGAGGGGCATTGCCCCTGAATATTTAACAAGGCAGGTAGTAGTCCTAATTGAGGGGGGTAGTGGAATTAAGTTGGGTGGTTTGGGGCAGCCACGGCCTGGATTATAAAACTGAAAAGAAAAGATGGACAATTTTTATTGATTCCTGGCCAATTTTGTCTTATTTTATTTGCTGCTTTAAATCTGTGTACTTTGCTCCCAGTGGCTTCCTGTCCAGATAACAGAAAAACACTTTCTGTAAGTGGTTAACTTGGCAGGTTTTCATTTGTACCTGGGCTGCCAAGAGCCACTTAAAACTCTCATCCTGTAGGTTTACAGTTCTTTATATATACAGGATTAATTTGTTCATCCATCCATCCATTCATCCATCCATTCATTCAGTCAGTCAGCTTTGATTGAGTTCTATGTGCATGAAAAAAATGCTTGCTCTTGGCAAAAAAAAAAAAAAGTAAAAATTTTTCTGCTCTGAAGAACTCCCAGTCTAATAGAATGGATATATAAGGCAGGATACATTGGTAATATATTGTGTGATGTCTTAGGATGAGGGATGTGCAGAGCCCTCTAGAAAGAATGGACACAATTCAGCCTGGCTTGGCTTGGCTGTCAAATAAGTCATTTCAGCATATGTGTCTCTGGGTTGATCTCCACTATTTTTATCTCAACACTCAGTAGTCAAATAGGCAAATCATTGAATATCTTGGGGATTCTGTTTCCTAAACTGAATTGGTTAGACTAGGCTTTAATAGGTTCTCCAGCATCCACACAAAACTACCTTCTAGGAGTCTAGCCTTTTCTTTGCCTGGGAGGTGGTGTTTCAGGGTGGCTAAGATACTTTCTTTGGAATCAGACAGCTTGGATACAAATTCTGAATCCACTCCAAACTGGTTCTATCCCTTAGGAAAACTACTTAAATTCTATGAGCCTAAATTTCTTGTGTGTAAAATGGTGCTTTATAGCAGCAACGCCTTCACCAGTTACCTGGCAAATTGCATTTAATTAATACCATCTATAACTGTGAAAACATTAGAAGCTCCATGAAAACCTATTGCATTTGAAAGAAAAGTCTCTGGTATACATTGGTATATACAAAATGTGCTAGTCAAAATATGGAATTGGGTCTATAGCTTTCAACCACAGACAATTTTGTTCCAGAGGGAATATTCAGCAAAGTAAGGAGACAGTTTTGGTTTTCACAATTTGGTTAGTGGGATGTTAGTGACTTAGTGGGTAGAAGCCAGATATGCTGATAAACACCCTACAACATACAGGGTAGTATCCAAAATAAAGAATCATTTGACCCAAAATGTTAATGAAGTAGAGGTTAAAAACCCTTGGATTAGCTAAAGGCATCAGCTTAGGACGACAGGGGACATTTTAACATCAAGAGCTACTTTAATTGCTTCAACGCATAGTTGATGTTTATTCATTGATTCAATACTTACCTATTTAATAAAAATTGAGCACATTCTCCTGACTCTGCCCTGGGCTTTCAGGAAACTGATCCTGTAGCAGGCAAAAGAGTGATCTGTGGGGCACCTGACATTAGGAGGGAGATTGAGCATGATATCTTTGAATTATTTTAAGGGAAAAATGAAGACCTAGCCTGGAGTTAAAGGAGATTCTCTGAAGTTTTGGGAAAGCTGTAAGCGGACATGACAAAAGGACAGTTAGGATCAGAGATTCTTACGGTCATTGTGATATGGGAGAACTCCTGGGAAGCTTCTATGACTTGACTACAGCTCTTGTTTATTCAGACCCTATCTCAACTGCTCCTATACACCCTATATGAAGCCATAATGAAATCCCTCCCCAATTCTCTTAATGAGCTATGGATTCATGCTACTCTCTCTATCTGAAGTACCTTCTGCCACTCTTGTCCACCAAATAGGAGTGAAGCATTTTTACGATGTCACCTGTATCATTTTCTCTGACTCTTCAGCACAGAAAGTTTATAACTTCATCTCCCCTCCATGATACCCTGACTAGATATCCAGCATGTTCCTGTAGCCCTGTAATGTGCAATCTGGCCTGCTTGCTGTTCTTTACTGTGCTGTGAGCCAGGGATCTTGCCCTATACCATCTTTGTTTCTCAGGTGCCTCACACAGTTCTGGCATGAACTGGAGGCTCTGTAAATATTATTTGAATTAATTAAAGTTGTTGAAACCATTTCTCCTTCTAAACTCTTGTCTTTTGCAAGCTGGAAAGAAACTTGCTGGTATGGAAGACGAGATGACAAAGGAACAAACTAAAATAGATATAGCTTTGCACTGATGCACCCACTCATCACATTGGAGATTAGTTCCCTCACCACATGGATGACCTCCAAGGCCCCTGTGGTGGTTGTTAGATTTGTTAGGTTCTCATTGGTTTAGCAAAATAGGAGCAAGCTACACTCACATAACAAGCATTTATCCATTCATCTGTTTATTCATTCATTCTTCATAATATCTATGCAGGTACGGTGCCAGTGATGGGGAATATTTTGATATATGAAGCACACATGGCACTTGCCTTCAGAGTACATGGTTTCCTGGGGAAGGCTGACACAATTACATGAGTAACTGGATCCTCTGAGAAGTACAATGAAGGCAAAGTACTGAGAGCTATAATGTGATGGCTTTGTGATATATCAGCTTGGCTAGGCTGTACTACATTCCCCAGAATTCCTCTTTTGTTGTGTATTTCCAGTTAGGTTGGGCTATAATGAATACACTCTCAGGAGAATGAGAGAGTAGAAAGGGAGGCTGTACCCATTTTGTAGCTTTTCCCAGCTATTCAATCAAATACTAATCTTATTGCTTCTGTGTAAGGATTTTATCAATGTAATCTAAAGTTCCGAATTAGTTGATGATTTTTAGTTAATCAAAATAGAGATTATTGTGGGTGGGTGTGACTTCCTCAGGTAGAAGCCTTTTAAAAAGAGACTGGGGTCTTCTTGATAATCAGATACTCCACGCATCATGTGGGTTTATCTTCCTTTCTTAACTGCCTGCCTAGGCTTGCTTAGCCTGTCCCTACAATGATGGAAACCAATTCTGTGTGTGTGTGTGTATGTGTGTGCATGTATGCATATATGCACAACTCCCATATATATGATTGTATACATGTATATGACATGTACAATACACATATGTATATATATGTATATGTCTATGTGCATGCATACATGTGTGTATACATATGGTTGAAGCCTGCCTAATACCGATGAACATGCATTATAGTTCAACAGATCATAGAAGGCCTCCTGGAGGAAATGAGTTGAAATATGAAGGATGATCAGGAATAAGAATAAGGTAGAAGGAAACACTGTGTGGTCTGGGCCAGAGCAGGTGTGTCTGGGATGGAATGGGAGTAAGTGAGGCTGGAGATTTTGACAGAAGGAAACATTGGGACTCCATAAAATTATAGTGGTTCCTATTTTGGTGGTTTGTTTTGATAAGACTGCACAAGGAATTAAGAGAGACAAGAATTTAGTTTCAGCAACTGTACAAGTGCCACAGAGAACTGGGCATGACTATTCAGAATACAACTGAGGTTCTAATAGTCTAATAAACATAAATTAGTTACCCCATTTCTGCTACTTGTTACCTGCTACTTCTTCCTAGTATGTTATTTATCAGCATCTCCACCACTCAAGACTTCTGTTTTCTGTATTTCTTTAGGTATTTCTCTACAACTTCCTATTTTTACCATAAAGATCAACAGATGATATAATTCCTGGTCATTGATTTGTCGATCTCTACTGGTTGTGATGAGAAAACAGCAATTTTGAGTTGCTGCCTCGGCATTTAAATGTATGACAACCCTGCTCACACCCAGAGTGTGGCATTTAGATAAGGACCTAAGCTTAGTATTCCTGCCCAAAGTTCCTGTTTTGGGATTCCCAGGGCACCTTTTAAAATAACCACTTAGACTTGAGCCTGTGAAAAGTTAGTGACTTTTGCCCCAACCACCCTGTAAGTAATAGATACTTTCTACCCTGCTTTCTATCTGCTGCTTGCTTGCTCTTGACCTGGGGCGGAGGACTGCCCTTCCTCTGGCTCACTGTACCCCTCCACTCCCCATTTCTGGTACCTGGAAGTAATAACTCTTGTGACTTTACTTCCTGTACATGAGTGTATTGAAACTGTACCTTTTATCCAAGTGGCCCCAGGGTTTTCATTTCCCCAAAATAGGAGCTTGGATCCTGAGGGAGCTCTCTGCCAACCCTACTGGGGTGGCTTGTGCCTGTTCATTCAGGAGATCATAATTTGCATATCCTTAATTTATCACACCAGCTACGCGGACACAGAACACATGGGTTTAGGACTATTTTGGATAAAAGCCTTGTTTCAGCTACCTCTCTTGCAATTCACCAGAGTCATGCAAATTGTCTTGCTGAAAGTGTTAGGGAGAAACAAAGTTAACCTGAAGACCATATTGGAGCAGATTGGCCAGTGACATGACCGGGTCTCTCCTTGCTCAATGTGAGTTCATTGTCAGCATCTGGTCTCAGCCCCACTAAATCACAAATGCTTCATCAAGACTTGCTCCTGGGCTTCCCTGGTGGCGCAGTGGTTGAGAGTCTGCCTGCCAATGCAGGGGACACAGATTCGTGCCCTGGTCTGGGAAGATCCCACATGCCGCGGAGCAACTAGGCCCGTGAGCCACAACTACTGAGTCTGCGCGTCTGGAGCCTGTGCTCCACAACAGGAGAGGCCGCGATAGTGAGAGGCCCGCGCACCGCGATGAAGAATGGCCCCCGCTTGCCGCAACTAGAGAAAGCCCTCGCACAGAAACGAAGACCCAACACAGCCAAAAATAAATAATAAATAAATAATAAATAAATTTTTTAAAAAAAGAAATACTTCATGAAATATTAAAAAAAAAAAAAAAAAAAAAAAAGACTTGCTCCTATCCAGATTTTAAATGAGAACTTCTATGCAAAAAAACCCCCCATATTCTTGGTGTGCTTATGTCAGCAACTATTCAGGGTTCATTTTTGTTGAAATAGTATTCAGCAGAAATAAAACCTTTAAAAAAGAAATTGTGGCTGGATGGGATATTTATACACCTTTATTCTGGTTTTAATGTTAAAGATTAACTTAGAGAGTTACTCACTTTAGATAACTGTCAATAAGGAAATCTTCAGCTCTTTACCTTGGGACTTATGAAACCCATATATAAAGGCTTTTATTTAAAAAGTAGGTACTCTGGAAAGAAAGTGTTATAACTTTTGGTATTTGATTAGTTAATAATCAATACGTAATCAATATATAATCATAAGTGTTAACCAATAGAAACGTTTCATTTCTAGATCATTAGAAACAGCTGAAAACCCTTTACTAAGATGTTTTCTTTATGATGTCATGTTCTACTTCTCCTTGGGAGGAGGGAAAAAGGGTTCAATTTTTTTTTCTATGCATTTTTGTATAAGGACACTTAATCCTTAGAATTTTTGTGCAGAATATTCCAATTGTTCTATTACTGAAATGTTCTCTCCAACCATTCCTTTCCCAATTGCTCCCAGTAAATATGAGTTTCTTATTTTATTCACTTTTCTGAAAATTGTGTCTCTCTTGATTGTTCACCGCTCTGGCTCTCTGGTCTCTTCCTTGATCCTGTGAAGGTGTGGAAGTTTTAAGTCCATTTTGGGAAACAGTCATATCCTCATTGGGGTCCATGTTGAAACAGGGATTTCATTTTCCTTCCTATGTAACACTATTGAATATTTTCTTAGGCTATAGAAAAGTGGAGTTTTATTTATTGTAGAGTTTGACTAGAGAGTATAGAAAGGGACCAGTGTGGGCTTTACCCATAAGAAATAGTTTGCATAGTTCAAGTTTCAGCATTCGAAAGGGTTAGTATGGAAGAGCTTGGTTAACCAACAATCAAGAAATTTCTCTTTCGTGTTTTGCCAATTGCAGAGCCAACAAAGGATCCTTTCCCCTGAAAAAGTATGTTTCAGCCACAACCTTGCAGACCCAGAAGAGCCACAGTGTGAATGAACAAAACAATCTTTTTCTGGAAATGGCAATAATAATGGTGTTACCATATATGTCCCACATACTGTAAAAGCATGTTCAAATCATAATACTGTCTTAATTAATAGAAGAGCATTTCTGTAAGTAAAATGTGCAGTATATGGTTATGACACTATTCAGAGTTTTTAAGTAACTGTATCTCTCTGCTCTAAGGTATGGGCTTCAGGAATGATCAGCTTTCAGATTGTATGCTGTATTTCAGAATTTGTGTCTACCAAATCAATATTTACATCATTGTCTTAGCTGTACTTTCTTGGTGACTAAATGACCTTTGGATCATGCACCCTAGTTTGTATTTGCGCAGTATGAAGAGATTGAACCAAAGGGTAGTGAAGATTCTTCCAGCTCTGAAATTCATGATAATCCTGAACAACACTGGGGTTTTTTTAAAAATGAAACAGAATATAAAAAATAGATAAACAAAAATCATTCTTACTGATCCCCAATAGAAAGCCCTATAGACATCATTATTAACAACTATATTTTATTGAGAGTTTGATAAGAACTGAACTAAACTTCTTACAACCGTACATTCATTAAATTCTCGAACCAACTCTGATCCCTATTTGACAGCTGAGTCAACTGACATTCACTGATAATGCGTGCTTGAGGTCGCATGGCTAGAAGGTGTAAGAGTTTGAACTGGAACCTAAGACTCTTTGACACTAAAGACTTTGCTCTTTGACAACAATATCTACAGTCCCCTTGCCTTTGATCTCTTGTTAAGTTAAGTGTCCTGTGGCTGTGTAACACCTGCACAAATTTGAAACATGGTGGTCCTCCCTTAAAGAAATTAAAATTTTATAACAGTGTGAAAATGTTGTATGTGGAGGCATCTAGAAGTCCTTCCATTTGTCATCCTGCCTTGCTTCTTTTCTGTGTTTATGACACTTTTTAGTCAGACCTTATAAATAGCGATAGGGATCAATTTTAGAAAGGCAATGGCTTGGGCTGCTGAACACAGAAATTCATCCTACCATGTTTTTGCAGTTTGTTTGAAAGTCTCTGTGTCCCCCTGGAAATGGTGGTTAAAGAAAAAATGTATACACTCAGATATGTGTAATTTCATTATGGGTTATCCAAGGGCCATTGAGAGACTTTCATTGTTTCCTTTGCATCACCTTGTCTGTATTTTATACTTGTAGGAGGTTAGGGTGGGGAGAAAACTGACCTCATTTGCAAGATTGCTGAAACTCACCTTCATAATTATTACTGATGGAAGTAAAAGCAAAGGTTAGTGAAGCTATGAAAGCTGCTTGTCTGAATGTAACTGCTGATTCAGTGACCAACAGATGGTAGAAAAGAAAGGGGTATCAGTTATGTTCAAGATCATTAAAAGGTCCTTATTTAAAGTCTTTGAGGGTGGAATTAAAAACCAAACCAAACAGACAGATACCATATCATATCACTTATATGTGGAATCTAAAATATGACACAAATGAACCTATCTATGAAACAGAAACAAAATCAGGGACATAGAGAACAGACTGGTCGTTGCCAAAGGGCGGGGGGTGGGAGAGAGTAGGAGTGGAGTTTGGGATTAGCAGACGTAAACTGGTATTTATAGAATGGATAAACAACAAGTTCCTACTGTATAGCACAGAGAATTATATTCAATATCCTGTGGTAAACCATAATGGAAAAGAATATGAAAAAGAATGTATATATACGTATAACTGAGTCACTTTGCTGTACAGCAGTAATTAACACAACATTGTAATTCAACTATACTTCAATAAAAAATAAATTAAAAAACAAACAAACAAAATAGAACAAAAAAACCCCCCAAAACCAAAAACAAACAATAAGACGTAGAACTACTGACCCAGGTTCCAGAAGCCTCAGTCCCTTTAACACTGCTAAGGATAACATAGAGATCTTAAGGTAGCCATTAGATGTCAAGTCATGGTTCCCAAAACTTTGTTCCATATGTTTCACACAGGTTTGATATTAAAAGCCCCAGGGGAAGTGTAAGCAAACGGTGACTATAATAGTATAAAATGGAAAACAAAATTATCCTTAGACTTGAAAAAGTGAAGTAACTTACCTACCATTTTGGCTGTGTGAACTTGGGAAAATCATTTGGTGTCTGTAAGCCTTGCATTTCTCATTTGTAAAATGGGAATATGAAAGACCTGTGTTGAAAGGTAACTATGTGGATTTAGGGAAACAATGCGAGTAAATAAGATTCCTATTTTAGATGCTGCATTTGAAAGAGGTGGAGGTGGCCTGACCGCTTGTATTAACCATTTCTTTTATTTTCTGTATTCTGATGCTTTGACATCTGGGGCTTTGCTGACTCTGGAAGGACTGTCTCTCCCAGGGCTAGTCAATTCCTAGAGATAGTTAACAACTGGCCGCACAAGCGCACTTTTCAAATGCAAACCAACCAATCTAGAGTCCACCCACCAACCATCTCCTTTATTGGGCTCTCATACTTTGGGTCACTAATCACCTGCTTTAATCACTCCAGGTACCAGACAACTGGTCAGGCACCAGAGGAGGCATGGCCCCTATGCTCCAGAGCCTGCTGAAATTATTCAAACTGGTCAGTTCTAAACTTGTCTGCCTTGACTCACCCATTCCTTGCTAAGGGATAACAGTAAAGGCTCTTGTCCACAGTTTCTCCCTCTCTGCTGCTTCTTGACCAAACTCAGCGCTTCTCCATGGGCCCCCCTACCTGGCATGGCATGCCCCTTTCTTCTTGGGATTTGTGAGTATAAAAACTCTGTGGTTTTTTTGTTTGTTTGTTTTGGTTGTTACTGTTATCCTTTTTATATTAATTGATATTGGAGTATAGTTGATTTACAATATTGTGTTAGTTTCTGCTGTACCACAAAATGAATCACTTATACATATACATATATCCCCTCTTTTTTAGATTCCCTTCCCATCTAGGTCACCACAGAGCACTGAGTAGAGTTCCTTGTGCTATAGAGTAGGTTTTCATTAGTTATCTATTTTATATATAGTACTGTATATATGTCAGTCTCAATCTCCCAATTCATCCCACCCCCTCTCCCTGCCCTTGGTAACCATAGGTTTGTTTTCTACATCTGTGACTCTATTTCTACTTTGCAAATAATTTCTTCTGTACCATTTTTCTAGATTCCACATATAAGCGATATTATACAATGTTTGTCTTTCTCTTTCTGACTTACTTCACCCTGTATGACAATCTCTAGGCCCATCCATGTCACTGCAAATGGCATTATTTCGTTCCTTTTTATGGCTGAGTAATATTCCATTGTATATATGTACTACATCTTCTTTATTCATTCCTCTGTCGATGGACATTTAGGTTGCTTACATGTCCTGGCTATTGTAAATAGTGCTGCAGTGAACAATGGGGTGCATGTGTCTTTTCAAATTATGGTTTTCTCTAGGTATACGCCCAGGAATAGATTGCTGGATCATATGGTAGCTCTATTTTTAGTTTTTTAAGGAACCTCCATACTGAAAAACTCTTTTTGATGATATTCATCTCCCAATCTGTTGACCTTAACATACCTGAATAATAATAAAACCTATATTAAAACACTGCTTAGTCCCCCTGCCTCTCAGCATCCACCATCACAAAACCACCATAAGCCCAGTTTGAAACCACAAAGTGAATGTACAGTACTGGGCAGAAGCAAGGACCCACAGTAGGCCCAGAGAATGGAGGAGTTGTGTCTTCCTTGCCTTTTCCCTCCCAACTTGCCAAAATCACTGTGGCTAAAGGAATCTATTTCTCTTTACCTTTCTTTTTATTCATACATACTATTATTTCCAACGGGTGTCTCATAGACAGGCCAATATATCCTGCTATAAAATCATGTTCTTCTGGTCATTTTATTCTGTGACTTTATATGTGTCAATGTGAAACTTAAAATAACCTGCTATAGAGGCAAAGTTCTCATTTCTTGCAATGTTCTGCCAGCCAAAGTGGTCCCTATGTATGCCTCTTCTGAGAGGAGCTCATTTAATCCAAGACTGGCAATCCAATTCAGCAGTCTTGAGGGTCACGGCAATGAGGTGCTGGCAGGACTTATGTAGTGAGCATTTAGCTCTGTCGACTTTTCTTATCACCTGTTTCCCTCCCTTCCCTGGCACATACCATTTTAGAAGAATCATTCATTCACTTTTATAAGTCATGCTTCTGTGCCGGACACTGTGCCCAGTACTAAAGACATAGATACAAATGAGTTAAAATCATTGCAATCCAGATGAGTTGCTCCAATTTTTGTTCAAAATGAATAGCTGTGCACACAAACATCCCCCTATTTCAATTCCTAAATACTAAAACCTGCGTTTGATACTATGTGGGATCACGTTAGACAATCTAGAAGATCATCCACTGTCTATTAAGGGGAGAAAGGAAAGGACGTACAACATACGATATGAGGTAGGAGGTAAGGACCATGAGAAAAATAAAAACTAAGTATAGAGGATATTGGAAAGAATATAGTATATATTTTTGGGAAGCAGGGAATATCAAGAGAAAAAAGGCTCTATGAAGGAAGTTGCATTACAAATGATGTGATTTCAAAGTTATGAAAGAAAACTGGAGAAGTTTTTAGAATAGTGAAGAGGACACAAATAAAAACATAATGTTATGGGTTGACCTGTGTCCCTCCTTCCCCTAATACAAATGTTCAATCCTTTAACACCCAGGACCTCAGAATGTGTCCTTATTTGGAGATGGGGTCTTTACAAAGGTAATCAAGTTAAAGTGAGGGCACTTGTGTGGAAGTCAAATATGACTTGTGTCCTTATAAAAAGGGGAAGTTTGAGCAAAGAGACAATGCACAGAGGAAAGACAATGCGAAGAGACACAAGGAGAAGATGGCCATCTACAAGCCATGTATAGAGGACTGTAACACATGATTCCCTCACAGCCCTCAGAAGAAACCAACCCTGCTGACACCTTGATTATGGACTTCTAGCCTTCAGAACTGAGACAGTACATTTCTGTAGTTTAAGCCACCCAGTCTGTGCTAGTTTTTAATGATAGCCTTAGCAAAGTAATACACATGGAGATTGGGAAGTATGGATTGAGAGGAGGCAAGTAGAGTGTGGAACATGTAAAGAGGACAATATGAATAAGGCTGAAGAGACAGGTTGGGGCCATATTAGGACAACTGGAGAGGAATAGTTTGCATTTAATTCAGTGGGCACATGATATTTAAGGAACATTTTTGCTCAGGAAAGAGGCATACTAGGAGGAGGTTCTAGAGTTAGAGCTATGGCAATGCTTGAAATTACTACTCAGCGTTCTTGCTACAAGTGTAAGGGGGTTATTGAGGATTCTACTCAATTATTGTCTTAGTCAGGTTGGGCTATCATATCAAAATACCGTGGACTCAGTTCTAGAGGCTAGAAGCCTAAGACCAAGGTGCCAGCATAGCTGGTTTCTATGAGAACTCTCTTTCTAGCTTGGAGATTGCTACCTTCTTTCTGGGTCCTCATATGGCAAGGAGAGAGAGAGTGCTCAGAATCTCTTCTTATGAGGGCATTAATCCCATCATGAGGACCGCACCCTCCTGACCTCATTTAAACCCAATTATCCCCAAAAGTCCTATCTCCAAATCTACACTGGGAGTTAGGGCTTCGATCCTTTAATTTTTGGAGGACTCAAGTCAGCCCATAGCAGTTATATACAATCATAAAAAGGCATTATATATTTCTAGTCATTGATTTAACTGTGTTATATTAAATTATCCTTCCTATTATGATCTCCAGGATATATTATTTAAGAAAAAGTATGAACTGGAAAAAGATGCACACAGACACTAACTTTCATTTTAGAAAAGTGTATCTTAAAGTCAGTTTATAACAGTTTATTTAAAACAATGGAGAAATGGAAGGATAAACTGTAAATTGAAAAAAAAGTTTACCCACATTTTTGATAAAGCATCTTATCATTACAAGAAGCAAGGGATATTAGAATGTCTGGGATTACATGGGAGAGAGAGGAATAGGGTGGAGGACACTCTATGAGGAGTTAGGCTTCTTCTAAATAGCTTTGATCTTGAAGCTAAGTAATATTTTATATAGTTACACAATGAAGTGATATTTAATTAATCAATTCCTAATAATTTAAAATAAAACACATTAGATAAATGCAACTGTATATACAGTGGTGGAAAACCATACAGAAATAAAAGAAATATGTATATATATCTAGCATGTACATGTACTACAGTGTATGGCTATGTGTGTGTGTATATATATATATATACACTATACACTAGACAGGTAACCCCTATTCTAACTTAAACCACCCCTTTTTTTGCAAATTAGTATGTATAGGACTTGAGCATTCAAAACACTCAAGGAAACGCAAAGGCAGAAATTTTATTTGTTTTGTTCATTACTCTGTCCTCATTGCCTAGAATATTACCTGGAAATTATTAGGTGCTCAATTACTGTCTGTTAAATGAATGACTGAATGAATTAATAAATGACTCATATTTAGTTAAGTACAATGTTGAGATTTGTCCCCAGTTTTCTGCTTTCCAACCTAGCTTAATTGCCACCTTACCACCACGTTAAATGCTGTTGATTGTCTGACCTATATACCCTTGGCTCAACTGAGTTTACACATCAAAGATAGTTTCCAGCCTGCTCTCAGCTTCCCACCTCAAGCCTTCTTTTTTTTCTCTCTTCTTTGCCTGATAGCTTTCTTCTGTGGGAAAGAAGGCACAACCCAGAAGTGCGTAGCCACAGGAATGCCCCAGGAACAACCTTCAAATAACGGCAATGGGAGCCAGTGGGTAAATGCTACAGACTTTCCACCTTCTGGTGAGGCAGTTCTAAAGTGTGTTTCAAGTGATGGCGCAGGGGAGAACTGAACCCAGTTTTCCACAACAGTTAGATATTTAGGGAAGTTTTAGGGAAGCTTATTTAAACACAGTCTTGCCTTATCCTTGCAACTTATGTGATCACAACTTTCTATAGTGGAAAAATACAGCTGTTCCAAAATCTTATATACTTTTACAACTCACAAGCCCTTGTGAAGTACATACTATTATTCTTAACTTGGAGATGAGGAACTGAAGCTCAGTGAGGTTAACTAATTTATCCAGTATAATACCTACAGATAGTATTGGGGTCAGGATTTCCACCCAGATCTGTCAAAACATAGATGCCACATGCTTTTAGCTATAAAAGTGGTACTTTTCTGCATTTCTGGGCTAAGGTGGTTAAAAAAACCTCAATTAAATTCTTGGTTCAATAGGTGATTTAAGAATCTCAATTTCATCCAGTTCATTAGCAGCATCTTATTTTTCAGCATTCTGGTGCTTGCACTGAAGAAAAGATTTATGTCCTATAAGTCACTGCTTCTTGTCTTTTCACCATTCCTCTTAAGTTCTTAAAGGGCAAGATGATGGAAAATGAAAAAAAATAGAGAAAAAAGAAATAGAGAAAGATAAAATCAAGTCTTTTAACAGTTTCAAACCTCAAAGCTATTTTGAAGATAAATGGCATACTAAAGGGATAAAGTTAATCTTGAACTTAAGACAGGCCCCTGGATGGGTTTTCTGCTTGTTTTTTTTTTTTACTTATTTGATTCTGACCTGACAGTATTTGCACTATCAGACACATTTTCAAATCTATGATCACACTGGCATTAACCATGTGTGCCCGATTTTTGTTCTAGAGTAGTATTAAAATATTAACACAGTAACCAGGGATCCCACTGTAGAAGAATCAGAAGTG
Organism: Balaenoptera acutorostrata; assembly: GCF_949987535.1. Taxonomy (NCBI): domain Eukaryota; kingdom Metazoa; phylum Chordata; class Mammalia; order Artiodactyla; family Balaenopteridae; genus Balaenoptera; species Balaenoptera acutorostrata. Next base: position 102,058,719 of record NC_080068.1, on the reverse strand, counting down.
ATCAAAGAGGGAGAAGGTAAGAAGTAAACTGGAGGAAAATTTTCTCCAGGGAAAGATGTGAGAACCCTGTTGTCTGTGTAAATGGAACTGGGATGCTTGGATCCATATTAATGCTTGGGTCCATTTTGTTAATCATGTCAACGCTCTTTGGGATTAGGAAGCAGGCAAGGCCTAGGGAAAGGCAGGTTTTATCAATCATTTCCATTTTAAACTGGAAGCATAGTTCTCCCACCTACTCCTTTTAATTGGAGCCCCTTTCCCTTTACCCACAGTAGCTGTTGTAAAACTTACCCTCTCCAAGCCTTCTTTCCTCTCCTGAGCTTCTTCATGCATGCTTGGCAAATTAGGGGTGGTTGCCTCTCATTCAGAACTAAATGATGTTGATTCTTTTAAAATGAGCAATGGGGCAGAAATTTCATGTCCTTAAGGACCAAGGCAATAGTCAGAAGTCTTTCCTATGTTTCCTTTATGTGTACTAAATCTTCACTGGTTTCAAGATTCTTCTTGTGAGATCGGCCTTTTTCTTAAATACCTGAGAAGACCTGGAAATCTCCCCACCTGATCACGGGAACACAGATATTTTACTTCTTTAAAAGGATTTATTGTTTTAATCTCTCTAGCAGTCTCTTATGGAACAAAAATGATCATGTAGGTGCTAACATCTCACCATAACTCCATTTCCATGTTTGGGGTTTATCCATGGGTAGGGTGATTTTAGTAGCAATATTAAATAATAGTGAGTCAGTACAATTTTGTCAGAGTGATTTCTTACCGGAATGTTGCTGGTTTCTTTTAACATTCCTGCCATTGCTGAGGTAATACTGTTATCCAGGTATTAAGTGTGTGGAATAATGGATAAGGAAATTGAAGGTCCCCTCTCTTTTGTACAACTCCTAAACTCCTTTGGGAGTATCTGAAATATGAGAGAGGCACCCTTATAGAAGAGTTATCACAAGAGACATTGAATAAGTCATTGGAAATGACATAAAATTACATATGGTCTGTATTTAATTGGAAATCAAAGTTGTAGATTCCCCAAAGTGAATATTGAAGGTGTACAGCACCTTCAAAGTGATGAAAGGAGAGAGTATCTTTGGTTGCTCCCCCTGGGACCCAATTTTGTGTCTCATTTCCCTGACTTTTATGATTCAGAGCTATTCTATCACCACACATCTTTCAATATGTGCTTGGCTTTTTTTCAAAGCTAAGAGGTACTTTTTTCTCTGTTAAATTATAATTTTTATACAGTAAAGTATACAGATATTAAGCATGCAATTCAATGAGTTTTGACAAATACATTCATGCAACCAACATCCAAGTCAAGATCTAGAATATTTCCAGCACTCCAGAAAGTTATTTTGTGACCCTTTCACTCAATTCTTGAAAGCCTTAGCCTTCCAGAAAAGGAGAAAAGGAGGAAATTTGCCTTGGGATGCCTGTTAATATCATGTATTGTCAGATTAATTTTAAGCTTTCACTGGGTTCTTTTTTCTTCCACTTTATTTCTCTAAAGAACTTTCTGTACAATAAATTTGATAACATCCACTTGGTACTTCTGGTAGGCATAATTAGAAGATATTCCCCAAGATTTTATGATCCAGCCATAACATGCCCTGCATAATCCACAGGACTGTGAATATGATGGATTTTACTTCTGATATTAGGTTAAATTATATAACATTGTTGACCTTAATATATTATCTGGGTGGGTCTGACTTAATCCTTTAAAAACCTTTAAAAACGGAAGGTTTTCTCTGGCTGCTCACAGAAGAGAAAGTTGCAGAGATTCGAAGCATGAAAGGAGTTGAATATAGGTGACATTCTCCACTGCAGAGATGGAAAAGGTGATATGGCAAGGACCGGAGAGCAGCCTAGAAGTTAAGGGTGGCACCTACCTGACAGACAGCCTAGATACAGGGACTTCAGGCCACCTGGAAGATTCTGAATTCTGCCAACAACAAGAATGAACTTGGGAGTCGATTTTCCCCAAGAGACTTCAGATGAGAACTCAGCCTGACTCTGATTTCATCCCGGTAATACCTTGAGCGGAGAACCCAGCCATGTTATGAGGAACTTCTGACTTACAGAACTGTGTGCTAATAAGCGGGTATTGTCTTAAGTCACCAAATCTGTGGTAATTTGTTATGCAGTTACAGAAAATTAATACCACATTATAGTTAATATACGGGTACATTATAGATATGTTATCTACAAGAAACCAGACACTATTAACTACTTATCTCTTTTTTAAAACAAGTTTTATTGAAATATAATTGATTTACAATGTTGTGTTAGTTTCAGGTATATAGTAAAGTGATTCAGATATATATGTATAATATATATATAAAACCATTCATCTGTTGATGGACACACTTAGGTTGCTTCCATGTCTTTGCTATTGTAAATAGTGTTGCTATGAACATTGGGGTGCATGTACCTTTTTGAATTAGAGTCTTCTCTGGATATATGCGATATATCTCTTATTCCTAAACTTAAGTCAGAGTGAGAGGGTATTACAAATTTGCATGGCCAAAAGCATGAATATAGATAGCAATGGGTAAAGAATTGGGGATATTTTTGCAATCTGCTGAAATATAGAAGGTGTGTTTTTAAGAACTTTATGTGTATTTGCCTTATCTCAGAACCTTGCATACTTGGCTCAAAATAGGAAATACTTATTGAATCATTTTGATTTTATTAATATAATTACATATGTTTTGGGGACTCCGTCATGACTTTTATTTTCTAAAAAGTTGTTAAAGTCTTGAATAATCAAGTTGATTGTACCTCTGTTTCTCTGAACATTCATCTTATTTTTATCATATGTTTACTTTTCTGATTGCTGGAACAACAGCTATTTCTGCTGTGCTTGTTGCCGAAAGAACTTCACTCCTTATATGAAAAATGAAAAGCAATCTCAGAGCTACCAGAAGAAAGAGGGAAAAGCATTTATGTCACTAACTAATCTGGAACCCTATAACTTGCTTGATTTTAAAAAGTGGGTTTCAAAATGAGACATTTTCTAGGACTAAAATTTTCTCAAGGACCTCTCAAGTAAGATTATATTTTGATATGCATGATCTCATTTGATGAAATATGAAGAGCTGAAATTATGACCTACATTTTAAAGATGAAGAAACCAGTTCATCAAGAGATAAAGCTGTTTGTTCAAGTTAGAGACCAGGGTAGAACTCAAATGGAGCCCTAGTCTTTTCCTAGGGCACAGGGTTGCCATAGCTTATCAAAGCTATTTCTCACTTCCCATTGAGGCTAGACGACTTCTCCATTAAAGCTCAATTCAAGACAAGGGCACAACATTTGAAAACTTCAAACTGAGCTCCAGAACACTCTTGCTGCCTCCAGGGGGCAGAAATATCCACCTGTGAAGGATAAAATGTGGGAGAGGTGTCAATATTAGCATCCAATATTGAATTTAACATTCCTTAAAAATGTATTTTAAATTGAGGGATTAGGCAAGGGAAAAGGTATGTGAAGCTACTCTGTAAACTCCTGATATTATTTCTATTCTGATTTTGAACTGTGCTTTCTTTAGCCAGCTTTAAGAATGTATTGAATTAAAATGAAGTAATTGAATTTTTATAAAGCCCTCTTATTCACTTATTCAACAAAATTTTATCATGCACCAACTAATGGCTGGATAAAGTTTTTGATAAAAAAAATAGAAAGAGAAATAAAATGAGTCCCTTTTCTTAATAAAAATGTGTGAAAATACTATTAATAATTGCTGGCATTTATTTAATATTTACTACATTCTCACTTCAGTTTTAATTGTTCATGTGTATTAACTCACTTAATCTTCACAGTTCTATGAGATAGGTATTATAATTATACACATTTTATACACAAAAATGTAGGGCACAGAGAGGTTAAGTGACTTTCCAAAATTCACTCAGTCAGTAAGCTGGAGAGTCGGGATCAAAACCAAGGCAGTCTGGTTCCTGACCCTGTGTTTAACTGCTACAAAATATTGCTTAGCACACTGCAAAAGTTTGAACACATTATCCAATATGAGTGACATTTGACTACAGCTAATTAGGGAGGCCTCAGTTACTAATGTAACAGAGGCATTCTCAACCTTCGTTTTTTTCTTCTCTTTAATGACACAAAACAGATGTTTACCAGTTACCAAATTGTGTGTTCTCGCTTATTCTCCCCTTGTACTTCTCACTCCCTTTTTCAAGGTCTTCTCTTTATTACTTTAATAAAAGAACCATTCTATTTTTAATTTCACAGTATGGTTACATGCTTGGGATAAAGATTCCCAACCCCTCTATCCTGAGTTCTGATTATTTGCCAAAGGAGGTTGCTGTATTTATGGTGTATGTTTTGGCCAAGGTACTAAGATGGCAAATGGTGACTTTCAAGAGCTACTATGCCCTGTGCTTCTTAGGATTTTCCACAGTTCACAGAAAGCTGGTGATGGAATTGCTCAGTCGAAGCAACTCTTAATTATTGGAGGATTTACATTAATGATATGATTGTCCAGCTGTCAAGAAAAAGTACACTCTTCAGTGTTCCATTTCAGTGCCCTTGGATCAGCTCTAGAACTAAGCTCATCACTCCCAGAGTGCCACATTTCACATGCACCATCATTTCCACTACTACACAGTTGCTTGGCAACAGCAGTACTTTTTCCACTTACAAGATGGGAAGGAGACAAATGGATAACCAGGAAAACCCCCAGCCTTGTAATTTCTCATACCATTGTAGAAAAGCATAAAGAGAGTGCTCAGCCTTAATGCTATCTCAAAATTGCAGCCTGAAGATATTTTTGTTACAAGAAAGGAAATATTAGTATCCACCACACTTAAAATAAGGGGCCATTTTAGATCTTAAAGCCTCAATGGTTCAAGTAGTGCTCTTTATTTATAAACCCGATTGTGTTGCTAACTATTAGAGAGATACTAGCAGTAAATGATTTGATAGTTAAGGTGCAGGCAAACTGATGTAGATAAATCAATCAGTCATGCAAATTTTATTGAGGACTTATTAGGAACACTAATATCTATCATTTAATGAGTACTTTCTGTGTGTGCAGCTCCATGCTAAATGCTCTATACATCACCTCGTTTAATGCTTACAACACTCTTGTGAGATAGGATCTATTATTCTTGCTATAGAGATAATTAAATTACTTCTCAAACAGGTTAAATAAATTGTTCAGTGTCACGCAGAGTGTCAGATTTGAACCTAGGGTTCTCTGACTCCAAATTCTCTTAACTTCTAAGATCATTTGTCTACACTACTTGCTACTCTCCAATCACTGTGCCAGTCTCTGAGATATTTTAAAATGCCAGCCATTCTTATCATGCACCTACTGTATAGCAGCATACAACTGACAGATAGGAGAGGTCTGTTTTAATAATTAAAATTCTGTGCCTCTCCTTTAACTCCTTTATACTTTCTTTGATGGTTTGGAAGTCAGGGAGTTCTGGGATCAAATATTGACTCTAAAACTTATAAGTTCATATAAACATTGATGAAGGTGTGTTTTCCATAATTGTCAGCTCATAATGATTTTATTAGTCAAGAACAGTGAAGAATCTGAGATTTTTTCATTTGCACGATAACAAGTGAATTTGAGACACATAGATGCTAGTGGGAGACAAAGGACTTCTGGATCAAAGGTAAAGGCTTTTATTATTCATGGCATAGTAGGCAATGTGAGATTCATGTTCACATTGGTTTACCTTGTCCCCAAAGTCCATGGGGTGATACCAAGAGGACCACATAGATGCTATGCATTGAATGAGCCTGTATCACAGCTGAGGAACTCCAAGCTTAGAAAACCCCAGTTTTTTAAATGAGACTGCTAGAAAATATACCCAATATTTGCCCCATTGGGAGACATTATCTTTATCATATTGACCAGGAAACAAATCTGCTCTGGAGGAAGACACTACCATTATCTTCTGAGGTTGCTGCTATACAAACTTCCTTAAAAAGCTAATCCAGAAGAGTGGCTGACACAAGACATGGGGAAATGTAAGAGCTCCATAGAGAATTGTCTGCCAGCAGTAGTATCAAAAAATCAAAAAAATATTATGAGAGGGAGACCTTCAAGATGGCAAAGGAGTAAGACATGGAGATCACCTTCCTCTCGACAAATACATCAGAAATACATCTACATGTGGAACAACTCCTACAGGACACCTATTGAACGCTGGCAGAAGACCTCAGACTTCCCAAAAGGCAAGAAACTCCACACGAACATGGATAGGGCAAAATAAAAAAGAGACAAAAGAATAGGGATGGGACCTGCACCTTGGGGAGGGAGCTGTGAAGGAGGAAAAGTTTCCACACACTAGGAATATCCTTCACTGGCAGAGACAGGGGATGGTGGTGGTGGGGGGGGAAGCTTTGGAGCCACAGAGGAAAGAGCAGCAACAGGGGTGCAGAGGGCAAAGCGGAGAGATTCCCTCACAGAGGATCCGTGCTGACCAGCACTCACCAGCCTGAGAGGCTTGTCTACTCACACGCTGGGACTGGTCGGGGCTGGGAGCTGAGGCTCTGGCTTCGGAGGTCAGATTCCAGGGAGAGGACTGGGTTTAGCTACGTGAACACAGCCTGAAGGGGACTAGTGCATCACGGCTAGCTGGGAGGGAGTCTGGGAAAAAGTCTGGACATGCTAAAGAGGCAAGAGACCATTGTTTTGGGGTGTACGAGGAGAGGGGATTCAGAGCACCACCTAAACGAACTCCAGAGACAGGCATGAGCCGTGGCTATCAGCATGGACACCAGAGATGGGCATGAGATGCTAAGGCTGCTGCTGCAGCCAGCAAGAATCCTGTGTGCAAGCACAGGTCATTATCCACACCTCCTCTCCCAGGAGCCTGTGCAGCCCACCACTGCCAGGGTCCCGTGATCCAGGGACAACTTCCCTGGGATAACACACAGTGCACCTCATGCTGTTGCAACATCATGCTGGCCTCTGCTGACGCAGGCTCGCCCTGCATTCCGTACCCTTCCCTCCCCCCGGCCTGAGTGAGCCAGAGCCTTCCAATCAGCTGCTCCTTTAACCCTGTCCTGTCTGGACGGGATCAGACGTCCTCAGGTGACCTACATGCAGAGGCAGGGCCAATCCAAAGCTGAACCCCAGGAGCAGTGTGAACAAAGAAGAGAAAGGCAAATTTCTCCCAGCAGCCTCATGAACACGGGATTAAACTTCCACAATCAACTTGATGTAACCTGCATCTGTGGAATACCTGAATAGAGAATGAATCATCCCAAAATTGAGTTGGTGGACTTTGGGAGGAACTGTAGACTTGGGGTTTGCTTTCTGTGTCTAATTGGCTTCTGGTTTTACATTTATCTTAGTTTAGTATTTAGAGTATATTATCATTTGTAGATTTATTGGTTTGGTTGCAATGTTCCTTTTTTAAATATATATATATATATATATATATATATTTCCTTTTTCTCTTTTTGTGAGTGTGTAGGTGTATGCTTCTTTGTGTGATGTTGTCTGTATAGCTTTACTTTTACCATTTGTCTTAGGGTTCAGTCTGCCCGTTTATTTTTTGTTTGTTTTTGTTTTTAGTATAGTTTTTAGAGCTTGTTATCATTGGTGGATTTGTTTTTTGATTTGGTTGCTTTCTTCTTTCTTTCCTTCTTTTTTCTTTTTTTAAAATGACTTTTAAATTTTTTTATTTTTAATATTTATTTTTTATTTTAATAACTTTATTTCTTTTCATTTTATATTTTTTCTTTCTTTATTTTCTCTCCCTTTTCTTCTGAGCCATGTGGCTGACAGGGTCTTGGTACTCTGGCCGGTTGTCAGGCCTGTGCCTATGAAGTGGGAAAGCTGAGTTCAGGACATTGGTCCAACAGAGACCTCCCAGCTCCACGTAATATCAAAAGACAAAAGTTCTCCCAGAGATCTCCATCTCAAAGCTAAAACCCAGCTCCACTCAACAACCAGCAAGCTACAGTGCTGGACACCCTAGGGCAAACAACTAGCAAGACAGGAACACAACCCCATCCATTAGCAGAGAGGCCACCTAAAATCATAATAAGGTCACAGATACTCAAAACACACCACCAGACACAGTCCAGCCCACCAGAAAGAAGATCCAGCCTCATCCCTGAGAACACAGGCACTAGTCCCCTCCACCAGGAAACCTACATAACCCACTGAATCAACCTAACCCACTAGGGGCAGACACTAAAACAATGGGAACTACAAACATGTAGCCTGTGAAAAGGAGACCCAAAACACAGTAAGTTAAGCAAAATGAGAGGACAGAGAAAAACACAGCAGATGAAGGAGCAAGCTTGAAATATCAGCAGACCAAACAAATGAAGAGGAAATAGGCAGTCTACCTGTAAAAGAAATCAGAGTAATGATAGTAAAGATGATGCAAAAACTTGGAAATAGAATAGAGAAATTACAAGAAACGTTTAACAAGGACCTAGAAGAACGAAAGAGCAAAACAAACAATGATGAACAACACAATAAATGAAATTTAAAATTCTCTTGAAGGAATCAATTGCAGAATAACAGAGGCAGAAGAACAAATAAGTAATCTGGAAGATAAAATAGTGGAAACAACTACTGAAGAGCAGAGTAAAGAAAGAAGAATGAAAAGAATTGAGGACAGTCTCAGAGACCTCTAGGACAACATTAAATGCACCAACATTCAAATTATATGGGTCCCAGAAGAAGAGAAAAAGAAAGGGACGGAAAAAATATTTGAAGAGATTATAGTTGAAAACTTCCCTAATATGGGAAAGAAAATAGTCAGTCAATTCCGGGAAGCACAGAGAGTCCCATACAAGAAAAATCCAAGTAGAAACACACCAAGAGACATATTAATCAAATTATCAAAAATTAAATAAAAAGAAAAAATATTAAAATCAGAAAGGGAAAAACAACAAATAATATACAAGGGAATCTTTGTAAGGTTAACAGCTGATCTTTCAGCAGAATCTCTGCAAAACAACAAATAATATACAAGGGAATCCCCATAAGGTTAACAGCTGATCTTTCAGCAGAAAATCTCCCAGAAGGGAGTGGCAAGACATATTTAAAGGGATGAAAGGGAAAATCTTACAACCAAGATTTCTCTGCCCAGCAAGGATCTCACTCAGATTCGATGGAGAAATTGAAAACTTCACAGAGAAGCAAAAGCAAAGAGAATTCAGCAACACCAAACCAGCTTTACAACAAATGCTAAAGGAAGTTCTCTAGGCAGGAAACAAAAGAGAAGGAAAAGACCTACAATAATAAACCCAAAACAATTAAGAAAATGGTAATAGGAACACACATGTCGATAATTACCTTACATTTAAATGGATTAAATGTTCCCACCAAAAGACATAGACTGGCTGAATGGATACAAAAACAAGACATGTATATATGCTGTCTACAAGAGACCTACTTCAGACCTGGGACACATACAGACTGAAAGTGAGGGAATGGAAAAAGATATTCCATGCAAATGGAAATCAAAAGAAAGCTGGAGTAGCAATTCTCAAAACAGACAAAATAGACTTTAAAACAAAGACTATGACAAGAGACAAAGAAGGACACTACATAATGATCAAGGGATCAATCCAAGAAGAAGAAATAACAATTGTAAATATTTATGCACCCAACATAGTAGCTCCTCAATGCATAAGGCAAATGCTAACAGCCATAAAAGAGGAAATTGACAGTAACACAATCATAGTAGGGGATTTTAACACCCCACTTTCACCAATGGACAGATTTTCCAAAATGAAAATAAATAAGGAAACACAAGCTTTAAATGATACATTAAAGAAGATGGGCTTAATTGATATTTATAGGATATTCCATCCAAAAACAACAAAATACAGTTTCTTCTCAAGTGCTCATGAAACAGTCTTCAGGATAGATCATATCTTGGGTCACAAATCAAGCCTTGGTAAATTTAAGAAAATTAAAGCCATATCAAATCTCTTTTCTGACCACAAGGATATGAGACTAGATATCAACTACAGGAAAAATAAAACTGTAAAAAAAACACACACATGGAGGCTAAACAGTATGCTACTAAATAACCAAGAGATCACTGAAGAAATCAAAGAGGAAATCAAAGAATATCTAGAAACAAATGACAATGAAAGCATCATGACCCAAAACCTATGGGATGTGGCAAAAGAGCTTGTAAGAGGGAAGTTTATAGTAATAAAATTCTACCACAAGAAACAAGAAAAATCACAAATATACAACATAACCTTACATATAAAGCAATTAGAGAAAGAAGAACAAAAAAAACCCAGTGTTAGCAGAAGGAAAGAAATCATAAAGATCAGATCAGAAATAAATGAAAAAGAAATGAAGGAAACAGTAGCAAAGATCAATAAAACTAAGAGTTGGTTCTTTGAGAATATAAACAAAATTGATAAACCACTAGCCAGACTCATCAAGAAAAAAAGGGAGAAGAATTAAATCAGCAGAATTAGAAATGAAAAAGGAGAAGTAACCACTGACATGGCAGAAATACAAAGAATCAGGAGAGATTACTACAAGCAACTATGTGCCAATAAAACGGACTACCTGGAAGAAATGGACAAATTCTTAGAAAAGCACAACTTTCTGAGACTGAACCAGGAAGAAACAGAAAATGTAAATAGACGAATCACAAGAACTGATTTGAGACTGTGATTAAAAATCTTCCAACAAACAAAAGCCCAGGACCAGATGATTTCACAGACAAATTCTATCAAACCTTTAGAGAAAAGCTAACACCTATCCTTCTCAAACTTTTCTAAAATATAGCAGAGCAAGGAACGCTCCCAAACTCATTTTATGAGGCCCCCATCACCCTGATACAGAAAGCAAAAAAAGATGTAACAAAAAAAGAAAACTACAGCCCAATGTAACTGATGAACATAGATGCAAAAATCGTTAACAAAATACTAGCAAATAGAATCTAACAGTACATTAAAGGATCATACACCATGATCAAGTGGGGTTTATCCCAGGAGTACAAGGATTCTTCAATATACAGAAACCAAACAATGTGATACACCATATTAACAAACTGAAGAAAAAAAAAATATGATAATCTCAGTAGATGCAGAAAAAGCTTTTGACAAAATTCAATACCATTTATGACAAAAACCCTCAAGAAAGTAAGCATAGAGGGAACTTATCTCAACATAATAAAGGCCATATATGACAAACCCACAGCAAACATCATTCTCAATGGTGAAAAATTGAAACCATTTCCAATAAGATCAGGAACAAGACAAGGCTGTCCACTCTCACCACTATTATTCAACATAGTTTTGGAAGTTTTAGCCACAGCAATCAAAGATGAAAAAGAATTAAAAGGAATCCGTATCAGAAAAGAAGTAGTAACACAGTCATTGTTGGCAGATGACATGATACTATACAAAGAGAATCCTAAAGATGCTACCAGAAAACTAGTAGAGCTAATCAATGAATTTGGTAAAGTAGCAGGATACAAAATTATTGGGCAGAAATCTCTTGCATTCCTATACATAATGTTGAAAAATGTGAAAGAAAAATTAAGGAAACTCCCATTTACCACTGCCAAAAAAAAAAAAAAAACCTAGGAATAAACCTACCTAAGGAGACAAAAGACCTGTATGCAGAAAACTCTAAGACAATGATGAAAGAGAATAAAGATGATACAAAGAGTTAGAGAGATATACCATGTTCTTGGATTGGAAGAATCAACATTTTGAAAATGACTATACTCTCCAAAGCAGTCTACAGATTCAATGCAACCCCTTTCAAACAACCACTGGCATTTTTCACAAAATTAGAGCAAAAAATTTCACAATTTTTATGAAAACACAGAAGACGCCAAATAGCCAAAGTAATCTTGAGAAAGGAAAACGGAGCTGGAGGAATCAGGCTCCCTGACTTCAGGCTATACTATAAAGCTACAGTAATCAAGACAGTATGGTACTGGAACAAAAACAGAAATATAGATCAATGGAACAGGATAGAAAGCCCAGAGATAAACTCACACACATATGGTCACCTTATCTTTGATAAAGGAGGCAAGAATATACAGTGGAGAAAAGACAGCCTCTTCAATAAGTGGTGCTGGGAAAACTGGACAGCTACATGTAAAAGAATGAAAATAGAACACTCCCTAACACCATACACAAAAATAAACTCAAAATGAATGAAAGATCCTAATGTAAGGCCAGACACTATCAAACTCTTAGGGGAAAACATAGGAAGAACAGTCTTTGACATAAATCACAGCAAGATACTTTTTGACCCTCCTCTTAGAGAAATGGATATAAAAAGAAAAATAAACAAATGGGACTTAATGAAACTTAAAAGCTTTTGTACAGCAAAGGAAACCCTAAACAAGATGAAAAGACAACCCTCCGAATGGGAGAAAATATTTGCAAATGAAGCAACTGACAAAGGATTAATCTCCAAAATATACAAGCAGCTTATGCAGCCAATATCAAAAAACAAACAACCCAATCCAAAAATAGGCAGAAGACCTATATAGACATTTCTTCATAGAAGATATACAGATTGCCACCAAACACATGAAAGGTTGCTCATCATCACCAATCATTAGCGAAATGCAAGTCAAAACTACAGTGAGGCATTGCCTCACAATAGCCAGAATGGCCATCATCCAAAAATCTACAAACATTAAATTCTAGAGAGAGTGTGGAGAAAAAGTAACTCTCTTGCACTGTTTGTGGAATGTAAATATACAGCCACTATGGAGAACAGTATGGAGGTTCCTTAAAAAACTAAAAACAGAGCTACCATATGACCCAGCAATCCCACTACTGGGCATATACCTGCGGAAACCATAATTCAAAAAGAGTCATGTACCACAATGTTCATTGCAGCAGTATTTGCTATAGCTAGGACATACAAGCAACCTAAGTGTCCATTGACAGATGAATGGATAAAGAAGATGTGGCACATATATACAATGGAGTATTACTCAGCCATAAAAGGAATCGAAATTGAGTTATTCATACTGAGGTGGATGGACATAAAGTGTGTCATACAGAGTGAAGTAAGTCAGAAAGAGAAAAACAAATACTATATGCTAATACATATATATGGAATCTAAAAAAAAAAAAAAGATTTTAAGGGCAGGACAGGAATAAAAGTGCAGACCTAGAGAATGGACTTGAGGACACAATGAGGGGAAGGGTAAGCTGGGACGAAGTGAGAGAGTGGCATTGACATATATACACTACCAAATGTAACATAGACCACTAGTGGTAAGCAGCTGCATCACACGGGGAGTTCAGCTCGGTACTTTGTGACCACCTAGAGAGGTGGGATAGGGAGGATGGGAGGGAGACGCAAGAGGGAGGGCATATGGGGATATATGTATACATATAGCTGATTCACTCTTTATACAGCAGAAACTAACACAACATTGTAAAGTAAATATACTCCAATGAAGATGTTAAAAAAAAAATCCAAACAAATGAGATCAGGAAACAGAAAAATAAGAAAAACATGCACTTGAGAATAAAAAGTATTTTGATTTCAAAATTGGTTCCATAATTTTTATCTGTGGGATTTTGTATATATTATAAAACTTCTCTAAGAAGTCACATATTTTTCATTGGTAAGATAAAAATCATAACATTAACACTTCAGAGTTATGATTATAATTATATGAGATGCTGTATGCACCTGCACGTATATGTAATGCATATATTGCATATGCACATATATACATATATATGTATTACCTGTTACATGGAAGGCAAACAATATATTATTATGGACTCTTGCTTTTATGTGATAGAAATCTAATTGAGCAAACTTAAGCAGGGAAGGAGGAATATGGATATCTTGTGGAACTCAAGTAAAAAATGCTTCCAGTTCTCAAGAAAGATGGGAAATTTGGATTAGGAGAATATAGGAATCTCTACTGTTTCTTATTACTGTTGTTTTTATTTTTTTCAGTATGTCTAATTTCTTCTTTTTTCTATTTCTCTAGATTGTCTTTCTCTACTCCTGGTATGCATGCTGGAAGATGTAGCCTTCTCACCATAGGAGATATTATATCTTTGGGTGCAGCCAAATGGAAAGGCATTTTGGCCCTGATTCCAATTTTCTGAGAGGAAGAGGTAGTTCTTGGTTCACTGGGTTAGATGTTCACCTTGGATTAATCTACTATGGCCCAGGGCAAATGGAGGACATCATATGTAGAAAACCCAGCTCCATGAGCCCATCCGTGTGGTAGAGGGATGGCTGGTAGGCAACTACTTGAGAAGAGGGGTAGGATATAACTCCAATAGATAGCAATGACTTTTATTTTTATACCACACTTTTAGAGGGATTCCTATCACTTACAAACTAAAGAGTCTTGACTGATACACTACAGAATTAACAGGAAAAGAAGTGTTGGGATGTGTGTAGGGGCTGGGAAGTCATGTTTTCCAAAGAGAGAATGATCTGTGTGGTGTTATACCTGGGAGAGTAGCAGGAATGAACACTTTCTCAAAGAATAGTTACTTTTCATATATTGAAACAAGTAAAGAAAGTAATCAAAATTTGTAGTTTTTATAGGCTCTCTCTTACTGATGTTAGAACCCAGTTATGTTTCTGAGTCTGTGTGAAAGGCAGGCATTGAGGGGGGAGGTGTGGTTGGGAGGGAAGAAGTAAGGCTGGAGAAACAAGTAGGGGCCAGAAGATGCAGACAGCTGTAGAATATGTTTCAACTTGATCTAAGAGCAATTAGAAACCATTCAATGGCTTTAGTCAGCCATGATCACACACAAACTTCAGAAATGACATCCTGGCTACAGTGTAGAGAATACACTGAATACCTTGAAAGGGAGAAAGACAGGAGAGATAAAAGACAGTTAGGATTTAAAAGCCACTTGTGTGAGAGGTAATGGTACCAACATGGTGGCGACAATGAAGAAAGGAGTGGATTGAATTCTGAGTGGTTTGGAAGGTAATAGTTTCAACGTGGTTTGGTAATTGATTGGATGTGAGGGTAAAGGGGCAAAGAAAGAGATAAGGGTGATGACCGATGTCCGTCTTTAGTAATTGACAAACACAGAGGACACATTCCCTGTGATGAGAAACAGAGAAGAAGGAGGTTCAAGCGGATTACGACATCCAAGTAAAGATGACCAGTTGGCAGATTGAAATCTCAGAGATGTTTACTAACAGCCATAAAGTGAAGACCAGGATATATAAAGCATATAAAGTGTAAGGAAGTAGAAGAGAAAAATGCAAAAAAGTAAAATTGGGATTGGAACTTAATACAGAACTATGACTACAGTACCAAAATTTAAGAGACTGGTTTGCATCTCATTTCTGTTGCTTTGTAACTGTAAGAACATCTTGGAAAATTCAAACCCAGAGATAAAGTTAGAACTGAGGTAATCAGCATAAGCAAACAAGTGACTAGCACTAACTTTAGGGAATCTCCTTGGCAAGTCTTGGTTTTGCCTCTTGAGGCCACTGACATCTGAGATCTGGATGGATTATGATAGGCCCTTTTATATGTCCACTTACTATTTTCAGCACCCCAATAGGCTATTTTGTGTTGTTTTATCGGATTCCTTCCCTTTTATGTCCTCAATGGACAGGACAGAAAATTCTAAGTTCCCTATCCCATCTTGCTTGTTTGGAGGGTGATTTCACATTCCTTGCACTGGTCTGGGTCTGCTACTGTGCCAAAAGAATGCAATAAATGCAAAAATCCTATATGCCAGTCTTGTTCAGGGATTATGTGGTACAGTGGACTGCACCTTGCACAGTGCTGCAAGAGCATTGCTCCTGAAATCACAATAGGAGTTCAAGGAGAGGGCTAAGAGTGAGCCAGGGGAGACAGCTACCTTGTGGGTACAAAAGCATTGACATATATACATTACCAAGTGTAAAATAGATAGCTAGTGGGAAGCAGCCGCATAGCACAGGGAGATCAGCTCGGTGCTTTGTGACCACCTAGAGGGGTGGGATAGGGAGGGTGGGAGGGAGACGCAAGAGGGAGGAGATATGGGGATATATGTATACATATAGCTGACTCACTTTGTTATATAGCAGAAACTAATACAACATTGTAAAGCAACTATACTCCGATAAAATGTTAAAAAATAAAAATTAAAAAAAAAAAGGTACCATGACTTCAGTTCCACAACCCAAAGAAATGCTGCAGAACTCAGGGTCTATTCAAAGCTTTCTGAAACATACACACTTCTGGGAAAATTCTCATGAGGCTCAGTTAATCTCTAATAGTTTAAAAAGCAAATAAAGATAAAATAACTAAAATAAAATAACAGAACAATAAAAAATTTTCCTCTTGAGGCAGCGTAATTCTCATAAAAATGCCTTGGGTTAAAGAATGATGCTGAGGCTGTATGCCTAGCAAGGTCATGGAATAGCCTTGCCATTTTTATCTCTCTGGAATCCAGTGTTTACTCATTTTTCAGAAAAAAACATAATAGCTGGACTAAAACTTCATAGGCTTTATGCATGTAAAAGAACAAAGCTTTGGAATATGATTGTTTTGTTGTTTTGCAGTTGTATGATCCTGGGCAAATTATTCAAAGAATTTCTTTTTCTTTACCTTCATGATCAAGATGTTAATACATACCTTGTATTGATTCCTAATAACTATATAAAGAAGTGTCAGGGATGTCGTAGTAGGGGATTAATAAATGTTAGCTATAAGTATTATCTTTCCATTGTAAATGAGGAAACAGAAATTTAGAGCATTTAAAATGTTTTAAGGTCTTACACATAGGAAATAGAAACATTAGAATTTAATCTCAGATCCATCAGAGGACTTCTTCTCCAACACTATGCAAACAGTCCCTTTCTAGAATTCAATCAGGGTAGCACAAGTAATGCCATGCAAGGGCCTACTTGTCTCTGTTAGATAATGGGAATTTAGAGGTCTCCCCTTGTGAGTCCCTGCTCGTATTGGTCTCCTTGGGATTTTTATTTATCTGATGTTCATTAAGTAGAAAAAAAACACATGATATTAATTAACATCAGTTATAAATTCAGTTCAAAGGCATCAAGGTGGGAACAATGTATTTGTCAGCTAAAGAAAAAGCAGTTTGAACACTGGCATAGGCTTCCATGCATGGGCAGTAGAATGGAAATTAATGATTACTGACTGCATAGTTCATTTACCCAAAAAACCCCTAGGCAGTCATTTGGATCAAGTATATAGACAATATTAAGCTGGCCTCTAATCTGATGGCAATGATTATTCATGATGCACAAGAAAAGGGTAATTCTTGAAGTAAATTTCAACTTATGCTGAGAAATGGGGAAAATGCCACACATTCAGGTGAGTTCAGAATTCAAGAGAAATCTTTGGTCAAAGGGAGAAAAACAGATTCTATCCTTTAATTAGCTTAACTTCTACATGTATTACATCTAGACAGGTGATTTGGTGGAAAGAGCATCAAAATAGGTATATAGACAACTAGTTCTTAAACTTGGTTCTCTAAATTGTGTGACCTTAAACAAATCATATTTGTTCTGTGTGTTTCAGTTTCATCTGGCGTAAGATAAAGTAGTTGGTCTTTTTGGGGGGATTTCAATGTTCTCGCTTTAAAATATGTAATACTGACTAATACACACTTAATTGAATCTACATTTCAATTAATCAGGCATAAATAGAACTGTCAATTTGGACTTCTGGTCATAGTGAAGTAACCTATGTTATCAAATTGCTTTTCTAATCATTCTGGGCAAATGCAAAGCATCTCCATGTTTAGAACACCGCAGAATCCAAGAAGACATAGTGTGTGTAAACCAAATAATTATTTTGCAGAAAGAATTCTCTTCCTCACAGCCTACAGAGCTCTAGAGGATATGGTCTTGTAGGCTAAGTGCCTGACATTAAGCTTTTGATTGCTAAGGTATCCATTTCAAAAGACATCCATCTAGAGCAAGCATATTGCCAGCTGTATGACACAGCTACTAGCAAAATAACAGATAAGGAATTATGCTACCACCACCCATGAAGCTCCCTCTTTCAGAAAGCCCTGGGTAACCTAGGTAACTGACCACTTGAGTGACCCCATTTCTCCTTTCTTATGCCCTAATTCCCACTCTTATGTTTTAAATCAGCCAAGAAAGAATAAACTTGTGAAACCCTTAGATGACCCAGCCTGGACTCTAAAGGCGGAGCTCCAGTTCTCTCTCTCCCCCTCTCTCTTTATCTCTCTCTCTCTCCTCAGCAGCCTTGCCATGTGGCCCTTGGGTGTGTCATTTGTCCTCCAGGACCTGTGAGTAATATATCTTGTTTCTCAAAGTTCTCTGATGGTTTTTGCTGAAATGCGTCCTGTGATCATAATAAGAACCACAAGGCCATGTTCAGCAACAACTTTGGCCTTCATGGGGGAAATAATCTGTGGGGACTCCTACCAGCAATATGGCCTAGGTGAATGCCTTATGCATTCCTAGCCATATTATCAGTATCAATAGTGAAACCAATGCAATGTCCTCTTTGTACCTCCTGCCTTATCCGCTGCTACTCTCCCCTCACCCATTGTTCTGTAATAACACTGGCTGCCTTTCAGTTCTTCAGTCATCATGCCTTTCCTGTCCCAAGACTTCATTCACATAGTCTTCTTTGTTTATAATGCTCTTCCTCCAGCTTTGCTGTAAATGCTTCCTTCTCAGGGAAGTCTCTGTGATCACGTTCTCTGAGTTGATTTTCTCTTGCTGATTTCTATCGCTTAGTCCAGATATTTTCCCTTTTATTATCTTTATAACAGCTGTAGCTATGGATTTATATGTTGTCTATCTTCCCAATTTGTGTGAAAATCCTGAAAGGTAGCATCCTGTTAGTTTTTCAACCTATTTAACCTAGCATGGTACCTGATATAGAGCTGACAAGAACTGTTTATTGGATGGAGAAAGACTTAAACATAAAAAATCTTCATAAAACATGGGAAGTAGTTTGAGCATCTTCTCTACAAGTTTAAAGAACCTCTTAGAATCTGAGGGAACCATGTAATTAGTTTCAGCTCAAATAATCCAAGAAAAGTTTCCTCAGCTTTTGCATTACTTACATTTTGGTCCATATAATTCACTGTTGTCAGGTTGTCCTGTGTATTGTAGGATGTTAAGCAGCATCTCTGGCTTCTACCCACTAGATGACAATAGCAAACTTAGTTAAATATCCTCTGGGGGACAAAATTGCTTCTGGCTGAGAACCTCTGATTTATATAAGATAACAAATTAAACCAAGAACATTACAAGTTATATTGATTTTGAATGTAACCATGAATGAGACCATTTCACTTCACCTATTTTATTAACAGATTTCATTAAAAACAATTTTTATGATAATAGTTTTAGGAATGTTCCTGATCTTGCCATGTGGGCGAGGGAGTTTATCAGCAAAGAATTGTAATAGTGACAACAGAAACTTTCTTTGAGTAATCTAAGAAGGAGAAGACTTTATTAAGTGTCTGTAAGGGAATTACACAGTTGTCAGGAAGGTTAGAGAATCAGGGCCCAGATCAAGGAAGACGAGGCCATCAGAACCCCAGCCAAAATTGTTGAGAGTCCCATAAGAGTTTGACCAGGCCCTGCTGGCAGTTGCCCAAGAATGCTGGACTTCCCAGTTTACGTCCCTCTTGTGGTCATCTTAGGTACTGCTACCCTAGTATATGGAAATTGATACCATCACTGCCACTGCCCCCAGAATGCAGTCACTGAGGCCCTTGCTTCTTTTTGTTCCTTTTCCCCAGTGCAGAGTTAGTGTTGTATGCATTTGGTTAACTGATATATGCCAAGTCCTAAGGTTCAAGAGAGGCTAGAAAAGTGTAATCTGGTCTTTTGGCTTCTAAGTTTTGGGAAGCAGGCTCTGCTTTTCTCCAGGACCATAGGGTTGAGAATTCACTAAGCATAAGAAGGGGGTTTATATTCCAGAAAGCCCCAAAGCAACTAATATGTACTAATCAAGAGATAAAATATGGTAATAATCAAAAATATCCACAATGGAATGGAGCCAGTTACTGATCCCTCTCATCTGCTGAAGAACTAAACATTTGTTGTGATGTGGTATATTTATTCCTTTCCTCAAGAGACATTTGGAAATCTTTTCATCTTGAAGTAACACTCCACAAACTGAGCTTCACCATCTCACTCCTTCTCCCTCCCTTGGCTACATCTGGGGCAGGCACAATGAGAGACAGGACATTCTGTGAATACCGAGCAAAGCCCTAAATGTGTGCTACAAGGCCCATTTCCTTGACGTTATTCCCCAAGGGACATTGAAATGACTCCTGAACATGGGCAGGCACATGACATTCCAGCCACCAAAATGTAACAGTGTTTGCTGGGTCTCAATTTGACATCCTTGCATTTCAATGTGTAAACTTGTCCTTTGTGGGCCAGGCTGCATGACAAACAGGCAGAGCCTTCATGGATAATTCAAGCTCCAGTAGTTTCTCAGCTCAGATGGAACAGTACTGGCTTTGCTAGAGTGGAAAACAGATTATAAACTGCAAACTCATTTATTCTACAAATGTTTGCCATACTTAGAGAATGTAGTTTTTCATAAATTTCTTCATTTCCTTCTTGAGTCAAATTGGCTGTCTTTGAACATTTCCTAGTAAAATAGCTCCGGTGAATGTTAGAGATGGAGAGGATAAGAGAACTGTGCTTTGTCTGTATGAACACAGTGGGGACCTCACTTTTCTGTGCCTCATTCTTTATTTATCACATGCTAACCATAGTTTATTCAGAATTAGATAGATGATGCTGAGGTCACAAATTAACCCTCAAATCTCAATGACTTGATTCCACAAAATAATTATTTCTCATTCAAATGGTATGTCCAACAAGTTTTGCAAGGGACTCTGCTCCAAGAAGTTCAAAGTCACAGAATTACGATATCATATGAGCACAGAAGAGTGGTGCCTATCCCAGAGTAGAAAGGGATAGAGAGTTTCTGGAAGAGGTGAGGTCTGAGATAAGATGCAAAGATAAGAAGGGATAGCTAGGATTTGCTTAACTTTCTTTAAGCAAAGTACCAAAGCAACAATGAACAGGGTGTGTGCAGAACACTAATATTGCTAATCATAAATTAGAGATATAAAGAAGCAAGAGATTAGACTAAGAAGAGGTCAAATTTTGGAAAGTCCAAGTCATCATAAAGTGTTTAGATCTGTCCTTCTATACATTATATATATTAACCCCCTTTGAAGGGGTTTAAATCAAAATGTGAAATGGTCAGATTGTTGCTTCTAAAAATGTCGGCTTGGGTGCAGTGTGGAAAATGGGTTTAGCTGGAAGGATCTGGTGGCAAGGAGATTGACAGGAGGCTTTTTGTAATCCAGGGTGGAGAAATGAGTAAGAAAACTGGTAAGGATGGAGAGGAGAGAAAGTAGAAAAGAAATACTTGCAAGTACAAGTGCAGGAGATACTTAGGGACGGATAGAATAGAGTCTGGAAGGGAAAGGGAGAAGACAGTGCTCTTTGGCTTTTAGTTTGATAACTGTATGGATAATGGCCCTGAGATACAACGTGAGAAAGGATGAGCAACCCTGGGGAATAATGAATTCCAGTTTGGACCAGTCGAGTTTGAGATGTCAATAAGACATTTTGATGATAATATCAAACGGGCAGCTTGAACCCAAATTTTGTAACTCAAGGAAGAAGTCCAGGATTAATATATGTTTTGGAAAGCATCAGCATACAGGTGGCAGCAGAAATCTTAAAAGTAGATAAATCACCCTTTTCAAGGATAAAACTTGAGCAGTGCACAGCAGAATATGCAGTAGAAAATTAAGTGGACTGAAAAGAACCCATCATAGAGGTAGGAAAACAGCCAAGAGTTTGACGGGTCAAGGACATCAAGGGATTATCTTGTTTAGCGAACATGCGGTACCCAATGGTGTAAAATGCAGTGGAATAATTCTAGAAAGTAAAGGCAGAAATGTATTCATTAGGTTTAATAATGATGATGTAATTGATTATTTTAGTTTGCGTCAGTTGCAGTGGACTAAATCATTAAATATTTATAAAGCAGCTACCATGTATCAGGCCCTGGGCTTAACACTGGGAATCAGGGTGAATAAAAAAGATATAGTCAGGTCCTTCCCAATCTTGAAGTCTAGTGGGGGATGCAGGCAATAAACACAACATATAATGGTATATAATGAAATATTTGATAAGTATTATGAAGACAAATATTTAGAAATAAATTGGAAGCAAATATATATTATTCTTCCAAGACTATGTAATGAAGGGTAAACATAGAGATTGAACTGTACTTATAGGGGGAGTGCAATCTAAGTGTCAAGGAAGGGTTATTAGGATGAAAAATATTTCAACAAGTTTATAGACCAAAGAAACAAACAAACAAAAAAGCATACACAGAAGTAAAGATACTGGAAAGAGAGGTAATAATTAATAGATCAAGGTCTGGAAGAAGTAAAGGAGCTCAATGTTTCATATAGAGGATTTGGCTTAATATAAGAGAAGGAGACATGTTCCTCTGAAAAGGAGCATGACCAGTTACAAAGGAAGGTGGAAATTTTGTCTGGTGGGGGTGATATTCTTAATGAATTAGGAATCGATAAGGGTGGGGAAGGTGGCATTTAAGTAGAACAAGAGTTTGGGGGAAATATAAAAGTGAGAAGCTATTTAAAAGGAAAGGGGTTTTTTGTCTGTTAAAACAAGCAAGGAACTTGCAGATGCATATAGGTTAAGCCTGAACATGTTTGATGGCCTCTGATTCAGAGACAAGGCCAGTTGGTCATCATACTTGGGCCAAAATCAAAGTGACACATGCCAGTACCTCTTATAGTTGAGTTGTAGACCATGTGATTAAATTATGGTGAATGTAAGGTGAACAGAAGTACTGTAAAATACTTCCAGGCTTTACCCTTAAATATCCTACATGACTCTCTAGTCCTTGGAAAGCACAACTTCCAGATGCTGGGTCTCAGAGTCACCATCTAGAAGACAGCCACCAAGGAAAGCTACAATTATTCAGTTTAGCTGTGATGTAAATGAGAAAGCAATTCTTTTTTGGCTTAAATCACTGAAATGTCTTGGTGTATTTGTTATTGTCATATGATCTAGTTTACCCTGACTAAATATAATCACTGTTAAGATGTTGCATTAATTTATTCATAATATAGTAATCCAACAATTATTATTATTATTGTTGTGTGATTATTATTATTTGCTGTGTAGTTGTTGATTCTGCTGTTTTTCTATCAGGAATATGTTTAACAAGGCACTGTTGTTCTTATTACTTGAGTGTCCTGACATTTCTTTTAGAAGACAATGGATAAAGGTCTGAAGCATAAGATTTAGGCAGACAAAGACAGTGCTTCTTAAAAGCACAATTTGTCCTATTCATAAGATCTGACACTCAACTCCTTGGACCCATTTCCCAACCTATATTTTTTTTGTTTTCAAGATCAAATTGCTCCTCTCTACATGTTCCTCAGAACATAGGTCTCCTCAAAGACGCAGGTATTGATTGGCAAAGACAAAAAGAGAAAATACTTCTATGTCTTGCAATAAATTCCAATTACCTTTGACAGAATAGAACATGTAATATGAAGCCTTTCAGAATCTTAGAGTCCAAAATTATAGAACTTAAGGGACATCTACTTTAGCCCATATTTCTTTACATATAAGGGTTTTTCTGACACTTTTCTTCTCTTTCCTGAATGAATCCCTCAAGACTCTCTAGTCTTCCTCTGAACACAGCTGGAGCTTTTTCACTATTCTCAGTATATATAAAAGCATGTTGCCAGGCTTATAACAGCACAGGTTGTGGTTGGGCAAATGAGTGCTTGAAACCCATTTCTGATTACATTTTTTTCTTAGTGATTTGAAGATATTCCTAAAAGTAAGAGCTTATAATCTTTGTAAACTTGGAAAATTATTTAACCTCTTCAAGCCTCATTTCCTCATCTATAAAATAAGAGTATTCCCATTCTCATCCCCAGTGGGAGTGGAAATTATATTAAATAATATATGCAACACTCTTTGCACAGATTTTGGCACATAGTCTGAAAGATAAGTTATGATGAACAAAAAGTTACTTATCATATAAGAGTACCTAATGTGAGCTGGGCGTTTTTCTTTTTTACATTATCTCTAATCTTTTAAAGAATGTTGTCAAATCGAACTTTTGTGATGATGGAAATGCTCTATATCTGTACGGTCCCACAGAATAGCCACCAGCACATGTGGCTATTGAGTACTTCACATGTGGCTAGCTCAACTGAGGAATTGATTTTAATGTCATTTAATTTTAAATAATTTAAATTTCAATAGCCACATGTGGTTAGTGGGTACTATGTTCGCCAACACAGCCTTAGAACGACCGTCAAAACAGACATCACCTTCCTTTTATAAAATAGGAAATGGTGTCACAAATGTTAGGTAAATTGTTTAGGGTCATTCAGCCAGCAAAGCAGTGAGCTGGGACATGCATCACATTCCTTGGCCATCCTCTCTTCTCTTCATCTTGTTGCTGCTGAGAGCTTTATCATTTTTGTATACTTCAGTTCCCTCATGTGCAACAATTTTGCATTTTATTTTCAATAGACTTCCCTGAGTCTATAACCATCAAATCTAAGAAAAGACCTGTGAAGTAGCTTTGTTGGATTTCTTTCTCTCTAACTCGGGAATATTCTCTTTATTTTCCCATAGGCAATCTTCCAAGCTCTTCCCAAATAGTACACCAGTGTCTGGTGGCTTGTGACCTCACAGTGTCACCTGTGCTATTTTTATAAAGTACTTCCTTATTCCGTATTAAACTACAACTTGATCCCAAGAGTCATGAGATAAATGGATGAGATCAGATGAAGCAACTAAAACAGTGTCTCCTCAGCACATCAAAGTCACAGTCCAGTGATCAAAGGCATGTATAATCCCATCCCATATTGTGGGTGCTGGAAGGATACAATAGGAAAGAGGTGATGAGTTGGGGAGCTGTCAGATCCACTGGCAGGCCAATCCGGGAAATTTATGCTGATGGTAGGTGCTGATACTAGGACATTTTGCCAGAGCAGAAATCACTCACTCACATGAATGTGTTCCTGTTATGACTAACACAATTGGCAGAAAACAGTCACAGGCTGATATGAATAGAGAGTGAGGGAGTGGGCAGAGAAGGAGGTTAAGCCTGGAAAAATAATTGTACAGTTGATCAAATATGAGAACCAGCACATTCTGCTTTATAATAAAAATACTGTTTCCTCTTAACTTGGAGGGTGCAGCTTCCATCATGGCTCTGCCAGAGGGCACTGGGAAGCACATTTTTTTCACAAGAGTTCAGGCACCAGAGTCAGAAAATTCAGCTCTGCCTGACACTTCCAGGTTTCCATGCTTGGTTCTTTCTTTATAAGAGCTATTTCAAACCTCACTGATTCTTCCCAAACTTTGGAGCTTTGTCATCTCACTCCATCACACTTAATGGAGTTTTCTTCGCTGCTGTTTTCTCTACATTAAAGACAAATTAGAAGCTCTTGAAGCTACTAGACGTTCTTCCAGTATCTGTCACTAAACTTACAAACCCACCCTCCTAGTCTTTCCTTCTTCCTTCCTCTTAAAATGTTGATGCTTACCACTCCCTTTCTCCATAAAAGTAATCCATCTGCTTTCTCAGGAACTCACTGTGTTGACTTGACATCCTCTAGTCTGTATCTTCAACATTTCCCCCTTTGTAGACACATTCCACCAGACTTGAACCTGCTCAAGTCTCTCTCATTTGTATCACACATACACACACACACCTCAAAACTTCCTCTCAATTACCCGTCTCTCTCCAACTACCACTCTACTTATTCGCACCTTCACATTAATCTTCTCAAATGCATCACCCAAACTGGCTGCCTTTATATCCTCTTTTCACACTCATTCTTCAACCCAATGCAGTTTGGATTTAATGCCACCCTTCTATTATACTGTCCTTACTAAAGCTACCAAACACAAGTGCATTCTTAGCCCAAAGGGCATTTTTGGTGCTATTTCTAAACACACACCCAGAGGAGTTTATCCTATTTACTGCCTTCTCTTCTAGGAAACTTTCCCCTCTGTGATCCCACATACTCTTCTTTTACTTTTGCCTTGCTGGCTGTCCCTCCTTAACCTCCTCTGTGAGATTCTGTGTACCTAGCTATATCTATTATCAGGTCAGGGAGAAGTCTTGGTTCAATCTTCCATCTAAGTGCTGATGTTGCATGCGACTCTATCCTACACACTTTAATTTTTTCCTTTTTATCCCATTTGTCTTATTCTTGAGGCTTCAATTACCATTCCAAGCTTTCCATGTCAACACTTTTACAACTGGATCCATTCCAATCCCTACTGAGTTCTGGGTCCATAAGTCAAATTATTAGTGGACATTTCTTAATGTTCAAATGTCTAAAAGGAAACTCATCTTTTGAGCCATCAGAAAATAGTCTCACTTTCCACCCAGTTTCCCAAGCTTGAAATTCAGGAAAGATCTTGGCTTTTACTTTCTTTCTTATATCTACAGTCAATTATTCATTGAATTTTCTTGATTCTATCTCTTAAACATTCTTTTAAGAATCTCTTTTCAACCTCAGTTTCAACCTTAGTCTAGACTACCGTTATCATTCCTCATCTTGACTATGTTAATCATGTATCAACATTTTGGTTTTCTTTATTCTCACTTGCTCTCTTCCAGTCCATTTTCCACATTGTTTTTAGAGTGCTTTTTTAAAAATAAAGTTGAGTATGTTATTCTCTCCATAAACTACTTGAATGGCTTCCTATTGCCTTATTGTACGATTCAAACTTGTTGACTAGTCTTAAATGGCACTCTGAAATCTATCCTCTATTTCATGATAGCTCCATCCCCTGTATTTCTCCTACATGTATTCTAACTTCTAGGCTTCCAAACATCTTTATGTCCCTCTATCACAGGCTAGCTCTAATTTTCTAAGCTCTGCTCACTTCTAAGATAATACCACTCTTAACACAAAAGATACTTGTTTCAGTAGGAATATCATAAGACTCAGTAATACTAGATCCCTACTTGTGGAGGAAGCATCTCAATTTGTATTATTCCCTTTATTCCACTGATGCACAGTTCATGAGGTCAGGTATTTCTTCCCTGAAATCAAACACAAGAAGGAACTCAGAGTCTTGTGCTCTGGCAGTGAGGTGACATGCTGATATCCTTAACCCTGGCAACTCCTATCAGAGGAAATTTTCTCTGAGGAAATTTTATAACATTGACAGAATAGGAAGTTTCTCACTCAAAATGACACCTGGTCACTTACTGGACAATTTGAACATGGAGACTTCAAATTCTAGCTAGAAAAGGGAAAGTAATTATGCTCACTACTGGCTGGGTTTCAGGCAGGAGGTTAAAAATCTGGCTTTGGGGCTTCCCTGGTGGCGCAGTGGTTGAGAATCTGCCTGCCAATGCAGGGGACACGGGTTCGAGCCCCGGTCTGGGAAGATCCCACATGCCGCGGAGCAACTAGGCCCGTGAGCCACAATTACTGAGCCTGCGCGTCTGGAGCCTGTGCTCCGCAACAAGAAAGGCCGCAATAATGAGAGGCCCGTGCACCGCGATGAGGAGTGGTCCCCACTTGCCACGACTAGAGAAAGCCCTCGCAGAGAAACGAAGACCCAACACAACCATAAATAAATAAATAAAATAAAAAATAAAAAATCTGGCTTTGGCTACTTATATCACCACTGGTAATATCCGTTGGCATAGGGAAAAGGAAATTTAGATGGCCAACAAAGAGAAGGGACCAGCAGACCAATACATCCTTGACTATTATATCCAGCTGAGCTACTTGTTCATCTCTTGTGTCATTTCCATGATAATCAAGACAGTGCAAAGGTGAAGCAGAGTTCGATTTTTTTCACCACATCATACTGTTCCCCATCAGGTAAGGGTTTTAATGAGTTATTCCTTCCCCTTGTAAATATCTCCTATAATAGGTTTTGGCAGGGAAATTACAATGGAAGAGCTCAAAAAAACAGACTAGGCACAATAAATTTAAAGCCAGTTTAGGTGAACTAGTGTTACAAAATTCCTTTTATTCTGTAATCTGTGCATTCTGGAAGTCTGCAACCACTTTAAACAGAAATAACTAACAAGTAGAATGCTGCTGAAGAATGATGCATGAGAAATTCCTCTGAGCCTAGATAAACTGATTTAAGAGTGTTTGGGTATGTCATGGTAACTCATGGTAAGGGATGAACTCTTAGGAGATATTTGTATTTGAAGGAAGAGATTTTAGTAAGCACCCGAATGCAGAGAGAACAAAAAGCATGGCTGGTGCCTTTGCCTTACCCCAACCCCATGTACTAACCCCTGAGGTCTCGGGAAAGGTAGTATAGTACAGTGTTTATAAATGGGGGCTCTGTATTCAGTGTTCCTGGGTACCTAACTGAGTTCAGTCATTTGCTGGAAACCGTGGGCAAGTAGCTTACCCTTTCTGAATTCTGTTCCTTATCCATTAAATGCAGAAAATATATCAGAGGGGCGTTGTGAGGCTTAAACATGTTTAGAATGTAGCACAGAGTTTGCAACAGAGTATGTGC
Source organism: Balaenoptera acutorostrata (assembly GCF_949987535.1). NCBI lineage: Eukaryota > Metazoa > Chordata > Mammalia > Artiodactyla > Balaenopteridae > Balaenoptera > Balaenoptera acutorostrata. The sequence continues at coordinate 102,030,203 of NC_080068.1, read as the reverse complement.
AAAATGCACATTAGCAAATAGTATTAGGGATTATGGAGAGAGAAACATCAAGCACAAACCAAAGAAATGGTTCCTAAGAAAGTCCCTAAGAGATAGAGGCATGGGTGGTTACTGCTGTGGTACTAAAGTGTGACAATGTGTGGGATGAGGATCTTTAAACCCTAATCCAAGAAATGTAGCTCGATTCTGGTATCACAGGGGGAGGCATTGTTAGAAATTCCAGAAGAAGCCCCTGCCCTAAGATAGACTTTGGGGTTCTCTCAGAGAGCCCAGCACACAATGGTGGGGATGAGCACTCTGAACTATTTTTAGGAAAATAACACTGATAAGGGGGAGTAGAGAAGGATGCAGATTAGTGGGCAGCTCTCTTAACTCCCTGGTGGATTTTGGGGTAGTTAAAAATCCTGTTTAAGCCACTGTGGTGAGAATCAAAGGAATGTGAGTTATTAAAGTGATACCCTTTATCACATAGGTGAGAGGTTTCCCGAAAAACAGGGGTTAGATGTTTTAGCATGTTGCATTGTCCTCTCAACCAGATGATTGTCTTCAGATGAGATTTCTAAATCAGAAGTCTGTTTATTCCCTTGCATCAATAATTTAGCACACAAATTCTTCTCAATCTAATCCTAACTCTGCCCTTACATCTTTATATTCTGACACTTTCTCCGCACAATTTATGATCTAGACAAATACACACAAAATGCAGTTCTCAGGAACTGCTTTGCTTTCTTGTATCTTTCTAAGGTCTCTACATGTGGTATGTTCTCTTTTTGGAACACTTAATCTCTCCCTGTGCTTTGGGCTTCAATTCAGGAAAGGCACAATGCAGAAAATAATTCTTTCTGCCGGCTCCCTTGACCTTCACTTCAATGCATCTGGATCAGGAGCTCTCTCCTCTGTTCCCATGTATTACATGTACAAATTGTGTAGTGCTTAGAACTTATCTCCTTGTGAACAAATTATTTGCATGCTTATGCACTTTGTCTCAGAAAATTTTTACTTGCAATTTCTTCTACTTGAATGAGATTACTCCAAATGCTCCATATGCCTGCCTCCTTCTCACCATTCAGGTATCAGGTCAATCATTACTTTTATAGAAAGGTCTTTTGTAACTTAAAATAAAGCAGACCTGTCCCATGCCAGTCACTCTCAGTCACTCTTAACCACTCTCTCTCACCTTACCTTATTTTACTTGTTCCTGATATCATCTTATTTATTTGGTTACCAACTTATTGTCTCCCTCTCACCAAAAATAAAGTGCCTTCAGGGCAGTGATTTCCAGTTTTATTTATTGCTGCACCTCTAGCACCTTGACAATGCCTAGTGCATATTAACTGCTCAATAAATATTTGTCAACTGACTGTCATCTCCACTAGACAGTGAACCTTTAGGAGGGAAACTATGCCTTTCCACACTCAGAACCTAATACAAGGTCTGGCACATGTTATGTGCTACAATACATATTGATCAAATACGTGACATTTTTAATTAGCCCGTCAAGAACCTGTTATGCATTGAGAGGCTAAGAAGGCAAGCAATTTTGTGAAGTGTAATTACTTGGGAGGGTGTTCAATAGAGACAGACTGGAAGACAGCAAATTATTGATTAAGATACCAAAGAAAGGAAGCTCAGTGCTTTGCACATAGTACAAGCTCAACATATGTTCATAACATTGACTTAACAAAATGGGTTTTATACTTCAACATTAATTCTCTTTTTAAAAAATACTATTTGAAACCTACCATGGAATCACCTGCTGCTTCATTCAAGTAGGGGGTGAGTTGCTCTGTGACAGGTGTCTGAAAACATGCTAATAGCCAAATCTATTTAAGACACAATGTTGACTTCCAGGAAAGCTTTCTTTTTCTCCCTTGCCCCACCCCCACTTCAGAAAAAGAATGCCACTCTCCTGAGAACATCACAATGGCAGTCCACAAATGAACCCTCTTCCTTTGAGAGCGACTAACTGTAGGGGAAAAGATAATTACTTAGTTCCTTTATCTCCAAATTATTTGTAATAAAATCTGAAATCACACCACAAGGTCTTTCATGAGGATGTCATAAATTAAGATGCATCGGCGAATCTGGTGCATCTGTTCCATTCTCTGGCCTTTTGTCTTCTGCAAAGAGCACACCAACCTCAATACCCAGCAGACAGCATTTACGCAAATGATGTCGTGGTCTATAGCATTAATATTCAGTGATTGTCTGTCATAGACACCTTACTGTACATCTGTTATGCAAATGTATGTTAATTCTGACTCACTGACAGCTGCCTAGCTTCCCTCCCTAAAATGATCTTTTCCATTTTGAAGTTTGCAATCTGTTCCCAAAAATGTTAATCCAACAATTAGCTGAAATTGCTAAACAGAAATTGTACATGTTCAATCTAAAATAGAAGGTAGCATTTTAAAATAGATGGTGAACCTTGTTCTTACGTCGCTTATTTTATATGTGCTCCCACACAGTGTAAACATTGATCTCTGCACAGCTTGGCTTGGGGCAAGTGCCGGGTTTGTCTACCCTAATCCTAGGAGTTTGACAAGAAGGAATGGTATCATCATCCCTGTCATTCAAGGAAATTTGTCCTCAAAGATGCTTTTAGTGATGCACAGTGTTTCTCTCCATGCTTGAAATGTCTCTGTTCTTCCCAAAATAATTAGTATCAAGTGCTGAGTTATTAATAAATAAATAAAGTGATGAATGATTGAGGAAATAGATCTAAGAGACTATTCCATGAAACACAGTAGACACTCTCATTGTACATGTTTGATGGATGCTAAATAGAGGCTTCCATATTTACTACATCTGTTCATTTTGAGGAATAGGTGAAGGGCTTTGGAACTATAATTGAACAACCTATTTAAACTTTGAAAGAGGTTATCATGCTTAAGAGTATAAAAAAAGACAAATTACATTACACATTTAGAGGAAACCTACCAAGACCAACTAAGGACTTATATTGGACCCACTATGTGCTAGTCAACATGTTGGCCACATGAGGTAAATTTTAACAACATTCTTGGGAGGTGAGTATCATTATACAGCTCATTTTAATAATGAGGATTTAGTGAGGAGTGACTTCTGTAAACCCATATCACTGCCATGACCCTCATCCAGTATTCTTTTCTAGTTCTCTGTATCGAAGAAGAACACAGACAAATGGAGTCCCACAGAGCATGTACAGTGAAGTAGAAGTTACAGGCTTCTGCTTTAATGAGGCTATTTCTTTTCAAAAAAAAATTTTTATTGAAGTATAACTGAATTACGGTGTTATGTTAATTACTACTGTACAGCAAAGAGACTCAGTTATACATATATATATATATATATATATATATATATATATATATATACATTCTTTTTCATATTCTTTTCTGTTATGGTTTATCACAGGATATTGAATATAGTTCCCTGAGCTATACAGTAGAACCTTGTTGTTTATCCATTCTATATGTAATAGTTTACATCTACTAACCCCAAACTCCAAGTTCATCTATCTCCCACCCCCTTCTCTAATGAAGCTGTTTCTGACTCTTCTCAATGGATATCTGATGGTTGGCCTTCTGGAACACCTAAAGCCCAGCTAAGGGAAACGGACTTGAATCGACTCTGCTCCAGTGATCTCGAGGACTCAGTTTCTTCAAGGATATTTACAGATGGGACTCCTCTCTCACCATTAAGAGTCCATTTCTAAAATAATGCTGCTAAACCAGATGGCTCCAAGGTTCTACACTAGTCTAACATTTTTTTCTTTGTAAATCATTTCACATTAGTAATGAGAGAATGGATGAATAGAATATATTGAAGATATCTTGGATATATGATACAACTTCACTAATTTTTAGTGACTCCATTATTGAGATTGATATAGTAAAACAAACACTCATTATTTCTCAGAGGAATTTTTATTATTATTTTAAGAGATTTCAAGATTTTTAAATGTTATAACTCCATTTTATTTCCATTCACTCTAACAAACTTGATCTTAGATTCTTTAATTAGTCGTTCTAATTTCTCACTTAAGTGCTATCATTTAATTAGGATAAGGTAGCAAAATTTCATAAATTGTTCTGAAGGAACAAATGCAGCCCTATGTAAATTTATTTAGGTAATGAATTTTTAAAAAGCTAGTATATACGCTCCCTTTAAAATATGCGTCATTCATTTGTTTTTTTAAATTGAAGTATAGTTGATTTACTTTTTTTCATTTGTTTTAAAATGAAAAAGGATTATTTAAAGAAGACACTATACATTCTTCTCAAATTCATATGAAACATAAGAATTCATAACAATTCTCAAATTTCATCACACAAAGTTCTCTAACAACAATGTAATTAAATTATACATCAACAATAAAAGATGGCAAAACCAATATATCAAAAATATACACACTCCCAAATAACCCAAGAGTTAAGAAGGCAATACTAAGAGAAAATATGAAATCTTTAGAACTGAATGACTATCAGAATACATACACATCAAGAGGTTTGGTAATCAGCTCAAATGGCACTTACAAGTAAGTTTAGAGTTTTAAATGCATATGTTAAAAAGACAAGAAGATGCTGTGGCAGTGCCACCCCCAGAGTTGCTTAAACTTGTGCTTTCTATTTTAGATATCTTAACAAAATGGTTAAGAGCATATACCAGTTCATACAGAACCTGTCCATGACAATAACAAGTTTCTGAAATTTTAGCTATTTATTGAGAGAATTTGACAACATCACTAAGTCAACGAAATATATTTCTTAATTTTTAAAAACTTCCCTGTCTTTACTTTTTATAATAAATTGTAATAGTAAAAGTAAAAACATCATCAACAAATGTTCTAATTTTCCTTGACATAAGAGGTAGTTTAATACTTTCAAGTTTACTAGTTTGTTCACTGTTTTCTCCTCTTCTCTATAACTATGTGTTTTTATTATTACAATTTCTGAAAGATGCCATTAGAAATCATGGTGATTTAAGGTTCCAAGGTATTACAGAGTTTCTTCTATTGTTATGCTTTATTTCTTCATATTTCCTGTAATAAAAATAAGAAATCTGTAACATCTAGAAATAACTTATTATTAATTCATAAGGATGTAATTATTTTCATGACAACTTCTTGACAATACTCTTTCCTTATTCTGTCCTTTTGATACCACCTCCCTCTGAGGTCTCTTTACATAAAAGAGATACATAAAACTTTATGTAATAATTTTGAAGAAAATACAAACATGCTGTATATCATTCTTTAATAAAAGTATTTAATAAAATTTTTTTTAAAAGCTGATATATAGAGAGAACTAACTATAAGGCACTATCTAATCAAGTTCTAGTATAATGTATATAGAAACAGAGACATAAAGAGATTAAATATTTTGTCCAAGTTTGTATATCTAGTAAGTAGTAAAGCTGAGATTTGACCCTAGATAGAGTCTCTAACTTCCTTTTCATATTGCCACCCTATGTACTATATTCTCAATTATTTTTTTCAAAGAAGAAAAAGATTTTAATAAGTTGTCAATGTATACTCCAAATGTTAAGTGGTGTAATATAGTTTTTGTGTGTGCTGTCTTGACCCAGTTTGGAGGTCTAGACTAGAGGCAGGTCAGTTCTCTTTATTGAACATCCAATTAAGATCTGCATTCTCTTCCTTTAGCAAGATATCATACTTCAGACCATGATACATCTGCCTTAATATTCCTGGTCCAGGTACCAGGCAACCAAGGACAGCCCCTATGCCCCAGAGCCTGCTGAAATTAATTACATTAGCTAATCCTAAGCCTACTTGCCCTGCCTTACCCATTTATTCCTGCAGGAACCACAACAAAAGTGCTTGCTCACAGTGTCTCTCTCTTTCTGCCTTGTGACTGACCCTGGTGCTTCCCCATGTGGCCCTGCATTATGCTGTGTTCTCTCCAGGGAATGGTGAGTATAATAAAACAGTAGACCTCTTTTTGATTTCTCTCTCTTGATCTACATCTATCCTCACCACATCTCACTCAAGGTAATGTGGTTCAAGCAGGCAGTAGGAGGTTTAAGGATTAACGATTCATCCAGCATTACTCCCTCCAACTCAGTCAGAAGCTCTGAAAGACTGTGCATCTGGCCTCATGGTCAGTGGGGAGCAGCCCTTTAAGCCGTATTTTGTGTATCTGTGAAGAGATGGGAATAATTTCCATCTCAAAAGAGTTGGTGTGTGTTTCCAGTGAAAGAACACATGCTACAAAAGCTTAGCACTATACTTAGCTCATGACAGGTGCTCAAAAAGCATTCCTAAAGAAAGGAAGAGAGGCACATATCCTGTCTCGAAAATTATAATCAAATATATATATATATATATTTGCCTGTCTATGTGTATTTGTGTTTTGTATTTTACAAAGAACTTTTCTAGATACTATCTCACCTGATCGCCTAAACTCTCTGCTGAAACAAAAATAATTATTTCAATGAAGTCCATTTTGCAGATAGAGAAACTGAGGCATAAGACAATTGATTACATTGTCTGAGACTTCTTGCTTGAACCGAATAGCAAACCAAACCAAACCAAACCAAAACCAAACCAAAACAAAAACACCTCATATTCACTCAAAAGAAAGCTTAGTGGTCATTCATCTAAGACATGTTGCATTTTTGGAAGTGAGCAGCACTGGCTAGTAGGTACAACTCTGCAAGAGTCAAGAAAACAGGGTCAATATTACAGTTCTGCATTTCTATGGGAAATTGATGTCTCCTCCTTTACCCTTTGCAACAATTTATGACACTGAAGTGATTATATTCATCACTTGTACCTTTTTATTCTGTTTTGTATTGCATACATTATTTCATAAAACATATATTGTCTGACCTTCACAGTTAGGAGTTTGTAGTTTTTTTGTTGTCTCACCATTTAACTCCTATTCTCCTCTGAGTTCCTGACCAAAGCTGTTATACAAACCATGCATAGTCAGATGATAAAGTACATAGAACTGATAGCAGGAATTTTATTGCATGATTCAAGACTCTATGTGTAATGAAATGCAAGAATGAGGTTTGGAAGTAGAATCTATTCCCTTATACCTACTCCTCAATTGATAGAAATGCTTGGGCTCCAAATTGGGCCATAGAGAAAGTTTGCCTTCACTAGGAGGAAAATCTCACCCAATTCAATTTACTACAAGTAAGAATGAAGACCACATGTAGATTTTGATGGTCAAGGTCCACTAGTAAAACATGCTCCAGTAAATGTCCTACATTTACAAATTAGCACCTTTACCTCACTTTGAAGAAGCTGCTAATGGGAAGAGTGCAGAGAGGCAAAAGCATGGGGAGAAGGGCAGAAAGTTCCCTCCAGAAGAGATGCAGGAAAAGTCTCTGTTCCCTATATTTACAAGAAACTGCTAAGGAAAGCAAGGTAGAAATTATTACCTTCATTTTATAGTTGAAGATGCAGAGCAATTTTACTACTTGCCTAGAATATTCCTATTGGAAAGAGTCACAACCAAGCCTGAAAGCCAATTTTTCTGACTCCTGCTTCACAGGTTCTTTCCACATCCCCAGATGGTGTCTGTGGATTTGGCTCTCACTTTCAAGCTTCACTGACCCTGGATGATGAATGAGAATTTGATCTGGGCATCTGAGCCCAGGCTGAGATGCAGGTGCCAAACTCACTGTGGGCATTCCATCCACTCTTGCTGCTGTCCAGTGGACCCTCCCAATACACTACCTACACTGGAATTGTGATATATCCCAGAGACAAAGCACAAGGAGTATCCATTCTCTGAAGCAGCTCTGAGAAGGTAAGATCCCTCTGCTCGGCTGACTTGGGTGGCATGTTGGAGTCCTTGGAATGAGAGAGCCGCTGGAAAGAGACCACCAGGTGGAAGGACACAGCAAGTGAAGCCACGACACAAATGTAACAGTGTATATCTATCCTCATTGTGGATTTGACCACCCCGCTCCTGCCTTTTACATCAATTTTGGAAACTTTTATTTTTTTAGTTATTTTACATTGCAGGAGCAATCCTTTTATTTGATGCCATTGAGACCTATCATTGGTTGGATAATCAGGAAGGTCAGTTAAATTGAAGAATCATAAGACATGATATGTGCCTACCTTAAATATTTCATTTTAACTTAGAGTAGTATGCATTAATTCAGCAATGTTTTGATGTAAAGGCAAAATCTTTGATTTAAATACAGGTTTCTGGTTGGATTTCCGTACTGTATTTGCAGTGTAAACCTCATTCCGAAAGAATTCTTTAAGACTTCCAGTTTCATTTTCCTTAAAGTGGGATAAGATTTAAAGATATTAGTGAGATAATATGAATTGATTCTTTCTACATTAATACTATTTTTTCCACTTTTAAAGTAGTATTTTCACAAATTAATCTGATATTTTTTAGTGACTTTCCCTTATCCATTCTATGTAAAACATTAAATTAACTTGGTTTTAATAGAATTAGACAGAGCAGACTTGTTCTAGTGAAAGGAATGTGGGATGGGATTTATACGTCTTTGAAAGAGTTAGCTTCACCATTTTCCAGCAGAGCATGCTTCAGCAAGGTGTTTTATCTTATTAAACCATAGTTTCGTGTGACAATGACAATGCTGAGTAACTACCTTGCAAAGCAATTATGCAGCTTCAATGAGTTGGTGCTTGTGAAAGAATTTGGATGTTTGAAAGGCCAAAAAATTATAAGAAAATGTGGGAGAGAAAAGGACAATACATGAAGCTACAAATGGAGCATGAGGATGGTTATCCCTCTCTGCAGATTTCATTCTTGCCACCAGTTAGGAGGCCAGAGCTACAGACATAGATACCACTAAATAGCCATATATTTAGTGTATGCTGAACACCAACGAGTGTAGCAGAGTGTCTATGCCTGAAACCTCAATAAGATCAAATTTGGACCACTGGACAGAGTGAGGTCAGTGTGCCCTGTCAGGAACCAACTTCTTCATTTGCGTTATACCTGGAAGAAGAATCAGTATAACAGACTGAAAAACGAATCAGTGGAGATATCCTAAAAGAGAGGATCCATGACTCTGGTCATGAATCATAGTAGATATGGCTGAATTTTGGGGATTGATGGATGGTACTTCTGTCAATAATAAGCACGCCAAACAAGAAAACTGTACCACACGTCTCATGGAGAACCACAAAATGTAACCATGATAGTGATCCTGAGAAGCTTTTCCTTTTCCCCCATCCTTTCTGTGCAGAGTCAGCCTTTGACTTAATCTGTTTATCCCCCCCCACCAGCTCTCCATGGGGTGTAAACAAACATGAGTCTGATTCACAGGGCTGTTTGTTTTTCCAGCACAAGCAACTGCTGTGGAGAATAAAATGAATTCAGAAACACTTATAGAACTGGGGCGAGGTGTCATTGGCATTTTCAAGTATTTATGCAAATTACCAAGGGCCTAATTCATCCCATGGTCCTTTTCTCAAAAGCACAGCTTGATATCAAAGAGGCAAAATAAATATGGCTGAAAAAACCAGCATCCTCTACTGTGGTCTAGCTGGAGAGATCTAGAAAAAAGAGAAGAAATATTCCCAGATCCCCCTGTTAATCCTGTATCTCAGTTTTTTGACCCAGGGAGTGCATGTTCTTGATAAATAAGAGCACTATTCAAAGAAGCAGAAACATTGTTTCAGATATTGTTCCCACAGGTCCTAGGTTTGAGGAGCTAGATCATTTTTCCTGTTCAAAAATCACTGATAGTTTAAATAAGGCACAGTAGAAACCCATGAGCTTACAAAAAATAGTGAATTTCGTAAGACACATCATTGGAGCCTTCAGCTTTCTACCACTCATTGTTTCACCATCTATGTACCTAGAAGCCAATTTCAACCCCTTTTTTCCTAGAAAATTGGGCTCTTATATGAAAAGAGGTATATCAATGAGCTTGCTATTTTTTTTTTCTTCTCTTAAAGATGTTTTCATTTGACTTTGTCACCAAGGGTATTTTGGGAAAGGTACTTTGTCAGGGAAGTCAGAAGGTGATCCCAGATCTCCTGATATCATAGTGTTTACCACACTAGCTCTTCCTAGAAGGATGTTGAGGTTTGTTTTTGCCTTAAGAATATATGTTAAATTACATAATTATGGGACAATATACACAAATAAGTGTGAGCTCAAAGGTTATGAACCAGGGAGTTGAGAAAAAGAGATATCATGCCTATGATTACAAGAGTAGTTAACAGGAATAAGGAATGTCTCCGTGCCAGATGAATTACATACATCATTTCTAACAGACCTTTCCTGAAATGTCCTTTGAGGACTAAAAATTACTAAATATTACTGCATAGTCTTTACCCTTGGAGAGTAGGTCTTTGTTATAGAGAACACTCTGCACATAATTCACAATGATAACTCTCTCCCTTCTGCTTTCAGATCCACATGGCAGGCTCTAATAGTCACAGTTAAAACCTATTGGGACTCCTAGAGGTAAAACCCTGAGGGAAATTGTGGCTTTCTTCCTAAATCTGTGGTCCCCCAAGAGTTTCTCTCTGATGTTAATCAATAATTCAGACCCCGGCAATCAGTCAAAATCACAACTTAAGTTTCCTCACCAGCTTATGGTTCCAGTGGCTTTTGATCCAGGTAAGCAGATCTCAGCCATAAATCTCTGGATTTGTCTGTTGCTCCAGATTTGGGGATAGTAGTATGTTCTGTGATCTCAGTTCAATGATGCATTCAAGAAAAGACAGTGAAATTCAGTTTGTTCAGATTTTCCTTGTTACAACGATGGAAGTGAGAATTTCCAAAGCTCTTTACATGTTTGAGCTGAAACCAGAGGTTCTTTCCGTATTTTTTCAAGGATATTTTCACTGAATATAGAATTAAGGTTTTTTTTTTTTCTTCTTTCTTTAAGTATTTTAACTATGTCACTCCATTAGCTACCTGGTTGTATGATTTCTAAAGAGAAGTCTACTGTAATTCTTATAAATATTTCTCTTTCTGTAATTTGTCTTTTTTTTTTTTCTGGCTGCCTTCAAGATTTTCTTTTTTGTTTTTTGTATTTTCTCCGTTGTATATTCTTGACTACTTTATCAAAAATAAGGTGACCATATGTGTGTGGGTTTATCTTTGGGCGTTCTATCCTGTTCCATTGATCTATGTTTCTGTTTCTGTGCCAGTTCCATACTGTCTTGGTTACTGTAGCTTTGTAGTATAGTCTGAAATCAGAGAGCCTGATTCCTCCAGCTCCATTTTTCTTTCTCAAGATTGCTTTGGCTGTTCGGGTCTTTTGTGTTTCCATACAAATTGTGAAATTTTTGTTCTAGTTCTGTGAAAAATATCAGTGGTTGTTTGATAGGCATTGGATTGAATTTGTAGATTGCTTTGGGTAGTATAGTCATTTTCACAATGTTGATTCTTCCGATCCAAGAACATGGTATATCTCTCCATCTGTTTGTATCATCTTTAACTTTTTCATCAGTGTCTTATAGTTTTCTGCATACAGGTCTTTTGTCTCCTTAGGTAGGTTAATTCCTAGGTATTTTATTCTTTTTGTTGCAATGGTAAATGGGAATGTTTCCTTAATTTCACTTTCAGATTTTTCATCATTTGTGGATAGGAATGTAAGAGATTTCTGTGCATTAATTTTGTATCCTGCTACTTTACCAAATTCATTGATAAGCTCTAGTAGTTTTCTGGTAGCATCTTTAGGATTCTCTATGTATAGTATCATGTCATCTGCAAACAGTGACAGCTTTACTTCTTCTTTTCCGATTTGGATTCCTTTTATTTCTTTTTCTTCTCTGATTGCTGTGGCTAAAACTTCCAAAACTATGGTGAATAATAGTGGTGAGAGTGGGCAACCTTGTCTTGTTCTAGATCTTAGAGGAAATGGTTTTCAGTTTTTCACCACTGAGGATGATGTTGGCTATGGGTTTGATATATATGGCCTTTCTTATGTTGAGGAAAGTTCCCTCTATGCCTACTTTCTGGAGGTTTTTTTTCATAAATGGGTGTTGAATTTTGTCGAAAGCTTTCTCTGCATCTATTGAGATGATCATATGGTTTTTCTCCTTCAATATGTTAATATGGTTTATCACATGATTGATTTGCATATATTGAAGAATCCTTGCATTCCTGGGATAAACTCCACTTGATCATAGTGTATGATCCTTTTAATGTGCTGTTGGATTCTGTTTGCTAGTATTTTGTTGAGGATTTTTGCATCTATGTTTATTAGTGATATTGGCCTGTAGTTTTCTTTCTTTGTGACATCTTTCTCTGGTTTTGGTATCAGAGTGATGGTGGCCTCATAGAATGAGTTTGGGAGTGTTCCTCCCTCTGCTATATTTTGGGAGAGTTTGAGAAGGATAGGTGTTAGTTCTTCTCTAAATGTTTGATAGAATTCGCCTGTGAAGCCATCTGGTCCAGGGCTTTTGTTTGTTGGAAGATTTTTAATCACAGTTTCAATTTCAGTGCTTGTGATTGGTCTGTTCATATTTTCTGTTTCTTCCTGGTTCAGTCTCAGAAGGTTGTGCATTTCTAAGAATTTGTCCATTTCTTCCAGGTTTTCCATTTTATTGGCATATCGTTGCTTGTAGTAATCTCTCATGATCTTTTGTATTTCTGCAGTGCCAGTTGTTACTTCTCCTTTTTCATTTCCAATTCTATTGATTTGTCTTCTCCCTTTTTTTCTTGATAAGTCTGGCTAATGGCTTATCAATTTTGTTTAGCTTCTCAAAGATCCAGCTTTTAGTTTTATTGATCTTTGCTATTGTTCCCTTCATTTCTTTTTCATTTATTTCTGCTCTGATCTTTATGATTTCTTGCCTTCTGCTAACTTTGGTGTTTTTTTGTTCTTCTTTCTCTAATTGCTTTAGGTGTAAGGTTAGGTTGTTTATTTGAGATGTTTCTTGTTTCTTAAGGTAGGCTTGTATTGCTATAAACTTCCCTCTTAGAACTGCTTTTGCTGCATCCCATAGGTTTTGGGTCGGTGTGTTTTCATTGTCATTTGTTTCTAGGTATTTTTTGATTTCCTCTTTGATTTCTTCAGTGATTTCTTGGTTATTAAGTAGTGTGTTGTTTAGCCTCCATGTGTTTGTATTTCTTACAGATTTTTCCTGTAATTGATATCCAGTCTCATAGAGTTGTGGTCAGAGAAGATACTTGATACGATTTCAATTTTCTTAAATTTACCAAGGCTTCATTTGTGACCCAAGATATGATCTATCCTGGAGAATGTTCCATGAGCACTTGAGAAGAATGTGTATTCTGTTGTTTTTGGATGGAAGGTCCTATAAATATCAATTAAGTCCATCTTCTTTAATGTATCATTTAAAACTTGTGTTTCCTTATTTGTTTTCATTTTGGATGTTCTGTCCATTGGTGAAAGTGTGGTCTTAAAGTCCCCTACTATGATTGTGTTACTGTCAATTTCCCGTTTTATGGCTGTTAACATTTGCCTTATGTATTGAGGTGCTGCTATGTTGGGTGCATAAATATTTACAATTGTTATATCTTCTTCTTGGATTGATCCCTTGATCATTATGTAGTGTCCTTCTTTATCTCTTGTAATATTCTTTATTTTAAAGTCTATTTTGTCTGTTATAAGAACTGCTACTCCAGCTTTCTTTTGATCTCCATTTGTATGGAATATCTTTTCCATTCCCTCCTTTTCAGTGTGTATGTATCCCTACTTCTGAAGTGGGTCTCTCATAGACATCATATATATGTGTCTTGTTTTTGTATCCATTCAGCTAGTCTATGTCTTTTGGTTGGAGCATTTAATCCATTTACATTTAAGATAGTTGTCGATATGTATGTTCCTATTACCATTTTCTTAATTGTTTTGGGTTTGCTATAGTTGGTCTTTTCCTCCTCTTCAGTTTCCTGCCTAGAGAAGTTCCTTTAGCATTTGTTGTAAAGCTGGTTTGGTGGTGCTGAATTCTCTTATCTTTTGCTTGTCTGTAAAGGTTTTAATTTCTCTGTTGAGTCTGAATGAGATCCTTGCTGGGTAGAGTAATCTTGCCTGGAGGTTTTTCCCTTTCATCAGTTTATATACGTCCTGCCACTCCCTTCTGGCTTGCAGAGTTTCTGCTGAAAGATTAGCTGTTAACCTTATGGGGATTCCCTTGTATGTTATTTGTTGTTTTTCCCTTGCTGCTTTTTATATTTTTTCTTTGTATTTAATTTTTGATAATTTGATTAATACGTGTTGACGTGTTTCTCCTTGGATTTATCCTGCATGGGACTCTCTGCACTTCCTCGACTTGATTGATTATTTCCTTTCCCATATTAGGGAAGTTTTCAACTATAATCTCTTCAAATATTTTCTTGGTACCTTTCTTTTTCTCTTCTTCTTCTGGCACCCCTATAATTCGAGTGTTGGTGTGTTTAATGCTGTCCCAGAGGTCTCTGAGTTTGTCCTCAATTCTTTTCATTCTTTTTTCTTTATTTTGCTCTGCAGTAGTTATTTCCACTATTTTATCTTCCAGATCACTTATCTGTTCTTGTACCTCAGTTATTCTGCTAATGATTCCTTCTAGAGAATTTTTAATTTCATTTATTCTGTTGTTCATCATTGTTTGTTTGCTCTTTAGTTCTTCTAGATTCTTGTTAAACGTTTGTTGTATTTTCTCCATTCTATTTCCAAGATTTTGGATCATCTTTGCTTTCATTATTCTGAATTTCTTTTCAGGTAGACCACCTATTTCCTCTTCATTTGTTTGGTCTGGTGTGTTTTTACCTTGCTCCTTCATCTGCTGTGTGTTTCTCTGTCTTCTCATTTTGCTTAACTTACTGTGTTTGTTGTCTCTTTTTCGCAGGCTGCATGTTCATACTTCCCGTTGTTTTTGGTGTCTGTCCCCAGTGGCTAAAGTTGGTTCAGTGAGTTGTTTGTAGGCTTCCTGGTGGAGGGGACTAGTGCCTGTGTTCTGGAGGATGAGGCTTGATCTTGTCTTTTTCATGGGCAGGACCACATCTAGTGGTGTGTTTTGGGGTGTCTGTGACCTTATTGTGATTTTAGGCAGCCTCTCTGCTAATGGGTAGGGTTGTGTTCCTTTCTTGCTCATTGCTTGTCATAGCGTGTTCAGCACTGTAGCTTGCTTGGGAGGTGGGCACTCGATCAGGTCTTCTTGAGAGTCAGAGAGGAAGGGCATTCGGGAATGGAATTTGGCTTGGTTAGGCAAAAAGCAAAATTAAAAAACTCAACACACATGCCCATGGTACGAATGGGGCCCAGAGGGACCACCTCTGAGTTGAAACCATCTCTGGTAATTGGAGAGGGGAAGTGTGGATTGTGACCAGTGCTTGCACACAGTCTTCTTGGTGGGTGCAGTAGACGCCTTAGCATTTTATGCCCGTCTGTGGTGTCCGTGCTGGTAGCCACACCTCACACCTGTCTCTGGAGCTCATTTAGGTGGTGCTCTGAATCGCCTCTCCTAGCACACCCCGAAACAACGGTCTCTTGCCTCTTAGGTAGTTGCAGACTTTTCCCAGACTCCCTCCCAGCTAACTGTGGCACACTAGCCCCCTTCAGGCTGTGTTCACACAGCCAACCCCAGTCCTCTCCCTGGGATCTGACCTCCGAAGCCCGAGCCTCAGGTCCCAGGCCACACCTGTCCCGGCGGGTGAGCAGACAAGCCTCTCAGGCTGGTGAGTGCTGGTTGGCACTGATCCTCTGTGCAGGAATCTCTCCACTTTGCCCTCTGCACCCCTGTTGCTGTGCTCTCCTCCCTGGCTCTGAAACTTCCCACCCCACCCACCCCCTGTCTCTACCAGTGAAGGGGCTTCCTAGTGTGTGGAAACTTTTCCTCTTTCATGGCTCCCTCTCAGAAGTGCAGGTCCTGTCCCTATTCTTCTGTCTCTGTGTTTTCTTTTTTCTTTTGCCCTACCCAGGTACGTGGGGAGTTTTTTGCCTTATGGGAAGTCTGAGGTCTTCTGCCAGTGTTTAGTAGGTGTGCTGTAGGAGTTGTTCCACATGTAGATGTATTCCTGATGTATTTGTGGGGAGGAAGGTGATCTCCATGTCTTACTCCTCCACTGTCCTGAAGGTCTCCTTGGAAAATTCTTAGTATTATTTTTTCAAGTATTTCTTCTCTGTCATTTATTTCAATTCCATACATGTTAGATCATTTGATATTTTCCCTCATCTCTCTGATGCTCTTTTCTTTTCTTTCTCACTCTTTTTTTCCTCTTTGCATTTAAGTTTGTGTAATTTCTATTAATCTATTTTAAGATCACTGATTCTTTTCTTGATTGTGCTGAGTCTACTGGTAAGCCCATTAAAGGTATACTCCATATTTGGTACAGTATTTTTGCTTTTATTTTTAAATCACAATTTTGTTTTTTTTCTTATGGCTTCTATCTCTGATGACATTGCTTGTCTGATCTTGTATTTTGCCCTCTAATTTATTCCAACAGAAGCTTTACCATGTTAATCATAATTGTTTACAATATTTTTGTCTGCTAATTTCAATATCTGTGAATATATGAGTCTGGTTCTGATGCCTGTTTTCAGACTATGTTTATTCAGCTTCTGTGTATGCCATATATATATATATATATATATATATAGTTAAAAGTCTGGCATATTGTATAGGGTAGCAGTTACTGACATCAGTAATATTTGTGCTTGGAGATAATCATTCTTTTCTTCCCACCCCATTTCTTTAATGTGGTGATTTGTGCTAATTTACTCAGTAATTAAACTTGGTTTGAAGTTTCCTCACCATTTGGTTTTGGATCTGCCCACATGCCCTGAAGCCTTCTATTTACTCTACTCCCCAGAGAAAATCTGTCTCTTACAACAATCCTTGCTGTATTCCAATGTTATATCTATTCAGTGCTTGTTAGTATGTAGTAGGGGCTTCTGGGGGCATTCTATGATGTTTTAATTAAGCCTTAGTCTTAGGCACTGTGAACCTTCACCTTGGGGATATGGACTTTACCTCCTTCACATGTAATACTGTGTCTTGCATCTATTCTTCCTAATTTCCCAAGGATGGGGTTTTATTTCACTACTTCCCTCCCCCAGCGTCAGTGGGTTTTAATCAATGCCTTCAGAGTTAATTTCGGTTGCTTTTCCTTATGCAGATCAAGTGTTTTTTTTCAAGGGGAGACAGTGGATTTGGGGCTGGGCACCGTGTCAGCAGTAACTCCTACTAGTCTCCCCTAGCCAGTACCATGGAGAAAGTTTTCTTGGGATTCTCCCATGTGTTCCTTGTGAGCACCTGGTGGGAAAGCCTGGGACAGTGCATGAACATCTCCATGTCTGTGGCCCATATTAGCATCACGCTCTCTCACTAATCATACTCAACCTTTAGCTATTTATTAAAATTTACTAGTTGACTCTTCCTACCACTTTATATGGCATTCAGTGGCAATGTGCCACGTAAGTAAATGCTTAAGTCCTGCTTTTAATTACTGATGTCTGTCTCTCTCTATATTTTAGGTTAATTATTTGTCCTTGTGGCCTTAGTTCTCTGATAAATTTTTAAAAAACTGTACCCAGCAGGTTTTCTTGTTGTAAGGGTGGGAGAGATGCTCATTCTAGCTATCTATCTATGAGCTGAAACTGCTGGCCACTCACATTTGATTTGATTTTCACCATAAAATTTGACTTTTCTCCATTCAATCTACCACGTTTTATTCCCTTGCCCACATGGTGGCTAGCAGGTCCCTTAATTTAGACCTTTGGTTGTTACATGCCTCAGCTATTCCCAAAGCAGAGTAAAGACAGTCAGATTTTCTGAAGATCTATTTTCCTTTTGGCATCTATTCTTTCTATGATATTTCCATTGTTCACCTTGCCTTCTGGGATAAAAATTTATAATTCCATAAATCTTGTGTACATAAATTTTTCTTTCTTCTAAGAATCAATGCAAAGCAGAGCATAGAAATCACATGTTGAATCGACATAGCTCTCACTTCTAAGGAGGCCACATTCTAATCAATAATATAATGTATACATACACCTGAGACAGATATTCAGCATAAAGGCAGAAATGAGAGAAACAAAGAATGTTATAGGAACACAGTTTTATAAGTGTGTAACAAAATATGTGCTTTAAAAATATATATGCACATTTGTATTTTAAATAAATGTACAAATATATCATGACCATATAATGTTAATGTCAAATATATTAATATAGAATGTAAAGTATTTAAAATTTTATTTATTTACATTTTTGCATATGTGATCATATAGCTGTGATTTTTTCTATTTGTTCCATGTAAGATGCTAGTGAGGATATCCAAGACTCCTTACAGAGGCAAATCTGCACCAAAAACATATTGAACACTCTGTGCTTAGAGCAAAGTTATTCTGAAACATAGCTATGATTATGTAAGAGAACTCTGGGGCAGAAGAGAAATGCAAAGGACAGTGCACTTTGAAAGACTAGTTTGAAAGTGTACCCAGAATATTTTAATTCCTGTGAGTTTGTAAGTGAGATAGGAGAAAGGAGAGAGGGCAGTGCATTGGTTATTTTTAATGCTTAAGCACAGACTTTTGATTTTCTAAAGAAATCCTCCCAAAGAGGGGAGGAGATTTCTGGCAGTTCTGGACATAATGGAAAGATTATTCTTACAGATGCATGCTAGAGCCAGGCTGGAGTTATTGTTGGCAGTAAGAATGATGCAACAATAGCTGTTGAAGGGATGCAGAAAGGCATATATTTCCATCAGAATGTAGTAGCACCAAGTCCTGCATACTTTGCACATGACATGACTATCAAGTATTCTCAGAATAGGTCTTCCAGGAATACGTATTACCTTCATAGTAATGGTTATACCTGGAGTAAAGAGGGAGAAATGGGTTCAAGGAAGGGCTCAAAAACAGCTGCAACTAAGTATAAGCATGCTGATAAAAAGATACAAAATAAACATCTCCAATTTGTTATCATATGTTAGATCTCCTTATTGGGTACATTATTATATTACCTTGTAAAATTCTCTCTATGTTTGGATTTTTTAATAATAAAGATATGAACAATCCAGATTTATTTCCAGTTTCTGATTCTGCTTGTGTAAGGGGAACAGGTTTTCTGGTGAGCTGTGAATTGAAGAAAACACATGCTCACACAAACTCATGTGCAAACAAGAGAATGATTAGATTAAATATCCATTCTAGTTAGTCAAAAATACAAAATCTTATTAGCAATGATGTAGCCAAACTGGGCAGGAACAGATGTAGTACTAATTCAGCATGGTTTTCCTTGGTTTTCAGAATCCCTGTTGGGGTCTCAAAGTTGTCTGTGCCACTCTTGCAAGGATGAGTATTACTTGAAGTGTAAAGTTCAATATTCACATTATCATTGCTCTTTCTATACATGACCTTACATCATGCTTCTAGAAATACTTCCAGTAACACTGCATGTGTTTCTTTTTAAGAGATGTTCTCTAATGTTGAGCAGTCTTCTTTCTAGAACCAAGCTCTGAGTCTGCAAGTTTACATATTTATTCAGGGGAGATAACTGGGTCAGTAACCGCCATCCCAGAATAATTCTACCTCTAGGTTTCTAGCAGTTTGGAAAACCCCTTCCACAACCTCTTAAACTGTAGGTTAACAGAAAAAGTGGGAGACTTTCCCCCAAGAATATTAAATGAGAAATTGGGTAAATGATGGTGTCATTTAAGATGAAAAAGAAAATTAGTGGAAGAGTAGGTTTAGGAAAGGGAGAACTTAAGAATTGTGTTTTGATCATATGTTTGAAAAGCCTACTTGACATCCAAGGAGAGATTCCAAGTACACAGTTAGACATATTCAGTGGTTGTGTGGAACCAAATACTACTGGTTCAAGACAGCCAATGTCACAATGGTGGTTTAACATTTGCCATGTATTAGCAGCATTTGCACCATAAAAATCACTAAATGCTACAAATCAGTTTTTTTTGTTTGTTTGTTTTGTTTTCTTTTCTACAGAGCAGGTAAGAATACAAGGTACAGAGAGCTGCAGTGAAGTACAACAGGGTGTCAGACTGAAGATTGAGATTTAACAGTCATCTGTCTACAGATAGTATTTAAATTGGATGAGGTTACCTTGGGAAGAAACCCAGAGAAGAAATAAAGTTCAGAAACCAACATCTGGGTCCCTCCAGAGTTCAGAAGTTGAAAAGATGAGAAGTGGCAGTCATTTAAATAAGAAGAGAACCAGGAGAACAAGCTAAGTGAAGAGATTATTTCAATAAAAAGGGACCAAACAATTGTGTCCAATCCTGATGAGGAGCTGAGTAAAATAGTGGTTGAACATTAACTGTTCATTTTGGCAATGTGGAGTCACTGGTGACATTGATTACCATTGTCACATTGGTGGAAAGGGTGGAGGTCTCATTGGGATATGTTTAGAAGAGAATGATGGCTTTCATTCTCCTCAATTCACTTAATTACTTCCAACTTTTCTCCTATATCACTGGCTTTTCTAGGCTCTTTAAATAATTAATTAATTTTCTGTGTATTTTTCTTATTTTATTCATTGTCTTTTGTACTTTCTTTCAATCATTTTCACTTGATAATGTGGGGAAGACGATATTAGTAAAGCATGGCACATTTAAGCAATATAAGCCCTTGATATGGTCCTATGGGAAAAGTATCTGGGATAAGGCTTCAGCACATTCTGCTTCCTCTGGCCTAGATTTGCAAACAATGTACATATGTGCAGGCATGAAAAATTTGTTAGAGCGGGTATTCAATTTGGATGATTTTAATAAAATATTTTTGCAAATTGCTACAGAAACTATTTGGATAGTGAAGTCTCAGATAGTGAAGGAGACATGCAAAACAAATGAAAATAATAATAAATAATGTTTCATACTTGAAAAAAATGTTTACGTGGAGTGAAGGCAAAACAATGTAGTGGCAATATAATCTAGAATTTATAAATCTGACTTTGAAGTTTGGTTTTACAACTAGATGCCTGGGACTACATGTGTGACCTCAGCTAGCAGGTAAGCCACTCTAAGTCTTAATTTTCTCTATTGTAAAATGGAGTTGTAATAATGATATCTCAGGATTGTCATGTGGATTAGATGGGATGGTATACAGAAAGGGCTTTTATAATATGCAGCAGCTAATAAGTGTCCTATAAATAGTAGCTAAAATAAAAAGGAAGAGAGCATTAGGAGAGATGATTTTTTGACATAATAGTGACTAATCAGAAGACGTGTTTGTGTTAACTCTTGAGAGGTTATTGGCTGGTGAAAGGAGATTACCCTGAAGATATTATAACCCCTATTACTGCTTATGCTTAGATGCATGCTGAGAAATGCTGGAGTCCTCAGCTCTCTTTTTCTTTAATTTTCTGTTCTCTTACCTTGTAGATATTGGAATGGTTAAGACTGTCTGAACTAGAAGGGAGAAAGAGGCAGAGGAAAAGTGCCTTAAACGTTTGGGCCAAGTACTTTGGGTAAGGATAGTGTTTATTTAATATACGAATAGATTATAAACTGACAAGGCCAAGGAGCTCTCCAACACCAAGGTATTCAGCATCATTATCTTGAGGTCATGAACCACCATCTCATTTAAAATATACTGAGTTTATTTAGTCCAATTCCTTTGTTCTACAATGGAGGTCCCTGAGACTTAGAGGGAAAGTGACTCAGCTAGACTCTTAAGCCAGCTGCTTCTGTATAAACCAGATAATCTATCTGATATACTCTCGGTAGTTCAATATAAAGAATGGAGTTACTTGAATCTCTCATTCTTAAGGACATTTCTTTCTTTTAATGTATAGAAGCTCAAAGGCATAACAGAGATTATCTAGATCCAAGACCTTATTTTTCAGAGGAAGAAATGAATGCATGGAGAGGAGAAATGGATTGCCCCAAGGTCAGCTAATGGTACAGCTGAGATTGGAATCTATGTCTCCTGATTTTCAAACCATTTCTCTATCCACTAAAACAGAATACTTGGAGGATGCTAAGACTCCAAAGGACATGTAATTGGATTCTGAGATGCCGTCATATATTAAGAATGAATAGTTGCAAGTTCTTCATTTAACAACAGCCAAGACATCTTGCTTTTCTGCTGAGAAATATCAAGCTAGAGACTGGTTTTGTCAACTTTTCTTCTAAGACACAAACTCCTCGGGCATGCAATCTTTTCTTTTTCCTCAATGAGTTGACTTAACACATAGAGCTTCCATTAAGTTTCCAGCAAGTTCTTTCTGTTAATTTGATAAAGAGTAGTTCCTAATTTATCCTGAAATATCTTTATCTTCTAGGATATTTTGCTTATTCTTACCAATGCTGAAGAATACAATTGGTTATGTGCGTGGGATTCACTGAGACTTAGGTTATTAAGTGTTTATTTCTTGGGGTAAGAAAAGATTTTCCCCTCTCTTCAATGTGTGTGGTTATCATTATCTAAGAAGTTTTGGAAGTTAAGTTTTCTAGGAATATGAGAGAAGACAAATATCACTGTGTATGTTTAATCCTCAGTTCTTGGGCTCATGGCTCATTCTCTACATTTTCCCCAAATTTTGGTCAGCTTTGGGCAAAAAATACTGTACAGTTTTGGAGTAATAAGTTTATCTTGTGTTAAATGTTATATATGACACTACTTATTCTTTCTCTTTAAAGTGTTATCGATTTTATTACTTTTTAGATGTGTCTTGTTTTATGAATTGGTTATAAATTCACATGGTATATCTGTATCTATTTATAAAAATATACAGTAAAAAGTTTCCTCCCTACATTCCTTTCTCCATCCATTCAGTATCTACTCTCCCATTCTTCAATAGATGTTCAATATTATTATTCTCTTGTGTATTTCCAGCTATTTGTTACAAAAGTAAGCAAAAGATTATATTTCCTAGAATTCCCAACTTTTTCAAATGTTAACATCTTTACACCCTTTATCTACACATTGATCTTTTCACTTTACAATATATCTTGGCTATCTTTCCATGCTGCTTGACAAAGAAATCCATAATTAGAAATCCATAATTAGTTAAGTTAGTGCTCCATTTTACACTATTATCCTATTCATGGACATTTGGATTATTGCTAATCTTTTGCTATTAGACATGATGTTGCAACAAATACTGCTGTAATATGTCATTTTAATGTATATAAGTAGAATATAAGTTCCTAGAAGTGTAACTGATAAATTAAAGAAAAAAAAACATTTGTAACATTGACAGCTATAGACAAATCATTCTCCATGTGCCTTGCACCAGCAATTTATTAACATATATATTTCTTCACAACTTTGTCAACAGAATGAGTTATCAAAATGTAGATTTTCTTAACAATTTGATGAACCAAAATTGTGTCTCAGGCTTTTGCTACCAGAAAATACAAAACATTTTACTATATGTCAATGTTCTCATTGAAAAAATAGAAAAATATTACAAAAATATATTTTTAAGGTAGTAGAAACCTGTGAAAGTAATAAAGTCAAGATGAAATACAATTCTGTAGAATAAAGAGCATTTACGTCCACACAAAATCTGCACAAGTTTGTTTGTAGAAGTTTTCCTCATAATTTCCAAAACTTGGAAATAAATAAGATGTTCTTAGGTGAATGAATCAATAAGCTGTGGTCCATGCAGACAATGGAGTATTATTCAGCACTAAAAAGAAATGAGTTATTAAGCTATGACAAGACACAGAGGAAACATAAATGCTACATACTATGTAATTCTAACAATGTGACATTCTGGAAAAGGGAAAACTGGTGAAATGATCAGTGGTTGTCAGGTGTTGGGTGTAAGGGGAAGGGATGAATAGGTGAAGCACAGAGAATTCTTAGGGCAGTGAAAATATTCTGTATGATACCGTAATGATGGATACTTGTCATTTTTCAAACACATATAATATACAACACAAGGGTGAATGGTAATGGACTTTGGGTGATTATGATGTGTCGATAGGTTCATCAATTATAACACAGGTACCAATTTGGTGGGAGATGTTGATAATGTGGGAGGTTATGTATGTGTAGGGGAGGACATATATGGGAAATCTCTCTACTTTCCACTCAATTTTGCTGCGAACCTAAAACTGATCTAAAACATAAAGTCTTAATTTAAAAATGAGTAGAAAAAACTAGAATATATTTAAAAACTGAAATTATAATATTTAAGAAAATAGAAGCAAACATAGACAAATAGATAACAAGACAGTGAATTTCAATAGGTGAATAAATCTTTATAAAACTCAAATAGATACCCTAGAACTGACCAAATACATATATAGCTAGCATTAAGAAATCACTGGATGATTTAGCAGCAGACAGGACACCAAGGAAGTTAGAACGGATGACCTCAAAAACAACCAATAGGGAATGTACCCAGACTGAAGCACAAAAAGAAAAAGAAATGGAAAACAAAACAGAGTGCAAGGGACACATGGGAGACAACCAGAATACCTTACATGTGTATAAAGGGAGTCCTAGATGGAGAGAAGAGAATGGGTTAGAACCAGTATTTAAAAGGACAATGGCCTAGAATTTATATTAAAATACTTATTAATATATTAACACACAGTTTCCAGTAGCTCAGCAAACGCTAAGCAGGATAAAGAAAATGAGTTCTGGGTACATTATAGTCAAACTTCTGAAAACCACAGATGAAGATAAAATAGATATTTTGTCTAAAAATAGACATTTCTATTATTTCTACTTTACTTTAAAACATAATACAAAAATTACCTTGTAATATCATCTTGAAACTGTGCATATATAAATTGCATACATTCTAGAAGTATAATTACATTTGTAATTGGATAGACATTCAAAAAGTGAACTTACCAAGGTGTCCTCCAAACTATACTATCAAGACGTATTGAACAAGCTAGAATTGTGAAACTCAAAACACTGGTTTTAGAATGGGATACTCGTTTTCTGGCATTATGCAACATTAGATTTCTTAGCCTTTCTTAATATCTCAAAGGGTGTTTGAAAATCTCACAGCAGACTTTATCTAAATCAACAGAAACTCTCTCTAATTCTTACTTCAGCTTTAAATTTCTAAAAACAGAGATTATAAATGTGTATTTTAGCATCAATTTATACAGTGTTTACCTTAAATACAATTTTCCCCTTGGCCTATGAGTTCTTTAAAAAGGAACCTATTCTTTGGAATTTCCATAGTACTGTCCATCTATATTTTATTAATACAATTCTCAAAATACTCTATCTTAAATCTATAAATATTTGGCTCTATGATAATAGGTAACATAACTGAGCATAAACTATGTGTCAGATGTATGCTAGATATTACATTTTTACATATAATTCTATGTACATATGGTATATACATTTTTAAACATATAATTCTAGCCACAGTCCAAAAATAGTTATTTTCATATATTACCTATGTGGAAAAGGAGGTTCATTCAGAAAAAGAAATATTGTGTAAACACCATACGATTTTTGAATAGTTGAAGTAGAGTTCAAGCTCAGATATTCCAAAAAGAGGTGATAAGCAGAATACACCACTGCTGATTCAAAAATCAAAGTGGTGGAGTTTGAGAAGTGTAGTAATTTCCAAAGAGTTATATAAATAATTCACTATAAACTTTTTGTGGTGTATATAACCATTAAAAAATCCACTAATTAAATTTTCTCTGTATATTACATCAAAGATGGAAGGCAAAAGTCAGTGCAAATACACAGCAGGTGGGCTTTAAAATGGCCCTTTGGTTGAACTTGCAACCATCCTTCTTCTATGACAAAGATGGCATTAACTCAAGTTTGATAAATGTGGATGATTCTGAGAAAAGTGTACATATTCTCTCCTTTCTTGCTAATGTGACTGTGGAAGCACGTTTTCTAGGTGGATAGATATAATATGGCAGAACCTCTATAAACTTGGGTCCTTGAGGAACTGTGGTTCAGAGCCCCTGCCTACCTTCATTAAACACGCAGCATGAATGAGAAATAAAACTTTGTGTCTTAATCCCCTGAGATTTTGAGTTAGTTACCATAGTTTAGTACAGCCTACCCTAATCAATGTTCGACAATATAAGATTTTTGGGAGAATTAAATGTTTATGCAATGCCTGTTGCATACCCCATGATCAACAAATGCTAGATATTATTATCAGAAATTCACACTTCCTTAGGTTACTCTGTATGTTTTACAAAGACCTTTAGAGGATAACATTGAAAATTTACTCTAGGACCAGAAATATAGTTACAAAATGTGCAAGGTCTCCTTTTAGCACAGTAATGTACAAAATTACTTACAAAAATGTAGATAAAATGAAAAAATAAATAATAATTTCATACCATTGAACCCCCCTCCCAAATAATCCCTGGATCCTGAAATTTAACCAAAATTGATAAAAGTATTGAAGAATTCCTAAGACAAAAGATTTATTTTCTGTGAAAATACATTTATTTTTTCATTAATTAATTAATTTAATTATTAACTTTATGTTTCAGTAACTTAGAAGACATATGTTGAGTTACAATTGGCTATTTCTACCTGGTCCTGATCATGTGGGACATCAGAAGATGATGGAAGATAGAGTGAGGCTCTCACACAAGTTGAAATGGGCCAGAAAGAGAGGACTGAGTGTCTTGATGGCCACCTCTGAGAAAGTAGGAAAAGCATGGCAGAAAGTGTGGGTGACTATGACCTATGAGGCCAACACTAAAACACACTCAAGAGATACTTAGGAGGAAGGTGCCCATGCAGGAAATGTCTGTGGGTATGGAAAACCATAATGACTGTAGCCAAAGGACAGGGAAAGCTGAGAAGTCAGAGAAAGGACTGGAGGGTGAGGGGCCAAATAATGAGTAGAAGGGGCATCTGAAGATGATGAAGACCAGCACTGCTGGTACCAATGGAGTCCTTAGTACCTCTGATAGTGTGACACATTAGGGAATGTGCCAGATCCATCAAAAGTGCTCCTAGCAGAGCCTGAATGTGACATAGAATTGGGAATCAGTGACTCATACCATAAAGGTATTGGAAGGATGAAATGAAATTTGCTATTTCCATAAGAAAGTGCTTTATTACATACTCAACGTGTTTTATATTCATTTAGTTAGTTATTTATTTAAAAATATTTTTCACAACCTGCACTGTGTTAGGGACAGTTTTAGGTTTCAGAGATTCTATGATGAATACAACAAACTAGTCCTCTGCCCTCTGGGAGCTAATATTTAGTAGAATATAAACATATGATATAGGAGTAAACAAATAAGCATATGATGTAATGTCAGGTGGTAATCAGTTCTATGAAAAGGAATAAAACATGGATAATGAATGAGGAAGGATGAGATGTAGGGAGTATTTTATAAATGGAGATTGTCCAAGATTTAATGAATGTTAGACAAATATAGTTTGATAAAAGCAGAATGTATTCAAGGTCAGATCTCTCATGATGAAGGAAACATTTTGTCATGGAGAGAATCCTGAGGCAGAGAGACAGTGAGTGAGAAGAGGGGTGGAATATTCTCAAGTGACAAAAATGGGAAAAGAGAGGAATGCCTCTGGTATAATCCCACAGAGACCACACAGAGAATCAGAGCTTCTCCTGTCCTTCAAACTCTCCAAACACATCGGGAGACATCACTTTATAATACCTCTTTCATTATTGTCTCTAAATGTTATTTAAAATGTGAATGTTATTAAACTAGCTAGTTGACTCGGGGAGAGGAAGAACTATGTCTTATCCTTTTTTTTTTTTTTTCTTTTAACATCCTTATTAGAGTATAATTGCTTTACAATAGTGTGTCAGTTTCTGCTTTATAACAAAGTGAATCAGTTATACATATACATATGTCCCCATATCTCTTCCCTCTTGCATCTCCCTCCCTCCCACACTCCCTATCCCAGCCCTCTAGGTGGTCACAAACCACAGAGCTGATCTCCCTGTGCTATGTGGCTGCTTCCCACTAGCTATCTATTTTATGTTTCATAGTGTATGTATGTCCATGCCACTCTCTCACTTTGTCCCAGCTTACCCTTCCCCCTCCCCGTATCTTCAAGTCCATTCTCTAGTAGGTCTGCATCTTTATTCCCATCTTGCCTCTAGGTTCTTCTGACCATTTTCTTTTTTTTTTTTTAGATTCCATATATATGTGTTACCATACGGTATTTGTTTTTCTCTTTCTGACTTACTTCACTCTGTAGGACAGTCTCTAGGTCCATCCACCTCACTACAAATAACTCAGTTTCGTTTGCTTTTATGGCTGAGTAATATTCCACTGTATATATGTGCCACATCTTCTTTGCTCATTCATCTGTTGATGGACACTTAGGTTGCTTCCATGTCCTGGCTATTGTAAATAGAGCTGCAATGAACATTTTGGTACATAACTCTTTTTGAATTATGGTTTTCTCAGGGTATATGCCCAGTAGTGGGATTGCTGGGTCGTATGGTAGTTCTATTTTAGTTCTTTTAAGGAACCTCCATACTGTTCTCCATAGTGGTGGTATAATTTACATTCCCACCAACAGAGCAAGAGGGTTCCCTTTTCTCCACACCCTCTCCAGCATTTATTGTTTGTAGATTTTTTGATGATGTCCATTCCGACCAGTGTGAGATGATATCTCATTGTAGATTTGATTTTCATTTCTCTAAGGATTAATGATGTTGAGCATTCTTTCATGTGTTTGTTGGCAATCTGTATATCTTCTTTGGAGAAATGTCTCTTTAGGTCTTCTGTCCATTTTTGGATTGGGTTGTTTTTTTTTTTTTTTTGGTATTGAGCTGCATGAGTTGCTTGTATGTTGTGGATATTAATCCTTTGTCAGTTGCTTCATTTGCAAATATTTTCTTCCACTCTGAGGGTTGTCTTTTCATCTGGCTTATGATTTCCTTTGCTGTGCAAATATTTTAAGTTTCATTAGGTCCCATTTGTTTATTTTTGTTTTTCTTTCCATTTCTGTAGGAGGTGGGTCAAAAAGGATCTTGCTGTGATTTATGTAATAGAGTGTTCTGCCTAGGTTTTCCTCTAAGAGTCTGATGGTGTCTGGACTTACATTTAAGTCTTTAATCCATTTGAGTTTATATTTGTGTATGGTGTTAGGGAGTGTTCTAATTTCATTCTTTTACATGTAGCCATCCAGTTTTCCCAGCACCACTTATTGAAGAGGCTGTCTTTTCTCCACTGTATATGCTTGCCTCCTTTATCAAAGATAAGGTGACCATATGTGTGTGGGTTTATCTCTGGACTTTCTATCCTGTTCCATTGATCTATATTTCTGTTTTTCTGCCAGTACAATACTGTCTTGATTACTGTAGCTTTGTAGTATAGTCTGAAGTCAGGGAGCCTGATTCCTCCACCTCCGTTTTTCTTTCTCAAGATTCCTTTGGCTATTTGGGGTCTTTTGTGCTTCCATACACATTGTGAAATTTTTGTTCCAGTTCTGTGAAAAATGCCAGTGGTAGTTTGATAGGGATTGAATTGAATCTGTAGATTGCTTTGGGTAGTATAGTCATTTTCACAGTGTTGATTCTTCCAATCCAAGAACATGGTATATCTCTCCATCTATTTGTATAATCTTTAATTTCTTTCATCAGTGTCTTACAATTTTCTGCCTACAGGTCTTTTGTTTCCTTAGGTAGGTTTATTCCTAGATACTTTATTCTTTTTGTTGCAATGGTAAATGGGAGTGTTTTTTTAATTTCACTTTCAGATTTTTATCATTAGTGTGTAGGAATGCAAGAGATTTCTGTGCATTAATTTTGTGTCCTGCTACTTTACCAAATTCATTGATTAGCTCTAGGAGTTTTCTGGTAGCATCTTTAGGATTCTCTATGTATAGTATCATGTCAACTGCAAACAGTGACAGCTTTACTTCTTCTTTTCTGATTTGGATTCCTTTTATTTCTTTTTCTTCTCTGATTGCTGTGGCTAAAACTTCCAAAACTATGTTGAATAATAGTGGTACGAGTGGACAACCTTGTCTTGTTCCTGATCTTAGTGGAAATGGTTTCAGTTTTTCACCATTGAGGATGATATTGGTTGTGGGTTTGCCATATATGGCTTTTATCATGTTGAGGAACGTTCCCTCTATGCCTACTTTCTAGAAGGTGTTTATCATAAATGGGTGTTGAATTTTGTAGAAAGCTTTCTCTGCATCTATTGAGATGATCATATGGTTTTTCTCCTTCAATTTGTTAATATGGTGTATCACGTTGATTGATTTGCATATATTGAAGAATCCTTGCTTTCCTGGGATAAACCACACTTGATCATAATGTATCATCCTTTTAATGTGCTGTTGGATTATGTTTGCTAGTATTTTGTTGAGGATTTTTGCATCAATGTTCATCAGTGATATTGGCCTGTAGTTTTCTTTCTTTGTGACATCCTTGTCTGTCTTTGGTATCAGAGTGATTTTGGCCTCGTATAATGAGATTTGGAGTGTTCTTGCCTCTGTTATATTTTGGAAGAGTTTGAGAAGCATAGGTGTTAGCTCTTCTCTAAATTTTTGATAGAATTCTCCTATGAAGCCATCTGGTCCTGGGCTTTTGTTTGTTGGAAGATTTTTAATCACATTTTCAATTTCAGTGCTTGTGATTGGTCTGTTCATATTTTCTATTTCTTCCTGGTTCAGTCTCGGAAGGTTGTGCATTGCTAAGAATTTGTCCGTTTCTTCCAGGTTATCCATTTTATTGGCATATAGTTGCTTGTAGTAATCTCTCATGGTCCTTTATATTCCTACCGTGTCAGTTGTTACTTCTCCTTTTCCATTTCTAATTCTATTGATTTGAGTCTTCTCCCTTTTTTTTCTTGATAAGTCTGGCTAATGGTTTATCAATTTTGTTTATCTTCTCAAAGAGCCAGCTTTTAGTTTTATTGATCTTAGTTCTTGTTTCCTTCATTTCTTTTTCATTTATTTCTGATCTGATATTTCTGATTACTTTCCTTCTACTAACTTTGGGTTTTTTTTTTTTTGTCCTTCTTTCTCTAATTGCTTTAGGTGTAAGGTTAGGTTGTTTATTTGAGATTTTTCTTGTTTCTTAAGGTAGGCTTTTATAGCTATAAACTTCCCTCTTAGCACTGCTTTTGCTGCATCCCATGGGTTTTGTGTCATTGTGTTTTCATTGTCATTTGTTTCTAGGTATTTTTTGATTTCCTCTTAGATTTCTTCAGTGATCCCTTGGTTATTAAGTAGTGTGTTGTTTAGCCTCCATGTGTTTGTATTTCTTAGAGATTTTTTCCTGTAAGTGATATCTAGTCTCATAGCGTTGTGGTCAGAAAAGATACTTGATACAATTTCAATTTTCTTAAATTCACAGAGGCTTCATTTGTGACCCAAGATATCATCTATCATGGAGAATGTCCCATGAGCATGTGAGAAGAATGTGTATTCTCTTGTTTTTGGATGGAATGTCCTATAAATATCAATTAAGTCCCTCTTCTTTAATGTATCATTTAAAGCTTGTGTTTCCTTATTTATTTTCATTTTGGATGATCTGTCCATTGGTGAAAGTGGGTTCTTAAAGTCCCCTACTATGATTGTGTTACTGTCGATTTCCCCTTTTATGGCTGTTAGTATTTGCCTTATGTATTGAGGTGCTCCTTTGTTGGGTGCATACATATTTACAGTTGTTATATCTTCTTCTTGGATTGATCCCTTGATCATTATGTAATGTCCTTCTTTGTCTCTTGTAATAGTCTTTGTTTTAAAGTCTATTTTGTCTGATATGAGAACTGCTACTCCAGCTTTCTTTTGATTTCCATTTGCATAGAATATCTTTTTCCATCCCCTCACTTTCAGTGTGTATGTGTCCCTAGGTCTGAAATGGGTCTCTTGTAGACAGCATATATATGGGTCTTGTTTTTGTATCCATTCATCCAGTCTATGTCTTTTGGTTGGAGCATTTAATCCATTTACATTTAAGGTAATTATCGATAGGTATGTTCTTATTATCATTTTCTTAATTGTTTTGTGTTTATTACTGTAGATCTTTTCCTTCTCGGTGTTTCCTGCCTAGAGAAGTTCCTTTAGCATTTGTTGTAGAGCTGGTTTGGTGGTGCTGAACTCTCTTAGCTTTTGCTTGTCTATAAAGCTTTTAATTTCTCCATGAAATCTGAATGAGATCTTTGCTGGATAGAGTAATCTTGGTTGTAGGTTTTTCTCTTTCATCACTTTAAATATGTCCTGCCCCTCCCTTCTGCCTTGCAGAGTTTCTGCTGAAAGATCAGCTGTTAACCTTATGGGGATTCCCTTATGTGTTACTTGTTGTTTTTCCCTTGCTGCTTTTAATATTTGTTCCTTGTATTTAATTTTTGATAGTTTGATTAATATGTGTCTTGGTGTGTTTCTCCTTGGATTTATCCTGTATGGGACTCTCTGTGTTTCCTGGACTTGATTAACTATTTCCTTTCCCATATTAGGGAAGTTTTCAATTATAATCTCTTCAAATATTTTCTCAGTCCATTTCTTT
The DNA here is from genome assembly GCF_949987535.1 of Balaenoptera acutorostrata. Classification (NCBI taxonomy): domain Eukaryota; kingdom Metazoa; phylum Chordata; class Mammalia; order Artiodactyla; family Balaenopteridae; genus Balaenoptera; species Balaenoptera acutorostrata. The sequence goes on along the minus strand of NC_080068.1, from coordinate 101,997,913 downwards.
TTCTCTTCTTCTTCTGGGACCCCTAGAATTCAAATGTTGGTGCATTTAATGTTGTCCCAGAGGTCTCTGAGACTCTCCTCAATTCTTTTCATTCTTTTTTATTTATTCCACTCTGCAGTAGTTATTTCCACTATTTTATCTTCTTGGTCACTTATCCGTTCTTCTGCCTCAGTTATTCTGCTATTGATCCCTTCTAGAGAATTTTTAATTTCATTTATTGTGTTGTTCATCTCTGTTTGTTTTCTCTTTAGTTCTTCTATGTCCTTGTTAAAGCTTTCTTGTATTTTCTCCATTCTATTTCCAAGATTTTGGATCATTTTTACTATCATTATTCTGAATTCTTTTTCAAGTAGACTGCCTATTTCCTCTTCATTTGTTAGGTCTGGTGGGTTTTTGCCTTGCTCCTTCATCTGCTGTGTGTTTCTCTGTCTTCTCATTTTGCTTAACTTACTGTGTTTGGGGTCTCCTTTTCACAGGCTGCAGGTTCATAGGTTTCCGTTGTTTTTGGTGTCTGTCCCCAGTGGCTAAGGTTGGTTCAGTGTGTTGTGTAGGCTTCCTGGTGGCGGGGACTAGTGCCTGTGTTCTGGTGGATGAGGCTGGATCTTGTCTTTCTCATTGGCAGGTCCACGTCTATTGGTGTGTTTTGGGTGTCTGTGGCCTTATTGTGATTTTAGGCAGCCTCTGTGCTAATGGATGGGGTTGTGTTCCTGTCTTGCTAGTTGTTTGGCATAGGGTGTCTTGCACTGTAGCTTGCTGGACATTGAGTGGAGCTGGGCCTTGGCATTGAGATGAAGATCTCTGGGAGATTTTCATCGTTTGAAATTATGTGGAGCTGGGAGGTCTCTTGTGGACCCATGTCCTGAACTTGGCTCTCCCATCTCAGTGGCACAGCCCTGATGCCTGGCTGGAGCACCAAGAGCCTGTCCTCCACATAGCTTGGAATAAAAGGGAGAAAAAAAAAAAAAGAAAGAAAGGAAGAAGAAGATAAAATAAAATCAAGTAAAATAAAATAAAATAATTAAAATAAAAAATAAAAAAATTATTATTAAGAAAAAATAATGTGTGCTTGCACGCAGGCTTCTTGGTGGCAGCAGCAGCAGCCTTAGAGTCCCATGCTCATCTTTGGGGTCTGTGCTGATAGCTGCAGCTTGCGCCCCTCTCTGGAGCTCCTTTAAGGGGCGCTCTTAATCCCCTCTCCTTGTGCAGCAGGAAACAAGAGGCAAGAAAAAGTCTCTTGCATCTTAGGCAGGTCCAGACTTTTTCCCGGACTCCTTCCCAGCTACCTGTGGCGCACTAGCCCCCTTCAGGCTGTGTTCACGCCGCCAACCCCAGTCCTCTCCCTGGGATCCGACCGAAGCCCCAGCCTCAGCTCCCAGCCCCCACCCGCCCCGGCGAGTGAGCAGACAAGCCTCTCGGGCTGGTCAGTGCTGGTCGGCACCGATCCTCTGTGTGGGAATCTCTCCACTTTGCCCTCCGCACCCCTGTTGTTGCACTCTCCTCCGTGGCTCTGAAGCTTCCCCCCTCCACCACCCACAGTCTGCACCGTCGAAGGGGCTTCCTAGTGTGTGGAAACCTTTCCTCCTTCACAGCTCTCTCCCACTGGTGCAGGTTCCGTCCCTATTCTTTGTCTCCATTTTTTTCTTTTTTTTTTTGCCCTACCCAGGTACGTGGGGAGTTTCTTGCCTTTTGGGAGGTCTGAGGTCTTCTGCCAGTGTTCAATAGGTATTCTGTAGGAGTTGTTCCACATGTAGATGTATTTCTGATGTATTTGTGGGGAGGAAAGTGATCTCTGTGTCTTACTCTTCTGCCATCTTGAAGCTCCTCCTGTCTTATACTTCTTTATACTTAAACATCTATGTACAAGGATATTCATGTCTGTGAAAGGGCAGAAAATACCAAAGTACAAATATATTTGATTAAATATGTAATGACACACCCATATGAAGAAATAGTATGCAATATTTAATATTGTACTTTAACAAAATATTTAATAATGGAAGAAATGCTCAAAAATTAATGGTAAGTGGGAAAAATGAGATCAAATTTTATTAATTTCTGGTTTCTGCTTCCACATATAAGGAGCTTGGAAGTTGCCACTCCATTTAACAACAAATAAAAAGGTGAAGCCTGAAAAATCAGCTCTCTTTTTGGATCCACAAGAGAGGTGAGGACATAGGGCAAGCCATGCCTCTAAGGTTAGATAGACAGACTGGTGAATACAGACAGCCTTGGATTCCCAGAGCAGAGACTCACAAGTGGAAATTGACATGGGAAACAGGGTAGGAAAACCTGAACTGTAATTGAAAAATAGCTGAAGACTAAGTGTGTGCGAGTCTGAGAGTAAAAACTCACGGGGACCCAGACATGGGGAGGTCCCACAGTTTTGTGAGTTTTACCTCCAGGAACTCAATCAGGTTCTCATAATAAATATCAGAGAAAAATTCTCTCATGCTTCTTGTAAAAGGAATCATTTTGAAATGTACCAGAGCATTCTGTTCTTCTTAAGAAAAACTGCCCTCAGGAGAAACTAGTTAATCAGAGCCTAATCTGCTGGGGTATTATAAGAGCCTAATTGAACTGAGGGAATGGAAATACTCAACTTTGCTCTAGCCATCCTGTCCCACATAAGTTGGGAGAAAAAACTGAGAAACACTTGTGAAGTTCACTATCCAGAGGCAAAGTTTCACTATAAAATTAAAACCTAATCATAAGACTATAGAGCACTCTCCGACTCCCCTAGCTTATCATCACATTAGTAAAGGCCTATTTTACAGCAGTTTGAAATGTAAAACAAAACAAAAAACCCAAAACCAAAACACGAAGAGATAGAGCAAGCATCAGTACCAGACATGGCAGGGATGTTGAAATGATCAGATAGGAAATTTAAAACAACTCTGATTAATATGTAAAGGATTCTAATAGATAAAGTAGACAGCATACAAGAACAGGTGGGCAATGTAAGCAGAGGGATGGAAATCCTAAGAAAGAATCAAACAGGAATACTAGAAATCAAAAGCACTATAACAGAAATGAAGAATGACTTTGATGGGCTTATTAGTCAATTGGAGATGGCTGAGGAAAGACTCTCTGAGCTTGAGGGTGTATCAGTAGAAACCTCTAAAGCTGAAAAACCAAGAGAATAAAGACTGAAAAAAACAGAGCAGATCCTCCAAGTACTGAGGGAAAATTGTGAAAGGTGTAACATACATGTAATGGGATACAAGAAGAATTAGAGAAAGGAACAGAAGAAATATTTGAAACAATAATGACTAAGAAAGAAGGTCCCCCAAATTAATGCCAAACACCAAACCACAGATCCAGGAAGTTCAGAGAATACCATACAAGATAAATGCTTAAAACAAACAAACAAACAAACAACTAACTAGGTACATCACCTTCAAATTACAGAAAATCAAAGATAAAGAAAAAATCCTGAAAGAAGCTAGAAGGAAAAACACCTTATCTATAGAGGAAAAAAGATAGGAGTTACATCTGACTTCTCAGAAACCATTCAAGCAAGAAGAGAATGGAGTGAAATATTAGAATGGAGTGAAATATTTACCTGGAGGTAAAACTCACAAAACTGTGGGACCTCCCCATGTCTGGGTCCCCCTGAGTTTTTACTCTCTGACTTGCACACACTTAGTCTTCAGCTATTTTTCAATTACAGTTCAGGTTTTCCTACCCTGTTTCCCAAAAGATAGTAGTTACATCTGACTTCTCAGAAACCATTCAAGCAAGAAGAGAATGGAGTGAAATATTAGTGTTGAGAGAAAACAAAAACAAAAAAAACTCCTATCTAGAATTCTATGACTTGTGAAATTATCCTTCAAAAGTGGAGAAAAATGACTTTCTTAGACAAACAAAAATTGAGAGAACTTGTTGTCTATAGATTGTCTTGCAAGAAATGTTAAAAGAAGTTCTTTAGAGAAAAGGAAAATGATATAAGTCAGAAAATTAGATCTATACAAGAAAAGGAAGAACATCAAAGAAGGAGTAAGTGAAGGTAAAATAAAAACTGTTATTTCTCTTATTCTTCATTTATCGGACAGATACTGTTTGTTAAAATAATAATAGCAACACTGTAGTTGATTATGTATGCTTATGTATGTATATATGTATGTATATATATACACATATGTATACACATGCATGCAGATGTACATATGCATGTACATACATGCGCTTATAAATATATGTACATGTGTGTATGCTTATCCAGTATATAAGCAAAATGAATGACAACAATGACACAAGGGACAGGAGCGAGGAAGAATTTGTATTATTTTCTTATTATAAGCTATAATAGTGAGTATTAGTATCACCATTATTATAAGATATAATAGTGAGTATTAGTATTAGATATAATTAGTGAGTGTTAGTGTATAAGTGAGTATATACTACCCATGAAGTAGCATAGTGTTGTTTGAAAGTGGACTTGGATTAATTGTACATGATAAAACAAAAATTAATATTCTAAGGCAAGTCAGGGAAATTTAAACATAAAAAATTCTCCCTGCCCTTTGGCCTCCTGTGTCCCTTTTACTCTGCATGGTGTATACGCATTCTGCATTGATCAAAACTCCCCACTGGCAGAAATACCTGCTCACCCATAAAGAGCAACATTTTTCTAGCATCAACAAAATAACTCCTTAAGAGATAATCTTCCTTCTTAATCTTGTAAGGGGCCATGATGACCCATGACCCACTACTCGATTTGTATGTGTAGATCTGGATTGTGTAAACTGTCAATAGTACGTCCTTTAATATACAGCTCTCTGTCTCAACAACTTATATAACTGTTCTTTGACCTCTAATGGGCAGAATAGCTCTCAGAGCTTTCTAAGAGGTTGCTCCTGGGTTATAATCCTCAATTTGGCTTGAATAAAAATTTCTATTTCTTTCTTAGATCGACTGATTACATTTTCATTGACATACATGTATATTGCAAACTTTAAGGCAACCACTTAAAAAAGAAGTATAACTGATAAGCTCAGAAAAGAGAGAAATGGAATTAAAATGGTCAAGTAAAACCACAAAAGGCAGGAAAAGAATGAAAGACAAAAATAAGAACAAAGAACAAGGTCAATGAAAAGAAAATAGTAACAAGTATGACAGATATTAATCCAACCATATAAATAATCACTTCAAACATCAATGGTCTAAATGCACCAATTAAAAGACAGAGATTGTCAGAGTGGATCAAACAACAGGACCCAACAATATGTTGTCTATAAGAAACCCACTATAAAGGCGCACAGAGATCAAAAGTAAATGGATGGAGACACATTTTTATGTACGGCATGATTTTAGCTTTGTCAAGTTTCCTGTGAGTGAGTGTCTTTATGGCCTATGACTGGAAAAATATGAACCAACATATAAATAGCTGTCATTGTCATGTGATGAGTTTATCTATAAAAGTTTTATTGCTGATTTTTTTAATATTTTCTAAAATTATTTAATTACTCAATTATTATTGGATAAATTATTCACAGTACCTTTATAATCATACATTGTAAATTTATATTAAAAATTCTAACACCCAGTTGATAAATGGGCAAAGTATATAAATAAAAAGTTTGTAGCAGAAGAGACACAAATGTCCAATAGACATAGGAAAAAAAATCTTCAATATTACCAGAAATCAAATAGATGTGACTTTAATAATCAGAAAGTGTCATATTTTTAGTCAAAGTGACAATTTGAAGAAAACTAACAGTCACACTGAAGGTGTGTATTGAGACAGTCCTCACTCAGGACTGGTGAGAATGTAAAATTTTGTAATACTAAAAAAAACAATTTGGCAGTATCAGTATCAGTATCAGTACCTTTACTAATGGTTATTTTTTAAGTCTGTAAGGACTCTTGGATTCCATCGTGGATTAGTTTGGAATTCAGACAAAGATGTACCTAAGTTATATTCACCAGAATATTTTTTATAATAATAAATGATGGTAACAAACATATGCATTTCACAATAGAGGAATGATTCAACAAATGATATTATATAGATATGACAAATACTATTCATGTTTTTTCAAAAGAGGATAAAGACAGAATAATCTTTAAAAGACGGAAATAAGACAGCTTTTATATTATTCCAGTTTTGTACATTTAGTTATATGTAAACACATCAACATTCAGAATGTGGTTCTCTCTGCATTGTAGAATTATTGGAAACATTAATACTTGTTCACAAAGTTTTTTGTGTGTTTGTTTTTGGATTTCTGAAATATGTAAAATAAGGTTGTGAAATTCAGATCAAAGATATTAAGTGACCTGCACTTAAAGCCCAGGGATTTTTATGCCAAAGTTCAGGCTTTCTCCCACATCATGCTGCATCCACTATACAATGTTGTTTCCCAAGGCTGGATGCTACCTACATGAAACCATGTTATTTGCAGGGACCTTTTGACTCAACCTAAAACACCTGGCTATTAAACTTTCCGTTTTATAAAGATGGCAGCTGTCCTTATCCTCTGTCAGAGCCTCATCTAATCTGAATGTAACCTATTTCTAACTCCCAGCACTGGGAACTGTTGGGGATGAAGCATATTGGTATAAAGTTTGGGGATGGTTAAGGGTTGGGGAACATAATATAGCTGGGATTATGTTAAGCATCATCTGGGAAACAGCTCCTAGACCATCAGCGTTCATGGCCATCACAAACAGGAGTATGAATCTTTCAAAGTGAAGGATATAGCATTCTCCAAGAATTTACTTTAACGCCTAAAGTCTATATCACATTGACTTGGGATTTTTATTTAAAATACAATATTATACTCACCCGTACTTAATTAATACATAGATTTGGCTGTTTAAAAAAATTTTAAAGCAAACAAAAAACACCTCTGTTTTATATTGGAAAATTACCCCAATTGCACCATTGCTATTTGTAATGTTGTTGATTAGCTCAATTAAACCCAAAAGATCCTATGAGGTAAGAAAATAAACCTTTAATTTAGTTCCAAACTATGCAGGCAATTCTCAATAAATTCTCAGGGTCATTTCAAGACTCTCAGAAAGATACAAACATCATCGTTAATATTCTAACAGCCCTTTATAACACTATTGGGGGACAAGATGAATGACTTCTTAGATGATTAATGACTAATCCAGCTCTGAGTTTAATTTTTCTTTCTATTTTTTAAAATGAAAATAGTATATTATGTTACAAAACCCTACATTGTTTTATAGAATCATATAAACAATATAGATCTTTAAACATAATTTACATATGGCATGATTCCAATTTTATGAAGAGCTTTGTTTGTAAATGAGCATGTTTATGACATAAAACTAGAAAAAGTTGAATGAACATATTAAGAGATATTATTTTTTATGCTGATTTTATATACAAATTTTTATTTATTGCTCATTTTGTGTTTTCTAAAAGTAGTTAATAATTATATATTCTGTGATAAAAAGCTAGGTATTTTATAGAATCATATAAACTATATGGGTGTTTAATATAATATATGCTTTTTATAAAAATCAAAAAATTTTTATATTGCTTATATTTTCTATAAACAATATAGAATTTAATAAAATAAAAATTATGTCTCATAAATTGCTTTAGAGATTAAAGAAGGGGATAAGCATTAGAAATAGCCACTGTGCATATTTCTTCATTATAAACAATAACAAGTTTACATTTTAGCCTTGCCCTTTTAGTTTCTCTGCACTCTGTTTTCAAAATGACAGTATTAAAACAAAACAAAAAAACTCAGTATCCATTATCTCCTTTGTCTCCAAGACAATATTCTATAAAACTAATTTCCTGTTGAAGAGTGCACTGAAATGGATGTTACTGAGAAGCGGAAGAAAGATTATGATCATCACCAAGTAAGCATGAGCACCATCTGGATGGGACCAGGGCTTCTCTGTAGACCAAAGTCCGTTCAGTCACCTCTTCATCAAAGATCCAGACCTGAAGGATTTCTAATACACACGGACACCTGGAAGCATAACTCTGCCCAAACACAGCTGAGCTTTCACTCTGTGGTTTTTATTCTCTTGTATTTTGATGTCCAGCACTCCTCTCTCTGATGTCAACTTCTGAATTCCCTGACTTATGATCAGAATTAGAGAGAACTGCAATAATGGCTCAAATGATTTCCAAAACCTGAAACATTGGATGTATTCAGGTCTTTCCTGAGTCCCACACTGTTCATCACTTTTCCATTTCTTTTTCCCAAACAACATTTATTTCCAAGCACTTTCCCCCATTCATTCTTAAATCTTAGAATTTAAACTCTCAAATGTATTTACATTTAAATGGAGTGCTGAGGCCTTTTGGTGTTTGAAAAAGCTTTTGAGATTTTTAATGAACTTCTAAAAGGTTCTTGGATTGAAGCTTTGCCAAGAGTAGGTCTATTCTGAACAATGGGAAGCCTGGGTTCAATTTAGAACTACCCAGTCATCAATCTAGGACATTGGAGCCTTCAGAACTCTGTAATTGTTCCCCTCTCCTGAGCCTCACATTCAAGGCTTTTTCTGATGGGTTCCTGCCCACTTTGTCAAGCTCATCTCTCACCCCACTGGAGCCACACTGGCCTGCCTATTCCTCCCAGATGCCCCTGCTTTCCCATTATCTTTGAATTGCCACTAACTTTCCCCCTGGCCTGGAACATCCTCCTTCCACTCTTTATTAACTGTCTTTTCAAAATTCATGGGCTAAATTCAATATCAACTCCATCATGAGATTTCTCTTTGTTGTGTGTGGATGGTTTAGGGAATAGTACATACATTAGTCCCCAGATATTTCTGATGGTTTACATGAGCCCTCAGAAGCCATATAACTAAGGCACATGTAGTATAGCTGTATTTTAGGTACGATAAAACTTATGATTTCTTTTGCATGACTTCTGTGTAAACAAAGTCATGTTTGTTTATTTTTTTTTTTATTTTTTATTGGACTATAGTTGATTTACAATGTTGTGTTACTTTCTGCTGTACAGCAAAGTGAATCAGTTATACATATACATATATCCACTCTTTTTTAGATTATTTTCCCATATAGGTCATTACAGAGTATCAAGTAAATTCAAAGTCATGTTTATGAAGCTCTTGGAATGTAATCAGTATCTCCATAGCCCTGGAAACTGGGGAAATTTATTTACCCTTTCTCTGCCTCAGAATTCTCACTCCTGAAAAGCAATCCTGAAAAGATTGTAATGAGGATTAAATGAAGAAATCTATGTAAAAATTTAGAACAATATCTGGCAAATATCAACAGCTCAGAGAAAAGTTTATTCTTATTAACCAGTTTTCTCTTACTGGCTCTATGCTTATTTAAATAAGCTCCGTATGACATAGTATTGCATGCTCCTGTGTGCAGGTTCTTTGCCTTCCTCAAACACTATATGCTGCTTGATAACAAGGACCATATTCTCACAAAGCCAAAGACCATGCGTGGTACATTATAAGTCTTTAATACACTATATCTGTGATATAATCCAATTAAACCTAGAAAAATATAAGTTCTGCCCTATTTTAATGGCTCCATACTTGCTGTTATCTGACAATGTGGACAAATAAGTGCACTAAAGAATGTGAATGATGAAGTAGGTTTTGACTTTCAAATAAACATCGCTACCACTTACTTCCCACTCTACTACTTTTGGAAAATAGAAAAAGAGCAACAACATTCACCCCAGATAACATGCTGGTCCCTTTAACTTTTGGCTGCTTTGTTTTTCTTTGGAAGACAGACCACAATAGGGTGCATGTTATAGACAGATGAAATTTCTTTTTCTAATTTAGATGAAAGAACTATGAAATATTGATATTTGGTCGAGCATACTGGGCTGTTCCAAATGAAGACTTTTGATCCTGAGTGTAGACCTGCCAGGACTCTATATTTCAGATTGATGGATGATCTTGCCAGCATTATATTTTCATTATTTTTTGCTTTTCTGTTCTATGTGCCAAACCACCATTAAATCACAGATACCAAATGTTGAATAAAGTAAAACATCTATGAATTAGAAATGAGTCCTTTTGTTTTCTTAATTCACTTTTCTCATCCCATGCTACATTTTCCATCATTCATCTGATTTTCCCAGTCTCCCAGTATATCATTCTTTTTGACCTTCCTTTAGGTTCCTCACATTTTAAAGGAGTCAATGTGGGAGACCAAAACGGCTTTGAGAATCAAAGAGGGCTTTGGAATAAAAGAAGAATAGAAACAAGGATGATATAGAGGAAGCAGAGAAGGCCGACTTTTAAAAGCATTAAAAATAAATAATTTCTCCAACTTTTAAAAAATTTTCATGTTGACAAGTATTTTAATTATATCTTTTTTTCTCTATTTTCTACCCAGGGTTGTTTTGAGAATTAATAACATGATCTTCATTAAATATTCTAGCATAATTTCCCTTCTTTTCTAATCCTTTTAAAAGTCGGCCTTCTCTGCTTCCTCTATATCATCCTTGTTTCTATTCTTATTTATTCCAAAGCCCTCTTTGATTCTCCCATTATTTCATAACCTCAAATTTAATTCATTAGCAAATTCTTTTATAAATTTATTCAAGTATATACCTACAATGGGCCAGGCACTGGGTTATTTTGCTGTTTTGGAGGGTTCAATGAATAAAGTTCTCTTTCTCTGCCTGAGCTTGAAATTAGTTGAGAGATAGACTAAAGAAAATGAGAGCTGAAGATAAGAATATTCTGATACAGCTGTTGGAAGATGCTGTATTTATTCTGTTAGTCAAGTTCCCAAAGGGGGAGAGCGGCATTTCCCCCAATCCTTCTCCCAAATTTGTCAATCAGCTGAGTTCCTTCTCTGCCCCTGGGAAAGAGTAAGTGTGGGAGTAAGATGGGGAAGGGGAAAGAGAGAGGTCAGAATGTTACTGATGCAGGTCCTGCCTCAGAGCAACATGAGGAGTGTGAGGGTTCCAGTATCCACTACCACAAGGGACTGGGGACTTGGCAGTGAATCACCTATGAGCACCACTTTTGTGGAGTTTACAATTTGGTAAAGAAGATAGAGCTTGAAACATAGTTAGAAATATGTAAGTGTGTAATGCAGAAATAGGACATGCTAAGGAATGTAAAGCAGAGAAGTTTCCTCTGGGGAGTCAAAGAAAGCTTCTCTTAAGAAGTGATGCTCTGTGGTGACCTAAATGGGAAGGAAATCCAAAAAAAGAGAGGATGTATGTATACCTATAGCTGATTTACTTTGCTGTACAGTAGAAACTAACACAACAATGTAAAGCAACTATACTCCAATAAAAAATAATTTAAATAATAAATTACAAAATTAATTTGCTGGATAAATTCCAGATGCTATTAAAAAAAAAAAAGAAGAAGAAGAAGAAGAAGAAATGATGCATGAAGAGAAGCCGACAGATGAGAAGGAACAAGACAAGTTGCTGGCTGATGAGATGAGAAGAGTGTTCCAGGCAATGGGAAATGCACAAGAAAGCTTGTGGCACCTTTGGAGAGCTGGAATGTGGCCAGGGACTGGACAATAAATGTGAATGGTACTAGATGAGAAGGAATGGCAGGGCAGAGCCCAGATCATGTAAGCTAAAACTTAGACAATATCCTAATGACAATAAGAAGACTCCAGGGAATTTGAGCATCTGTAGGAATCCAAGTAAAGATGTCTAGTCAACAACTCGGTCTGGACATCTGAAGAGAGGACCACATAGGGTATATATATTTGAGAATCACTGGCAAATAGATTATTACTTAATCTCAGAAAATAAATATAATTGCCTACTGAATAAGTGTTGTGAGACCAGAGGATTCTTCGAGTGATCCCTGGGAATCTCTAACATTTAATGGCTGGGAAGAGGAAGCTAGAGAGCTAGGAACAAAATGAGAAGCCAGAGAAAAACAGTGTTTGGAGATGGAAGACACCACCACTGTCTAATGCTGCCAAAAGGTCAAGTAGGTTGCGGACTGAAACAAGCCCACAAACCCACCTTAATCTCCACCCATTTTTCTTTCTGCCTGTAAGAGGGAAGAAACAGTTACTTTTTCTACTTATTTTCTACATTCCATGGCTTCGTTGTTCATCTGTTGATTCATCCTAAAATATTTTGGGTGAAAATGTTGTTCTAGAAACACTCCTAAACTCATTTCAACTTTGGCTCTTTCATGTCGGCTGCTCTACTGAAATTGCTCCTGCTAATGTTGCCGGAAATATTTATTAAGGGGTGTTGTGTATTAATAATGGAAATGTCAAATATTTTCAGTTTTGTGGTTTCTAATGTAAAGTAGAAGAAAGTGATATCTATTAAGAGTGAGGGGAGAAAAAGAGGGGTCTGACTTTACAACAATGAAAGATCAGAATGACTAGAAATTCATATTAAGATATTTGGGGGCAGGTTTTAAATTATAACTGAGATTAAGCTCAGTGAATTTCTAGTAGTAAAACTCTTCTGGTTGGGGACTTCATAGATCACATAAAAGTGAAGAACTGGAATCCGTCCAACTTTAGAATATTTCAAAAAGATATATAATGAATGGACAAAATGGCAAAAACATACACATAAAATTTAGTGTGGACCTGAGCATAAAGAGATGGTCTTTAAAGTATCATCTAGAGGGAGAGCATGGTAGACACAACAGGTTCCTGTGGGTTTCAAGGCACTAGATAGTCTAATGAGGTAAAAAAAATATATAGATAGATAGATAGATAGATAGATGATAGATAGATAGATAGATAGATTAGTAGGCATACTGTGAGGTTAGTAGATTATAAAGTGTAGGGTCTGCATTAGTGAGTTCAGAGGCATAACAGTTTCTGAGTTGACATGCTGCAGGATGCTCCTGAGGGGGTGATGTCTGAGATGAGATACAAGGGAAGGCAAGACAGAGATGTATGAAGGGAGATTCATGTAGATATTCTTCGATGTCCTTTAGTTTTATGTCAGAGGATGAGGGGAGATGAAATGTTATGAACCGTTTGCCAAAGTCTTCAATGAACAGGAAGTTACATCCTCTTCCATGGTCCTCTCTCTCCATCATGTGTTAGTAAATCCTCTGTCTCTCTCCATAGAGAGAGCATTGATGTGAGTGAGACAAGGAAGGGAGTTTTGATCTCATTAGATGTATGTAGATATATGTCAGGAAGTAGGAAATAGTTTTGAGCATTGTCATCAGGATGGTGGTACCTCTCTCATCACCATGGCAGCAAATTCAATATCCCCTGTCCCCGGATTCTGGTCCTTTACCTTAGCAACAGAAACTTCAGGGAGGTTATCAAGAGAGTGAATTAGGGTGAATGAAGCTGATGGCAACAAGTATGGGGGGGTGGGTGAGACATCAGGGGCAGGACAGAGGTGCCATGAATTCTGTCAGACAGTTCTGCAGAGCACAAATGTGATACAGGAGGTAAGATTTACCTTGTATTCTCCCTTAGAATAGAGAATGATAGTTCCTGAAAATGTGGCAAAGGAAACCCAATGAAGTCCGAAATATGTCTGTTTACTCACACAGGCATACCTAATTTCATTGCACTTTACTTAACTGCACTTTGCAGATACTGTGTTATTTGTTTTTACAAATTAAATGTTTGTAGCAACCCTGCATGGAGAGTCCAACAGCATTTGCTAACTTCTTGTCTCTGTGTCACATTTTGATAATTCCTGAAATATTTCAAATATTTCACCATTATTATATTTGTTAGAGTGATCTGTGATCAGTGACCTCTGATGTTACTATGGTAATTTTTCAGGGGTGCCATGAACTGCACCCATATAAAACAGCAAACTAAATGGATACATGTGTGTGTTCTGACTGATCACCAACTGGCCATTCCCTGTCTCTCTCCCTCTTGTTGGGCCTCCCTATTCCCTGAGAAACAACAATATTGAAAGTAGGCCAGTTAATAACCCTACAATGCCCTCTAAGTGGTCAAGTGAAGAGTCACATGTCTCTCACTTTAAATCAAAAGCTAGAAATCATTAAGCTTAATGAGGAAAACATGTTGAAAGACAAGATTGGCCAAAAGCTAGGCCTCTTGTGCCAAACAGTTAGCCAAGTTGTGAATGCAAAGGAAATTAAAAGTGCTACTCCAGTGACCCTACAAATGATTAGAAAGTGAAACAGCCTTACTGATAATATGGAGAAAGTATTAGTGGTCTGGATAGAAGATCAAACAAGCCACAACATTCCCTTAGCCAAAGCTTAATCCAGAGCAAGTTTCTAACTCTTTTCAATTCTATGAAGGCTGAGAGAGGTGAGGAAGCTGTAGAAGAAAAGTTTGAAGCTAGCAGCGGTTACCAAAGGTTGAATCATGTGGTTTAAGGAAAGAAGCCATAACATAAAAGTGCAAGGTGAAGCAGCAAGTACTCATAGAGAAGCTGCAGCAAGTTATCCAGAAGATCTACCTAAGATAATTAATGAAAGTGGCTATACTAAATAACAGATTTTCAATGTGGACAAAATAGCTTCATATTAGAAAAAGATGCCATCTAGGACTTTCAGAGTTAAAGAGGAGAAGTCAATGTCTGACTTTAAATCTTCAAAGGACAGGCTGGCTCTCTTGTTAGGGGCTAATGGAGCTGGTGACTTTAAGTTGAAGCCAATGCTCATTTACCATTCAGAAAATTCTAGGACCCTTAAGAATTATGCTAAATCTACCCTGCCTGTGCTCTGTAAATGGAACAACAAAGCCTGCATGAGAGCACTTTTGTTTACAACATGGTTTACTGAATATTTTAAGCCCAATGTTGAGATCTACTGCTCGGAAAAAAATACATCTTTCTTTTAAAATATGACTGCTCACTGAAAATGTACCTGGTCACCCAAGAACTCTGATGGAGACGTAGACTAAGATTAATGTTGTTTTTATGCCTGCTAACACAACATTTATTGTGCAGCCCATGGATCAATGAGTCATTTCAAATTTCAAGTCTTATTATTGAAGAAATATATACTTGTAAGGCAATAGTTGCCATAGATAGTGATTCTTCTGTTGATTCTGGGCAAAATAAATCGAAAATCTCCTGGAAAGGATTCACCACTCTAGATGTCATGAAGAACATTCATGATTCATGGTAAGAGGTCAAAATATCAATACTAAGAGGGTTTGGAAGAAGTTGATTCCAACCCCCCATGATGGCTATGATCAGTTCAAGACTTCAGTAGAGGAAGTGTCTGTAGATGTGGTGGAAACAGCAAGAGAACCAAATCAGAAGTGGGGCCTGAAGATGTAAAAGAATTGCTACAATCTCATGATAAAGCCTTCACAGATGAGGAGTTTCATCTTATGGATGAGCCAAGAAAGTGGTTTCTGGAGATGGAATCTACTCCTGGTTAAAATGCTGTGCAGATTATTGAAATGACAACAAAGGATTCGAATATTACATAAACTTAGTTGATAAAACAGCAGCAGGTTTTGAGAGAATTGACTCCAATTTTGAAAGAAGTTCTGCTGTGGATAAAATGCTATCAAACAGCGTTGCATGCTACAGAGAAATTTTTTTGTGAAAGAAAGAATTGTTGTCTTATTTTAAGACATCACCACAGCCACCCCAACCTTCAGCAACTAACACCCTGATCAGTTAGCAGCCATCAACTTGAGGCAAGACCTTCCACCAGCAAAAATATTATGACTTGTTGAAAGCTCAGATGATGGTTAGCGTTTTTTAGTAATAAAGTATTTTTAAATTAAGGTATGTACATTATTTGTTAGATGAAATTCTATTGCACACTTAACAGATTGCAGTATAGTGTAAACATAACCTTTTTATGCACTGGGAACTAAAAAACTTGTTTGACTCACTTTATTGTGATATTTACTTTATTTCAGTGGTCTGGAACCAAACCTGAAATATCTCCGAGGTATGACTATATGTATTTCCAGCTAATGTTTTAATTTTGGTGTTGTGTGGTGAGAATCATGCATGTATTACACTAATTAATTAATTAACTGGTAAAGCAAATAAAATATTGTCAAGGAGAGCCATACATGGCCCAATAATATTAGTGCATTATGAACTAAAAATTATCACTCAGTTATGTGAACCTGATATCTAAAAATATTAACTAAACATAGAGACCTTTCTTCACTTGCAGGACAGGCAAAGAACTGAGAGTTGGGTAGCATACTATTTTGATGTGTCTATAGGAAAAGAGGCACACACATCATAGCAATCATGGAAATGTAAAATGGTGGTACTTCATCTATGGTGGTGATTTGGTCTATTCACCAAAATCACAAAGCCCATATATATTTGAGGCAGCAATTCTATTATTCAAGAAATACACCACCAGATGTTAAAAACTGTGTGTGTATTTATATACACAAACACACTGTTAGATTTCAGAAGATTGAAATTACCTAAGTGTCCATCAGTGAGATACTAATTAAATAACAGTATAAAAATGTTCAATAGAATTCAAGGTAGTCATTTAAATTAAGGAGGCTGTTTATGCAGTGATAATAAACTTGAAAATGTATTTAAGTGAAAAGAGTGCAAAGCAGAAAAGTATGCATAATGTGTATGTATAATCTACTAACATTTATATAAAAATAATAAAGAAAATACAGGCATTTTTATATATTTATAAAATATCTCAGAAAGGATAAAGATACATAAGAAATTCGGTATCATTGATTGCCTCAGTGTGACCATCTCTTTTGAATACTGGAATATGTGAATACTATCAATTAAATAAAAATAAAACCTGTTCAAGCAGAGAAATCTTCATCAAAGTCAGATTTATGTATTGATGAGGCTTTCTTCTCTCCATCTTTTCTTTTTTTCTTCATTTCTTCCTTCTTCCTTTTCTTGTTCTTTCTTCTGCCTTCTTTTGTTCTGCCTTCCCTTCTTCCACACTCCTTCTTCCTCCAACTCTCCTCATATTTTCCCACCTTCATAGCTGGTGGATTATGAGGCATTGTCGGGTATTGAGGCTGCAACTCAATAGACCTGATATTAAGGAGTTGTTTATTAGCTGCTCTGCTGGGGCTCAGAACACTTGCCCTTTAAGAGTGCACCTACTGAAACTTTTGCAGCCATCATTTTCTCCAGGTCATTGCCATCTCCCTGGCATCCCCTCTCTCTATTATCTTCTTTGATACAGTTCATTTGGGGAGCTGGGCTCAGTCCTATCATTATATCATTTCTCTTTTGATCATCTTTCCTCTTTTCCAGGTTTCCGTTTAAATATCCCTTTGGTGCTTTACAATGCTATCTTTCTCCCCCTACAATCTCCCCCATCCTAATACACAGAATCATTCTAACTCTTGACTTTTTACAAAGGGTGGTCCATATATATTTTATACTTTCACCCTACTCTGCTCCAGACAACGTATTATACAATGAAGTGACAGAGACCAATAGGAAAGGAACCTTGACGTCAGTGAGGACACTGTATGAGTGTGTGTGCAGGGGAGGAGAGTAGGCAGATGTGAGCATACAGAATCCTATAAATGCAGAAATAGGGAACCTCACTAAATAATGGGATAGTACAAAGGAAGCAGCTATTAGAACTGTTTTTAAACATCATAGAAGGCTTCATAGAGGAGAAAGTCCTTTATTTAGATGAATAAATGTAGAAATGGAAGGAAGGAGTCCCAGGCAGGTCTAGCATGTGCAAAGGCACAGACACATAATTTAATGGTATATTTGAGTGGAAATGTAAGTTTCTAAGTGTGGACTAAGCAGAAGGATCATGACTTGGGTAAGGGACTGGTGTTGCTGGGGACGGTAATATGAAGTTAGTAAATTGGGCCCTAACAGTGTTATATGTGATGTTACGACATTTGGATGGCTTGGGAAAACTCCGTGATTTCACATTTTTAAAGGAAGATGTAGTTGGAACAAAGTAATGGAAGATAAATAAGTAGAAACACTAGTTATTCAGTCTCATAATCTCACTGGATGATCCTAGATGAACAGATAATTGTGGTATAGAGAACGGAATAGGAAACTTGTTCTGAAACAACATGGACACCTTTAAATGGTCTGCCTTTCCACATTAAAGACCCATAACATAAATATCTGTACGTGCAACCCGTGATAATGCAGAGACTTTACACTTTCCAATTGGAGGGGGAATGGGGCTGCATATAATAAACAGGTTTTAAATGGCATGTCACAATCATACAGTAAAATGTTTATAATAAAACCTAAATAACTAAGAAATAAGAATTGTGTTTCTTGGATTCTTCACAGAAGTTCAGTTAACTCATTGAATTTAATGAATCATTCGCACAGAGGATAGATCGTTTGCACCTTTTTCTTTTTTCTCCCTCAGCAACTGAAAATACCAGCTTTCAGTAGAATGAGGAATTGAGCAGAGAAAATTCCCAAGTCTGTCTCTCTCCAGCTTTTCTGTGTCATATTAAGAAATCCTGTATCTTTATTTCAACTTTCCTCAGGAGAAATCATAAGCCTTCCAAACAGAGACAAATTCCATTTCTCTGTACATATCTGATAAAAGAAGGCTGGAAATTTCCTAGGCCTT
Source organism: Balaenoptera acutorostrata (assembly GCF_949987535.1). Taxonomy (NCBI): domain Eukaryota; kingdom Metazoa; phylum Chordata; class Mammalia; order Artiodactyla; family Balaenopteridae; genus Balaenoptera; species Balaenoptera acutorostrata. The sequence continues at coordinate 101,979,478 of NC_080068.1, read as the reverse complement.
GAACTGCTTTAAATCTCAACTTGAATGACATATTGAGAATTAATGCCTTACCTCATTTGACCATCTTGTTCTTGTTTTTCTTACTTGATTTTAGATCTAAGACTTGAGAAACAAAGATACTGTCAAGTTTATAGACACATCATCTAGTTTTAAAAGTACAACTTTTAATTGGCTTTTGATTCCTCAAAAATAGCTTTGGCTTGGCAATCCCTCTAAGAGATATTAGAGGCTTTATTTCAACTCATTGAGTTTGCAAGAAAGGAAACAGAAAACATCACAAGTTCTGAGAATGAGCACTGGATCATGAGATGGGAGAAGTGGGTTCTACTCTTAACCTTGCAGTTTATTATCTGCATGACATTTGATAAGTTGCTTTCCCTTTCTGGACCTCAGTTGCCTTATATGTAAAACCGATATATTGCTTTAGTTATTCTTAATGGCCTTTACTATGCTGCCATTCTGTGACTCTAAGGACATATACTGTATACTTCTCTATGCCAAGACCTGGTCTAGGCTCCCACAGTTTAAGCCCTGGCAGTTGACTTTTTTTTTTTTTTTATAAAACAAGTGCCTGACTTAGGGTTTAATTGCCAAGGCATATTCTTCAAAGAGGGCCATCTCAAATAAACACACTGCCAGTCACACTATGTGTCTGCATTCTCCTTTATTCTAGAGATTTTTGTTAGTTTCAATAACTGATCACTTGGGCTCCAATTTTTTTTTTTTCTCTCACTCAGCTTTAAATTCCAGCTCTTATGTTTTAAATTTGCCAATAAAGAGTGAGGCAAAAAACCCTACATCCCCACCCTCGACCCCAATAAAAGCAGAATCCCAGACCCGTGTGTGTGTGCTCTCTCTCTCTGTCTCTCTCTACCTGTGATCTTACTGTGTGGACTCAGGTGTGCTATGAAATTTCAAGGTTCTGTAAGTAATAAACATTTATTTTTCCAAATTTCCTGATGGTTATTGCCGCAGGGTGTCTTGCAATCATAATAAAAACCACAAGGGCTGGTCCAGCCACAACATTGGTTATTGATAGGCTGAGACCAACACACAACAGCTCCATAGGTAGTGTTACAGGTATTCCCTGCTTTTCAAAAGTTCGCTTTATGCCACTTCACTTTTACAAAAGGCACACATTAGTATGCACCTGTTTCAATAAGGGAAAGAAATCCAAAGAGGATTTTCACTTTTATAAAAAATACAAAAAGTGAAAATAGCTTTCAGCGTATGTTTTGCAGGAACCGTTTTATAGGCAGCAAACACCCTGATTATTGAGTGGGACCACCAAGCTCCTACCTGGGAAATATACTTAGCATCTCAACACCAAGCTCCACAGCTTTGAACTGTGTCTGTGAGCATCTGTGCTTTATCTTGATTTAGTTTGTATATCCATTAGTAAGATGTGTCCTATGGTAATTGCTTCTTCAATTTATGCAACATTGGTTTAGGAAAGTTTTCATATGAACACTCTACTTTTGGATATGGGGGAAACCTGTATACTCTCTAATCCCTGCCTTCAGAAATTTACCAACTATTCATGAAATATTTATCGAGGATCCAAGCATCCTCTAAAATTTCATGCAAAATTACATGAGTGTATGCAATTATCTGTAGCAAGAATATGTTACTTATGACAGATTCCCAAAAAGACTGTGATCCCCCAAAATTGAGAGCAAATAGTTTAATTAGATATTGAAAACTAATATATTTATTATTTGAACCAAATAGTTACAGTCATTTCTCTATGCTACATTTTAGGAGGGAAATAGAAAAAAAAATAGCAAACAAATACATGAATAAGTCACTATCAAGTGGGGATAAGTGATCTAAAGAAAATAAAATAGGTATGTTATAGAGTTATGGGAGGAGAAACTTTCTAGACTGAATGATCAAGAATGGCCCTAGGAAGAGGAGATATGTGAGTTCAGAATCTGAGTTCAGGATGTCACAAACAAGCCAGCTCTGAGAACTTGTGGAGGGAAAGCCTTCCAGAAAGAGGGAACAGAAGGTGTAAAGACTCTAAGGCAGGATCAAGCTGCACTGGTTCCAGGGGAAAAATAAAGAAAGAGAAGGAGGAAGAGAAGGACAAAGAGTCAGCAGAGGAGGAGAGAAGCAAAAGGCCAGGATGGCTAGAACAGTGTGAGAAAGGGTGAGTGAGATTAGGTAAGCGACCAGATTCAGTAGAGCCTGATAGGTCATAGCAGGGAATTTAAATTTTATTCTAACAATGATAGAAAGACATTGGTATGTCTTAGACAGGAGAGTGACATGGTTTGATTTACATGGCTGCCACGTGGAGAAATTAGGAGAAAACGTCATAGCCCAGGTGAGCGAAGACGGTGACTTCAGACTAGAAGGGCCAGATAGAATGAAGTAAACTGCATTTGGATAAAGTTTTCAGCTAGATTCTGATAGCATGATAGCAGATGGGATGAAGGAGAAGAAAGGAATTCAAGGATGGTTCTTAGAGTATCAGGGCTAACTTCTGTATGTGTTTAACATATCTGGGGAAGTGTATTCAAAGAGTAGTAAGTTCATAGATAACCCAGAGATCAATGAGAGCAGAGTAATAATAATAATCAGCATTTTTGCATAAATATTGTTACATATTATTATGTCTATTTTACAAGTGAGAAAAAAATGAGGCTTAATGATGTTAAGTAGTTGTCCAAGGTCACACATGTAATAAGTGGTTATAGTCGGTCTGTTTACAGGAGGTTTTGATGAAACAGGTGGTTATTTTTACCCTAATAACCACCACTGACTTACCACAAAGTCACAAAAATCTCTTGTCAAGCAGACGTCAGCTGGCTCCCTGTCCTTCAAGAGAAAACAGGCTTGGCTCAAATGTCATTCTTTTTTCTCTGGAAGCCTAATGCAATTCCCAAGATTTTGGCAAGTCCCAGGGCCATTTGCCCATGGCTCATTGCCACCTCTCAACTGATTCTCTATTCTTTTTAACTTTTTAGAAAGTACTTTTGACATACAAAAAGCTGTATGTATTTAATGTACATAACTTGACGAGTTTGAAGATAAATACACACCCATGTAATCATCACCACAATGTATGCCATAAACATACCTAACACCTTCAAATATTTTTTCCCATCCTCTTTGTTAATGTTTATGATAAGAACACTGCAAAAATTTACACTCTCTGCAAAATTTTAAGTATAAAGTATTATATTTTAACTATATTTTAAGTATTGTTAACTATAGCCACTGTGCTGTACAGTAGGTCTCTGGGACTTATTTATCTTGCTTAACCGAATTTTCGTACCCTTTGATCAACATCTCCCTTTTTCCTCCTGCTGCCAGCCCCTGGAAACCACCCTTATACTCTCTGTTTCTATGGGTCTGATTCCCTATTTTTATATGTGTATCTTCTCTCGTGGCTATTTTCTTTGTTTGTTCCAGTTGGCCTCATTCATGGAACACTGCTACTTTGCTTAGATTTTCCCAAAGCACCATTTACAGAAGGAATTCATGTGGAGGAGAATTTTACAGGAGACTTGGGTGTTACAATAGACATGAGGAACAGAGGAGAGCAGAACCCATAACTGAATGTCAAATATTAAATAGTACTGATATTTAAAAGCTTTCTCATTCACACCTGCCACAGGTAGTTCTCAATTCTTCCCTCCTTTCTCCCTCCCTCCCTCTCCCTCTCTCTTTCTTTCCTTCTTTCTTTCTTTCTCTCTTTTTCTTTCTTTCTTTTCTCTCTCTTTCTTTCTTTCTTTCTTTCTTTCTTTCTTTCTTTCTTTCTTTCTCTCTTTCTTTCTTTTTCTTTCTTTCTCCTGGCTTTAAAGTTTCATCTTTATTTCTCTCTCCACAACTGCATCTTCCTTCTCTTAAACTCAAGAATTCCTATGCAGCTCTGGCACAAGGTGGTTTATTGATCTCTTTATGTTACTCTAGCATATTTTGATGTGTCCCCAAACATTCCAATTAAGGTGAACTCTTATATAAGAGAGTATTTTCCCCCTGAGAGGAATCCAATCAAACCTTGACTACTGTGGGTTTGTTTCTTCTTACCTCTCTTCTCACTGTCTTCATCTTCTTCCTTCTTCATTTGCCATGATTTTTAAATTAGATATAAATGCATGAATACATTGCTTGGGGAAAACTGCCCTTTGATAACTGCCTTGAGATTGTGTTTCTTTTTATCCTACTCTTCTATCCACAAAGCTGAGCTTCGATGCCTGTGATTGAACCTCAGGCCTCATCGTTTATCAAGCCAGTATAAAAATAGGCTTATAAAAGTTACACAACTGCCTTGTGAACTGCAGTGCTGTCAAGCCAATGTGACTCACCTACCAGGTTTAACATATCAGTCTGGGACAGGTCTGTCCTTTGGTTTCATGCTACCCCAGGTAAGGATGGCAGTAATATTGTATTTGTAAAATTGTGTGTATATTATAAAGAAATGTCAACCTTCACACGATTCACCTACCTGTCTGTGACTTTGGCCTTCCTGCCTTCTAGTCCTTCCTATCCTCTGACACCAAATAAGTCCTCCTGGGGCACAACTATGATTTTCCCACTTCTGACCTCAAGAATTTTCCATAACTCACCCACTGAACATGGAACCTGAGGACTGGACATTGTATCTTGGCTTCTCATCCAGGATCCATGTGACCTTGGGTATGTCACTTGCATCACTGAATTTAGTGTGCATATCTGTAAAATGGGCACATTCTCTGACTATCCTACAGGTTTATTGTGAAGATCCACTTTGGAAATATGTTAAAGGGCTTGTAAACTCAAACAAACTATTCAACATAAGTTGTAGTCTTCTTATAGCATGAAAGTCAACCTCCCAAGGTGTTGTTTGAAGCTTCAATTAGGTTCCTATCCCTATCTTCAACTTTCTATCTTCTTACATTCAAAGGAAAAAGCTTTGAGCAGAGGACAGAACACTGGAAAGTATCCTTTACAGTATTATTTACAATGATCTATTACAGTGGATCCTGTGTTTCATAAGCTATATGACCTTGGAAGAGATGACCAATGTTACTGAGTGTCAATCTCAACACCAATAAAATGTTTACTCTTATAAACATACCTACCTTCCAGTGTTATTTCTTAAATTATAAAAAATAATGGTAAATAATAAAAAATCTATCAAAAGACAAAAATAAACTTTATATTACTTTAGAGGGTCCCACTGTGCCTAGCAAAGTCTTGGATATATAGCAACTTCTCAAACTTCATAAATCCAATGCAAGAATTCACTTTTCTTGCCATGCCACTATTCTCAGTTTCAGTAAATAGTCTCAATCTCCTAACACTAGAAACATTTATGACATTTTCCACTCTTCCTTCTCTTTCCCCATATACTGTCAGTCACCAAATCCTTTTGATTCTACTGACTTAGCATCTTTGAAATCCTCCTACTCTTTGCTGCTACCCCTTTTTATTAGACCTTCAAAACTTCTTTTCTGGATGACTGCATCAGACTCTTTTCTTGTCTTTCCCATTTGAATTTCTTTTCATTGTGTTGTTCCATCCATCATCTGGTTATCAGAGTGGCTACTGCATTCTCAAATCAAAACTTAATATAACTTTTTCCTATTTAGGTGTACTATGCTATAAGCATGAGTTTGGAATCAAACTGCCTGAGATAAAGTCTGCCACTTTATCTCTGTTACCTCAGTGGAATTATCTCAGTTCCTTAGTTTCTTCATGGGGTGGCCATGAGTATGTGTCTCCAACTGCATGGAGCATCAGATGGACTGACAGCCCCAGATGTTGCACTCTCAAATATACAAGCACATTCATGCTGAGGTCATGCTTCCCACAGGCTTTACCAAGAAGTGACTGAAAACAGAAGGGCTACAGAAGCAGACGTCTTTCTGGAGTACATAGGACTCCTCTGATAGCGGTCTTTGGTCTGACGACTTCCCATTGGCTTTGTGGAACTTCCTCAGATTCACTACAGTTTTCAACTATTTCATTCAACATTTCTCCCTTCCTTTTATTCTTCACAAAGGTTAAACCTGCACTGTGGTCTGCACAGATCCCCTGACCTCTGCTGATCCATTTCCATTGTCCCTCACAGATATTTCCCGAAATGAATGTCTTGCATATTTAATTTTGTCTTGATATCTGCTTCCTAGAGAATTAAGTCTAATCCACTTCATCTGTAAAATAGATGTAACAAGAGTGTCTACTCTTTTTAAAAAATACTATGAGTATCAAATATATGGATATAAAGCACTTATAACAGTTTTTTACCATCTATTTGACACTATAAAATAGTTTGCTGCTATTACGATCATTATTTTCTACTTACAGACATAGCATACTCTATAAGGAATCAATTATATATACACATATATACCCCTCTGCCAAAAAAGAAAATCTCTTTTATTCTAATCATGCAAAGTAACACTTATCCATCAGGGTCCAGCTATTAAATTATCATCTATGCAATGCCTTCTTTAACTCATCTTTTTGTTGTTGTTGTTGTTCTCCTATAGCCCCAGGTACACCACCCTCCTACAACTTGCATTAGCACTAATCCCATTGTTGGGCCACTGATTATCTGTTGCTACCTCTAGAGTCTGAGTTCTTTAATGGTTTGTATTTTGTCACATCTGTCTGTGTAGTAGGTTTGAAAAAATTTATTGAGTAAATGGATCCCTGTACATATGCTTCATGTTGATTTGGTAGCAATACAAGGAATAAAATAAGCCACAATATCACTCATGCTGGGACATCTGACTTCCTTCACTTGACTAAAATCTGTAACACTTGGAACTTCTTAAATTTTTCAGTATCAAACCAAGTTAAATAGCTGTCCTTTCTTTTAGTGGAAAGGCACCTTAATAAAAATAGATGTTATTCTTCCATAAATCATTTTGTCCTTCTACAAGTTTCCTCAGGCTTTAAGAAGCTATAACTCTAAGCCAAAGTCAGGCAAAAGCTACTGAAAATTCAACATTAGTCTTAGTTTCACATTTTTGTCTTGATCCCTCAACAAGGAATTTAATAAAGAAAGTCTTGAGAAGATAAGGCCAAAGCAGTGTACTTCCTTCACATCTGTCCCAATCTTGTGCCCGATATTCCTGTCCAGTTGATTCTTTTTGTAGTGTGTATTTACACTCCAAATTATATCTTCTTATACCAAAACTAGTAAATGAGTAATGATAGAGACACTTTTCATTTTTGTGTATTAATTAAACAAATATTTCCTGTGCACCTACTGTGTACCACATCCTGTTCAAAGCACTGAGGAAACAGTAATAACCAAAACAGGCTAAAACAAAACAAAACTAACATCTAAACAAAAACCCACCTGCCTTCATGGAGTTTACATACTGGTGGGGGGAGACAGACAATAAATAAATAAATGCATAGGATGTCAGATGGTGATCAGTACTATGAAAAAGGTATGAAAGTAAAACAGGAAAGAAATATGAAGTCCTGCAGGTCCAGGGAATGTAAGAACTTTTAAATAGTGTGACCAAGGAAAGCCTCACTGGGAAGATGACATTGGAGCAAATATTTGAAATAGCTGAAGAAATGAACTAGAAGGTAGCATGGAAATGGTATTCCAGACAGGACAAATAGCAAGTGCTAAGTCTCTGAGATGGGAACACATCTGGAATATTCCAATAACATCAGAAAACCAGTGTAGTTGGAACAGGAATATCTAAAAGGAAAAAGGAGAAGGAGGTGAGGTCAGAGAGAGAACAAAGAGCTAAACTGAGAACATTGTAAATATTCTGGATTGTATCCTGAATGAAATGAAGAGACAGTGAAGGTCTTTTAAATATGTTTTGAAGGTTTCCAGGTACACACCTAGAATCATCAAATCTTTATATTCCTCAGTAAAATTAAGACATGGATCTAGGAATCAAGGAGTGGAAGCAGGCATGGCACTTTAACTATCACTCCCAGTGATCCACTTGGAGAATGAATGTCCTTTTCCTGAAACTCTAGACTCTGCAGGGTTATGGATCTTAATTCTCAAAGTGGGGGGCATTTCCACAAGGGGACAAAACAAGAGTTGTATATTGAGTTACAGTTTGTGCCTGGGCACTTCAGGTTTCTTGTATCTAGGGACAGCAGACAAGAGAAGTGACTGTCTTCACAGAGATGATTAACCCTGGTCATGAGGAGGAGGTAAGGCTTCTTTTACACAATGGAGTTTAAGTAGAAATAGGTTTGATGTCCAGGTGATCCATTACTCAATGGTAATAGTAAATTGACAATAGCAGAAACTCTGGCCCAGGAAGAGCATAGTAACCATGGCACACACCACACAGAAAAGGGTCTGTGACTTACTCTAAGGTAAGCCTCCAAAACCAGCAGAGATGGTAGGTGAAGGCAAAGGGGATGTAGATGGGAGAATGGAGGATGGAGATAAGTATCAGTTGTGGCCCCAAGGCTAACTGCCTAGGCAAGAGTTGTAGGTTTTCCTCACTAACATCCCTCTTTTAAGTTCCCTCTCAGGAATCCATGAGGAGTTACCTCCCCACACACACAGCAGTGAATATGAATGTACTTTAGGAGACACTGATGCACTATCCAGATCTCTCTTCAAAGGACTTACTGCCTTAGCTTCTGGACATGTTGTAAGTAGATAGCTTTCAGTGTCTGAAACTTCAGGTCTTGCTTTACCAGATCCATTTTGCTCAAAGGCATGCTTTTCCCAGGAAAGCCTATTTTAATTGCTGATTGAGATGGAGGTATAAAGGTTCAGCTATTTCAGTCCAACTTGGGACAGTTCTAACAGGACACTGTATACCCAGAGTTCCCTGTGGGCTGAGTTGAGTTTATCAAGACTGTATCTCAGCTCTATTTCTCCCTCTACTTGATCCTGCTTCCTTTTCCGCATTTCTACAGGTGTTGGTCACAAGCGCTTCTGTAATAAATATTCTGCTTGATAAACTCTGAGTCTGTTTCTCAAGGAACCGAACCTGTGACAGGTAGACAAGTGACTTCTGTTTCGTGAATGATTCTTTTTATCTGACGACCACTCATATTGTTTTCAAAATTCAAATCTTAGCGGCAAATGGATGAATTGGGGCTGGAGATAGCTCAACTGGCCCAGTCTAAATTACCTAGAAAAAGTGGGACTTTCCTGGGCCTAATTTTGGGAGGGGTGGAAAGGAAAGGAAAATAGATCAAAGGAGAGATGAGTCAGAAAATAGTATAAGGCTGGGACTACATGGGTGGAGAAATTTACTGAAAAAACTTAGGTGGCTTTGCTTCCTGGTTCTGGTGTGCTCACTTGGCAGGATCCTGTAGTGCACCTGACTTACCCAGCACCTTGTTCCTGCAGCAGTGCAGTTTTCCCAGTGTTTGTCTCCTACAGTACATACAACTTCTCCAGTACCCAGCTCCTGCAGCGCATGGTGGTCAACACCACCCAGTGGCCAGCAGCTTCCCCCAGCATCTGCTCTTCATCATACACCATGATCAAGTGGGATTTATCCCAGGGATGCAATGATTCTTCAACATATGTAAATCAATCAATGTGATAAGCTACATTAACAAACTGAAGAATAAAAACCATATGACCATCTCAATAGATGCAGAAAAATCTTTTGACAAAATTCAGCACCCATTTATGATAAAAACTTTCTGGAAAGTGGGCATAGAGGGAATATACCGCAACATAATAAAGACCATATACGAGAAACCCACAGCAAACATCATTCTCAACAGTGAAAAACTGAAAGCATTTCCTCTAAGATCAGGAACAGGACAAGGATGTCCACTCTCTCCACTTTTATTCAACATAGTTTTGGAAGTTCTATCTATGACAATCAGGGAAGAAAAAGAAATAAAAGGAATCTTGTGCAGGTCTATACTAGAGTGCCTCTAATGAGATACCTACTCGTGAACCATTTTTTTCAGGACCTTAAAGGGAGAATTTCTAGCAAGTTTTAGAAGAGGGATTTTCAGAAATTTCCTCTAGCATGGTAGTACAGAGATGTCTCTGTCATCCAGTGAGTCATTAGTGTGCCCTCTCTGAGAAGGTCTGTGTATTAACCCTGAGGGTCCTCTTCTTTGTGTCCTTTGTCTCAGCCCTAGGGACAATCGTTGGTCTTTATATCTGCAATTCCTGTATTTGTTAGCATTCTCTCTACTTATTACCAATCCATTATTACCAATCCATCCATATTATTCCAACCCCCTTTTATAGTGAAATTCTTTATACTAAACTTTACCCTGTTTAAGTCACTGTGAGATTTTTATCTCCTGATTGGATCCTGACTATATAGTAGCAAACTCAGGACAACTCTGAGTTGAAAATTCACCTTTCCACATTTTTATTCTATAAATTACAGATATTTTCTGCAGAGCCCATAGAACTTAACAAACTTAAAATCTAGAGGAAATTCAGACTAATTCACTGTTCTCTAAAGCAGTAATGGTATTCATAGATCAATCATTAGAAAGTACAGGCATGTATGTCAAATACAATAAAAAATGTGAATACTAGTTAAAATGAAGTCAAATAGTTTTTGGATTTGGTTTTAATTATGAGACTTTCTCAGAACCTATATCATGAAAATGTGAAATATGAACTTCTGAGAGGTAGATGCAATGTCAACAGTTTCCAAAATCTATTTAACCATGTTCTCTGACCTGGATAACATCTTACCAAACATGTGGTTTTTAGATGTGTGCTGAAGAGCTGCCTTTAGGATTGTATGACTAAGTTGTTCATACATCAGCCTCAGGATCACCTGGGAAATAGTTAGAAATGCAAATTCTAGGTCCCAGCTCATTTTTCTGTATAAGAAGCTCTGAGTGTGGGGGTCCAAAAATCTGTACTTTAAAAATGTCTCTAGGTGATTCTGATTCACCCTGAGACATACAATTGCGTTTGATGCATTAATTTAACTTACCACTAACCTTTTATAGGTGAAGAAGCTAAATCTTAAAAAAAACAAAAAAGAATCAGAGACTGCCACGTTCAACTTTCAAAAAACAAAAAAAAATGTTCTATGTTCAAACAAGCTGGCATTCCTGGTTCTTTCTTCTATGTCCATCTTTAATTGTGATTGCCTCTGAAGGCTTTCCTTAATCAATACCTTCCATTTCTTGCATGTGTGACAGGAAAAAAAAATGGATTCGCATATATTAAAAAGAACAAGCAAGCTATATAAATATAAAACAACACCTCAGATATGGGAACCACTTTGTCCCTAAGGTGCTCAAACACTAAAGCAATAACAATTTGGCAGTATATGGTGTAGAGGATTCAAACATTGAATGAATTTTGGACCAGAGGAGATGGTCTTTAAAGGATTATCCCTAAGAAATAACAAATTCACATTAATTCATGTGAATTTTCAGTTTTATGATTCCATAGTATGATGTTTTTTATCTTATCAAATAATTCAAAATGTTCCTGTGGGAAGAGAAGTGTTTTGATTTGAGATAAAATCCTACTGAGCTCTGCCTCTTCCCTCTTTCTCTCTCCACAAAAACTTGTACTTGGCCAGATGCTCTCCTCATTTTCCATTTAGGTGGCATTTTCAAATATAGAAAACAATTTTGTAAACTCCCTGCCGTTTCTGTTTTGCTTGGGCTCCGCAGAGGCCCAAATAATTTATGTAAAAACAGCACCTGCGTTTTCCCCAGGAATGGCTTTCACAACATTGATGAATTTCAAATGAAGGACATTTACCTCATTCAAGTTAAATGGAAAGAAAGTTCTCTCTCCATTTCCAGAAATTGACTGCAGAATATGCTCCCAAACTATTTTCTTGTCCCATAAAAACATTAAACTCGATGTACACATTTCATCCCAGGTTCTACCCTTCGAGGGAAAGGAAGTGGCAGATTCAAACAATTTTATCAGTGGAAGAAATTCTAGAGTTTATGTTTTCTGAGGATTTATCCAACTAGATTGATTCATTATTTCAGTCATGCAACAAAATTTGGTGGTGTGCTCATTCATTCTTTAAATAGATATTAATTCATTCAACCCCTGCTGTACCTGGAATCATAACAATTAATGAATATATTTTAGTAGGGGCACAGTGGACTTTCAGTTCAACAAGGAAGACTGAACATATAAGTTTATCTCAGCTTTCGTCTAAAGTGGGGTTGTTGGTCTGTGAACTATGGCCTATGGACAGACCATCTGTTTTTATAAATAAAGTTTTATTGAAATACAGCCACAACCTTTCATTTACATATTGCTTTATGATGCTGTTTATTTTTCTGTTTGATCCTCTTTTTTTCTCTGTTTCATTTTGGATACTTTCTACTTCTATGCTTTCCTGTTTTCTAATCTTTTCTTCTGAAATGTTTAATCTGCCACTGATTCCATTCCTTGATTTTATATTTTTAATTTCACAGATAATTACTTTTCATCTCTAGAAACTAGATTTTGATTTTTTTTTCCCCACGTCTCTACTTAACTAATTTAGTTTCCTTCTCTTTAGTGTCTTTTTTTTTTTTTTTTTTTTTTTCTGTTAACATCTGTAATACTTCTGGGTCAGTTTAGACTCATTGGTCTTTTTTCTTCATTATGGGTCATAACTTCTTGCTTCTTTGAATTCCTAGTAATTTTCAACTGGGTACCAGACATTGTAAATTTTATCCTATTGGGTAACGCATATTTTTGAGTTCTTATTAACATTATTGGGCTTTGTTCTGGGATGCAATTTAACTATCTGAGGTCAGGGAGAGAAGATTACAGGGAAGAGGATTAAAGGGACTAGTGCCACACCCCCTACACAGAGTCAGGCTTTACCTACTTGACTGAAACAAACAAGCAAACAAACAAAAATCAAAGGACAAAGTATATGAAATAATGGTTTTAAAGACACTGGACATGAGGTAAGAGAAGACAGTGATCCTTGAAAAATGCAAAACAAACAAGGTGAAGCAGAAGCAGAATTGGAGGTCTTAGAATAACAGTGTGGTTGTTGGAAAAGAACTTGGATGCCACACTCAAGGACTGGTGCACTCTTGAGTCCAAGATTTCCTACCTGATGTGCCAAAATGTTAACACTCTCCTCTGACCAGAAACAAATTTGTCCGTTTATCCCTGAGTGTCAAACTGTGAGTATCATTTTCTATGTACTGTAGAGTGGAAAAGTTAGGGAAGATCTTTCTCAGAATTTAAGGTCTAAAAGATGGTTTTTAAGACAAGTGAGAGAAACCATCCTGGTTGTGTACAGTATATTTTATACAAATATTTGAAAGTTTCTAAAAGAGTAGATCTTAAAAGTCCTCATCCTAGAAAAAACATTTGTGACTGTGTGTAATGATGGATGTTAACTAGACTTATTGTGAGCATTTTTCTATATATACATATATCAAATCATTGAGTTCTATACCTGAAACTCATATAATGCTATTTGCCAATTATATCTCAATAAAAATAGATAAGTAAAAAAGAGTGTCTTGTATTGGAGCTGAAAAAAAGATTTGACAGGGAAAGAGAAATGGAGTTAGGAATAAAAGGTAAAAGGCTTATAAAATGCCCAAGAGATAATTTTCAGACTCCTGGATAGATGATCAGAAAAGTAAAAACCTTAGAAATTTAATTTTTAAAAATCTTTTAGAGAAGAATTCAATCTGCATAAGGTTTTATTTTTAGGTGTATAGACAATGTACCCAAAGGAATAGCTGAGTTTATTTTGCACATGAAAGTAAATAGCCAAGAAAGCTTCATCAGGATAGATAAGGCCCTGGAAAGGATTATCCCTAAGAAATAACCTACTAGCCCTTGGAGAACCAGATTCCCTTCCTTGTAAAATCCTTAGTAGTTATGCAGAGAAATAGCAGATTCATTATCACTTCTAATAGCTTCTAATTAAACTACAAACTAGAAAAGCTGTGGAATTAAAAAAAAATACCAATGCACAATAACACTTGTTAAATATTTTCATATGTTATGCACAGATACAGAAACTATACACACCTGGTCTATAACACCCTGTCCTACTTCAAGTGCAGGCACCAGACAATTTCTTCTGGAAGGGACCTCTGAGACAAGGCATTATTTGGGATGTGGGGAGTGTCCTGTGTCTGGCATTCAGAGAGGTGTTGGATGACTCTGCCAATGTGTCTACAGAAAAGAAACCCTCTAATACACCTTCTCACTAACACTCTTGGTGTTTCTGATAATCTGATCAGATATTAGAGACATCATAAAAAACATACCATGTTATGTTTGCTCATTGTCTTATGACTCGAAACATAAGTCCATGCAGTTCATTTACTCAATCATCGATAAATTATTGCATTCTTATTATGCACCTGACACCATGCCCTACCCTGGGACACAAAGGCCAGGTGATTGGCTTCATGAAGTTCAGACTCCAGTGGAGAAGAAAGAGCTACCTATAGTACAATGAGCTAAACATGGCCATTGCATCATATCCTCCCAGCAGCCTTTTCAGGAGGGCACAGCTTGTGTTCACCAGTTTTAACTGCAGAGCTGTCCACAGTGTCACTGCCTATGCAATGTCATAAAGTCTATAAGTAGCCCAATCTGGGCTAGAACAGCGTTACTTGGGATCCTCCTCTGTTTCTCTTTCCTCAACAGCTGGCTGCTTTCAACACCCTGTGTTCATCAGGATTTTGTCCTGCCTCTCAGCAGATGGTTCAAGAACACAATCTCTAGGCCTGGATTCATGAGGAAGATAGCAGCTGGCATTCTCCATTGAGGAAACTTGAAAAAATGACTAACAATCCCCATGCCTCTTTTATCCACATTAAAACTATTGTAATCCAGACCGAAGAGCTGCCACAATTTTCTATCCTTAATGAAACCAGTAACTCATTAGGATTAGGTGATATGGTTACACCTTAACTGCTAGCTCCTTGGAAGACACAAAGGGAATGGAAACATAGGCCGGGTGGGAATTCTTGGGGAGGGTATTTCGAGAGCCTCCATGGCTCAAGGAAAGGGGACCATTATTTAGGGAAATGCCCACTTCCAAAGAAATGAAAGTAAAACAAGTGGAAAGGATGCTATTTTTGTGAAACGGATGAGCCCTCAGGTATGACTAAGTTTTACTGCTTTTCCTGGTTGTACATTCTGCTTTTTTTTTTCCTGGATGAAATTCAGAGGAAAAAGAATCAGATATTCTTGGCCTTCAGTGGACTGGACTCAGAATGAATCCTATCTCAACCTTAAGCTGGCTCAAAATAACATTTATTGAGCACTTTCATTTTTAATTATGTGCCTAGTGCTTTCTTGTGTCAATATCTATATCCATATTTGTACAATACATATACTGTGTGTGTCTTTGTGTGTGCACATACACCTATACACACACATATGTGGAAAGAAAAAGAGGAAGAATTAGGGTTATATGAGGTGCACACATATTTATATTTACTATGTGACATAGTAGTATAAGAAAAATTATTATTAGCAATATATTGAAAAGCTTGTCATTTGTTCTGCTTTATAATAGAGGAAAATGCAATAGTTGTATAATTGCAATAAAAATAGCTAACTATTACATAGGGGGTTATGTATAACAGATGTTGTTCTAAGCATTTTTTCATATGTTAATTCATTTTATCCTAAAAACAATAACAGAAACACAAACAAATCTATGAGGTAGATGTTATTAAAATCAGACACAGGGGCTTCCCTGGTGGCGCAGTGGTTGAGAGTCTGCCTGCCAATGCAGGGGACACGGGTTCGAGCCCTGGTCTGGGAAGATCCCACATGCCGCGGAGCAACTAGGCCCGTGAGCCACAACTGCTGAGCCTGCGTGTCTGGAGCCTGTGCTCCGCAACAAGAGAGGCCGTGATAGTGAGAGGCCCGCACACCGCGATGAAGAGTGGTCCCCGCTTGCCACAACTAGAGAAAGCCCTCGCACAGAAACGAAGACCCAACACAGCCAAAAAAAAAAAAAAAAAAAAAAATAACCAAAAAAAACAGACCCAGTTTAAAAAAGAAGAAATTCAGACATAGAGATGTTAAACCTGCTCAAAGCTCTTATAATTGATAAGTGGAAGGGCAAGAATTTAAACTCAGAAAACCCAGCTTCAGAATGCATACTTCACACTGCTTTGAGATCAGAAGGCTTTGCGCAGCATATTAGTTTCCCATTACTGCTGTAACAAATTATCATCAACTCAGTGGCTTTAAAACAACACAAATTATTACCTTACAATTCTGGAGGTCAGAACTCTGAAATGGGTCTCACTGGGCTAAAATCAAGGTGTCAGCAGGGTTTAATTTTTTTCTGGAGGCTCTAGGGGAGAATCTATTTTCTTGCTGTTTCCAGATTCTCCAGTCTGCCCTCAACCCTTGGGTGATGTCCCCTTTCCACATTCAAAGCCAGCAATGGCCAGTAGAGTCTTTGTCATATGCATCACTCTGACACTAACTCTCCTGCATTTTTCTTTCACGTAGTGGTTATAGTAGGCCCACACAGATAATCCAGGATACTTTCTCCATCTCAAGATTTTTAACATCTGAATGACATCTGAAAAGTCCCATTTGCTACGTAAGGTAGCATATTGACAGATTCTGGGGATTGGGACATGGATATCTTTGTGTTACCATTTTCTTTCTTTCTTTCTTTTTTTTTTTTTGCCTATTACATCAAGTATCTGATTTCAGCAGTTTTGAAAGAATATCTCAATTTGTCAATATTTCTCAAAACGTAAAATGTGTATATTTTAATCCAGCGATTCCATTTCCGGGGATTTAGCTTATAGAAACATTTGACTTGTGCCCATAAGTATGTTTAACAAGAAATTAATTGCAGCATTAACTGTATATTCACTTGTTTACACATTTATTATTTACCTCCACTAAAATGCACCTTCCTTGAGAGAGAATTTTGCTACATAGATTACTGTTTCATCTGAAGCTCCTGGGATAGTGCTTGCTAGGAACATGACAAATATCTGTGGAATAAGTGAATGAATGAATACAGTCAATAAGAAGAATGAGGAGAATCTAAATTCACTGAGATGAAAAGTTGTTCACAATGGATTGTTAAATGAACAAACGGCCAAGGTGAATGTGTAATTACATCACTACATCCTTTCTTGGATAACAATTCATTATGCGATATATTATATATATGTCTCTTTCTCCATATATTTATATATGCATGTCTATAAATACTACTGCACCTATATAGAAAAACACCTAGAAAGATACATACAATAATGTTAGCTGTGGTTTATTTGTGACTTTTTCTATTATTTTTGAATTAAACAGTAACTATGTATTTTTTCTGCAGTTGCAAAATTAAAATGATGTATATATCATCAAAATAAAAAGATGTATAGAAAAAATATCTTAATCCAGATTTCTAATCCAAGGCAAATGTTTTTGCACCCTGGATTAACTGCTTTGGATAGACTTTCTCATTTCAACCCTTTCTACCTCTCAGATGACTGAGCAAAAGAGAAATTCTAAAGAAGATATTTGTCTCTGTCAGAGTCCAGTCAAAATACAGAAACTGCTCTTGGTATTTCATATTGAAAGAATCTAATGCAAAGAATTGATTATATGGGTGATGGAAGAGCAGAAAATACCAACTGAGACCTGTGAAGCAACTTGGTGGTTAGCACCACATGAAACTGTTACTCAGCCTGGACAGACAAAGGGATGACCTATTCTTACCAGAGCCCAGAATTTGGGACCACTTAACAGAAATTGGGATCATAATGAGTATATGATGGGGAAGACCTGGCCAAGCGGACCTGGATCCACCAAAATGAGTCAGCTGCTGCTATAAATGCTACCCAAAGTGGAGAATGATAGGAAGAGACACCCTCCTCCTCATCCTCCATGCTCTGTCCAGATGGTGATGTTATTGTCCATTGGACAGAATTACCTGGAAGCCAGAGGACAGGGGTCCTGGAAAATGAAGTTCCATGCACTATAGGACACTGTAAGGTAAGGGCTTGAATCTGAGAAACAGCTGATAAATTACCAGTGTGATGTTTGGAAGGAACTATTGCTGGTCATCTGAAGCCATGAGAGTTTACGATAACTTGCTGTTTTCAGGATGTTGCTAAAGAAAATATGTTAATGAAATAGCTATGTTTGTTAGGGTCCATGTCTAGGTGCATTTTGCTTTAGTAATAGTAGTGCATTCAATGTTTTTGTAGTTACCCCCCCAAAAAAAAATCTCCTGGAACATCCATAATACCCTTAATTACAGAAATATTAGGCAAGGTCTTATATCCTTAAAAAACATCCCACTATAAATGCTCAGTCTGTTCATTGAGATGAAAATCCACCACAGGAAGAAACAGAGTTGTACACACATGTACTATATATATATATATATTTCTCTATCTATATTTATAGATAGACCTACACACACATATAAACACACTCACATTTATAGGAAAAATCTTAAGAGAATTTCAAAATTAATTTTTTGACATTTTGAAGCACGTGTGTCTATCCTTATTGTGTGTACTGGAGTGTAAAAGACTGATATATATAGACATGAAGACTACAGCACAAAGAGAATACAGATAGAAAAAGGTATCACAATAGAGCTATAGGAAGGCAGACATCTAGAATTAGTCCATCACAAAACTATAAAAAGTGAAATTAGAGGTATCTGATATATTGCCACAGACTAGCGGATATTATATTCTATAGGCTCTTATCAATTGGATTAATCAACAACAGGGCACCATACCCCTGAGACTGTTGACATCTACCCTCATTCATTCATCGTCCATAAAACAAATTAAATATCTTGGGACCCTAAATGTCCAGGACCAGGAATGTCTTTGATGGGCCAAGAGAAACTGGCTCTGTCAGGAGGCCTGACATTCATGCAGAAATCTAATCTAATTTAAGAAGGAACTTAAAACAACCTTGAAAATGAGGTAACCTCTAGTTTTTATTTGATCCCCACTTCCTTCCAACAAAAACCTTTCTAGATTGTTGAGACTTTAGCCCTGTATTCTCCTTCTGGGACTCCCAAGCTATAACTCACGTTCTGTGGGAGGAGGAGAAGTCATATGTGTAGCACTGGCTTTGACTTCCCTTTTCCCTTCCCTTCCTTCTTGCTGGGCAAGGCCACCTGGTAATCCTATTAGATGCTCCAACTCAGTTTATTCAAAACCGATCTAGAAGCCATTCTTCTTCCTCTGGTCTGTATTTTTGATGTGGGTATTATGGTTAAAGATTTCAACATCATCCCAGTGATCCAGTCTCTAGGATTTGGAGGTCCCCAACTTCCTGCACTGCTGTGTTGCTTACACTATTTCACCATGCTTGCAAGTTCCACCTCCCTTTCCCCACTACCACCTACCAACACCTTCATTCTCACCTGCACTGTTGCAATAACCATCCAAATGCTCCTGAACTTCCAGACTTGTTCTAAAGTCCATTCTTCATACTGCTATCAGATTAAGCTCCCTACAGCATGATTAGTCTGTTATTTTGCTTAAAAATATTCAATCCTTCCTCATTGTGTATAGTTGTACATTTAGAATTAAAGTTGCAAAAGAGTTAGAAAATACAGAATATGAGAAAATAAAAGGAAAATCTCATTTAACCCTTTCCCTTTAGGGCAGAAGCCATCTTCATTACCAAGTCACTTGTGATTCTTCATCTGCTTTGTATGTTTCCATGTGGGATGGCTCATAACTGACTAAGAACCATTTACCCTACTTATACATGCCTTTAGTATATGCAAGCATTTATTGAATGTGCTCATTTTGCCAGAAGTGCTTCTCCTTGCTCTCGTGTTTTTACTCTGGTCTTTTCTATATGTATTTTTAAAACTCGGGCTTCCCTGGTGGCGCAGTGGTTGAGAGTCTGCCTGCTAATGCAGGAGACACGGGTTCGAGCCCTGGTCTGGGAGGATCCCACATGCCGCGGAGCGGCTGGGCCCGTGAGCCACGGCTGCTGAGCCTGCGCTTCTGGAGCCTGTGCCCCGCGACGGGAGGGGCCGCGATAGTGAAAGGCCCGCGCACCGCGATGAAGAGCGGTCCCCGCACCGCGATGAAGAGTGGCCCCCACTTGCCGCAACTGGAGAAAGCCCTCGCACGAACCAAAGACCCAGCACAGCCAAAAAAATAAATAAATAAATAAATAAATAAATAAAAATTTAAAAAAAAAAAAAAAAACTCATTTCAAATGCCCTATTTTCAAAAATATTTCCCTTGATCTACTCTCTCCTTACCCTAGCTGGTTTAATTTCTTCCTTTGCTGACCTCCCAGAGCACTGGACCTCTCACTTTGTTTTCTGCATTCACTCTTAACCAAATTCTATCTTGTAATACCGTCCATCTTAAGTGAGACACCTAACCATTGCTGACCATATCTTCAGTTCCTGAAATGCCATGTAATGTCATCTATGTGTTTTGTATCCCTTACTGGGTCTTGCACAGTTCGGGTTATAGCAGTTTAGTTTCTTTTCACTTTTCTGCTCTCTTCATAAGTAACCCTCTTACATTGCCTTCACAGCAGTCATTTTGCCACCTGTTGAAGGAGGAAAGAAACATGGTGTCCTCAGGGCTGATAAGGTTTAGGCCTTGCTGTTTACCTTTGAGTCAGAATAGATTCAGCCTAAAGAGGCATTAACTTTCATTAAAAAGCGCAGCCATGTCCCTCTCCCCTCTAGTAGCCACTAGTTTGTCCTTCATATCTGTGAGTCTGTTTCTATTTTGTTATATTTGTTTGTTTGATTTTTTTTTTGGTTCCACATATAAGTGACAACATTCAGTATTTGTCTTTCTCTTTCTGACTTATTTCACTAAGCATAATACTCTTTAGGTTCATCCATGTTGTCATGAACAGCAAACTTTCATTCTTTTTTATGGCTGAGTAATATTCCATTATGTATATATACCACATCTCTCTTTTTTTTTAATATCTTTATTGGAGTATAATTGCTTTACAATGGTGTGTTAGTTTCTGCTTTATAACAAAGTGAATCAACTATACATATATATATATATATCCCCATATCTTCTCCCTCTTGCATCTCCCTCCCACCGTCCATATCCCACCCCTCTATGTGGTCACAGAGCACCAAGCTGATCTCCCTGTGCTATGCAGCTTCTTCCTACTAACTATCTATTTTACATTTGGTAGTATATATAAGTCCATGCCACTCTCTCACTTTGTCCCAGCTTACCCTTCCCCCTCCCTGTGTCCTCAAGTCCATTCTCTACGTCCATGTCTTTATTCCTGTCCTGCCCCTGGGTTCTTCAGAACCTTTTTTTTTTTTTTTAGGTTCCATATATATGTATTAGCATACAGTATTTATTTTTCTGACTTACTTCATTCTGTATGACAGTCTCTAGGTCCATCCACCTCACTACAAATAACTCAATTTCATTTTTTTTTTATGGCTGAGTACTATTCCATTGTATATATGTGCCACATCTTCTTTATCCATTCATCTGTCGATAGACACTTAGGTTGCTTCCATGTCCTGGTCATTGTAAATAGAGCTGCAGTGAACACTGTATATACCACATCTCTTTATCTGTTCATCTGTTGATGGACACTTAGGTTGCTTCTATATCTTTGATATAGTAAATAATGTTGCTGTGAACATTGGAATCCACATATCTTTTTGAATTAGTGTTTTTGTTTTCTTTGTATAAACACCCAGGAGTGGAATTGCTGCATTGTATGGTGGTTCTATTTTTAATTCTTTGAGGAACCTCCATACTGTTTTCCATAGTGGCTGTACCCATTTACATTCCTACCAACAGTACATGAAGATTCCTTTTTCTCCACATCTTCACCAAAATTTGTTATTTCTTGTTTTTTAGATGATAGCCATTCTGACAGATGTGGGGGAAGGACAAAATAGGTGAAGGGAATTAAGAGGTTCAAATCACTAGGTATAAAATAAATAAGTTACTAGGTTGTCTTGTACAGCACAAGGAATATAGCCAATATTTTACAACTTCGTTTGGAGTATAATCTATAAAAATACCAAATTACTATGTCGTACACCTGAAACCAATATAATATTGTAAGTCAACTATACCTCAGTAAAAAATGAACAAGAACAACAATAATGACACAACTATTTAATCATTTGAAGGCTCTGAAATAGAATTAAGGGTCTATTTCTGTAGAGTTGAGAACTAAAATAGTAAAAAATGAATTTGAAGATGTTCTATCCTAGAGTGTAGGCTCTGAACAATTTATAATTCCTTGATCAAAGAGGGTAAGTTTCAGGATTGTAACTTTAGGGACATTGTTTTAAACAGCACTGATGATTTATCTGAAAGTATAAAATGTTCACAATTGTCTGGAGATGTAAGAGAATCAGGCCAACCCAGTGATATCTCCAACATAAAAGGCACCAGAAAAAACAAAACAAACAAACAAAACCCAAAACCCAAACCTCTGTTTCTAGCATGTTCTTTGTCTCATCGGGTCTGTTTCCTTCCTTGTTCCTACACAACAACCTTATCAAGATCAATTGTAGTATAGCTACCACTTTATATGATAGCCTTTTCTGACATATCTATCTCATTAGACTTGAAGCTCCTTCAAAGTACAATCTATGTGATAATCTTCTCTATAAACTCAGGTATTAGCACAAACTCAGGCACACAGCCAGAGCTCAATAATTTTCTATTAAACAAGTAAGATTTTGTCTCCATTAATGAATAGTCTAGATATAAACATCTCTATAGGATTTACTGAGATGTAGTCCAAGGTCCTCAGATTACACATAAAAAATGTAGTCTCAGAAAAGTTAAGTTTCTTATGAGAGCAAACATTTAATAAAGTGTGATTGTTTATGTGATATCCAGTTTATTTTTCCAAAAGACCACTGTTTTTATTATTACCTAATTTTAAGAATTTATCAGAGTGTATTTCCATTAATATTAATTAGATCTATATTAAGACAAATATCCTGGAGTCAAATAATTTGAAAAACACTCATTGATGCTGGAGTTGTCCTACACTGGTGTATGAGATTCAATTGTTAAACTTCCGCTGCAAATCAGTGATTAAACACAGTCACTAGTAAAAATAAAATCATATATACTTACAAATAAATAAATTTTTTTAAAAATGTAATAAATATTCAGAATTTATTACTTCCTAATTATTTCATAGCATTTTACTATTATGTTTGCTGTTGAGGGTATATATGTCTATTGTACCTTTATGATAGAAATACTACTGCTCATTTCTTATCAATCATGTTCACTCACATCATGTTGGTACCTTAAAATTGGCCTTTATTGGGAATATTTACACCATGATAATCAGTAAATAGTGCAAATCCGGTCTTGACTTAAGTGCTGGGTCAAAGTTTCAGTTTATTGGATATGATTTGTACAAAGGTGAGAAATAATTTAACAGAAGGTCACATATCAGACTCAATAAATTTATTGGCAAAACAGTTAATGGATTTATCTGCAACTACATTTGTCAAACATGTTTGAACTGTAACCATAAGCTGTTCATGGATACCAGAGTTTGGCAAAAATTGACAAATAAATTTTGTGAGAATCAATTGCTAAAACAGTTAATGTGTATTAGTATTAAAAGTCATCATTCAGTCCTTCTTCTTCTCTTTCCTTCCTTTGCTGAAGAATTAAGTCCTACAGATACTAGGTGGGGTCAAGCAAAGTTGGTGTCCATGGTAGGTGACTGTGAGGTCTTGATGGCCTAGAGTAGGCTGTTGAAGCCTAAGCTGGATAAAGAAGGTGTCCCTTTGGAGGGGATGGCCTGGCATGTAGTGTCAGGGCCCAAGCAGGGTGTTGAGATTGCCCATTCCGAGAGATGGAAAAGTGTACGGTGTCAGAGCCCAAATAGATTAAAAAGGTGGTCCATCTCCAGGTATCAGAAACCAGTTAGGGTAAGGAAGCTCCCATACGGGGGTAGCCAACTTAAGTGGTTGGAGTTTGGTGTGGTGAAGAGGGTATCCAAACATGGGGACAGCAGTGACAGCCCAGAGTGCACTGCTGGAGCCTGAGTGGAGTCAAGTGAGCATCTATATAGTGGCGGTAGTGGTGACCATGAAATATTGGTTATATACAGAAGAATTGATCAAATAACTAAATATTAAGGGTAATGGAAACCAGATTTATTACTGTCAGAGAAAGAGCTTACAAATATTGATATAGAGAAAACTAGAATTGAGCCTGTGTTGTTGGATTAGCATCAGAGGTATTGAAAACACATGAAAAAGCATCTATAAAAAACAAAATATAGATGTAAATGTGTGTGCATATGTATATGTGTGAACATTCATATGCATTTGTCCATCCCAGTGAACGGGTCTGGGAGTAGAAAAGCACACCCAGGAAGCAGATCTTAGCTTCTAAATACTGTGATCCACCAAAAAGAACCTAGGAACCATGGAAAATTGGTTGATTCCAGCCAGGGCAGGGAAAGTACAAGATGAGACCGGAACATCTTGTATTTGAAAATAAGAAAGTGCTCAAAGAATGAGGGGGCTTATCAAAAGGATGCAGAAGCCAGCTGGAAGCACTTACACTGTCCAAATTTAGGATAATTTCAGCATCAAAATAATGAATGAATTGAATTATAACCCATTAAATAATAGGAACACATGACGCCATCTTTTTATAAATATGTAAATAATAAATTAAAAGTTGAATGAGAAATAATATATTTGTGTAGATTCAAAATACCTCCCCATAAAATCCTTGTTAAATAGAAAAGGGAATAGAGTAATGTTATGGTGGGAAGCCTGGCAGACACCACCTCAGTCTGATGATCAAAGTGAGCATCATCTCATACGGGACAAGTCAAAAACACATGGACCGGATAGGAAGCATTACATCAGTGATATTCCTGCCAAAGCTGCATAGCCTGAATCTAATCAAATCTAAATTGAAGGATGTTCTACAAAATAACTGGCTTGTAGTGTAAAGGTATCAAGATCATGCAAGTAAAAGAAAGACTTACAAAAGGCTCCAGATAAAAGTTAAAATAAAGATACATATAAACGAAATACAACTCATGACTCTGGACATGACTGTTTTTCTGTAAAATACGTTATTGGGATAATTGAAAATCTTGAATAGGATTTGAACTTTAGATGGTGGTAAAATATTGATTTTATTTTCATTATTTAATGATTATTTAAGAGAATATTCTTGTACATGGAAACACCACTAAAATATTTGAGAGTGGTGGACATCAAGTAAGTGATGGGCTAGGGGAAAATTCATTAGTACTGTAACTGAAACTTTAATTTTGAGATAAAAATGAGATAATGCCACCATGTCATATGACTCAGCAAGTCCATCCCTAACCATATAGCCAAGATAAATAAATTAATATATTCACAAAAAGGATTGTATCAAATTATTCAAGGTATGCTAGTCATAACAGCTGAAAACTGGAAACAACCCAAATACCCATCAATAGGGGTTTGGATAAATGCACTTGTAGAATATCATACAGTGGAACACCAATAAAAAAGAACAAACCACTAATACATGCAACAACATGGATGATTTTCAAAAACGTGAGTGAAAGAAGATAGACATATTTATATCAATATAAAGGTCAAGAACAAGCAAAACTAATCAATGATCTGGAAATCAGAATAATGATTGCTTTTTAGGGGCGTTAAATGAAAAGGGCAGACAAGAACTTTTTCAAGTAGAACGTTCCATACATTAACCAGGTGATGGGTACACTGGTGTATGCATTTGGTAAAATGAATTAAGATATACAATTATGATTATGCATTTTATTGCAAGTAAATTGTGTTTCAATAAATCACTGTGAGCATTTAAAAAATGCTGTGGCAGAAAAATTCAGCCTTCTCAATTTTCTCATTTCAGTATTTATAAGTAAAATAGTCAACAATTTCAACTTCTCCTTTTGCATTACATTTATCTTACAACATTTCAGTACTAGTCCCTTTACACTCCTCATGAAGAAAAAAAAACCAAGTTGTTTGTAATGACTTGTAAGCAAATTCCTTCACATAGGTAAAACTTGCAGGAAGTCTCTGGAATTACAAAAGTTTGAACAAGAAATATTTTGGTCTAATGTTTACAATGCCTTATGTCTAATGAATATATTGGCAAAGATTACTTTTTATTACCAAGCACTAGGCCTTCAAGAAATTCTTTATGATTCACTAAAATGGTAGCAAAGTGTGGAATATTTTGTTGTTGCAGCATTTTCCAGAAACCACACACCTTGTATAGAATGAATCTATAATTGTTGGGCAATTTCTTTTTTGAGTTGAACTGCACTTTTGAGACTATGTTTTTATGAGAGATTGTGAAAATAAAATTGGAAATATCACATATCTGCTGACATGACATAGAAGGGTCCTTTCATTTTGCATTTTCTTTTTACCTCTGAATTAAGGCAAAAGGCTCTTTAAAGACAAAAATGCTTCCTTTGGTTTCTCTCTCCTGAATGAAAACCATTTATCCCATTATTTGAGGCTACATGTCTTACAAATAAAGACTGGGGTCAGAGGTAGTTGTTCTGTTATTTTGTGAACATGGGAAGTCCATTGATGCTTATATAGATCAAATCTGGTCTTGAAAACACTAAATATTCTACTTTTACATTCTCTTAATATACTATCATTTTCAAAGAGAAATATCTGAAGGAAATTAATCCCTCCCTTTTTCCTCTTTCATCTCAAAATAGGGGCATTTATTCTGAACATTTTCATTGAGTTGAATTTTTTTTGTGTACAGGCTATTGATGTGTATGATCCTCCTTCAAGCCCATATGAGGTCTCTCTCCACCTCAAGCAGAACTGCATCACATTGTCACCATATTTGTGGGTTTGGTGTTAGAGTTATTGTCAAAATGGCAAAGCTGCATTTGTGACCTTGCAACGAACAGGCATTTCTTCTTATTCTGTTTGAGAGCCTGGGTTTTATTGGATCCAGTGAGAAAAGTGAAAGTTTAACATAAGCCAGGGTCTGGACACGGAAACAATCCTTCAGTTTGAATTAGTTCCCAAGATGACTTCTCCATTTCAGGAACAGTTCAATTCTCTTTAACACAAATGATGATTCCATAATGAACTAACTGGGAAATCTCTTTGTGGAAATACTGATTAGCTCATATAGTTTTGGGAATCTTGCTCATTCTCTTTCCCCTTTCAACCCCTAAGCTACATCTCTCATGACCAGCTTCTTTGTGTACTTCTGGTCTCATTGATCCTTTTCTTCTCAAAATAGCAGGATGTAAAATCTATTATGAGGTTTATTTGTATCAGTTTCTTACAATTCTATAATTATTTTGTGAATAGATGACTTGATTTATAATATATTCTAATAAAATGTTGAGAGAGAATTAAAGTTGTTTTTTTTTAAGAAATTAGGGAAAACTTAGAAAGTACTCCAGAAGAAGTTAATAGAGATAAAAAGTAATAATAAAGCATATATACATCAATGACGAATAAGGATAAGTAAAATTGAGAAAAAAATTTAAAATTTGACTATCAGAAATGAGATAGTATGTATGAATGCAGATGTGCAATTGCATGGGAATGGATTTAAATATGTAGAATAAGTAATATGTATTTTGCTGTTTTCTATCAAAATATAGACTAATATTGATTCAAAAAGGTTGAAAATATGAACAGTTCATAAAGGTAGATAAAATTATTCCAATTAAAAGAGAAACATGCTCTAATCCCTTGCTAAATTTCTAAATAACCTCTGAATTGAAGATACTTCCAAGATTTGTTCAAAGTTCTAAATGGTATAGGGTAACTTCCCAGCTTGTTTTAGGAATAAAGCTTAAGCTTGATATCAAAACTTTACAATGATAATACTAAGAAATTGAAACATGTAAATTTTACCTATAAATATAGATGTTAAAACTTGAAAAGATAGCTAAGAAAATCCAAAATCCCCCAAAATATGAAAAGAACAATATACCCATTACCAAGATTACAGAATGATTCAGTATCAGGAAATCTATGCTAATAATTCATCATGACAAAAATTGTCAAAGGAGAAAAATTATGTAACTTTATCAGTAAGGCAACTACCATTGGTAAAAAAAAAAAAATCTTCACATAAAATAGAAATAGAAGAAAAACATTTAATACAAGGAACACTATTTTCTAATAGCAAACATCAAATTAAATGAAGATATGCTCAAAGTTACGTTCACTAAAGTTAATCATAAAGCAGAGATGTCAGCTACTATTTTGGAGGTGTTAGATAACATGACAAGAGTAGATAAAGAATATCAATATAAATGTTAGAAAATAAAATAACATTTATTTGAATATAGTATGATTAAAGGCTTTAGAAAGGAATTAAAAGAGCAAAGAAGGAAGGAAGGAAAGCAGGGAGAAAAATAAGAAAAGTCCTAGGAAAAAAAATCAAGTACTAGAATTAATAAAATAAGTTGATAAGGTGCCTGAATTCAATATAAATATACAAAATTAATGTTTTCCCTTATACTAGTAATAACCAGTTAGAAAAAAAATGAAAAAATACAATTTACAATAGACATAATCTAGAAACACAAAAGAATACATTTAAAGAGAAGAACACAAAATCTATATGAAAGCAATCAAAATATTTTTGTTAGACATAAAATAAGACCTGAACTAATGAAAAGAAACTATTTGTTCCTGAATAGGAATAACTAATCTCAGATAAATATCAATCATTCCAAAAATTAATGACTCTATGCAATTTTCATTATAATGCTGTTTTAACTTGACTATAACTTTTAAAAATTAATATAGCGATAAATATCCTTAAGCAAAAAAAAAAAAAAAAAGAAAGATAAAATAGATTAATGAAGGGGTATGTTTTTACTTTTCCCAGGTATTAGAACTTGGTATAAAACCATGTAATTAAAACCATATAGATTTCACCCCAAAATAACCAAATCAAAGAAAAGGAATATATAAAGTCTAGAAATTAATGAAACCCCATATTTAGTATATAGTAAAACTAGTATTTCAATTCCAATGAAAGATAATATTTTATTAATTAATAGTGCAAGAATAATTACTTATTCATTTGGAAGGAAACACAATTAAGAGTGTATAAAACATTCCAAATAAGTTAATGTTTAAATATTTAAAAAATCTAAAGTGTTAGAAGAAAAACTTAGATAATATTTATAAATCTGTCAGTGAAAGAAAGGTCTTAAGCAATTTAAAAAATTCAGGATACATCAAAAACAAATTTGACTGTATTGAATTTATGATTTTTAAAAGGCTAAAGATATCATAACAGGCTAGAAAGCATATTTTAAAATAAAGTACAAATAGTTCTTATTCTTTTTTTTTACAGGGTAATTTTATTTTATTTTGTTTTAAATTTTTATTGGAGTATAGTTGATTTATAATGTTAGTTTCAGGTATACAGCAAAGTGAATCAGTTATACATCTACACATGCACTCTTTTTTTTTTTTAAGAGATGTTACTCTTAATGTGAAAATAGTACATCAAGACCAATAAGAAGTACACAAATCATCTATTAAAAACATGGATAATATATTTAAAAAAGCAGTTCTCAGAAGATGAAAAGCAAATTCATAAATAAACATATAAAAAGGTAGTCGACCTATTTTATACGCACAAAAAGAAACTGCTTAGTCCATGGGCTTTCAAATGTTAAACAATATAACCCAGAATTTGAGAGGATGAGAAGAAACAGATAGTCTTGTTTTACTGGCTAGACTGTGAATTGGTTACATTAGAAGAGTAGAAGCTTCCCATGATCCTGAAAAGAGTCTTTTTAAAAAATTAATCCTTCTCCACCAGATAAGGTAGGGAATCCTTCCCTATTGTACTGAATAATATATAAGCCTTAGTTTGTTGTCCAAACATTTGTTTGTTCCTTAGTTTGTTAAAAATGCAATAAAATAAATATGAGTTTCAAACAAGCCTGGAGAACTGGTTTCAAAACACATCCAAAGCCTTGCAAGAATCACAGCAACATTTATAATCAGTTGTTGGGGGACATTAAAACAAAAGCTGAGGCAAGACTCATCCTCTGAGGGCTGGGACCCAAGCCAGGCTTGTCACTTGTGACTTCCACCTTGGCCTGAGTGAAGATGTAGACACGATGGAATGAACAGAGTATTTTCAGACAGAAAGACCTGAATTGGGGACCCATTTCCCTCTCAATGGGAAATAATAATAGTTTCTTTTTATAAATTTTTTTAAAATTTGAATTTATTTATTTTTTACAAGGTTTTCCATACATTTGTGAAGCACTCATTTCTTATCTTCTGAATTGTACATCTCAATTACCATGTCAAATGGGATTTCAGTACATTTTTATACGAGTCATTGACACAAACATTAGGATAATTAATTATTGTGTTGTTCCATCCACACACCTGCTTATCCCAAAAATCCCACACAATATTTTTTTTCCTAAGACATGGAGAATGTTTTAGTATAATAGAGGAAATAAACAGAGCATGCTTAAGTGACCAGTTTATTCATTTTAGGAGAAAGTATGTATAATGAAATGCATTTTTGCTCAGAGATGAAAAGGGTACTCTCTGCTATTGTCAAAATTGTTTTTATAAACCTTTATTTAAAAAAAAAACATATTCATTGGAGTATAATTGCTTTACAATGGTGTGTTAGTTTCTGCTTTATAACAAAGTGAATCAGTTATACATACACATATATCCCCATATCTCTTCCCTCTTGCATCTCCCTCCCTCCCTCCTTCCCTATCCCACCCTTCTAGCTATTCACAAAGCACTGAGCTGATCTCCCTGTGCTATGCAACTGCTTCCCACTAGCTATCTAATTTATATTTGGTAGTGTATATATGTCCATATATACACTACCACTCTCTCACTTTGTCCTAGCTTACCCTTCCCCCTCCCCGTATCCTCAAGTCCATTCTCTAGTAGGTCTGTGTCTTTATTCCCGTCTTGCCCCTAGGTTCTTCACAAACTTTTTTTTTTTTTTTTTAGATTCCATATATATGTGTTAGCATATGGTATTTGTTTTTCTCTTTCTGACTTACTTCACTCTGTATAACAGACTCTAGGTCCATCCACCTCACTACAAATAACTCAATTTTGTTTTTTTTATGGCTGAGTAATATTTCATTGTATATATGTGCCACATCTTCATTATCCATTCATCTGTTGATGGACAATTGGGCTGCTTCCATGTCCTGGCTATTGTAAATAGAACTGCAATGAACATTGTGGTACATGACTATTTTTGAATTATGGTTTTCTCAGGGTATATGCCCAGTAGTGGGATTGCTGGGTCGTATGGTAGTTCTATTTTCAGTTTTTAAAGGAATGTCCATACTATTCTCCATAGTGGCTGTATCAGTTTACATTCCCACCAACAGTGCAAGGGGGTTCCGTTTCCTCCACACCCTCCCCAACATTTATTGTTTATAGCTTTTTTAATGATGGCCATTCTCACTGGTGTGAGATGATATCTCATTGTAGTTTTGATCTGCATTTCTCTAATGATCAATGATGTTGAGCATCTTTTCATGTGTTTGTTGGCAATCTGTACATCTTCTTTGGAGAAACATCTATATAGGTCTTCTGTCCATTTTTGGATTGGGTTGTTTGTTTTTTTGATATTGAGATGTACGAGCTGCTTGTAAATTTTGGAGATTAATCCTTTGCCAGTTGCTTAATTTGCAAATATTCTCTCCCATTCTGATGGTTGTCTTTTCGTCTTGTTTATGGTTTCCTTTGCTGTGCAAAAGCTTTTAAGTTTCATTAGGTCCATTTGTTTATTTTTGTTTTTATTTCCATTTCTCTAGAGGTGTGTCAAAAAGGATCTTGCTGTGATTCATGTCCTAGAGTGTTCTGCCTACGTTTTCCTCTAAGAGTTTGATAGTGTCTGGGCTTACATTAGGGTCTTTAATCCATTTTCTGTTTATTTTGGTGTATGGTGTTAGGGAGTGTTCTAATTTCATTCTTTTAAATGTAGCTGTCCAGTTTTCCCAGCACCACTTTTTGAAGAGGGTGTCTTTTCTCCACTGTATATTCTTGCTTCCTTTATCAAAGATAAGGTGACCATATGTGTGTGGGTTTATCTCTGGGCTTTCTATCCTGTTCCATTTATCTATATTTCTATTTTTGTGCCAGTACCATACTGTCTTAATCACTATAGCTTTGTAGTATAGTCTGAAGTCAGAGAGCCTGATTCCTCCAGCTCCGTTTCCCTTTCTCAAGATTGCTTTGGCTATTCGGGTCTTTTGTGTTTCCATACAAATTGTGATTTTTTTTTGTTCTAGTTCTGTGAAAAATGCCAGTGGTAGTTTGATAGGGATTGCATTGAATTTGTAGATTGCTTTGGGTAGTATAGTCATTTCACAATGTTGATTCTTCCAATCCAAGAACATGGTATATCTCTCCATCTATTTGTATCATCTTTAATTTCTTTCATCAGTGTCATAATTTTCTGCATACAGGTCTTTTGTCTCCTTATGTAAGTTTATTCCGAGATATTTTATTCTTTATGCTGCAATGGTAAATGGGATTGTTTCCTTAATTTCTCTTTCAAATTTTTCATCATTAGTATATGGGAACGCAAGAGATATCTGTGCATTAAATTTGTATGCTGCTACTTTACCAAATTCATTGAAAAGCTCTAGTAGTTTTCTGGTAGCAACTTTAGGATTCTCTATGTATAGTATCATGTCATCTGCAAACACTGACAGATTTACTTCTTCTTTTCCAATTTGGATTCCTTTTATTTCTTTCTCTTCTCTGATTGCTGTGGCTAAAACTTCCAAAACTATGTTGAATAATAGTGGTGAGAGTTGGCAACCTTGACTTGTTCCTGATCTTAGTGAAAATGGTTTCAGTTTTTCACCATTGAGAACGATGTTGGCTGTGGGTTTGTCATATATGGCCTTTATTATGTTGAGGAAAGTTCCCTCTATTCTTACTTTCTGGACGGTTTTTATCATAAATGGGTGTTGAATTTTGTCAAAAGCTTTCTCTGCATCTATTGAGATGATCATATGTCTTTTCTCCTTCAATTAGTTAATATGGTTTATCACATTGATTGATTTGCGTATATTGAAGAATTCTTGCATACCTGGGATAAATCCCACTTGATCATGGTGTATGACCCTTTTAATGTGCTGTTGGATTCTGTTTGCTAGTATTTTTTGAGGATTTTTGCATCTATGTTCATCAGTGATATTGGCCTGTAGTTTTCTTTCTTTGTGACATCTTTCTCTGGTTTTGGTATCAGGGTGATGGTGGCCTCGTAGAATGAATCTGGGAGTGCTCCTCCCTCTGCTATAGTTTGGAAGAGTTTGAGAAGGATAGGTGTTAGCTCTTCTCTAAATGTTTGATAGAGTTCGCCTGTGAAGCCATCTGGTCCTGGGCTTTTGTTTATTGGAAGATTTTTAAGCACAATTTCAATTTCAGTGCTTGTGATTGGACTGTTCATATTTTCTATTTCTTCCTGGTTCAGTCTCAGAACGTTGTGTATTTCTAAGAATTTTTCCATTTTTTCCAGGGTGTCCATTTTATTGGCATAGAGTTGCTTGTAGTAATCTCTCATGATCCTTTGTATTTCTGCAGTGTCAGTTGTTACTTCTCCTTTTTCATTTCTAATTCTATTAATTTGAATCTTCTCCCTTTTTTTCTTGATGAGTCTGGATAATGGTTTATCAATTTTGTTTATCTTCGCAAAGAACTAGCTTTTAGTTTTATTAATTTTTGCTATTGATTCCTTCATTTCTTTTTCATTTATTTCTGATCTGATCTTTATGATTTCTTTCCCTCTGCTAACTTTGGGGTTTTTTGTTCTTCTTTCTCTAATTGCTTTAGGTGTAAGTTTAGGTTGTTTACTTGAGATGTTTCTTGTTTCTTAAGGTATGATTGTATTGCTATAAACTTCCCTCTTAAATTTTAATTAATTTAATTAATTAATTAATTAATTTCGTTTCACCGGGTCTTAGTTGCATATCAGGCCTCCTCCTTAATTGTTGTTCCATAGCTCTTTAGTTGCAGCTCGCTGGCTCCTTTAGTTGCAAGACATGGGCTCCTTATTTGCGGCATGTGTAATAGTTTCTATTTCATAGCAATTCTTGAAGTTTAAGAGATGATAATGTACAGAAATAAGATATGCATACATCATATGTTTAGATATCATCTCATGAATAATACTGTTTAATACAAAATATTTGGAGACACAGTTCTAAGGGTTTATATATATTAAGTTGTTTACTTCCTCACGGAAATACCCTCTAAGGTAGTTATTTTCTTATATCTATTCTACAAATGAGGAAACTGAGGCACAGGGAGATTATATTATTTCCCCAAAGCCTCAGAGCTACTAAGGACCAATTCTGGAATTTGGTACCAAACCTGGATTTGGTATCCTTAAACAGTATGCTATATAGCTTCACTTGCAAGGCTTAAAATAGTACCTGCATAACCAGCTTAGCAAACTGCAGTTATGACTTAAATAATCTGCATTTTTGTATTTTGCTGAAAGTATAATCTGGAAATGTTTTGTTTTCTTTCTACTTAGGGAAACATTTTATCATCTCCTCTCTGTATACTAAATGATATCTTATTCTTTCTATAATATATTCCAACTTTCATACTTAGAACAGTTTCCCCCATTTTAAGGAAGCCACATATTTTTTATCTATCCTTCCCCAAATATATAGATTTCAAACTGAATCCTCAAAGGTAAAAACATCAAATTTTAATGAATTCTGAATTGAGTTCTGCCTGCATCTGTTTACCCTCCCTCTACTATCAATGCTCTTCCATTTGATGGAAAAGGAAAATGATGTCCATGTGACTTTACAAAACAACAGAAAGATTGGAGGGAAGCAGGGATTTTTGTTTGTTTTATTTTGTTTTAATTCACCTCATCGACTCACCACTGCATGGAACATGTCACTTTGTTTTCAGAAAATTGGTTTGCAAAGTGTCCTTCAGCAACACACCTTTTCAAAGCATGAGGAAAAACTGAAGACACTTTCAGTAGCTCAAGAAAGAACCAACTTACAAATCACCAATGGCTTTGTTTTCATGTCTCCTCCAGTTTGGCAGTTTTTCTGCTCATTAGTCCTTTCCTCCTGAGGATAAATAAGATCAGAAGGAAGATCTAGCTCAAATCAGTCAATTACATCTACTTGTCAGCACTTGAAATAAAAGGATGAATGCATGGTGGTCAAGGTTTTAGACAACTTGAGGGATTATCTGTGAAGTTCAATTATCCTACTACTTCCTCTTTCTATTAGCATCAGTCTTTGAGAATCCAGAGCCTGGAAAACTGGACAACTTATAAATTGCTGGAAGGGGATGGGATCTGAAGGATAATTTTACCCAAACTTCTCTATTTATAGATGAGGAAACTTAGGACCGATCAGGATTATTTGTCTGCCCAATGACATGCAGCTTAATAAAGACTCAACTGGCAACCTCCAGATATTCATCCTCTTCTAATTGTAGTTATATGGAAAAAAATTCTAATTCCATGTCAGTAACAGCACAATTTCATTTAAAATAACCCATGGGAGGAGGAGCTTCACGATGGCAGAAGAGTAAGACGCAGAGATCAACTGCCTGCCCACAAATACATCAGAAATACATCTACATGCGGAACAACTCCTACAGTAAACCTACTGAACACTGGCAGAAGACCTCAGACCTCCCAAAAGGCAAGAAACTCCCCAGGTACCTGGGTAGGGCAAAAAAAAAAACCAAAAAAAAAATCCCAGAGACAAAAGAATAGGAACGGGACCTGCACCAGTGGGAGGGAGCTGTGAAGGAGGAAAGGTTTCCACACACTAGGAAGCCCATTTGTGGGCCGAGACTGCGGGTGGTGGAGGGGGAAAGCTTCGGAGCCACGGAGGAGAGCGCAGCCACAGGGGTGCAGAGGGCAAAGTGGAGAGATTCTCACACAGAGGATCAGTGCCGACCAGCACTCACCAACCTGAGAGGCTGTTTGCTCACCGGCCGGGGCGGGTGGGGGCTGGGAGCTGAGGCTGGAGCTTCGGTTGGATCCCAGGGAGAGGACGGGTTGGCTGCGTGAACACAGCCTGAAGGGGGCTAATGCGCCACAGCTAGCTGGGAGGGGGCCCTGGAGAAAGTCTGGAGCTGCTGAAGAGACAAGAGACTTTTTCTTGCCTCTTTGTTTCCTGCTGCACGAGGAGAGGGGATTAAGAGTGCCGCTTAAAGGAGCTCCAGAGACAGGCGCGAGCTGCGGCTATCAGCGCGGACCCCAGAGACGGGCATGAGACGCTAAGGCTGCTGCTTCCGCCACCAAAAAGCCTGTGTGCGAGCACAGGTCACTCTCCACACCGTCCCTCCCGGGAGCTGGTGCAGCCCGCCACTGCCAGGGTCCTCTGATCCAGGGACAACTTCCCTGGAAGAAAACACAGCACGCCTCAGACTGCTGCAACATCACGCTGGCCTCTGCCGCCGCAGGCTTGCCTGGCGTCTGTACCTATCCCTCCCCCCGACCTGAGTGAGCCAGAGCCCCCGAAGCAGCTGCTCCTTTAACACCGTCCTGTCTGAGTGAAGAACAGATGCCCTCAGGCGACCTACACGCAGAGGCGGGTCCAAATCCAGAGCTCAACCCCGGGAAAGGAAGGAAAATTTCTCCCAGCAGCCTCAGCAGCAGTGGATTAAATCTCCACAATCAACTTGATGTACCCTGCATCTGTGGAATCCCTGAATAGACAACAAATCATCACAAATTGAGAAGGTGGGCTTTAGGAGCAATGATATATATATATATATTTTCCCCCATTTCTCTTTTTGTGAGTGTGTATGTGTATGCTTCTGTGTGTGATTTTGTCTGTATAGCTTTGCTTTTACCATTTGTCTTAGGGTTCTGTCTGTCCTTTTTTTGTTTTTTGCTTTTTGTTTTTAATTACTTAAAACAAATATTTTTTCTTAATAATTATTTTTTATTTTAAAAATTTATTTTATTTTATTTTACTTTATTTTATTTCATCTTCTTCTTTCTTTCTTTCTTTTCCTTCTCCCTTTTATTCTGAGCCATGTGGAGGACAGGCTCTTGGTGCTCCAGCCAGGCGTCAGGGCTGTGCCACTGAGGTGGGAGAGCCAACTTCAGGACGCTGGTCCACAAAAGACCTCCCAGTTACACGTAATATCAAACAGTGAAAATCTCCCAGAGATCTCCATCTCAATGCCAAGACCCAGCTCCACTCAACAACCAGCAAGCTACAGTGCAGGACACCCTATGCCAAACAACTAGCAAGACAGGAATACAACCCATCCATTAGCAGAGAGGCTGCCTAAAATCATAATAAGGCCACAAACACCCCAAAACACACCACCAGACATGGACCTGCCCATCAGAAAGACAGGATGCAGCCTCATCCACCAGAACACAGGCACTACTCCCCTTCACCAGGAAGCCTACACAACCCACTGAACCAACCTTAGACACTTGGGGCACACACCAAAAACAGCGGGAACTACGAACCTGCAGCCTGCGAAAAGGAGACCCCAAACACAGTAAGTTAAGCACAATGAGAAGACACAGAAACACACAGCAGATGAAGAAGCAAGGTTAAAACCCACCAGACCTAACAACCGAAGAGGAAATAGGCAGTCAACCTGAAAAATAATTCAGAATAATGATAGTAAAGATGATCCAAAATCTTGGAAATAGAATGGAGAAAATACAAGAAACCTTTAACAAGGACATAGAAGAACCAAAGAGCAAACAAACAGTGATGAACAATACAATAAATGAAATTAAAGATTCTCTAGAAGGGATCAATAGCTGAATAACTGAGGCAGAAGAACGGATAAGTGACCAGGAAGATAAAATAGTGGAAATAACTACTGAAGAGCAGAATAAAGAAAAAAGAATGAAAAGAATTGAGGAGAGTCTCAGAGACCTCTGGGACAACATTAAATGCACCAACATTCGAATTCTAGGGGTCCCAGAGGAAGAAGAGAAAAAGAAATGGACTGAGAAAATATTTGAAGAGATTATAGTTGAAAACTTCCCTAATATGGGAAAGGAAATAGTTAATCAAGTCCAGGAAGCACAGAGAGTCCCATACAGGACAAATCCAAGGAGAAACATGGCAAGAAACATGTTAATCAAACTATCAAAAATTAAATACAATGAACAAAATTTAAAAGCAACAAGGGAAAAACAACAAGTAACACATAAGGGAATCCCCATAAGGTTAACAGCTGATCTTTCAGCAGAAACTCTGCAAGCCAGAAGGGAGTAGCAGGACATAAATAAAGTGATGAGAGAGAAAAACCTACAACCAAGATTACTCTACCCAGCAAGGATCTCATTCAGATTTGACGGAGAAATTAAAAGATTTACAGACAAGCACAATTAAGAGAATTCAGCACCACGAAACCAGCTTTACAACAAATGTTAAAGGAACTTCTCTAGTCAGGAAACACAAGAGAAGGAAAAGATCTACAGTAATAAACACAAAACAATTAAGAAAATGATAATAGGAACATACCTATCGATAATTACCTTAAATGTAAATGGATTAAATGCTCCAACCAAAAGACATAGACTGGCTGAATGGATACAAAAACAAGACCCGTATATATGCTGTCTACAAGAGACCCACTTCAGACCTAGGGACACATACAGACTGAAAGTAAGGGGATGGAAAAAGATATTCCATGCAAATGGAAATCAAAAGAAAGCTGGAGTAGCAATTCTCATATCAGACAAAATAGACTTTAAAACAAAGACTATTAAAAGAGACAAAGAAGGGCATTACATAATGATCAAGGGATCAATCCAAGAAGAAGATATAACAATTTTAACTATTTATGCACCCAACATAGGAGCACCTCAATACATAAGGAAAATACTAATAGCCATAAAAGGGGAAATCAACTGTAACACAATCATAGTAGGGGACTTTAACACCCCATTTTCACCAATGGACAGATCATCCAAAATGAAAATAAATAAGGAAACACAAGCTTTAAATGATACATTAACAAGATGGACTTAATTGATATTTATAGGACGTTCCATCCAAAAACAACAGAATACACATTCTTCTCAAGTGCTCATGGAACATTCTCCAGGATAACTCATATCTTAGGTCACAAAACAAGCCTTGGTAAATTTAAGAAAATTGAAATCATATCAAGTACCTTTTCTGACCACAACGCTATGAGACTAGATATCAATTACAGGAAAAAAATCTGTAATAAATACAAACACATGGAGGCTAAACAACACACCAGTTAATAACCAAGAGATCACTGAAGAAGTCAAAGAGGAAATCAAAAAATACATAGAAACAAATGACAATGAAAACACAATGATCCAAAACCTATGGGATGCAGCAAAAGTAGTTCTAAGAGGGAAGTTTATAGCAATACAATCCTACCTTAAGAAATAAGAAACATCTCAAATAAACAACTTAACCTTACACATAAAGCAATTAGAGAAAGAAGAACAAAAAAACCCAAAGCTAGCAGAAGGAAAGAAATAAAGATCAAGCCAGAAATAAATGAAAAAGCAATGAAGGAAATGATAGCAAATATCAATAAAACTAAAAGCTGGTTCTTTGAGAAGATAAACACAATTGATAAACCATTAGCCAGACTTATCAAGAAAAAAAGGGGGAAGACTCAAATCAATACAAATAAAAATGAAAAGGGAGCAGTAACAACTGACACTGCAGAAATACAAGGGATCATGAGAGATTACTACAGGCAACTATATACCAATAAAATGGACAACCTGGAAGAAATGGACAAATTCTTAGAAATGCACAACTGCCGAGACTGAACCAGGAAGAAATAGAAAATATGAACAGACCAATCACAAGCACTGAAATTGAAACTGTGATTAAAAACCTTCCAACAAACAAAAGCCCAGGACCAGATGGCTTCACAGGTGAAATCTATCAAACATTTAGAGAAGAGCTAACACCTATCCTTCTCAAACTCTTCCAAAATATTGCAGAGGGAGGAACACTCCCAAACTCATTCTACGAGGCCACCATCACCCTGATACCAAAACCAGAGAAAGATGTCACAAAGAAAGAAAACTACAGGCCAATATCACTGATGAACATAGATGCAAAACTCCTCAACAAAATACTAGCAAACAGAATCCAACAGCACATTAAAAGGATCATTCACTATTTTCAAGTGGTGTTTATCCCAGGAATGCAAGGATTCTTCAATATATGCAAATCAATAAACGTGATACACCATATTGACAAACTGAAGGAGAAAAACCATTTGATCATCTCAATTGATGCAGACAAAGCTTTCAACAAAATTCAACACCCATTTATGATAAAAACTGTCCAGAAAGTAAGAATAGAGGGAACTTTCCTCAACATAATAAAGGCCATATATGACAAACCCACAGCCAACATCGTCCTCAATGGTGAAAAACTGAAACCATTTCCACTAAGATCAGGAACAAGGCAAGGTTGCCCACTCTCACCACTATTATTCAACATAGTTTTGGGAGTTTCAGCCACAGCCATCAGAGAAGAAATAGAAATAAAAGGAATCCAAATTGGAAAAGAAGAAGTAAATCTGTCAGTGTTTGCAGATGACATGATACTATATATAGAGAATCCTAAGTATGCTACAAGAAAACTAATAGAGCTTATCAATGAATGTGGTAAAGTAGCAGGATACAAAATTAATGAACTGAAATCTCTTGCATTCCTATACACTAATGATGAAATATCTGAAAGTGAAATTAAGAAAACACTCCAATTTACCATTGCAGCAAAAAGAATAAAATACCTAGGAATAAACTTACCTAAGGAGACAAAAGACCTGTATGCAGATAATTATGACAGTGATGAAAGAATTTAAAGATGATACAAATAGATGGAGATATATATCATGTTCATGGATTGGCAGAATCAACATTGTGAAAATGACTATACTACCCAAAGCAATCTACAGATTCATTGCAATCCCTATCAAACTACCACTGGCATTTTTCACAGAACTAGACCAAAAAATCTCACAATTTGTATGGAAACACAAAAGTCCCTGAAGAGCCAAATAAATCTTCAGAAAGAAAAACGGAGCTGGAGGAATCAGGCTCCCTGACTTCAGACTATACTACAAGGCTACAGTAATCAAGACAGTATGGTACCGGCACAGAAACAGAAATATAGATAAATGGAACAGGATAGAAAGCCCAGAGATAAACCCACACACATATGGTCACCTTATCTTTGATAAAGGAAACAAGAATATACAATGGAGAAAAGACAGCATCTTCAATAAGTGGTTCTGGGAAAACTGGACAGCTACATGTAAAAGAATGAAATTAGAACACTCCCTAACACCGTACACAAAAGTAATCTCAAAATGGATTAAAGACCTAAATGTAAGGCCAGACACCATCAAACTCTTAGAGGAAAACATAGGCAGAACACTCTATGACATAAATTACAGCAAGATCCTATTCGACCCACCTCCTAGAGAAATGGAAATAAAAACAAAAATAAACAAATGGACCTAATGAAACTTAAAAGCTTTTGCACAGCAAAGGAAACCATAAACAAGATGAAAAGACAACCATCAGAATGGGAGAAAATATTTGCAAATGAAGAACGGACAAAAGATTAATCTCCAAAACATACAAGCAACTCATGCAGCTGAATATCAAAAAAACAACCCAATCCAAAAATGGGCAGAAGACCTAAATAGACATTTTTCCAAAGGAGATATACAGATTGCCAACAGACACATGAAGGAATGCTCAATATCATTAATCATTAGAGAAATACAAATCAAAATTACAAGGAGATATCATCTCACATCGGTCAGAATGGCCATTATCAAAATATCTACAAAGAATAAATGCTGGAGAGTGTGTGGAGAAAAGGGAACCCTCTTGCACTGTTGGTCCGAATGTAAATTGATACAGCCACTATGGAGAACAGTATGGAGGTTCCTTAAAAAACTAAAAATAGAACTACCATACGACCCATCAATCCCACCACTGGGCATACACCCTGAG
Organism: Balaenoptera acutorostrata; assembly: GCF_949987535.1. Taxonomy (NCBI): domain Eukaryota; kingdom Metazoa; phylum Chordata; class Mammalia; order Artiodactyla; family Balaenopteridae; genus Balaenoptera; species Balaenoptera acutorostrata. Next base: position 101,937,604 of record NC_080068.1, on the reverse strand, counting down.
AAAACCATAATTCAAAAAGAGTCATGTACCAAAATGTTCATTGCAGCTCTATTTACAATAGCCAGGACATGGAAGCAACCTAAGTGTCCATCGACAGATGAATGGATAAAGAAGATGTGGCACATATATACAATGGAATAGTACTAAGCCATAAAAAAAAAATGAAATTGAGTTATTTGTAGTGAGGTGGATGGACCTAGAGACTGTCATACAGAGTGAAGTAAGTCAGAAAGAGAAAAACAAATACTGCATGCTAACGCATATTTATGAAATAAAAAAAAAAAAAGGATCTGAAGAACCTAGGGGCAGGACAGGAATAAAGACGCAGACTTAGAGAATGGACTTGAGGATATGGGGAGGGGGAAGGGTAAGTTGGGACAAAGTGAGATAGTGGCATGAACATATATACACTACCAAGTGTAAAATAGATAGCTAGTGGGAAACAGCCGCATTGCATAGGGAGATCAGCTCAGTGCTTTGTGACCACCTAGAGAGGTGGGATAGGGAGGGTGGGAGGGAGACACAAGAGGGAGGAGATATGGGGATATATGTGTATGTATAGCTGATTCACTTTGTTATAAAGCAGAAACTAACACACCACTGTAAAGCAGTTATACCCCAATAAAGATGTTAAAAATATATAAATAACCCATGGGTTAGTTTGCCATAATATTTCTCCAACTTGTAAAGTTTCAAAAGGTGCAATATATGTTGGGAAAATCCCTAGGAATCAGAAGGTGTACGACTAATTATTGCTTAATGCTATAGCAGTTCTGTAATCTTGGGCAAATGGCCTAACCTCTCTGGGCTTTTGTTTTCTCACCTACAAAAAAGAATTAATTATCCCTGCCTTGACTCTCTCACAGGGTTTTAGAGATGGTCAGAGGATATAAAAGTCATAATACATTAGTGGTAACAGCTGGGGAACTGTCTACATGCCAGGTAGCATCCTAAATGCTCGAAATGCATCACCTCTTAATGCTCATGACAGCTTGATGACTCAGTAATGTTGAGGATTTAGAATCTAGTTCAGTGAAGTTAAATAATATATGCAAGATTACATAGATAATTATATAGGAAATATATTAACTCTTAGGTAGATTACAATTAGTGTGTGTGTGTGTGTGTGTGTGTGTGTGTGTGTGTGTGAGAGAGAGAGAGGGATTGGGAGAAAGAGAAAGAGAGATCTCCCTACATCAGTGTTAACCCTCTGCTGTGAACCTAACCCTCACCCAGGATTCTAGATTGTGACTGACCTGAAGCACTTTGAGAAACTGTTGAGGCTATGTCTTCCCAAAATACAATAAACAAGTCATGAAAGAATGTGGAAGATCTGAGAGGCTAAGTTGATGCCTTTCATCTTAAGCCTGAGGTAACGACTGTGGAAGAATCTGAGGAAGAGGGATCTTATTCAAAGTACAATTTATGTAAGATCAATAAGCTCTCTGTATCTAAGATCCATGGGTGTGTGTGTGGGGGGGGGGAGTGGTGGTGTATGCAAATAAGGCAATGTTTTTGAAAGCCTTGAACAATATTAGGACACTTTGCATGATTCTTTGGCTGCCTTCGGCACATTTCTGGATGAGTCATTAGGGAATGGAGGAAAGGAAACTGGGATGGAATTCTTCCCTTTGTCTAAACAAATATTTGTCAATAGCATTTTCCTAGGAGGTGATTCATATGCCATAGGATGTCAGAACTAGGAAAGACTGGAAAATGAAGAGGTTCCATCATCAATCATAATTGTGAGATGACGTTTTTAAATGGCCCTTCTCCTCTTTACCTAGCCTACTACATAAACCCAGAGCCCAAAATCACATTTGGATAAGAACCCTGGCTTGTAACAGGATTTAAGCATTGCTCACTCCCCTTCCTCATATTCATTCACTCAGGTATTCCCCCAACAAGTATTCACTGAGGATCAGTTGATGTCAGGCACTGTGAGACTAAGGACTCACCTTAGTAGGTGAGTAATACAGAGTCTTTGCCTTCAAAGAGGTTACTACGTAGCATGGAGACATACGTGAATATAGACAATTACAATCTACTGTGAGAAACTTCTGCCTGAGAGCTAGAATGCTGCCTGTATTTGAAAATAAAATGTCATTGGTACACACCATGTCTGTTTGTTTCCATGTTGTCTATGGTTGTTCTCAAGCTACAAAGTCAAAGCTGAGTAGTTGTGACAGGGTATAACTTGCATAGCACTTTACAGAAGTTTACAAAACCCTGCTCCAGAGGACAGAATACCTATTGCAGAATTGGGAAGAGGGACAGTAAGGCTGTCTGTACTAGTATCTCTTAAACCCTTCTATACAGTAGAATCATCTAAAAATATTTTAAAACACACTGATGCCCAGTCTCTCCAGAAAGTTTTGAATTCAACAGTAAGATGCAGTATGCATTTATTAACACTCTTAAGGTGATGTGACCTTTGGATGCCAATGGACAACCAGGGTGGAGAAAGACTCTTCCAGAGAAAGTGACATTTTGACCAAAGCCTGACATAAGAAGAGTATACAGCAGACCAGAGAAAAGGAGGGTTTTCTGCAGGGAGGCAAGAGTATGTGCAAAATCTGGAGCAGAAAGTGTGTATGGCTCATCTGGGAAATTTCAACTAGTTCTATATAGGGAGAGCTGGCAGGGAGGAGGTGAGGTAGAAGACAAAGCAGGGACCAAATCATGAAAGTTCTTATATAGCCTGTTAGAAATGTCTGTGGTTATCTTGAAGAGAAAAGCATGGAAGATGTGTAGCTAAAAGGCTTTACATAGGGAGAGTAACATGGTAGATTTTGCATTAGGATAATGTTAACAGCTGTATGGGATATAGATTATATGTGTTGGGGGAAAGGCAGGCATCAAACATGGTGATGCTGCAAGGAATTGGAGGCAAGGGGAGAAATTAGGAGGTCAATCTCAGACCCCATTAAGACCCTTTACCTTGTGCCTGAGTCACGATTTAGAAGATGGTGCCCTGACGCTAATTGCACTGTGTGTAACAGTGATGGGGACTGGCCACCACTCCAGCTTCCTACCTCAGCTCTCCTTTGCCCATTCATCCTATTTGAGCAAGTCTCCCTCCCACACTCTGTACTAAGCTGTTGGAGGGTGAGTCCACATTCTGGCCATCTTGTCCCTTCCTTTCTCTCTTCGCATGCCAAGCAGAGCACTTTTGCATATAGGACGTGCTAAAGACTGTTAAACAACAAACTTCTCTCTTTCAAGTGAGTAAAGTAACTGTCACAAGACTGCTCCTCCCCTCCCCAAGCCACCAGCAGAAGAGTTTAGAGCAGCACCCATGTGACCTGACTTAGGTTTCAGGGACATTTCCCAGGTGTCCTGGGAAGCTGTCTACCTTAGTTGACACGTAGGTCAGAATGCTGGAACTCCGATCCGGCTCCGGTTGCCTCTGTGCTGTATGATCACTACTGCCACCGACCTAGTGAGAAGAGCTCCTGCAAGGTCATGCAGTTTACCCAGGACAGTGCTAATGTCAGCATAATGTCAAGAAAACTGGTGCTTGATGATGATCACCTTTCACTGGGGACAATCTATGAATAATTCCCAGCAAATACCTTTCATTTCTTTGTTTTTTCTTCTTTCTCTGCCAGCTCTTACTTTTGCATATTATATTTACTTTTGTGTCTAAACACAAGAGCCCAGCTGAACTCCTTCTTGTCCTATAGAGAATTTCACAGCTCTCCTTCTATTGGCAACGCATCTAACAGGGTAGTGTTGAAACAAATAATTTTACTTATTTCTTGTGAGCTCTAATCTCCTGGTACTAAAGCTTGTGTGAAGAAAACAGAATTATTTATGCGATTTTTAAAGAAGAGAGCTAGATTTCTTCTTTTCTTTCTTTTCCTTTTTCTTTTCTTTTTTTTTTTTTTTTGTTGGGAAGATCTTTAAACACCATAAACTTCGGGCTAGTTCGACAGTGCGGGAGCAGTCTTTCCTCCTGCCGATGGACACAGACACACTGCTTAATTTAGAGCGATTCAAAAGACGGGAGGATAATGCAGAGTTCCTGCTGTTAGGAACCATCGCTCTGCTTGGAGACATGTAGCCACAGAAGGCAGAACAGATCACAGTAGCTTAAGGCACTGGAAGATAAAAGGGACAGTCTCTGATCAGGACCCCAGACATGGCAGGCCACCTACACTCACCCAGCAGTTTTCATTGCTGCTGCCATTCTTTTCCTTTTTTTCTTTTCCTTCCTTCCTTCCTTCCTTCCTTCCTTCCTTCCTTCCTTCCTTCCTTCCTTCCTCCCTTCCTTCCTTCCCTTTCTTCCTTCCTTTAAAATGTCCTCAGTAAAACTCAGGTGAATTTGGGGCAGGAGAAGGAAATGGCGGATGGCAAAATGTGTTGATTCAAACCTTACAGATGTAGTAATCATTTCAAGTGCATGAGGCGGGAAGCTAAGAGATACTATTTTCTCCTTTATTTTAACATGGAGAATCAGAAAAACAAAATGCTCATATGAAAGAAAGGTGATATGTAGTTTAGTGGAAAGAATCAACTCCCTGAATCTACAGACAGACCTGGATGCAAAGTCCGATTCTGACACTTCCCTAGCTGTGGATGTTGGTCTTTGCTTTCTGCACCCCAGTGGATAACAATCCCTAAATTTTGGGATCCTTGAAAGATTAAATAGCATCATAAAGATTAAATGCCAAATGAAGTTATTGGTAAAAAGTAGTGCTCAAACAACCTATTTCATTTCTAATTTTAATTTATTGTTGCACAACTTCAGGAAGGTCACTTAAACAGGTTGAGTCTTACCTTTAAAGCAGGACTGAAAATGTGTACATGTCAAGACATGTAAAAGGATTAAATAAGGTAACATGTTAACTTGTTTGTAACTTGTAAGGTGCTGTATACACACAGTTATTACACACATAATTTACGTCAACAAGCAATAGAAAAGCACCCTTGTGGACAGAGTATCTATTATGTGGCAAACACTGTGCTAGGAACTTTACAATTATATGCTCTCTAATAATTGCAACCACTTTGTGCAGGATGTAAGATCCCTTTCTTTCTTTTTTTTTTTTTTTGGCTGCTCCATTTGGTACGTGGGATCTTAGTTCCCCAACCAGGGATCATAGAACCTGTGCCCCCTGCATTGAATGCACAGAGTCTTAACCATTGAACCATGAGGGAAGTCCCTGTAAGATCATTTTTACTGGATGGATAGCAGGACTGGGTCCAGTTCTGGGTTAGATGGCAGCTAACATTTATTCCACACTTACTATATCCTGGTCCCTGTTCTAAATGCTTGAGATATATTATTTAATTTAATGCTTTTATCAACCATACAACATAAATATTGTTATCCTCACTTTACAGATGAGGAAACTGAGATACAGAGACACTCATTCACTTGTCCAAAGTTATATAAATAGTAAGTGATAAAATAATATTAGAAGACAGGCAGTCTGACACCAAAACCTGCAGTCTTAACCATATTATATGGCAAAGTATTGACTTGGTTACAAGAATTTATTTCTCCAGCTCATTGATGCTGTCTTACTTGACATCGACTCATGAGAATATTCCATGAGATACAATATCATTTTTATTTACTGCATCGTTTCTAAAGACAATGAATATATTATTTATTCAAATAAGTTCTGTTGAAGAAAATAGTACCATTAGACAGATTACTAACTTGCCAGCATTAGTAGCTATCACTCTTAAATTAGGTCTATAACCTGGGTATACTTACGCATCTATTTATTAATATATGTGTACTCCCATAAAGCTGGGTTGCTGCTTAATTATCCTCTCTGCAGGATGCAGCAATCAGAAGACATTCGAGTCCAAATTCCAGAAATAATTAAATAGTGATGTTAGTCATTACTACCGTGGGCTTGCATTCACAGTCTCCAAAAGTCTCTAAAACCTTAAACATAGATGGCTAGAGCTTTCCTCTTTCTAACCCTCTCTTCATACTTTCCAAGAAATATTCTACTTCTTCAGCTAGTATTCCCTAGCCCTTAATAGTATGAATTTATCTTATCTCTTTGTTTTCTCTACCCAGCATCTTCATCAACACAGCAGCTGCTGAAGAATCAGCAAAGTAGAAATAAATCAAGAGCAAGTGATGGTAGACTTGTGAGAATGCAAGGAAATATTTAGCTCTGATATGTATATATGTGTGCATGTGCGTGTACACACACATATACGTATATATATACATTATATATGTGTGTGTGATTTATATATAGGTAAATGCAAATGCATATACACATACAATTTAGAATTAGTGTCACTTGTAAGAAGTTAAAAAGATAGATTATTTGTCACAAATGTTTAAAAAAAGCCAAGGTTTTATGATATTTAGTATTATGTAACCAGAGTGAACTCCCAATTTGTTGAAACTACGTATAGTTTTATCAACTTTCTCCATCATATCTGGGTTGTTCATGGGTTGGAAAGCCCTGAGGGTCATTTCTGTGTGTTTGCTGACAGAGAGCCAACAAAAGGAATGAACCTGTCCCGCAGTTTGACAGAAGCCTCCATCCTTCGCCAGCAGTAAATAGGGAGGCTAGGGCTAATTGAGAAATCCTGTGTCAGCAAAGGATTACATAAAGCCAGTGGGACACATTATCTTCTGCTTTTCACTTTTAGCTACCTCTCTCCCTTTTCCTAGAACAGATTTTCTGGTTTTGAAAGATGCTAATGGAGCATTATTAGTACAGGAAGAAAATTGCCCTGGAGAATCATAATGACTTCACTATGGTAGTGACATCAAACCAGACCGTTTAAGAAAAATGGGGTTTTAGTTCCTGTAGAGAGACAGATTTGAGAGATAAATAGCAAGTGAAAGTCCCGTGACATGTAAGACAGAAAAGAAGGACACGGTTTGGGACTTCTTTGGTTGCTGAACTCATGCATGGGGCCACCCCAAACCTCTCCTGACATCTGAGATTTGAAGATGGAATTAAATATTTAAGGCTGGATTCAACTCTTTCCTGAGGCTACTCTTCCACCACCTTTTGGAGGTAAAAGACTCCACAGAAAAACAAAAACAAAAAACAAACCAAACAAAAACTCCAAAACCACTCCTCTGTAAATCTAATACTATTATCCACATGCTTATAACCATGCTTTTGCTAGAAGTCTTTAAGAACTGACATATAACTATCTGGGTTTTATACTTAATATAACAAAAGCAAAAGTAAAGAACGTTGGAGAAGGGTTGTTTGATGTCCAAAATGTGATTATTTGCACACCATTAGGAAAACCTCTTTTGGGATTCTTAAGAGTTTCTGAATTTGACCTATCAAACATACAGTAAGCTAGTGTGTACAGCTTTCAGGGCATAATAAAAGAGAGTGAACATTGGTGCACATTGTAGAAACTTTTACTTCAATATAAATTCTAAGATGGAAAGGTGATGAGACAATGATAAAGACTTCAGATCAACAGTCCAGGTCCTACAGTAAAAGAGAGAGCCATACTGAGAGAGCAAGGGAAAAAGAGAGAGAAAGAACAAAAGGAGTGAGACAGACATGGGTTTGTACCCAAGACAATATGTCTTCTCCATGTTTGGTTGTGGGTGGAAGAGTGGTTATTGCCATCGTGAGTTTTTGGAACAAACCAAAAAAAGCTTTGGAATCGTGAGCTCTTCCACAAACCACCATACTTGGAATCCCTGTTTAGTGATGCATTAGCTGTGTGATCTTGGTCAAGTTACAGAACATCTCTGAGGTACTATTTTTTAAATCTGTTAATCTCAGAGAATCTATGTGCGGATTAAAAAAATGTTTAATACAGCCTTTGGCACATAGTAATAAATAGTTATATCTTGCATAGGCACTTTTCTTTAACATCTTTATTGGAGTATAATTGCTTTACAATGCTGTGTTAGTTTCTGCTGTATAACAAAGTGAATCAGCTATATGTATACATATATCCCCATATCCCCTCCCTCTTGTGTCTCCCTCCCACCCTCCATATCCCACCCTTCTAGGTGATCACAAAGCACCGAGCTGATCTCCCTGTGCTATGCGGCTGCTTCCCACTAGCTATTGGTTTTACATTTGGTAGTGTATATATGTCCATGCCACTCTCTCACTTTGTCCTAGCTTACCCTTTCCCCTCCCCGTGTCCTCAAGTCCATTCTTTAGTAAGTCTGTGACTTTATTCCCGTCCTGCCCCTAGGTTCTTCAGAACCATTTGCTTTTTTTTTTTTTTTTTAATTCCATATATATGTGTTAGCAGATGGTATTTGTTTTTTCTCTTTCTGACATACTTCACTCTGTATGACAGTCTCTAGGTCCATCCACCTCACTACAAATAACTCAATTTCGTTTCTTTTTATGGCTGAGTAATATTCCACTGTATATATGTGCCACATCTTCTTTATCCATTCATCTGTCGATGGACACTTAGGTTGCTTCCATGTCCTGGCTATTGTAAATAGAGCTGCAATGAACATTGTGGTACATGACTCTTTTTGAATTATGGTTTTCTCAGGGTATATGCCCAGTAGAGGGATTGCTGGGTCGTATGGTAGTTCTACTTTTAGTTTTTTAAGGAACCTCCATACTGTTCTCCATAGTGGCTGTATCAGTTTACATTCGGACCAACAGTGCAAGAGGGTTCTGTTTTCTCCACACCCTCTCCAGCATTTATTGTTTGTAGATTTCTTGTAGATGGCCATTCTGACTGGTGTGAGATGATATCTCATTGTAGATTTGATTTGCATTTCTCTAATGATTAATGATGTTGAGCATTCTTTCATGTGTTTGTTGGCAATCTGTATATCTTCTTTGGAGAAATGTCTATTTAGGTCTTCTGCCCATTTTTGGATTGGGTTGTTTGTTTTTTGATATTGAGCTGCATGAGCTGCTTGTATATTTTGGAGATTAATCCTTTGTCAGATGCTTCATTGGCAAATATTTTCTCCCATTCTGAGGGTTGTCTTTCATTTTGTTTATGGTTTCCTTTGCTCTGCAAAAGCTTTTAAGTTTCATTAGGTCCCATTTGTTTATTTTTGTTTTTATTTCCATTTCTCTAGGAGGTGAGTCAAAAAGGATCTTGCTGTGATTTATGTCATAGTGTGTTCTGCCTTTGTTTTCCTCTAAGAGTTTTATAGTGTCTGACCTTACATTTAGGTCTTTAATCCATTCTGAGTTTATTTTTGCGTATGGTGTTAAGGAGTGTTCTAATTTCATTCTTTTACATGTAGCTGTCCAGTTTTCCCAGCACCACTTATTGAAGAGACTGTCTTTTCTCCATTGTATATTCTTGCCTCCTTTATCAAAGATAAGGTGACCCTTTGTGTGTGGGTTTATCTCTGTATATCTTGTTCTACTGATCTATATTTCTGTTTTTGTGCCAGTACAATACTGTCTTGATTACTGTAGCTTTGCAGTATAATCTGAAGTCAGGGAGCCTGATTCCTCCAGCTCCATTTCTTTCTGAAGATTGCTTTGTCTATTTGGGGTCTTTTGTGTTTCCATAAAAATTGTAAAATTTTTTGTTCCAGTTCAGTGAAAAATGCCATTGGTAGTTTGATAGGGATTGCACTGAATCTGTAGATTGCTTTGGGTAGTATATTCATTTTCACAATGTTGATTCTTCCAATCCAAGTACATGGCATATCTCTCCATCTGTTGGTATCATCTTTAATTTCTTTCATCAGTGTCTTATAGTTTTCTGCCTACAGATCTTTTTTCTTTAGGTAAGTTTATTCCTAGGTATTTTATTCTTTTCTTGCAATGGTAAATGGGAGTGTTTCCTTAATTTCTCTTTCAGATTTTTCATCCTTAGTGTATAGGAATGCATGATATTTCTGTGCATAATTTTTTTTTTAAATTTATTTATGGCTGTGTTGGGTCTTCATTTCTGTGCAAGGGCTTTCTCCAGCTGCGGCAAGTGGGGGCCACTCTTCATCGCGGTGCACGGGCCTCTCACTATCGCGGCCTCTCCCATTGCGGAGCACAGGCTCCAGACGCGCAGGCTCAGTAATTGTGGCTCACGGGCCCAGTTGCTTCGCGGCACGTGGGATCTTCCCAGACCAGGGCTCGAACCCATGTCCCCTGCACTGGCAGGCAGACTCTCAACCACTGCGCCACCAGGGAAGCCCCTGTGCATTAATTTTTTATCCTGCTACTTTACCAGATTCATTGACTCAACAAGTAGTTTTCTGGTAGCATCTTTAGGATTCTCTATGTATAGTTATCATGTCATCTGCAAACAGTGACAGTTTTACTTCTTTTCCTATTTGGATTCCTTTTATTTCTTTTTCTTCTCTGCTGTGACTGAAACTTCCAAAACTATGTTGAGTAATATTGGAGGCACTTATTTTTTAATTGCATGAATATTATTAAATCCTTTGATCTCCTTCAACCTCTCTTTCTGACACAAATGAGAATACTTGAGGTCATAATTCAACCTTATGTCCATTTGGCTCCAAAGTTTAAGTTTTTACCACTTACAGATGCTGAGTTTGAGTTCCAGAACCAATTTTCACTGTTTGACTTTTACAAGTATCACAATCATGTTGAGTCACGTTTCTTAAATGTAAATAGAGTTAATAGGGGGAAAATGTCTATCTTCATTGTGGAATGACTGATAAATCTGTCAAATTTTATCTTCTTATATTCCTCCATTTTGCTAAGCTTCCATGTTGACCATCTCCTTTATGCTAATGGATTTCATTTTTAAAACAACCACAGCAACAAATATAATAATAAAATGTTTAAAACATACAGAAAAGGAAAATAAAATACAACAAACCCCTATATTCTCAGCATCCAGATTTAACACATTAATTGACTCAAACAAGTATCAATTGTGAACAAGTTGGCAACTGGGGATATGGCTGAAAACCAAAGAGACAAATATTCCTGCTCTTGTGAGGTTTGTATTTGACTGGCAAATATTAATGTGGTCAGATTTGCTTCAGGTATTTTTTAAAGAAATGATCTTTTACAGATTATATAGTTGGAGTCACCTGTTCATTGTATGTTTTGCCCTCTGAGTCTTTTAGGTGGGGTGTGCATCCCCTTCTGATTGATTTTGAGTGATAGTGTGTGGCCAAATTCAATCTCCCTCGTTGGACTTGGTAGACATCCTTCCTTCACACTGACTTTCGAAGACATGTAAACAACCAGGGGTGTTTCAAATGAAGCTCTAGGAGTTCAGGAAATGCCTCAGAGGCATCCTGGGGTGCTCCTCTGCAATTACTCCATGGAAATTCCTAAGGATCAAAGGAGAGAACGCATATGAGAAATTTTATCCACTGTAAAATATTTCACAAATGCTGTGTATCTTTCTTGCATTGGTCATCTCTTGAGTGCCACCCACGTTATCTGGACCATAGCTGTCTGCAGAGTCTTATCGCTTTCTCTACTGCCATCTTGACCAACTCTGGGAGGGCTCACAGTGCCCCCACTGGAGACCATGGCCAGTGGCTCCTCACACTGCATCTTGCCTCAAACAGAGCATGTCTCAGGACAGGGCAGAGAATCTGGCATCCCTGAAGCTGCCCAAAGGTGTCAGAAGATGCAACACATAAGTACTAATGGGAGTCAGGGCTGAATTCTCTGAGAGGCAGAATTTACCAGTGGGCGTCAGGAAACAGAAGCTAGCTGGCAGATTAATTCCTGTTTGATTACTGGCTCCCATGCATGTGAGAGACACAGGACTCCTGCATGCCTGTCTGGAAGTGTTCCTCGTGCTGAGCACTGGCTGTGTTTTTCTTGGAGTGGGGCAAGCTGATATTTGTTTCCTGCCTCACTTTCCTTTCCCTACACCCTGGATATATCTCTCGCATGTGCATGCCATGTATATATACATGAGATGCATGTATTGTGTGTATGTATCACTATTACTAAGTGAATTAATATATATTGAGAGATGTGTTTAAGAAAGCTCACCAAAGCAAACAGAAAACTCGGCTAAGAAAAGTTAACAATTGCTATGTTTGGATGTTGGGATTTGGGATGATTTTTACTTTTTCTTTTTTCCCATTTTATTCATAATTTACTATATTGTTTTGAGTTTTCTACAACAAGAATATATAACACTTAGAACAAAAACAATAAAGCTTTTTTCATTAAAAATTAAAAATTAATGACCTTCTGAAGCTTACTGGCCATGAGTCATTCCTGTTTTGAGCTGCAGGCAGCTGAGGAATCATCAATAATTACAGCAATAGCTACACTGCCACGGCATCATTTTCTTTTCATTTAGAATAAAAATTGAGTGTGTAGATTAATACCCTACATCGCACATACTTTTCTTCATAAAATCATGAAGATTTTTCATTCCATTGCTGTTTGTTTCATAGCACATATCACTGAATTGTATTATATTCTGATTTAGTTAGTGTCTGTCTCTCAACTGGAAAGTAAGTGTCATGAGAGTGAGGAGAAGCTCAGTAAATATTTTTGAATGAATGAATGAAATAAAGGAAAAAAGAAACTTACTATGCAACTAATAAAAGCTAATGTATATTAGGTGTTCTGAATATATCATAAATGTAAGCCTTTCAGTTATCCTATGAGAGAGGTATGATTATCCACACTTTATAGATGAGGAAATGGAGGATCAGAAAGAATAATTGTCATTGCAGGGGCACATTGTGGCAGCTCTGCTGGGCTATGAGGTCATAATATTTCTCCTGGACCACCCTCCTCTGTACTTGTACAGACCCTTATTTTATTCTCTGTCCCTAAGCCTCACTGCTAATTCACCATCCCATCTCCCCAGATCCTTAGAACTAAGCATGACTTTCTCTAGCCAGTCTCCCATCTCACACAGGCTGAAGTCATAGCCCAAAATCTGCTTGAGACTTTGACCTTGTTTCCTGGTGACAGCTGTCCCCATTACAGTCTGTTCACATGGCTCTCATCTCCTTCCACACTCTTATCCCATCTTATCCCTTTTTGCTCCCTCCAACAGTTGTCTAATTGCTGCAAGAAATTATTGTTCCATGACTATTAGATATCATGTTTTACAAAGGGAATCAAGACGTGGGTTTAAAGTTTCTACTGTGCTGGGTTTTGTTCACCTGTATATCCTCCTAAGCCCTGTTGCTGGGCATCCTCCCTGGTTTTTCATGTGCCTCTTCTCTATTAATATGCTCACTATCTTGACCCACTTCTCTGGGGAGCCCTAACTCCTTGCCAGTAAACCAAGACATCCTTCACCACAGTCATTCTAGACTCCAGGCTGATTCTGATTTTCCACAGAGCTCAGAGCAGTATTTTTTTTTACAGAATCCCATCTGAAATGCGTAAAGGGTGCCACTCACTGATTCTCACCAACTGTAGTTGGACATGCTGAACCAGGGGGGAGAAAACACATTTAATTCAGATAAAGGCACAGCTCCTTCTCCCGGCCCCATCCAATCAGGCAATTATAGCACTGGGCCAGAATTTTCTCCCACAGTTTCTGCATAAAACATAATTTTGCCACCAGCTGCTCACCAACATTTTGTTGTCACCTCAACAGACAACAAAATGACAAAACAGTTCAGCAGAGGGTGATCTGCCAGCAAAACCAATGAGATGCAGCCCCCTCCAACCAGCCTGTCATTAGGAAGCCGTTTTCTGTTTCTAAAATAAACCCTCTGAAATCATTGCCTTCCCACATCTGTGTTTCTGCCTAGGAATGAGAGATGGCCTCCTGACTCACAGGTCCTGGGGTGGAAGGGGACCCAGGAAGGGTTACGTATCCACAGTGAAGGCCATGGGGGGAAGTTACCCAGACTTAGAGAGTAGAGGTTTTTATGCTTTTCATACTCACAGTATTAAGAGTACTTTGGCATTAGGTATTAGGAGTGTTTAGAAATATGATCGCTTGGCCTCGGAACCTATCTTTGGTCACATCACTTTTATGCTTTTTCTTCAATGTCATTCTTTTTCCTTCTGATGTGATCACACTTTCCATCCACATCAACCCATCTTCAATCTCATCCCTTGCCTCCAACCCTCATTAAGAACCTACGAAGTTTAAGATGCTTTACATGAGGGAAAGGAGGGCTAGGAAGGAAGTGATATTTCAAAACAAAACTAGAAGTAATGACTTCTGCCCTGCAGGGAGGTGGCATAACAGGGACACAAATCTAACCAACTTGTCCCTTGGCAGAGACAGGAGGAACAGAAAAAAGGGAGGGAAGCATGGAATCCTTGCCAGATCGACTGTGCCTCTGAAAGGTAAGCCCAGGGCAAGGTGGCCTATCACATCCTAAGCACAATAAGGAGAGGAAGAATTAAGCTTCCTAGAGGCCATAGGCAGTGGAGGAGACAGACACTGAAAGTGGGAGGCCAAGTGCCTTTAACAGACAGCAAACAGAACACCAAGGTTCTGAGTAATCCCTCCTATGCTTCTCAGAAAGCTCAATAAAGTCAGCCATGTACCCACAAACCTTGTTAAGTTAGGATTTATCAGGGATTAGGTCTAAGAAAAAGGACTGGGCTTTACAGGGTAGAATGTGTTAACATGAAAGGGACAATGAGATCATGGGTGGGCAGAACTCATCTAATGGAGGAATAAAGGTGACCAGGGAAGCCTTTCCTTACTCACCCTCACTGCATCCCATGAAAGTCCCAGCGTGGTTGAATCTTGCACAGATGGGTGTCTCATAGTGCATGACATGGATTTCAAGCAAATTTCAGCTGAATAGTTAAGGATTGGACACTTCACCTGATGTCTTTGCATATTCATGAATATGATTAGTCTTATTGCCACTTGAAGGGTGAGAAAGCTGAGACTTAAGAGAAGTTACGTAATTTGCTCAAGGTCACATAATTCAAAGCAAGGCTATAAGGAAGCCAGGTATTTCTTCTTCTACAATGCTGACTTATTAAGAATATCTAAATATCAAAATACCATATGTTCTTTAATTTATATGATCATTATTATACCATTTGACTAGCTTCATTTTATGGTTGAGAAAAAAAGGTAATTGTGGTTAAGCATTCTGATAAATACCATAACTTTTACTATGATTTTAATCCATTTCCTTTTCACTGCAAAATTCTGCACACTCTGAGATGAGGGATACCTATTATTCTGTCTGGTTGTCTGGGGTTCAGTTCGAAGGAACTTTTAAGGGAGATTATAAGGTTTAAAAATAAAGGAGACAGGTGAAAGGAACTCTACTCTGAGAGACAGAGAAGGAAAATAGGAATCCAAAAGGGTGTCACTGATCATCTCCAAAGAAAGTCAGGGCCATCCGAGAGAAAACACGACAGAGAGGAAATTGTAACTTTTTGAACCTTTTTGTAAATCATTCTTTCATGATTATAAAGTTTATATGCCTACCTGCATAATTAGAAATATTTGTATGAAAGTGAAAATGGTCCACGTTGTTGTTTTAGCACATACAAGATGGTGAGAAGACACACAAATGAAAGCTGTCAGGAAGAGTATAAAACCAGAGAAGTTCAGTGCCCTACAAATTCACAGACATTAGTTGTGGAGGGAGGGAAAATGGACTTTCCACATGTCATTAAATGGTTTTTCTGAGGCCAGTCATTCTTTTAAGATCCCATAGGTTGGGTCACTCCAGCAGAGACTAGGTGAATTTCAAATGTAAAATTTATCTGACAGTAAAAAAATATAGGTTAAAAGAACCAAAAATTATATTATCAAAATAAATTATGACATATTTATAAGATGGAGTGCCTTTGAATATATAGGAAGAGCATTATTGTGGTCTTCCTCCAAGCTGCTTTAGCTCATGGCCAAGCAGGAGCTATGGCCAGCAGTGTCAGTAGATCATGCTCAGTCCTGGTTGACTGTCCCATGTGGACTCCTTACCTTACTGCACCAGAACATCTGTCAACTCAGCAGGAGCTTTATGCCTGGTGTGGTGAGCAAGCTCCCACGATCGTCCTTGACCATGTGGGCCAGGTGCAGAGAGCCCTGAATTGAGCAAACTTTTGTGGATACAGAGCTAGAGCAGTTTATGCAGTATGCATAGATACACAGATTATTGATCAAATTATTTAAAATAATTCCTTTTGGCAGTGGGCTTTGAAAAGATTTTATTTTAGTTTTCTTTTCTTTTGGTTACTCTATGTTACTTAGTCTTTCTATAATAATGATTTACTTCTGAATTTTGGGAAGTATCAAGGTATGTTATTTTCAGTGTAGTTTTGGGGGCACTGATGTACTGGGTGACCATTGGATTCTGGTGTAAAATGGCCACATGATGGGGTGCCTTTGAATATATAGGAAGAACATTATTGTGGAGTAATGGAGTAATGTCAGTGTAGGTGTCCCTACTGCCTGCCTGTCACTATTGACATTTGTCACACAGGGTCGAATATTCAAACACTTCATGAACGCTGTTATTCCAACACAGACATATCTTCTGCCAAAAAATCACAGTTGCATTTCCATTTCTGCAAAGAGAAAAAAAAATTTATGCTGAAATGTTCAGGCTAAGCATAACAAAGGAAGCCCAGCAAATGAATTATGAACAATTCTCCATGATACAATACAACACAACATGAATCTCCTGGAATATACAGACTTCAGCATTACTTGTGAGGTATATGGTCACTTGCAACTCACAGAAATAAATAGTTTCATTCTAATATCTATATTTTCACACTCTCTCCTTCATATATCTGGCCAGTGTAGCTATAAATTTGACAGTCAATACATTTCTAAAGATTATATGGGTTTCCAAGATTTGTTTTGAACACACCTTTACTGTTCTTTTATCCCCTTCTCAGTAGGGTCAAAGACAGTGTCAGCACACTGAAGGACCCAAATAAAGCAAATAACCGAGAACTCATTAACACCCAACCATCCATCCAACTATCTATTTATCCACTGAAAAATACTTCTGAATATGAATAGTACCTCTTCTATTTTATTTATTTATTTATTTATTTATTTATTGGTCACACCGCATGGGATGTGGTATCTCAGTTCCCCCACCAGGGATCAAACTTCTCCCCCACTGCAGTTGAAGCACAGGGCCTTAACCAGTGGGCTACCAGGGAAGTCCCCCACTACCTCTTCATTTTACTTGTAATATGACCTAAGGACCTTTAGGTAGACTATCTAAAACTGTGGCTTATATATTCATATGACTTGGGAGTGATAACTCCTATGTCACATAATGTTGGAATGATTAGATGAAGTTGTATTTACCAAGTGCTTCTGATCATTCTTTTTTCTTATCTGGTTGGGGGGAGAGATTATAGAAACTATAATTTAGTTGCCCAAATATTGAAATGTCTGCAGGGTTTCAATGGAGTGTTTGAATTACAGGTAGGACACCTGAAGGGAATTTTAATATTCTAGGCAAGTCCAGAGTAGAATGCCCCAAAGCTTCTGGCAAATCTGAGGTTTCAGGCTCCTGTAGCTCATTTGGTTATATTGAGAATACTCTTTTCACATGTACTGCTCTGAATTTATGAAGTCATACTCAATTTTTTCAACTCTCTGCATCCTTTCCCACCTCACAGAAGTGAGTCAATTTTCCCCCAAAGACAGATGCATCCAATACTTCACCATCTTCTACAGTGTATTTGGCTGAAAATAGTAACCTTACAAAGCACATGGGGATTTCTTCATACTATACACATCCCAAAATGTATCGGATTATAGAAGATTAAAAGAAAATACTTATATTGTTAAAGTGCTCTTCGGAGAAGTCCTGTCTCCTGTTACCCAAAAATAATTTGTTTTAGGTACCTCATGATCCCCCTTTTCATACCATCTGGGTTCTGCTGTTCATGCTATTGATTGGATGACTCCCAGGCAAGCTACCAAAGTAAATAACCACCAAGTCTACTCATGAATATTAGAGCCCAAGAAGACCTATTTTGAAGCTTGGTGACCAGTATTGGATTTCCATAGAAACCATCAGGAAACTCATGGCTATGATTTTGCTGGGCTTTGAACTTTCCAAAAGTTCAGTGATTCCTAGCCTTGGCTGCAAATCCTGGAGACTGCCTTCTACGTGCTTAGATCCTCCTGTGGTGTCAAGTGCATGTAGGCCCTCTCCCTGTCTGAGCTGATGGGTCCAGACACTACTCTGTTGTACTGAGGGACTCTGAATTCACAACAATAAGAGAGACCCACCCCTGCTGCTACTCTTCCATACCTGCTACCACCTTTTTGTTAACAAAAGTCACCAAATCAGTTAAAGTTATAAATGGTTTTACATTTGCACCAAGGAATGATTTCCTTTGGTGTTATTCTTTTCTGCTGAATGTGTTCTTTTATTCTTTCCAGCATTTAATACAGTGACAGAGAAAATCAATTAGAACATATATTCACCATCCATTTCTACATTTTCCTCTAAAATAACCTTTTTTCCTATTCATAATTTGTGATTGATGTTTACTATTAGTTTCTATCTTGATAGTGGATGTGATGGTTAGTTTTATGGGTCAGATTGGCTGGGTCATGGTGCTCAGATGTGTGGTCAAACATTAATACGGATTTTCTGTGAGGATGTTTTTGAGTGAGATTAACATATAAATCCGTGCACTTTGAGCAAAGCAGATTGTTCTCCATAATTTGGGTGGGCCCCATCTAATTAGTTGAAGGGAGCAGAACAAAAAGACTTACCTCGCCAGAACAAGAGGGAATTCTGCCAGCAGAGACCTTCAGACTTAAACTGCAACAGTAGCTCTTTCTGAGTCTCTACAGTGTTGGTCCACCCTACATATTTTAGAATTGTCAGCCACTATAATCATGTGAGTCAAGTCTTAAGATAAATCTATTTTATATATATACACAGCCTATTGTTTCTGTTTCTCTAGAGAATCCTGACTAATACAGTGAGTTAGTCCAATCAAAGGCAGAATGTTATGTAGATTCATAGAATCAGCATGCTTATTTGTTTGACTGAGATTTATCATTATTATCATAACTATTGTTGTTGTTAAATACAAATTTTTATATAAGAAAAATTTTACCAAGTTATAAAAATAAAATTATATGATTTTGGGGGGATATCAACCAAGGGAAGTATAAAATTCAGTAAACATAGGTAGGTTTAATATAATATGTGCAATGGGCTTTATTGTAATGAAAATCTGGAGCACAATTAGGAAATAATAAAGTCAATTGTGCTCGGTGTAAATCAGAAAACATTCAATTATCATCTCTGCAAGGACTCTGGCCTGGGTAGAATAAGGGATGCAGGCATAACTAAGAAAAGTCCTTCACCTTAAGGAACTGTTTGTAAACCAACTGAACCTTTGAGCAAGAGAAGACCTGTAATTTCATTGGTTCAATAAACTGTTCCCTGCAATACTCAGGACTAAACTCCTGTGGCAGTTTTAAACATGTCATTGATATGCCTCCTATAAAAGAGAAGACTGTGTGTTCTTCCCTTTTCATCTGGGCCAACTTCAGTGACTGACTTGTAGCCAAAAGAATGCAGCAGAAGTGACATTATGTAATGTCCAAGGTTAGATCATAAAATGTAATACAGCTCGGTCTGTATTACACAGACATTGCTTTTGACTCCCAAAGCCACAAGGTAAGAAATGTCATTACTCTGAGGTCACCATGCTGTGAGAAAGCCCAGGCCATATGGAGAGGCTATGTCATGTTTCTGTCTTTAGCCCCACCTGGGGTCCCAGCCAAAACAAGACACATGAATAAAAACACCTTCAGATGGTTCCAACCCCAGCCGCTGAGTCACCTCCAGAGGCTATATCTTCCAGCTGGGGCCTAAGTTATTACTGAGAAGAGGTCAGTCACTCCTTCTATGCCTTGTCCATATTCCTGACCCATGGAATCAGAGAACATATTAAAATGATGCCATAAGCAGCTAAGTTTTGGAGTAATTTGTTACACAGAAGGAAGTAACAGTAACACCACCCTTCTCATCATGTGGTCTAAAGGACCTCTTTGGAAAAGTTGGATTGAAAAGTGGAAAACTGACGTGGGCCAAAGTAATCAAAGGTCATTTGTTGACCTCCAGATTTGACACTAAATTTCTGAGTTGCTTTGAGCATTTCAAAGGCATTTTCAAATAAATGCCTCAGTTTGAACAGTTTTAAAATATTCTTTTTTTAAAGATTTTGGTTTATGTTTTTCATAATTCCAAACCTACTTTCTACCAGGCACTGCACTCGGTTCTCACACATATGGCCTTTATACTTACAAAAAGCTCATGAGATTGGTGTGATTATTCAGATTAAAAGATAGGGAAATTACCATCAGCAGTCAATGGCTATTATTATTTGAGAGCTTATGATTTGTCAAATACTTTCTAAGCACTTTATGTGTAATATCTCATTTCATCTTCATAATAACTCTGAGATAGCTGCTATTATGATTTCCATTTTATAGCTGAGGATAACGAAGCTCAGAAAAGCTATGTAACTTAGCCAAGTTTACCCAACGAAAAGGTTGGTAGTCTGTGTCTTTGCTCAGGATTCCATAACAAAATACCACAGACTGAATGGCTTAAACTACAGACATTTATTTCTCACAGTTCCAAAGGCTGGAAAGCCCAAGGTCAAGGTGCCAGACAATTGGTTCCTGGTGAGAGCCCTCTTCTTGGCTTGCAGACAGCTGTTTTCTTACTGTATCCTCATAGGGCAGAAAGAGAGAAATAGCTCTGGTCTCTCTTCCTCTTCTTATAAGGACATTAATCTCTTTATGAGGCCCTACCCTCACCACCTCAGCCAGTTAGCTCCCAAAGGTCCCAACTCCAAATACAGGTCATACGGGGGTTAGGGCTTCAACATATGCATTTGTGGGGGGACACAAACACTCAGAGCATAGCAGTCTGTCTTCAGAGTGCACACTCTTAACAACTGTGCTCATTCATTAAAAATACACCACAGCACACATGGAAAATGTTTTTTAAAAAAGTGGAAAAAGTCACAGAATTATATATCCTCCCTGATTAAAGAATTGGTTAAAAACATGCATAGGAAAAAGCAGAAAGAATACATCAAAAAGAAACAGGAGTGGGAATAGTAGTGTATTCATGCTTTTTTTTTTTGGTCTACACTCAAGATTTTCTGTAATATTATATTACATCCATAATATAAAAATAAAGTTCAGTATAATAATTTTATAGGCCCCTGCAGAGAAATGTCCATGCAGAAGACGAACATTTATTAATGAGCAAATAAGTGGAGAACATGTCATATTTCAGTGGAAGCTTTTATGTTTTGATCTCATGCTTTGAGATGTGCTGTCTCCTTGAAAGGGAAGGAAAGCCCATAACACCCACACCTGGTAAACCAGATGACTGCTGCATCCAGTGGGTTTTTGAGATCACATTCTGGACAATGATGGGAACAAAAGACAGACCCTAGGTTCCTGATGGATCAATAGGTAAATGTTTCTGATTCTTTCCACTTCCAGGAGCTAGGACAAGAGAAAGAAGAGGAAATTGTGTAACCATTAAAGGGCTTACTCAGATTATCTTGGCAGAATTTGGCACTCAGTCATTTGCAAAGTTGGATAATTCACAGAGAAGGGAGGCAGGGCAGCACTGAGAGAGAGGTGAGGTAGGAGCAATGAAAGCACCCAAAAGAGTCCCCCAGAGGACCCTGCAATACCACCATCTCCAAGTCTGAGATTGTGCATCTTGAGATGTGGGAGCTGGTGTGAAGACTGCACTTGGTCATTCCAGGTCGTCAAGAAGGGAAAGAGAACCCAGGTCTGTGTGACTCTGATTTTCTGCTCTGGCCTTTGCTGTGCAGAAATGCTCTCCAGAATAGGAGGCACACCCTCTGGATTCTAGGCCTAATCCTAACACAAATTAGAGATAAGAAGGGTTGGGCAAGAGACTTTATCTTCTGATGCCGAAAGGACATCAGGTCCTCATTAGAAAAAATGAGTTACTTTCCACCGCAGAGTGTTTTTGAGAATTTACCAGGATGATATCTTGGAGTGAAAATAAAAACTTTGAAAAAAAATTGTACTTTTCTTAACTTATTAAGTAGCACCTCTGACCTGACCTGAACCTAAAGGGAGTTAGTTTACAGCCCCTAGGTCTGATATGTAGTGTGAATTTTCATGAGTTTCACTGCATAAATATTAACATGTTTGTTCATGTGATGCTGCCCCTGGGTCCCCTAGGACAGCTGCCTAATATTAGGGAATCATAAAATCTGGAAAACCTTTATGCATATTTGGCTCTTCTAGTTTCAGATAAGGGATTGTGGGCACCTATTGCATTCATAGGTACACCATCTCTTTCTTTCTCCCGGCTATGAGGCACATGTGGTCAGGTTTTAATCTTTATTTATTAAAACTGTTTGTGACTGTGACATTAAACAGGGGCTTATTCAGTGAATGCTATGTGCTCAGTAGCCAAAGACTATTCTTCTTCCCTAAGGGAAGAGATGGGAGAGAAGGATGCTTGACTATCTCTTCAAATTGGTTGTTTGAAAGATGATTTTTAGTAGCTCTATGTGACTACAACTATCTCCAGGGCAGTTGGGCAAGAGAAAGTATGAAATAGATTCTAGAGCTAAGAAACACAAACAAACACAAAACGGGGGTTTAAAGAAGGACACATAACAGCAATTGAAGAGCCCAGACTTTGACGTCAAATTTGGTTTCAAAATCTCGTTCTGTCTGCTCTTTGTTCTTGGGCAAAGAAAAATTCAGCATCTCTAGTTTTTTTCCCTTAGCTTTTAAATGGCAGTAGCAATATATCTCTCATAAGGATTAAATAGAGTAAATGAGTCTTAGCACAGTGTCTGGCATTTTAACTACCTGCAAAAATAGACATTGTTTTAATAGAATGTACATGTTGATATAATGTTTACTGTGAAGTTTTGCTGTCACAAACTGTTTGTGGCAATCTTGACCCTCCCCAATGAAGTCTATTTTCATCTCTTGCTCATTAAGTTACTCACAGTGGCTGGAAATTTGACGGCCTTGATTTTCGAACTTCTCAGCTCTTCTAAGAGCTGCTGGTTTATTTTTCAATATTTTGCCAAACATCAAGCATCACTGAAGAATCTTCCCCAAAGACCTATGAGTGTTCTGCTCCTGGTATAACGATTCATAGTTGCAGGTTCTGGGCCAGAAAACTTAGGAAGGTGAGATTACCACGGCTCTATAAGGAAATATCATCTGTTTCGAGACTCCTGAGTCAAGAAACCATTTAAACCCCAGAGCTCTCAGCAGCTGAGCTCAAACATCAGGCTGTGTTTAGAAAGCCTTCCCTCCTCCTTTTTTTTAATGGGCCCTTATTACAGAGGGAGAAGGCCTATTAACCCAGCACCCAGAGCCTACCACCATAAATTCACCATAAAATCCTGTTGACATTGGTTGACTGTCAGGAACATAAAACTGTCAGTGGCCACATTTTCAATTATAAAGGACAATTACTCTGTGCATGTTAGTACATGCACACCACAGCTCATGTGTGGGAATCATCCCAATCTCAGACATGTATGGGAATAGTGCTGACCTGTCTTCCCACAGTGAGCTGGGGGTTTCAAGCAGTCCAAACAATGTTCCCAACACCCCTTGGATGTTAACACTGGGAAAAGAGAAGATATACTCTGATTTGTTCCCATAATGTTCTGGGCTATGTCAGAGTGCACTGAATTTGTCATTTTATTATCAGTCTCCCCCACTAGCCATTTAATGACCAAAGTTGTGTCTATTACTTGTTTTAATCTTCAGAATCGGGAATAGCACCTTCTATGTAGATGGTGTTCTGTAAATATCTCAACATAAGTCCATGACCTCAGTACTTTAGACAATTAAGCTGAGTGTGCTTCTATGCCTACATCACCTTCAGTCTCTGGGAAACTTACCTGCCAAGCAGCTATTTTAGGATGGATGCACTGAGACACATTCTCCCTGTGCCCAAAGCCAAATGATCCAACACTGGCTGAAGCAGACATCAACATTCAAGGTGAGTTCCTACGGACTTGCAGAAGACTGCTCTCTGCCAATCTGAATCCCTTCCACTGCAGGCTGTCAAAACTATCTCCAGCAGATTACCCTATCCTATCCACACAGATGGGTGCATCCTGCTAAGAACCCTACACAAAATGTTGATTTCCCAAATATCAGGTGAAAGTCCTTTATCCTAGTTTGAGACCCATTATCTCATCCCTTCTATCCAGTTCTGAAGTGTTTTCTGGAACAGATGCACTCAGTGAGATAGGTTTGTAGCTTCACCAGGGCCATGCTACCTACCAGATTTGAGCAGTTAGAGAGGTCATGGTTTGACTATGCTTTGCTACATCTTAACCTTGTAACCTTGGAGAGATTAGGAAATCTCAGTAAGCCTCACAGTCTTCATCTATAGAATAGGAATTAAGAGTGGTACTTGCAGAGTTGAGGTGATGTTTACATGAGATACTGAATGCAAAGTGTCCTATGGATTGTGGTGTAAAGAAAACACTAGGTCTCTTACTATAAGCAAATGTTCTCACATATTAGTTCTTCAATTCCACCTGAAATAACTTTTCCCATAATCGTTCACTATCCAAGTCCTATCATCCTTCTATAAAAGTCCAGGCACACAGGCAGTTGTAGTTCACAAAGTGGTTTTCGTATACGTGGTGCTATTTGATCTGTACCCACACAGTGAGGTAGATGACAGAGGCATTGCCTCCTCCTCACAGAAGATAAATGGGGATGTTGAGCCCAGAGAATATAAGGGACTTTGCAGAGTGATAAAACACTAAGGTTCAGCTCTAAACACAGAGCCAAGTCTTTATAAATCAAAGTTCCTTATTTCTCAGGCCTCAGCTCCTTAGAGCAAGGGATGCATTTGGACACACTCACTTGTCCTCTTTGCGATCTTTACAGATCTCTTTGCAAGGACCCCTCTTCTTATGGCTCCAACTCTTCACCTGCACCCCCCTTTATATGGATATGGGCTTTCTCAGATCTGTTCAATATTTTCTGTGGTGAGGTTCAGTGGTATTAACTGTCCATCTTCACCGATTTGGATTTTCAGAGGAGACATCGGAAGACCTATAATGTGAATCCCTAAATGTCAGACTGTAATCTTCTGTGGCGTCCTGGAAATAGAGGAATTTAGAGATGGAGTGAGGATGTCAAAAAAAGCACCCACTTTGCTCCCTGGTCATGGTTTCCTCTCTTTTATAGTTTTGTTAAACGCATTGATCCATTACTGCAATATTTTGAGAACTAAACATCCTGAGTAAATGTTTTGAGCATATATCCCCAATATACGCATGCTTATTTATTTGGAAATTGTGCGTATGTTCTAATATACATTGAAAGGAGATGATATAGGTGACCTAATATGTTAAATGCCTTTCTAATTGTGGTGACATTATAGCAACCACATAAAACTCAGACATCTTATATAACTTTTTTGCTTCTCATTACTAAAGTGGGATTATAATATGTAGTAACTGTATATATTTATTTTATAGGATATATAAGTAACTTATGGGGTATCTATAACCCATGCACATAGAATTTTATAACACAATATATAGAATGATATGTGTATGATAAGGTGTACACTCCACTATTATTAACCTTACATTTTACCTGCAAGATATTAGCTGATGCTGATGACGGTGGCTATGAACCTGTTTATAGTGATTTTCCAGGGTTTATTTTGTTTTGTTTGTTTGCTTGTTTTTTTGTCTTTCTGTGTGTCCGAATTGTCTAGGTTGGCATTATTTTTATTCATTAATATGACCAGTAAAGACGTTGGAGAAGAAGAACCATCAGTCCTGCCATTTTCTTGTTTACAAGTGCTTTGCTTGTGTTACCGGCATTTTCTTCAACCAGTCATTTCTTGTAGAAAGCCTGCTAAACCACTTGCTTACTCTCTGAGTGTTAGCAAAGTTGACATGAGATCACACAACCTGTAAATATAATTAACGAGGAGTACATAAACCCCAGTGCATTATAATACATGTTGTAGAGACTGTTGGTTGCCCACCCCCCTTGGTAACTGTGCTCTATGAAAAATAGACGTATTAGCTGGATGGGAAGATTATGTATCCTGGTGTCCCTTGCAGCTAATTTGACCATTTGACTACGTTCTGTTTAATGGGATGCAAACAAATTGATGAGTACAACTTAAATAAAAAAGGAATATGCTCTCTCCTTCTCTTTCTGTCCTACTTTCTGCAAAAGCTGAAGCAGCCATCCTGGTTCACAATAGGGAAACCTTGTGCTCAGAATGGCAGAGCAACACTATTGTAAGGTCATGGGTGTCCCACACCATGGGGCTGCTACTTCAGCGCTGGAAAGCTCAGGCCCACGCTGTTAGGACAGTTAGAAATGAACTTTTTAAAAGTCATTGATATTTTGGTCTTTGTTAGTGCAAGAAAACCAGTATCCCAACTAATAAAATATACTAAAAGTGAATAAAAAGTGAATAGTATGGGTGACTATCAGCCCCCTTGTATTGTGTATGTCTCAGTTTTCCCCCCACCCCAAAGGATACTTTGTTAAACACATCAATAATATTCATACAGCTTACTTTTCTACTTTTTAAATTAAAAATATAACAGAAATTCTATTTTTTGTCTTCCTGTGCCCCAGTTTACTACTTCATTAGGGTGCTGGCATTCTAGTAGACCTCTAATTACTTGTCTTGAAAACCAGACAATTGTGTGGAGTTTTTTGTTTGTTTGTTTCTACTTTTTCAGATTATATGTATTGGTCTTAATCAACCTAGGGTAACTGCAACCCTCTTGAAAACAAGGCTATTCTGTACACTTAACTGTTTCTATATTTCAGTTGATCTCAAAATATGCTCCTGGAATTAACATCACCTGGGAATTTGTTAGAAATCCAAATTCTTGGCCTCCACCCCAGATTTGCTGAATCAGAAACTCTAGGGTAGGCCCCCCAAATTGGTGTTTTAATAAGCCCTTCCGGGGATTCTGAGGCTGTCTGATGTATGAGAATCATGATGACTCTGCCAATCACTCTTAGACTTCAAAAGCTTAAGAAGAAGCAACTTTCTGAGCTATAGTTGGAAGTAGGGAGTGTAGAGATGGTTAAAGCTGTGCTAGACAGGAAGTGCTATAGGGGTCCACAAAAGAATGGGGTTTGAGATGTCCCCCCCAGTGAAGGACAGAATGTTTCCACCAAAGGATTAACAGCACACGCATGCCATAGAGGTGTTATTGTGGCAGGTAATAGGGCAAAGAACTTCCTGAAGGGAGTGTGAGGATGCTATTGGGATGGCAGAGGTGGGAGAGGTGGACTGCTTGCATGGTCTGGGTTACTGTTGGGTTCCACAAGGAAGGAGTATGAGCACATTTCCTCCCAAGAAAGCACACAAGTGTGTAAGCATGATGAGAACTGGCTACACTAGTGGCCCCCCAAAAATGAAATATTGGCATGAGAGGATACAAATAGGTTTTATGAAAAAAAAAAAAGATTCTGTGAGCAAAAAAATTTGGAAATTGCTGAGTTCAACAAAGTTAAATACCTTCTCTACTGCAGTACTTCTCAGAGCCATTTAATATGCTAATGAGCATTTTGAATCTCCAAGAAAGGGTACAACAGGTAACATTGTCCAAAATTATTTGACCACTTCACCCCAGAGCACTTCATGGATTAAACATTCTTTGAAACACATTTTGAGAACAGTGTGTTACAAATAAAATGTGTACAAAATCAAAATTTTGAATAAAGGAAGGAATTGGATGGAGTGAAGACTGAGCCCAAAGAAGGAGATTCTTGGGTAATTTCTATAAATACCAGTGTTCACAGTTTACCTTTGTGACTTGGTAAGGGTATGACACAGTTCATTCTCAAATTCTACAACGTGATTGTGTATCACTAGATTTTCATGATGGGTGTTTTATAAGTTGTATTCTATTGACTCTTGCCTCTTCTGATATAGTTTATCCATTATCCTAGCACCAAAAGGCCCACGAAGTGGGGTGGTTGTGGTGGGTGAAATGTGGCATCAAAAATTTTCTTTAAAATAAATAAAGCTTGAAAAAGATATGTACTATGCCATTTTATACCAGAGACTTGAGCATTTGTGGATTTTGTATCCACGTGTGTTCTGAAACCAATCCCTTGTAGATATCAAGGGATGACTGTAACTGCTGAGGTAAAGATTCTGAATGGCTTGTTGTGTCTGGTTCAGGATACAATCCATTACTGAAGGTATCGAGAGAGTCTTGGCCAAAATTAGCCATCAGATCAGGGGAATGACAGAAGTAAATTTGGTTCAAGATGGAAGCAGCCCAGCAAGGATACTTGGATGTATATAGGAAGGCAAAGCAGAAACCTAGGGGGGAAATGGCAGAGATCCGGGTTTTGTGGGAAAATGTTTGTGGCTGATGGGCATACATGCTCAATCAAGGCATCTCAAAGACACTATTTGGAGATGGAAGGCTAACTCCAATGGACTACATCCATTGGTTGTCTCAGCCCTCTCCTTTCTGGGGAAAATAAAATTTTAGGGCTGGAGAAAAACAATTAATATGCATTAGTTTGATTTTTTTCAAGGATTATCATTATTGTCCATTTAAAATTGCCTGGCATAAAACTGTGGTAAATAAACAGCAGCCATTATTAATATTATTTTAGATCCCATCTACTGATGAGTCAGTCTAAGCTTCCTCAGGTTTGATGAAGATTGAATCGGATGCTAGCTGCATTTGTAGGTGACAAACACTTGTGAATGCTGCTGAAAGGAAGTTAAGGTAATTCTGAGGTTTTGTGACTTCCCTAAGGTCCCTGCTTGCATGAGGTGCATCTGGGACCATTTCTGTTTTCTAAATTCTCTTTCCACTAAGCAGAGCCAGGACTAGTCTAGGATAAGGATAATAAAGCACTCATCTCAGGCACAAAATTTAAAGGAACACCAAAATAACTCATTAATCAAGATAAATAATATCATATGCAGTACTTTTTAAAAGTAAAAAGTTATGTAAAATATTTCATGATGAGCAAAACATCAAAAATTTAAACAAAGGCCTGTTACACTGAGCAATACTGTAGCCTGAAGCAAAAGAAGAAAATCAGCAATGCTGATGTTGTCTTTATTTAAATTGTTGACATTTTGTTCACCATGGATGCTTGCTTGGGCTTAATTTTGATTTTTTTCAAATATTGCATTAAAACATTATTTATCTTGACTACTGAGTTTTAGTATCTCTTTACATTTTGTGTCCAAGATGAGTGCCATCCTTAACCCTGGTCTTGGCCTTTCTACTAAATTCTCTTTCCACTATGAATATATGGATTTTTGCCTCTAAATAGTACTGTTGGGCTTAAACCAAGTCTCATAAAACAAGCAAACAAACAAACAGACAAACAAACAAACAAATGGTTCCAGACCTCAAGTCATGCAGTTGGAGAGAAAAGTAGAAAGGAAAGAAAATAATGAAATTTCTCTTGCACTTTTATTTTAGAACACTCCAAGTAAGTTTTGGGGACAATAGATTACATCATTTCTTGAGCACTCAGACAGCTCAGATAGCAGGGTGCCCATTCTCCATCTAAAGAAAGGAAGAAAATACAGCTCTTTTTGCATTTGGAGAAGTTCAGTAAAAACATAACACTCATGATTGATTACTCCCTACATTCACTGTTGTGAAGTGAATTATGCAACCTCATAAGCTGTAACGGAGTTTATGTTATAAATTAACTCCTGCAGCCATAAGGAGATTTGTTTAAGGCCTATAATCTTTTTGAGATTTGCGATAGGAGAATTTCAGGGCTAGAGGATAGGGTTCTGCTTTTTTGCTCTAATGTGGGGGACCTGGGAAATGGGGAGAAAGTATAAAAATAAGAAAGTAATTCCAGGTCCCCTTGTAAGTGAAATTACAATGATTGTTAGCTCAGCACTGAAACACTTCCTAAGGCTGAAGTTCCCACACACTGGCCATACTAATCGTCTCTGCCCATGCAGTGACTCTGAGAGTGGACATGGTGGGGGCTGACAGATGGTTTACTTGTGAGCATGACTCAGAAGCACAGGTTGGAATCAGTTACCGTCCTGGGTCCAGGAAGAAACAGAGAATGAAGGGAACTTAAAAGAGGCCACAGAAGAATTGCTTCTAAGTTAGTAATTGGATCACTTTCATATTTTCACATGTGTATACACGTTTATTTATTCAACACACATTTGCTTAGAGCTTGCTCTCATCCAGGCACTGTGCTGAATACGGAGTCTATGATCCTCAGCAAAGACCCACAGAAGTCCTGCCTTCACAAAGTCTATAGTCTATTAGGGAAGGCAGATAAATTACAGAATGTAGAAGAAAAAATTATAAAACATAGAAGCTGCTACAAGGAAAGGCATCCAATGTCATGAGGGTAGGTAATACAGCTGTGACCTAGGCCAAGGGGTCAGGAAAGGTTTACTGGAGAAGAAGTAGCATTTGAGTGATATAAATTATAAGTAGAAGGGAGAAAGTGGAGTACCCTCTGGACAAAAGGACTAGTGTGCATCTAGCATGGTCGTTAAGATTAGGTACTCTTGAGGTAAGCTACTGGAGTACCATTATACCATTTCAGAAAGAAGGGAAGTAAAATCAGTGAGGTTAAATACTTCTGTGTTAGCTAGAGTGGTACAGGTCTGTTTCAATCCTTGGTTTGCTTCATTCAAAAACCAATGTTTTCTCCATGTTTTATCCCTACAAACAACAGGTCATTAGGAAAACATTTTGAGTGAAGAAACTGGCATCAGTGTTAGCTATTAAGGATGAGAAAATCCATCTCAAGGTCTTATTATTTTTAACTGAACTTCTGTGAACATCCGCAGAGAAAGCCCTACCTCCCCAGCTGATTCTGTAAAATTTCTAATATCCAGTAAAGATGGCATTCTGAATCATTCCCTCCTACTTGATCCTGCAATGGTAAAAAGAAGATAATGTTCTTCCATGCTGACAATAAATGTGCTTTGTATTTCAAAATTATCTCCACCTTCATTATTCCTTTGCCTCTAATGCATGGCTGGGTCTGTGTTTCTGCTTTGTCTGCTGCTTTGGGTTTTGTCTGGGCTCATTTCCTGGGATTCATTTTTGAATAGAATGTACATTTATGTGTCCAGATCACAAGTATGACCTTAAATCTATTTTTTATCCTTTTTGGAGAACTTCTGAGATCCCCACATAATAAGTAGTGAACACTTTCACACTAAAACACTTTGTTAATGGGGTTCGCATCAGATATTTAAAACAAATGGTGCAGAAAATGGCTCTTATCTAACTAGAATACAGGCAGGCTAGCATATTATATCGGGGTAGAAATGTGTTAGCTTTGGAGCTAGAAAAACTTGGCATACAATTCTAGGTTTGTCCTCCCTTCCTTCCTTCCTTCCTTCCATCCTTCCTTCCTTCCTTCCTTCCTTCCTTCCTTCCTTCCTTCCTTCCCTCCTTTCTTCCTTCCTTCAATAAAGGTTTATCAGAATCCTGTTACATGCCAGGTGTTGTCATAGGCACTGTAAATACAGCAGAAAACAAAGGAGACAAAAATCCCTGCTTTCATGAAACATATTCTGATTCAGAGATAGAAAACAAGCAAGCAAGCAAGCAAACAAACAAACAAACAAATAAATATGTTTTCTGGGTATAATATGTGCCAGTTAAATGGTGACACTGAGGTGTATCATCATGATACAGTCTGATATCTCTCTAACATTGGTACTATTATTTTCCCCAGTGTACAGATGAGGGGGAAATAGAGTCCCCAAAGATTGTAACATGGATGAGGCAATTATTTCCTTCAGAATGCCAAGGTGTCAGCAGCTCACTGAGAAGGTTACATTTCAGCTTGGTCCTGAAGGGTGGTAGAGAGACATCCATGTAGCTCTTGGGGGAGGGGGCAAAGACAGAGAAAAATCAGCTGACTGGATTCCAGAAAGAGCAAAAAGTCACTGTGGTTAATGAGAAAAAGAATTGCAGGACAAGATTAGAACATTAATGGGGAGCCCAATCCAATAGAAAAGTGCTCAGTAAGTGTAAGTTCTTTCTTTTTTTTTGGAGGAAAAAAAAAGAAGAAAAACAAAGAAAACTAACCAAACAAACAAAGAAGCAGACAAAAAAAACAATGGTTTTAGAGTACTAGTCTTTGGTCCTAAGATGAATGTTCTTCCCTTTACACAGTACTGTCCTCCATCCCCATCTGGATTATTCCAGTCTATGGAGGAAGTTGAGACGCTAAGGTAAGAGAATGGTCTTAGGCAGCTTGTATTTCTGTGGTAGGAGGTGGTTTGCCTCCACCCGCATTGCTCTGCCCTGAATTCTTGGTCATGGTCAGCCCAGTGTATGATGTGAATAGTATTAAAAGATAAGAGGCTAAACCATTGAGAATAGTGCAGGAGAGGGGAAGTCTCTTTTTCTTGTCCCTAGCACCTAGTTCTTCCATACTAATCACCATAGAAAATGTTATAGACATAAGAATTCTAGAAACATAGAACATTTTAAAATTTATATGTTCTATATATTTCTTTTTAAACTCGGGTTTATTGAGGTATAATTGACATGTAAAATTGTAAGATATTTAAAGTGTACATTGTGGTGATTTGATATACATATACATTGTGAAAGGATCCTCCCACCACATCTAGTTAATTAACACATCCATCACATCACATTTTTATTTTATTTTGGGGGGAGGTGAGAACATTTTAAGTTTTACTCTCTTGGCAAATTTCAAATATACAGTACAGTGTTATCAACTGCATTCACCTTGTTTCATATTAGATTCTCAGATCTTATTCATTTTACAGATGAAAGTTTATACCCTTTTACCAACCTCTTGCTAGATCCCCCACCTCCAGCCCCTGGCAACAACTTTTTTACTCTCTTTCTATGAGTTGGATTTTTTAGGTCTTATGTATAAGTAATACCATGCAGTATATGAATTTCTTAGCTTTATAGTCTATGTTCATTCAGAGAAATCTAAAAATCAGCAAACAATTTTTAAAATTCTCTCACATCTTGATGGCATGCATTCTAGGCTCACTATTGTTTAGTGATGAGATTGAAATTATTAATACATTGGGAAATAACCACAGAAAAATTATGATCAAAATATTATTATCATTTCTAGGACACTTGTGTATGATCATGTGATTTAATTCGTGGACAGAATCACATTTTCTAATTCTTTACCCAAAATTTATTTGGGACATCCCACTTAAACATGGTCTCTGCCAGCTGTAAGAATTGTAGTCTCACACAACTGATCTCAGATAGCAATAAGTGTAGGGAAGGAGGTCCCGGTTCCTACCCTGGAACATGGTGCAGAAGCAGAAGTAAATTCATCAAGTCTCGGGAAACTCCATCTTCCCAATTTCACCAACCAGAGAACTCATCTGGGAGTGGAAAGAAGAGTAGTCATTATTTCTAATATTGCCAAAAGAGTAGGTACTCCTATTTTATGACCAAATAAGAGTAAAAGGAAAGGTGAAAAATAATTTCTTATAGAGTGATATTTTAGGATCTAAATTTTCATAATTGTATGTGTGAATGTGTGTGTGTTCATTTTTTAGTTCTTCATATATTTCTTCCGATTTCAGTAAATACATCTCTATATAATATATGAATATACATGCATATGTAAACATATATAGATATCTAATGGGTATGAGCTTAGAATATTAAAATATAGAAGGACTTAAATTCATCTAGTTCAATATTACTTAAGCAATACTTGAATTTGCTTAGAAATCTCTGTACCCTGGGAAGCATAGGACTCTGTCTCTTTCAGTGAAACTTTAGCAGCTCTGCCTTTCATTCCTCCTTAAAACTTGTTGAAACATTTTGCCTTGTCATTTAAATATATCGACCTCGATTTTTTTCTTTGGCCCTGACACAACAGGTACCTTCCCATATGACTATCAGATTTTAAAAACAAAACAAACAAACAAAACTACTACATCTTCTAACATCTTGTCTTATCAAGGCTACATATTCCCAGTTTCTTCAACATAATTCTTGCCAAGAACAAGCAATTAATATCCACTCTTTTGATGTCCATAAGGGAAAAGAAGAATACAACAGAGGACCCTTCAATTAAGTAATAACCACATCCTCTCTCTCCCAGAGAAAAGGGTTATGTTGTCACAGAAAGCAACATCTTTTTGTCATTTCACAATCCAACCTCCTTGTAATGAGTTCTCATTCATGTCATAAAAATATCTCTTTTGGACAATTTCTTTTATTAAGTGTAGAAATTAAATTAAATGTACTCATTAATGTCATTGGTAGTAAGGATATTTCTCATACTCAATTTGTTTAGACCTGGGACAGAATGTACATGAGCTTAAGATAAATGGAGGTAAGGGGCAACATCAATGCCCAAACCCCCAAACTGTATGATAATTTATCTAGTGAATGATGTGATAAGCAAATTAATTTGGATCAGGCCTGGAATCCAGCCTTCAGTTGTACAACTCTACTTATGTGGGATACAGGCAAATTAGAGCTGGTTCAGAGAAAATCAAGGGGAATTTCAAAAAGATCTGAATTCAGGGGCTCTATCTGTCTGATTCAGTGTTGTGTCCCTCATGTCTATCACATTGTCCAACACATAGCAGGCACACAATAAATAAGAGCCAGTAAATGAAAGGCACTTGAAGTCTTTTTATGTGGGAGGAATCAAATGTGTTAAGAAAATTGTCATTTTTTGTTTGCTTGTTTGTTTGTTTTTTAACATCTTTATTGGAGTATAATTGCTTAACAATTGTGTGTTAGTTTCTGCCTTATAACAAAGTGAAACAGCTTTACATATACATATATCCCCATATCTCTTCCCTCTTGCATCTCCCCCCACTCCACCCTCCCTATCCCACCCCTCTAGGTGGTTACAAAGCACCGAGCTGATCTCCCTGTGCTATGCGGCTGCTTCCCACTAGCTATCTATTTTACGTTTGGTAGTGTATATATGTCCATGCCACTCTCTCACTTTGTCCCAGCTTACCCTTACCCTTCCCCATATCCTCAAGTGCATTCTCTAGTTGGTCTGCATCTTTATTTCCATCTTGCCCCTAGGTTCTTCTGACATTTTTTTTTTCCTTCTTTTTTTTCTTAGGTTCCATATATATATGTGTAACCACATGGTATTTGTTTTTCTCTTTCTGACTTACTTCACTCTGTTTGACAGTCTCTAGGTCCACCCACCTCACTACAAAAAACTCAGTTTTGTTCCATTTTATGGCTGAGTAATATTCCATTGTATATATGTGCCACATCTTCTTTATCCATTCATTTGTCGATGGACACTTAGGTTGCTTCCATGTCCTGGCTATGGTAAATAGAGCTGCAATGAACATTTTGGTACATGACTCTTTTTGAATTATGGTTTTCTCAGGGTATATGCCCGATAGTGGGATTGCTGTGTTGTATGGTAGTTCTATTTTTAGTTTTTTAAAGGAACTTCCATACTGTTCTCCATAGTGGCTATATCAATTTACATTCCCACCAAGAGTGCAAGACGGTTCCGTTGTCTCCACATCCTCTCCAGCATTTTTTGTTTGTAGATTTTTTGATGATGGCCATTCTGATGGGTGTGAGATGATATCACATTGTAGTTTTGATTTCATTTCCCTAATGATTAATGATGTTGAGCATTCTTTCATGTGTTTGTTGGTAATCTGTATATCTTCTTTGGAGAAATGTCTATTTAGGTTTTCTGCCCATTTTTGGATTGGGTTTTTTGTTTTTTTGATATTGAGCTGCATGAGTTGCTTGTATGTTTTGGAAATTAATCCTTTGTCAGTTGCTCCATTTGTAAATATTTTCTCCCAATCTGAGGATTGTCTTTTGGTCTTGTTTATGGTTTCCTTTGCTGTGCAAAAGCTTTTAAGTTTCATTAGGTCCCATTTTTTAATTTTTCTTTTTATTTCCATTTCACTAGGAGCTGGGTCAAAAAGGATCTTGCTGTGATTTATGTCATAGAGTGTTCTGCCTATGTTTTCCTCTAAGAGTTTGATGGTGTCTGGCCTTACATTTAGGTCTTTAATCCATTTTGAGATTACTTTTGTGTATGGTGTTAGGGAGTTTTCTAATTTCATTCTTTTACATGTAGCTGTCCAGTTTTCCCAGAACCACTTATTGAAGAGGCTGTCTTTTCTCCACTGTATATTCTTGTTTCCTTTATCAAAGATAAGGTGACCATATGTGTGTGGGTTTATCTCTGGGCTTTCTATCCTGTTCCATTGATCTATATTTCTGTTTTTGTGCCAGTACCATACTGTCTTGATTACTGTAGCTTTGTAGTATAGTCTCAAGTCAGGGAGCCTGATTCCTTCAGCTCCGTTTTTCTTTCTCAAGATTGCTCAGGCTATTTGGGGTCTTTTGTGCTTCCATACAAATTGTGAAATTTTTTGTTCTGGTTCTGTGAAAAAATGACAGTGCTAGCTTGATAGGTATCACATTGAATCTGTACATTGCTTTGGGTAGTATAGTCATTTTCACAATGTTGATTCTTCCAATCCAAGAACATGGTATATCTCTCCATCTATTTGTATCATCTTTAATTTCTTTCATCAGTGTCTTATAATTTTCTGCATACAGGTCTTTTTTTCCTTAGGTAGGTTTATTCCTAGATATTTTATTCTTTTTTGTTGCAATGGTAAATGGGAGTGTTTTCTTAATTTTATTTTCAGATTTTTCATCATTAGTGTATAGGAATGCAAGAGATTTCTGTGCATTAAGTTTGTATCCTGCTACTTTACCAAATTCATTGAGTAGCTCTAGTAGTTTGCTGGTAGCATATATAGGATTCTCTATGTATAGTATCATGTCATCTGCAAACAGTGGCAGCTTTACTTCTTCTTTTCCAATTTGGATTCCTTTTATTTCTATTTCTTCTCTGATTGCTGTGGTTGAAACTTCCAAAACTATGTTGAATAATAGTGGTGAGAGTGGGCAACCTTGTCTTGTTCCTGATCTTAGTGGAAATGCTTTCAGTTTTTCACCATTGAGGACAATGTTTGCTGTGGTTTTGTCATATATGGCCTTTATTATGTTGAGGAAAGTTCCCTCTATTCCTACTTTCTAGAGGGTTTTTATCATAAATGGGTGTTGAATTTTGTCGATAGCTTTCTCTTCATCGATTGAGAAGATCATATGGTTTCTCTCCTTCAATTTGTTAATATGGTGTACTACGTTGATTGATTCACGTATATTGAAGAATCCTTGCATTCCTGGGATAAACCCCACTTGATCATAGTGTATGACCCTTTTAATGAATTGTTGGATTCTCTTTGCTAGTATTTTCTTGAGGATTTTTACATCTATGTTCATCAGTGATATTGGCCTTTTGTTTTCTTTCTTTGTCACATCTTTGTCTGGTTTTGGCATCAGAGTGATGGTGGCCTCGTAGAATGAGTTGGGGAGTGTTCCTCCCTCTGCAATATTTTGGAAGAGTTTGAGAAGGATAGGTGTTAGCTCTTCTCTACATGTTTGATAGAATTCGCCTGTGAAGCCATCTGGTCCTGGGCTTTTGTTTGTTGGAAGATTTTTAATCACAGTTTCAATTTCAGTGCTGGTGATTGTTCTGTTCATACTTTCTAGTTCTTCCTTGTTCAGTCTCGGCAGGTTGTGCATTTCTAAGAATTTGTCCATTTCTTCCAGGTTGTCCATTTTATTGGTATATAGTTGCTTGTAGTAATCTCTCATGATCCTTTGTATTTCTATAGTGTCAGTTGTTACTTGTCCTTTTTCATTTCTAATTCTATTGATTTGGGTCTTCTCCCTTTTTTTCTTGATAAGTCTGGATAATGGTTTATCAATTTTGTTTATCTTCTCAAAGAACCAGCTTTTAGTTTTATTGATCTTTGCTATTGTTTCCTTCATTGCTTTTTCATTTATTTCTGACCTGATCTTTATGATTTCTTTTCTTCTGCTAACTATGGGGTGTTTTTGTTTTCCTTTCTCCAATTGCTTTAGGTGTAAAGTTAGGTTGTTTATTTGAGATGTTTCTTGTTTCTTAAGGTAGGCTTGTATTGCTATAAACTTCCCTCTTAGAACTGCTTTTGCTGTATCCCATAGGTTTTGGTTCATTGTGTTTTCATTGTCATTTGTTTCTAGTTATTTTTTGATTTCCTCTTTGATTTCTTCAGTGATCTCTTGGTTATTAAGTAATGTGTTCTTTAGCCTCCATGTGTTTGTATTTCTTATAGATTTTTTCCTGTAATTGATAGCTAGTCTCACAGCATTGTGTTCAGAAAAGATACTGGATATGATTTCAATTTTCTTAAATTTACCAAGGCTTGCTTTGTGACCGAAGATATGATCTATCCTGGAGAATGTCCCATGAGCACATGAGAATAATGTGTATTCTGTTGTTTTTGGATGGAATGTCCTATAAATATCAATTAAGTCCATATTGTTTAATGTATCATTTAAAGCTTGCATTTCCTTATTTATATTCATTTTGGATGTTCTGTCCATCGGTGAAAGTGGGGTGTTATAGTCCCCTACTATGATTGTGTTACTGTTGATTTCCCCTTTTATGGCTGTTAGTATTTGCCTTACATATTGCGGTGCTTCTATGTTTGGTGCATAAATATTTATAATTTTTATATCTTCTTCTTGGATTGATCCCTTGATCATTATGTAGTGTCCTTCTTTGTCTCTTGTAATAGTCTTTGTTTTAAAGTCTATTTTGTCTGATATGAGAATTGCTACTTCAGCTTTCTTTTCATTTCCATTTGCATGGAATGTCTTTACCCATCCCCTTACTTACAGTGTGTATGTGTCCCTAGGTCTGAAGTGGGTCTCTTGTACAGAGGATATATACAAGTGTTGTTTTTGTATCCATTCATCCAGTCTATGTCCTTTGGTTGGAGCATTTAATCCATTTACATTTAAGGTAATTATCAATATGTATGTTCCTATTACCATTTTCTTAATTGTTTTGTGTTTATTATTGTAGGTCTTTTCCTTCTCTTGTGTTTCCTGCCCAGAGAAGTTCCTTTAGCATTTGTTGTAAAGCTGGTTTGGTGGTGCTGAATTCTCTTAACTTTTGCTTGTCTGTAAAGCTTTTAATTTCTCCATCAAATCTGAATGAGATCCTTGCTGGGTAGAGTAATCTTGTTTGTAGGTTTTTCTCTTTCATCACTTTAAATATGTCCTGCCACTCCCTTCTGGCTTGCAGAGTTTCTGCTAAAAGATCAGCTGTTAAGCTTATGGGGATTCCCTTATGTGTTACTTGTTGTTTTTCCCTTGCTGCTTTTAATATTTGTTCTTTCTATTTAATTTTTGACAGTTTGATTAATATGTTTCTTGGCGTTTTTCTCCTTGGATTTATCCTGTATGGGTAAAGGGACTCTCTGTGCTTCCTGGACTTGATTAACTATTTCCTTTCCCATATTAGGGAAGTTTTCAACTATAATCTCTTCAAATATTTTCTCAGTCCCTTTTTATTTCTCTTCTTCTTCTGGGACCCCTATAATTCGAATGTTGGTGGGTTTAATGTTGTCCTAGACGTCTCTGAGACTGTCCTCAATTCTTTTCATTCTTTTTTCTTTATTCTGCTCTTCAGTAGTTATTTCCACTATTTTATCTTCCAGGTCACTTATCCGTTCTTCTGCCTCAGTTATTCTGCTATGGATCCCTTCTAGAGAATTTTTAATTTATTTTGTTTTTCATCTCTGTTTGTTTGCTGTTTATTTCTTCTAGGTCCTTGTTAAACGTTTCTTGTATTTTCTCCATTCTATTTCCAAGATTTTGGATCATCTTTACTCTCATTATTCTGAATTCTTTTTCAGGTAGACTGCCTAATTCCTCTTCATTTGTTAGGTCTCATGGGATTTTGCCTTGCTCCTTCATCTGCTGTGTGTTTCTCTGTGTTCTCATTTTGTTTAACTTACTGTGTTTGGGGTCTCCTTTTCACAGGCTGCAGGTTCGTAGTTTCCATTGTTTTTGGTGTCTCTCCCCAGTGGCTAAGGTTGGTTCAGTGGGTTGTGTAGGAGTCCTGGTGGAGGGGACTAGTGCCTGTGTTCTGGTGGATGAGGCTGGATCTTGTCTTTCTGTTGGGCAGGTTCATGTCTGGTGGTGTGTTTTGGGGTGTCTGTGGCCTTATCATGATTTTAGGCAGCTTCTCTGCTAATGCATGGGGTTGTCTTCCTGTCTTGCTAGTTGTTTGGCATAGGGTGTCCTGCAGTGTAGTTTGCTGGTCATTGGACGGAGCTGGGTCTTGAGGTTCAGATGGAGATCTCTGGGAGATCTTCACCATTTGATATTACATGGAGCTGGGAGGTCTCTTGTGGACCAGTGTCCTGAACTTGGCTCTCCTACCTCAGTGGCACAGCCCTGACTCCTGGCTGGAGCACCAAGCGCCAGTCCTCCACATGGCTCAGAATAAAAGGGAGAATAAAAAGAAAGAAAGAAAGAAGAAGATCAGATAAATAAAATAAAATAAAGTAAAATAAAATAAAGTTATTAAAGTAAAAAATAAAATATAATAATTAAGAAAAAATTTTTTTCATAAAAAAAAAAAAATTGACAGACCGAACTGTAGGACAAATGGTAAAAGCAAAGCTATACAGACAAAATCACAGACAGAAGCATACACATACATACTCACAAAATACAAAAAGGGAAAAAAACATTTCGTTGCTCCCAAAGTCCACCTCCTCAATTTGGGATGACATATTTTCTATTCAGGTATTCCACAGATGCAGGGTACATCAAGTTGATTGTGGAGATTTAATCCACTGCTTCTGAGGCTGCTGGGAGAAATTTCCCTTTCTCTTCTTTCTTCGCACAGCTCCTGGGGTTCAGCTTTCCATTTGGACCTGCCTCTTCATGTAGGACACCTGAGGGCGTCTGTTCTTTGCTCAGACAGGACGGGGTTAATGGAGCAGCTGATTTGGGGGCTCTGGTTCACTCAGGCCAGGGGGAGGGAGGGGTACAGATGCGGGGCGAGCCTGTGGCAGCAGAGGCCGGCATGACGTTGCACCAGCCTGAGGCATGCTGTGCGTTCCCCCCGGGGGAGCTGTCCCTGGATCACGGGACCCTGGCAGTGGCGGGCTGCACAGGCTCCCGGGAGGGGATGTGTGGATAGTGACCTGTGCTCGCACACAGGCTTCTTGGTGGCAGCAGCAACAGCCTTAGCGTCTCATGCCCGTCTCTGGGGTCCGCGCTGATAGCCGCAGCTCGCGCCCATCTCTGGAGCTCCTTTAAGCGGTGCTCTTAATCCCCTCTCCTCTCGCACCAGGAAACAAAGAAGCAAGAGAAAGTCTCTTCTCTCTTTGGCAGCTCCATACTTTTTCCCGGACTCCCTCCCGGCTAGCTGTGGTGCACTAGCCCCTTCAGGCTGTGTTCACACAGCCAACCCCAGCCCTCTCCCTGCGATCCGATCCGACCGAAGCCCAAGCCTCAGCTCCCAGCCCCCGCCCGCCCCGGCGGGTGAGCAGACAAGCCTCTCGGGCTGGTGAGTGCTACTCGGCGCCTATCCTCAGTGCGGGAGTCTCTCCGCTTTGCCCTCCACACCCCTGTGGCTGCACTCTCCTCCATGGCTCTGAAGCTCCCCCCCTCCGCCACCCACAGTCTCCGTCCGCGAAGGGGCTTCCTAGTGCGTGGAAACCTTTCCTCCTTCACGGCTCCCTCCCACTGGTGCAGGTCCCGTCCCTCTTCTTTGTCTCTGTTTTTTCTTTTTTCTTTTAACCTACCCAGGTACTTGGGGGAGTTTCTTGCTTTTTGGGAGGTGTGAGGTCTTCTGCCAGCATTCAGTAGGTGTTCTGTAGGAGTTGTTCCACCTGTAGATGTATTTCTGATGTATTTGTGGGCAAGAAGGTGATCTCCACGTTTTACTCTTCCACCATCTTGAAGCTCCTCAAGAAAATTGTCTTTGGTAGGAGAAGATTCAGAGAGAACATGGTAATGGCCTTTAAATGACCAAAGTGCTGTCCTTTGGAAAAGGGGTTATTTATGTTAGTCGGCACTCAAGAAATGTTTTAAAACTCTGTGGTTGGTGAAATATATACACATACATTTTACATATATAAATATATATTTATATTTAATTCAAATATATAAATGTATCTGTATACACACATATATATTTATTTATTTATATGTCATATGTATTTCACCAACTGTAGTATTTGTGATTTGAAATTCAAATTACACTTGAAAATTCAAATTCCATTCAAATACATGTGTGTATATATATATATATATATATATATATATATATATACACATTACACACATGCATACATTTATATAGATTTGAATGAGTGTTCTTTGCCCTCTAAAAGTAATGAAGTGTGTAGTAGACTTTGTCTGATGGATTTTAATGAGTGGAACCAGGACTAATGAGTAGAAGCTACAGAAAATGTGATGTTGACTGCATGAAAAAAAACTTTGCCATTTCTCCATAACTTTTTTCTGCTTGTCTAGAAAGCTCATGGTCATCCTCTTTTCTCAAACTACCCATCTCTCATCAGTTTGTCTGTCAAAGTGCTACTTCCCCTTTAAGAATTAATTTAATGGTCACTTCTTCTGCAAAGCCTTCCCTGACTTTTCGGACAGATGGCCAAGATCCCACTGTACTTTACATGCTTCTTCTGAAATACATCATTTTGTGTCACAACTGTTGGCAAGGTTTCCTCAGACCTAGCCTTGGCAGTCACACATGGCCACATTGATGTGTGGCCTGCATTCTACTGCTCAAAAACTGGTCACAGGGCTAGCTGGATTCTAGGGGAGAGGGTCACATATGGGTGTGACTACTGAGAGGCATAAACCACGGGAAGGTCCTCTGTGGAGAGAAGTTACTACAGTTTCATCATCTGTAATTGAAGGAATTGTATGAGATGGTCTGATATTATTTTTTCTTGCTCTAATAATTGTCTTGTTTAAATCATTTATAGGATTATGAAACCTTTT
Organism: Balaenoptera acutorostrata; assembly: GCF_949987535.1. Classification (NCBI taxonomy): domain Eukaryota; kingdom Metazoa; phylum Chordata; class Mammalia; order Artiodactyla; family Balaenopteridae; genus Balaenoptera; species Balaenoptera acutorostrata. The sequence goes on along the minus strand of NC_080068.1, from coordinate 101,894,849 downwards.
ACTTTTATTCATAGCTTTACTTGATCTTATAAAAATGATCTGCCCTTTCCCCATCTTAGTCAAAGAAAATACCTAGTCCAGAGGTGAGTTAACATATTTTGTAAAGCACCAGATAGACAGTAAATCTATTAGACTTTGTGAGCCATAGGGCCTCTGTTACAACTTCTCAACTCAGCATCTGTAGCACAAAAGTGGCTATAGATAATTTAGAAATGAATGGGCATGGCTGCATTCCAATAATGCTTTATATACAAAACATGTATAGGGCTGGATCTGGCCCTCAGATTGAAATTTTCCAGTTCCTGAAATAGTCTATCATGTAGTAGTTTCCATTCAAATACCAAGAGACATATTTTTCTAATTGTCGCAACAACAATAACAAAATCCTAACAGGAGGAAACAAAAACAACAAACCTTTCCCAATGCCAACTGATGACAATTACCCCTTTAAAATATGACTTTTATATATAAAATCTAGAGAGTTATAAGCTGAGAGTCAAAGGCATTGCTGATAATGGATATTTTGTGCTGAGCAGCACTATAAATAATAGGATAATGATGACATTATTTCATATACACCATCTCTCCAGTATTTCTCTTTCTAAATTATTTTCCATAAGATTTGAAGATAGAGCCAAAGTATTATCTAAAAGTGACATGATTGCAGGAGGGTTGCCAGCTACCATGGAAAGCTGACAATGTCTTCTGAGGAACTTGGAGACCCAAATTTTGAGGGGCTATAAAAAAGTTATTTTTTATAGAATAGGAGCTCTCTATAAATCAATTTTAATAAAGTAGACATTTGTTTCCTTCAGTTTCTAATCTTAAAATAGGTCCAGATTATGGGTCACAAGGAAAATACACTGAATACATCAGCAACATAAGGTCAGTGTGAAATCTTTTCCAGTTGAGTTCCTCATGGAGTTTGATGACCTGAAGGATCATGGTATTTATTCTCCTTTTCACATTACCTAAGCTCTGTAGGCTCAGGTTTGAACAACCTGCAGTGCAGGCTCGTGATTTTCTGAGGAACTTTCCTAGATCATAAGTGGTTTGTGACATATGGTATCTATGGGCACATAAAGAAATTAATATTATTTCCTAAAACGTGGTCCTGTAACCTGCTATACCTAATTCTTAGAATGCTATGTTGAGTGTCCTAAATCTCTACGATACAAAGTTAAAGGAATAGGTTACTGGATCTTGGAAAAGCTGAATTAGCTGTCAATTTATTCATTGTTAAACTCGGTGTCTAATGTTATTTTATATTTACATTTTGCATTTTTCTGTATGACCATGTCTTTGTACTCTACTAGATCTTGTATGTGGGAAGTCTTAGACTTAGATGCCTACAGATACCACACAGGCAAAAACAAAACAAAACAAAATGAAATAATTTTACAAATATAAAAAAAATAATAAAGATAAATAACCCTAGTCTTGACATTCATGGAGAACACAGGCAATTACAGAAATTGTGAATCTGGAGAGTTCATGCCCCATCCTGGGAGGAGAAGAGCAGCCACTACTCAGTTCAGCCATTTGTACCATATGGAAGTGCAGACCCAGTGATTCCGTTTCTTCTGAGTGTGAAAAAGAATCTCTGTCTTCCAAATGTAATGTAAAAGCTTCCAATTTTTAAATCAATATTTAAAAAAGCACATTGTGAGTCAAAAATTACATATTTGTAGGCCACACCTGCACTATGGACCATTGGTTTGGGACCTCTGTTGAAGCTCCATGAGGAAAAGTGTCTCATCTGATGCTTTGTTTGTATAATTTTTACTGCCGCATCACTGCAAGTATCATAGTGAGTAGAACATACAAGATGCTCAATAAATATTTGCTGAATGAATAAACGAACAAGTGAATTGTTATTGTGAAGGGATTCCTGTAAACCTTCATCCTCAGTGGAGTCAGAATGTTGATTTCTGTATCAGTTAGTATTTGTTGTACAACAAAACACTCTAAAACTTGGTGGTGGTTTAAAACAACAGCTAATTATTTGTTCACAATTCTGTGGGATGGCAAATTAGGCATGGCTTAGCTGAGACAGTTTATTTCAGCTCATATGGTTTTTGTTGGGATTATTCATGAATTTGTCATCAGATGTGAGAGTTTGTTTCTCCTGGGTGTCCTGGCTGAGACTATCAGCTGGAGGGTATCTACGTAACCTACCCAACAAAATAAAACTTCTTTACATGGCAACTGCATTCAAAAAGGCAAATCCCAATGTGCAAGCATTCATCAAGCCCCTATTTGTGTCACATCTGTTGTTTTCCACATGGATTAAAGCAAATCATGTGACTAAGCACTGGGTCAATGTGAGAGGGAATTGCGCAAGGTGTGGACACCAGGAAATGTGATAAGTTGGGGATAATTAATATATCATTTCACTAAGGTAAGTAAGATTATTTTTAAAAGTTTTATTATTATGTGTACAATAAATATACATTTTAAGGAATTAGGAGGACAATTTCTCCCTAGGCTAAAAAGAAACAGAACTTCAATGTCAACTTCCTCTCTCCCTGACGTGACCCAACTCTGATGTCCAGAAAACAATGTTTGGTCTACTTGCTTCTCTCCTCCAAATAGATCATTAACACTTCTCTTCCCATTTGGTTTGTCATATGACACCAAACTTTGCTGTGATGCTGGTCAGTGTTGTTTTTCATTTAAGACAGTGTCCTCTATTCATGGAAATAAGACCTCCAACTCATTTTACATAGGTCAGTGAACAGCCATCAGATAGGGTGACTCATTACTGACCTCATCAGGGAGGATTTGAACCAGTGAACTACAGGTGAAGAGTTCTCTATCCTATTAGCCTGGGGGCATTTCATTCCTCTTGGAGACATTTTATTCGTCTTGGAGAACACTTAAGTCTAAAGAGTATTTGTCGACTCACATCAGCCACATTAAATACACATTACTTCTTTTTTTTTATAAAAGCAAAAGGAAGACTATAAGTGCTCCCTTTTCCCAACATATTCAAGAAGCTAACGTTGAACTGAATATGGGGCAAATTAACCCTGAAGCAGGAGGGTGGTCATGAAAGGACACCAATTTCAACATATTCATGTTTGGTCAGTTTTTGAACACACCTTGATTGACTGCATTGGATGCTAATGATACATAAAGGGGAATGAATGGTTCACATCCTTAATTGTATGGACTCTATAGTTATATGAAGAGGCAGTTTGTAGAGAGGAAGGTAACTGTTCTGGGGTTGGGAATAAGGGGAACTGGGTTCTATTTCTGACTTCTTCAGTAAGTCACTGTTTGATCTTGGTTAATTAATTCCACTTTTTGAGAACACTGATTTCTTTACCTGCAAAAGGGAATTTATTGAATGCCTGTAGTATTTTTTATGTGTTCTAAATAAGTTTTCACAGTATTCTTACAAGAATGGCAGTTTTATTTCTGCCTTATAGATAAGTAAACTGAGGCTAAGAAATGCTTAATATTTGATAGGCTAACCCTCAGTTAATAAGTAGGAAAGCTGGTATTTGAAACTAGAGTTGATCTTGCTCTGATGTTTGTCTATTGTTCATTTTACCACCATGACTCTTCCTCATTGGTTGAAGATCTTTCTAAGATCCTACTATGTCTGATTTAGTCTTATCAACATTGGAACTTGTTCCATGGTAAGCACAAATGGCTATGCCTGATCTAACTCTGTCTTGGAATTATTGCTCCTGCTCAAAATGTAATAGGGTGAGAGATTGTCTCATTTCATATTAGTACCTCAGTATTAGCCAGTATAGGCTGCATAACACAACAGTAAAATTTTAATCCTTCCCCCGTAATCTCTGTGCCTTAACACTACAAAAGTTGATCTTTTGCTCATATCACATGATTCATATGGGTTGGTAATGAGTTCTGAGTCAAAGAATCACAAAAGCTTCACTATCTTGTAATTGCCTCATGTAGAATCCATGGCATTCCTCAGTCAGGGAAAGAGACTAGAGAATGATGCATGTGCTTTGCTAGGTCTTTGCTCAGAAGTGACATGTGTCATTTATGATCATATTTTATTGACTAGGACAGTTCGCATGTTCTAACCAGCTACAGAGTGGCTGAGAAGTACCACCTTCTTGTGCTTAGAAGGAAAAACATAAATGCTGGTGAATATTTATCAGTAATGTTTACCCTCCAAAATTTCCAAAACATAACAAACAAAAATAACATTTTATTGCTACTTTCCTATGAAGATAGAAATATGATATTTGGTTAAGGCAGTGTCTCAGTTTTCTCTGGGTAAAGATAATGTTCCTCGATCCTGTTAGAGTTCAAGTCCATTAGTTCCTTAGAGACTAGGGCTTTAATTGGACTGAGTGCTCCAGTTGGGACCATTCTGCTGCCTACTGGCTTCTTTTTTAGTCATGGTTTCTCTCTCTTCTCAGGGTAGGAACCCTGGAAACAGAACCTTGCTCTGTGTACCAATCTAGCTATCTACCTTTCTTACTAATTAGATTTGCTTTTGTTTATCATGCTTATTTTTGAGATTAAATTATTGGAATAATTACGTTATCCCTGACCCTAATACTATTGTCGTTCTGTATTATAATTGAATATCTGAAGAACTGAGGTCTCTTTTGCCTTCAACATTGTGGAAGGACTCAGTTAAGATACTTTTGGTTGACGGTGACAGGTAACAAGGCTGAAATTTTTTAAATGGCATTTATTAGCTTACAAATAGTTGAAGGGAAGATGTGGCCTCAAGTGTGGTTGGATAAAGGGACTTAACTAATATAATTCTGGATGTGTACTTTTTCTCTATTTCTTAGCTTTATTTCTTCTTGAGGTTGCAAGATGGCTGCCAAGAGCACTTAGAGCTATGAGCTTCTAAGTTCAACCCCAGTAGGAAATGGTAAAACTTTTCTCAGGTTGCTTCTGAGAAGAACCTGATACTAATTTTCTTTAGATGAGATGACATACATTGTGTTCTAAGAAAGACACTCTACTCAGCATAAGCCCACCTTCTCATCCTTTAATCTTTGCCTTCCTCTACAGTATAGGCTAGAAAACAAAATTCTTAATTTCCTGCATAGATTGGATGTATAAAACTGGCATCCAGCATCCATTCTCACCTCCTTCTGTTATGTCATTTTTTAATTCTATAAACTGAAAAGTAAAAGCTACCTTTCCAAGATTCCCTCACAGCTAGGATTTTAAATGCAAGTTATAGCCTTACCAATCACATGTACACACCTAACATTTGGAAGGCAAATTAGAGCTTTATTGATCACATGCACACGCCTAACATTTGGAAGGCAGAAGTAAGTTGAAGACTATTTTTGTGCTGCTCTAGGCTTTCTGGAGACATTTCTCCTCCTCCTGAAATATCCATGGTTTCAATATCATGCTTTGGAGTTACCAAGAAAAATTTGCAAGAGGCAGTAGTTAGATTCCACAATCTGATGACCATGACCAGCCTGCTGGGTGTAAAAGGCAATTGTAATGATGGTCATGGTGATGACTGACCCTAGTTTTCTGACCCCTGCTTTGTGACTAGGGTGATCTGTGCTTTAACTTATGGTTCCAGTGAACATATGTAAATTCTACATGGGCCAATATGTTATCTGTATAGACAAAGGTAACAGCAAACAAATAACATTCCCCCCCACCCAAAAAAAAAAAACTGTACAGAGGGATGGCACTGTTTCCTCATATAGCATAGTGATTAAGTACACAGGCTTAGTAACACAGATTCAAGTTCAAATCCCAGGTCTACCATTAAGTTGTATGACGTGGTCAAGTTACTGAAAATTTATCAATTTTTTGTTTCCTTCTCTGAAAAATGAGCATCATACTATAAATGTTGGTAAGTTATAGAAAAAGATTATATAAAACAATGCATGCAATATATCACCCTCTCTAAAAACTGAAAAAAAGAATCTCACTTGTATCCTCTTGCCCACCTGCTTCAGTGCTTCTACCTACTCACCTGTGGCCAGGTAACACCAGATACTTATCTCAACTGCAAGGCAAGGGCTTCGCCTTGTTATTCTGGCTCTCCACCCACTCTGGTTGTTTCCTTTCCTCTTTAGTCCCATCTTGCTTTCTCAAGTCTAGAGTCTCATTTGGACAGCCTTTTTCCTGCAAACACTTCATGAAATCAGACATGCCTTTTTTTTTTTTTTTTAAGTGACATTTTTAGGAATATGATTACCAGGAGGTGTTGAGCCAATACTTTGGACCCTCCTATAATTTGGAACAATTGCCTGCCCTTCAGGGAACGGTGAACTATTTTCGCAGCAGGCCCTTTTCAGAGGGAGAAACCTGCTTATCCTCACAATTTAAGAGCACTCTGGCTTGCTGTTTTTGAGAATAATTCTTTCCTGATCATTTCACCTCCAGCCCTTAGTTTTGGGAGACACAATCACATTCTGTTGTTTTATCCACTTGGAAGTTTCTTGCTTTTTCAATTTACTTGAACCTATTTAAACAACAGTAAAAAGGAAAACTCCTTTGTATAAATTTAATTCCAGTTACCCTGACTTCTTTGCCATCTTCTGGTTATAATTTAAAGATTTTTTTTTTAAGCTGGCATGTTTAAAAGGTGATTATTCACTTGACAGCTGGAGAAACTGGGATCATTAAAGGGAGAAATAATTTAAATTATTTTTAATGCAATCTAGCTATTCTCTGTGTTTTCAGAACACTAGAAGTGTTCTTTGACATTTTGCAGCATCCCTTCCTTACTGCATGACTGAGGATTCAACTTATTTATTCATTTATTCAATAAATGGTTATTGAGCATCTACTATCATCCAAGACCCATGCTAAGTCTTAGGGACAAAAATATGAATAAGACATGGTCTCACCTTTCATCTGTCTTCTTGTAACCAGGTTGGATGCAAGAAAACAGAAAGAAAAGAATGAAAAGGATAAGAAGAGAAGTTATACAATTATAAGGAGAGGAAAAGAAAGGGGATGATGAAAGAATAAGAAAAGAATTAAATGGGTTTGGAGAGGCTGAGCAGAAAAAAGAAAATTGAGAAAAGATAGAGGAGAAAAAATTGAGTAAAGATATAAAAATAAGAAAATGTAGTAGCATTGAAATTTATATACTGCTGTTATCCTATGCATGCTTGTAATTTTCTGTATTTTCTGTAACTCAAGTAACTTGGTAATAAGCCCTCTAGTTCCACTGATGTCAGCAAAAAAAATTAATCTTATTTTAATGTTATCTGTCTCTTCCAGTTTAAATCATAGACTGTTTTCAGTTTCATTCTGTCTATTCAAGAATTTTTCTACTTTTCTCCTCTCCTTTCCCTTCTCCCAGAGTATTATCTGGGCCCAGTAGGAAGTTTACATGGCAAAACGGATGCAGGTCTCTAAGCCGAATCTTTGTTTCCGGCACCTGCTCGTTTTGCTGATGATATAAGTGGTCTCCCGTGTCCTAGTAACTGCCTCCAGCCTGAAGTTCTCTGTGGTAGAGAGAACAATGACCCCTCAAAGATGTCTACCTCCTAATCCTTAGGACCTGTGACTATGTTACCTTACATGGCAAAAGGATTTAAGGTTGCAGATGGAATTTAGGCTGTTAATTATCTGACCTTGAGATGTGGAGATTATCTTGAATTATTTGGGTGGGTCTAATATGATCACGACGTAAGAAGTGTGCAGAAGAGGAGAATCTGGGGGAGATATGATTATGGAAGAATGGTAAAAGTGATGCCATGGTGCTGGCTTTTAAGATGGAAGAAGGGGCCACTAAGCAAAGAAAGTGGGAGGCTTCTAGAAGCTGAAAAGAGCAAGAAGTGTGGTCCTGTTGACATCTTAATTTTAGCCCAGTGAGACCACTGTCATCTCCATATCTACTCATTGGTACAAGCAGGAAATCTTGGACATTTGAGTACATATTACACAAGCCATGGGAAACCAGAAGAGGATTCTCAGCCCTCTTTTTGTCTAAACAAGCCATTGTACCATTTCAACTTTCCTAAGTATAGGACATCCTGCAAAGTGTCCTCCTGAGCATCTCTGAAGGGGAGAAGGCAGAATTACCCTCTCCTTTCAGGCTCTTTCTCAAAGTAAGTTTTCCTGACACCTCGGACAAGGCTCAAAATTTAGCAGTAGAGTCAGGCAACATCTCATGGAGTCAGGCATCATTTTCCCTCTGGCTGTGTGCCCTCTGACATGCTCCAAACATGCCCACCAAGTCCAGAAGTGGTGTTACTCTTCTGTGTAAAGGGAATTGCCTTAGGTTATATCTTCCATCTTTCCTATTTTATGGTTAATAGTAAGACTCTGTGATCTTAACTAACCAGCCCAAGATTCTTGAAATTTAAAAGAAAGCTTTTGAATTTTAGTCAACTGCTATCTCTCAGAAGAGTCTGACTCTTCCAAGCAAAAGCCTTTGCTTCTACAATGTTGGTTCTTGAATGAGTTTCAAGAGCCTATTTCTAAAAACAAAACATAAAATAACATTCCCTCTTTCTCATCTTGGTTTTCTACTTCTCTGAAATAGTAACCACTCCGTTTCAGTGGATGAGGAAGAGTGAGACTCACTAAGTCTAAAAATCACACTTGATCATATTTTAAAATATTTCTATGCTATTGAAGGATAGGAGAAGAAAGAAGGAGAACAAAGAGGAGAAGCAAAAATAAGCACACAAGTAAAGGACTTGAAGGATAAAAGGGAAGGAAAGCGGAGATGAGGAAATCACATTTAGGCTCACTTGGAAAAAATGAACAAACAAAACGCTTTTTCTAAAGTTTCTTTGCAGAACAGCTCAACTGTACTCTGAAAGTGATAGGACCCTCACCCACACCTAAAACATCACAATTTCCCTGAAATAGGCTCTCCTGCACCTTTAAGATTTTCTACCCCCTCATCCTCCTTGCTTTTGCATGGAGCTACTTGTCCCTTCAGTCCTCTCTTCCTGTTGCCAGGGTTGACATTTCCATCTCTCTCCATCAGGAGAGCTGAGCCAGGCAGCCCACCTGTGGGTCTCACAAGGGCAGCACTTATTGTGTGGTTCTATAATATTCTGCTAGCAGCTAATTTACTTGCCTTCCTTGTAACTCAGGCTTTCCATACACAAAATGGGATTCTGTTCAAGGTAAAATTCTATGTTTATAGGCAGCCCTGCAGTAATTGATGCAATTACATTTATGTTCACTACTCACGTTGGAACTGAACGTGGATAAGCATTCCATATATAATAGCAAGTTTCACATGGCCTTTCCTCCTGGCCAGAAAACTTGAGCTCCACGCTCTCAACTATACCCCTGTTCTCTCATTACCATCACTCTGAGAAAAAAATGAAGACCAAAAAGCAGTCACCAAGATGTCCCTGGTTAATAGGATGAAATGATTAACTGAGCCCTCCAGTTTCTTCTGACAGAGAGAATTGCACAAATTCATTCTTCTTCCTTTTTCTCCTTCTGCAGTTCAGCTGAAGTAATTTCATCCAACTTTTCACCAAGCATGCACACACAAACACATGCATGACACACATGCATTTGTTCTTTCTCTCCCTCCCCTTATCTCTCTGTCTCTGTCTCTGTGTTTCTCTCTCTGCACTGCTCATTCCTGCTTCTGTATGAACACACTCTCACATATTCTCACACATGTGAACCAGCTCTCAAGCACTCTGTTACCTGCCACCCTTTTTCTTTCTTTGTCTTGGTGAAATACTGAAGGAAATGTGCACATTTCTCTTCTTGCCGCTCTTCTAAAAGCTTGTCCCTTCTTTTCCTTTTCCTTTTTTTGTGTTTCCTTCTCCCCCAACCCTGCTTCATGATAGACTTGCTGTGAATGTGCCTCACACGTGGTCATGGTGTGTTGTACCTGTAAGTGATGGAAGGCAGACATTTCCAGGAGGAGATCGATCAGATTTGAACTGTGTGAGATCATTTTGTCAGCTGGCAGGGTCATGAGCTGCAGTGGGGATGGTATGGGAGTCAGGGGAATAATGAGGACCTATCTCAAGTATGGACAGAGGCTGTGGAGAGGTGAGGTTTGTTTGGGGACTGAGGTACGGCATAGAGTAGAGCAAGCATCTCTGCTCCACCATGGCGACAAAGTCAGACAAAACAGGTGTGTGAGCACAGACAGTATATAATTATAAGTATGAGAAACTCTCTGTGAGTGTTAGGTGTTCCTGGGACTTGAGTAGGTTCTTCCTAAGGTAATGGCCTGAAAGGCTGAAAATTAGGTGCATATATTCAATAAACCTGTAAATGGAAAAGAAGAATGATGGATTGTTAACTCAGATTTTCAACCTGGTTGTAAAGAGTATCATTTTTTTCTTACATTTGACTAAAACTATTTATTATTCTGAAGATGAAATGCATCCCATTAGTGTGTTGAGGAGAATTTTCTCTTTGAGAATTCCAGATTATCCTTAGATGAATATTCTCAAGATCAACTACATATGCACAATAACCTCATGAGGCAGAAGAGCTTGGATACAGGAAAAGTGAAGGTCATGTTATTTAAGGATCATAGAGACAATTGTTGGCATGAAAATACTTGTCAAGCTAACAGGTGACCTCACCTTTTAACTTCAGATGCTGGGCCAAGGAGGTGTTTTAGTAAGAAGACAGAAAACAGATATTTTACCTCCTGAATAAAAAGGTAGAAACTGCCCAGCAGCCTTCTCCCTGAATATAACTTCAGTCTGCATATAACAAAAAAGGAGTTTAATGTCACACTAATCATCCAGGTTAGGAAACACGGGGAGGAGATTTAGATTAGGAGATTACCTAATTACCTACCCATCTAATTACCTACCTCCTAAACCTCCCTATTTTGCACAGGTTTCTGTGGCAACCGTGAGGGATACAAATAAAACAACAGATGCTTATATTTGTGCAATAAAGTTAATAAGGCTCTGTACTTCAAAGAGAGACATCTGTGAAGTGCTACACAGGGACACCAAGAACTCTGATTTATAGCATGACTTAGAACCTGTCTGAGGAAAGGAGAGAAGGTCTCAGACAAGACTCCCTGAGACTCCTGGTTGATGTCCCCAATGCCTGGGTGAGGAGGAGTTAGAAGTTAAGCACAACTGCCCGACTGTAGTCACACACGTGCAGTATTAACATATTAATCTGACATGTGAACTTAAGGGAACTGTGATTTTCATACTTACACATCATTAACATTGTTTTAAATATACTTGGGTTTAAATGGAATGTCAGAACTTGCATGTTAAAAGTACTGGGCTGTAGCCTGCCTTCTCTGGCAAGAGCCCGTTGTGTACTTTTCTTCCCAATTCCATGCTAGGTGAAGTTAAGTTGGTAGCTTGAAGTTGGCCATAGTGGAAGGATTTCACCATTAAAATATGAGAATTCTACAAACCAGGGCTTTTTTTTTTTTTTTTTTTTTTGAAGGGCAGTTGTTACACATCTACCAGCACAACACTGTATACCAATGGTTTTCAGCATAACAATCTCTCTAAACCCCTTTCACCTAGAAAAAAAAATACCTGGTCTAATGCATGACTATTGAATAAATGGTCAGAGAGAAGGAGGAGAAGAGATTTAGAAGAACAAAGAGAAACTGAAGACACTGTTTTCTGGAGAGAGAACCGAGTTTTGAGGAATGCATAGGAGAAGGTATAGCTGAGAATGGAAGGTAAGAAAGGAGAAAAAAGGCTTGGCTCAGACAAGTGAAGAACAATGAAGAACATAAGCAATTATAAGAATTATGAAAGAATTGAAAATGACTTGAAAGCAGAATGCACATGGACAACGTTAGCAGATGAAGACCAAGGGTTTGGCAACAGATCTGAAAGAGCTATCCCCAACTCTAGTCAGTATCTTAGACCAGCAAAGATGAACAGACAAGAGATGAAGTAAGAAGTGTCTGCTTCATAATGATGCTCTCAGATGTGAGCCTGTTTCTGGGCAATGACTCCTTATGTTAACCTTTTTTAGTTGCACACATTTGTGTATACATCTTGGTGAATTTGGACATATTCATACACCCATGAAACCATCACCATATCAAGTTTCTAAAAGTATCTATCACTTCCAAAATTTTCCTCGTGTTCTTTTGTGTCGTGTGTGTGTGTGTGTGTGTGTGTGTGTCTGTATGTGTTGTGTTGAAAATACTTAAAATGGTATCTATTCTCTTGACATATATATATATATTTTTGGCGTCACTGTACAACATGTGGGATCTTAGTTCCCCAACCAGGGATCAAACCTGCACCCCCTGCAGTGGAAGCACTGAGTCTTTACCACTGGACTGCCAACGAAGTCTCTTAACATATTTTAAAATGCACAATACTGTGTTAACTATAAGTACTACATTGCACAGCACATCTTTAGAACTTATTCACCTTGTATATATGAAACGTTATACTCATAAAGTAACAATTCCCCATTTCTCCCTCTCTCCACTCCCTGGCAACTGCCATTCTATTCTCTGTTTCCCTGTGTTTGACTCTTTTAGGTACCTCATAAGTGGAATCATGCAGTATTTGTTCTTCTGTGACTATCTTATTTCACTTAACATGATGTCCTCTAGGTTCATGCATGTTGCCACAGATGACAAGATTTTCTTCTCTTTTAAGGCTGAAAAATATTCTGTTGTGTACAAATACTACATTTTCTTTATCTATTCATCCATCAATGGACATTGTTTCCATGTTTTAGCTATGATAAATAACGCTGCAGTGAACATGAGGCACAGATATTGCTAGTAGATCTTGATTTAATTATTTTGAAGAATTTAATTCTTTTGCATAAACATTACTTTTGAGAAAAGAAACATAAAGACAAAGTTTGGAAATATACTCTTTCAGATTTAGTAGTAACAAAGTAATTTGATGCTGCTCAGAACCTGGTGAGCTATGAAGACCTGGTGAAAATTTTTCATTATTTTCTAAGTTATCAGATGAGCTACTCTGATGACCATGCCCAGAGACTAACAACTGATTTGCAGTCATTCACAGACACATGACTAGATGGAAGCACATCCTTACTCTTCTGGTGTTTCAGTGAGGAAGGTCTAGGGATGTCATAATGACTTCTGCTACACTATTAAAGAAAATGTTTTGCAAAGTGCATTTCCCCAAAGTGTTGTGGATGATGGGACCTCCATGGGTGAGGAGGAAAAGAGGAGAAATTTCAGTCCAACACAGCACTGGAACACTTGAGATCTCATTCAACCCCCTTTTTACACAATGGAGGAAAATGGAGATCAAAAAGGTAATTTCACTTGGAGATATTTCCTAAGTCAAGGTCTCCGGAACTCCTCTCCCAATTGTGATGCTGTTCTTTACACCTGAAACAGGGTGCAGGGAAATCATTTGGACAGTAGTTAATGATGGCCTTTGGAGTCTTTACCTGAGTCTGAGCACCAACTCCATGTCCTAGTTGGGGGATACTGCAGATATTTTATGACCTTGCTGAACCTTAGTCTTCTCACTTATAAAAGAAAATGGAGAATAACAGGATCTACTTAACAGTGGTGTTGTGAGGATTAAAAGACATCAATAGGCAAAATGTTTAGTGTAGTCTAGGGCATATGATGAAATCTCAGTGTGTGCTAATTATTATTTTTGTTGTTGTGCTATAATGATGGTGATGATGATGATGATGATGATGATGTTGATGATGATGATGGCGATAATGATGGTAATAACGATGATGTTATTTTAACTTAATCTTTGGATAATGATGTTTTAGCAGTTAACATATTTCATATTTTGCCAATTGGCAAGGATTTTTTAAAAAACATATTTTCAATAAATAAAATCTATAATATCACAGGAGATAATGTGCTTTCAATTTACTTCAACTGATGTTTGATATTCTTGACACTAAGCCATTAGCTTCTCCCCAAAGAAGTACTACAATTGATGAATAGCTTATGATTTGTAACCAGGTCTTCTCTGTCATTAGACCCAGGTGAAGTTTTATGGGAGGGGCTGGCTCAGAGGGTTGCAATAAAATCTAACAAGTGTCACCTGATAATTAAACAGATTAATTACTTTGACCACCAAAGCAGTTGACCACCGTGACCACAGAACATTGACTTAGTAATTTATGATGAAAAGTCAGGAGGGTCATAAAAATTGGTGTCTGTGAATGTCTCAAAGAAGACTCACTTAGCTCTGAATATGGACTGCCACCACGGTTCTGGAATACAGTTGGCCATCACCTGCTCCTCACGCACTGCAGGAAGCAGCCACCAGAAAGGAGATGCAAATCTCCAGTGGCTCCAAAGAAACCATCTGAATGACAAATTGTGTAGTCAACCTCCAGCTCTAGGGTCTGCTATTTACTACCCACTAACTGGGCTCCTTGTTCCCACTTTTGGCCACTTCAAACCACTCTCCACATAGGAGCCAGAGGGGTCTTTTAAAAATCTGACTAGGTTTTGTTATTCATTTGCTTGAAGCCATATGATGAACTTCCATTGTGCTTTAATCCTTTAAGCTGGCTTTCAAGATCCGTCTCTGTTCCTCTCTCCAGCCTCATCTCAGACCTCCCCACACTTATCTCTACACTCCAGACATGGATCATTCTTTCAGAGCTTCAGACACAACTCTCTTTCTACCTTCAAAACTCACAGCCTTTGTTTTCACTGCTCCCTAGTCCTAGAATGCTCTGCTCTGTCTCTCTGTGTGACTGTCTCCTGCTCATCCTTCAGATCTCAGCTTAAAAGTCATCCCCTCAGTGAGCTTTAGTTGACTGTCCTCTTGGGTATTCTTCATCCCTGCTTCATTGCCTCACACACCGCACTTGCATTGTAAAAAGACTTTTAAATTATCTGTTTGTTTAGCACCAACTTATGACATCACTATGAAGAAGGGACTTGGTCTGCTTTGCTTGTCATCCTACACCCAAAATATTTTAATGCCTGGTACTTCTTAGGTAATCCACAAAGTAACAAGTATTAGCCCTAATACTACGTTATTATGCTTTGAACATTTACAATGGTCCAGGTTCTGAGCTAAGCACTGTGTATGCATGTTCTCATTTATTCCTCACACCAAGCCTATGATGACTGCTAATATTACACTTATTATTATTATTATTTTTTATTTTTATGAGGAAACAGAGGCAAAGAGTATTTATCTGGTTAATCTGAGACCACAGAGCTAGTTCTAGAACAGTAGGATTCAAACTCAGGTAGAGTTGAGGATCTTAAGCTTTACCTTGGCATTGAACCAGTAAATGCAAGATTCTTGGACAGATTGTTTACTCTCTCTGGGTTTTTGAGACTTTGCTCAAGCATCAATCACTCAGTGAGACCTATATATTCAGTCTGAAATGATGTCTCTGCTGGGATCGTTGTCACCCTGACTTCATTGCAAATAGCATTAGTCACACTATTTTGATATTGCGTATGTCTCCCCACAATATCTTGGTGAAGACCATGTATCTTTTATTATCTTTTCCCTCTATTCATCCTCAAATACAATAAATAATTATCGATCATGTCCTCTATCTCAATTTTATTTTAGAAACTGGGAATAGGATAATGAACAAGACAGATAAATTCCCTGCCTTATGGAGCTTATAATTTGTGGGAGATGCTAGTCATGTAAATCATTTAACAAATAAAATAATTTTAGGTAGTAATAAGTTTTATGAAAATGAAAAATACAGGGAAAAAGGATAAAGAGAGGCTAGGGGAGTGGGTACTACTATAGGCAGGGTGGTGAGGGAGGGTTTCTCTGAGGATATGACATTTGAGCCAAGACCCAAGGATGAGAAAAGCTGGGGGAAAAGTTTTCTCACAAGAGGACAGAACTAGTGTCTCATGTGTAGGGCACAGTATAGAAATCCTCATCTGAGAATGAGCTAGGCCTTTGCCAAGAGCAGAAAGCCAGTGTACTGGACCCAGGTTATGAGATACCCCAGATCTGTTGAGCTTCATTTGTCCCCAGTTGTGATGGTTAATTGTGTACATCAACTTCCCTGTGCCACAGTATGCTCAGATATTTGATTAAACATTATGTCCAGGTGTGTTTGTGAGGAAGTTTCCAGAAGAGGTTAGCATTTAAATAGGTGGACTGAGTAAAGCAGATGACCTTCCGCAATGTGGATGGGCACCACCCAATCCATCATGGGTCTGAAAAGAATGAAAAGGTGAGGAAAGTTGAATTTGCTCTCTGCCCAAATGCTTCAGCTGGGATCTCAATCTTCTCCTGCCTTTGACACTCCTGGTTCCCAGGACTGTAGGTCCAGACTGAGATCTCCACCATCATCTCTCTGGCTCTCAGGCATTTGAACTGTACCACCAGCTTCTGGGTCTCCAGATTCAGATGGCAGATTGTGGAACTTCTCAGCCTTCATAATAGTGTGAGCTTACACCACTTATATTAAATTTCCTCCTATTGCTTCCGTTTCTCTATAGAACTCCAATTCATACCAGCTGCCGGCTTGCTTCTCAGCCCCGTTAACAGCTCCTGTGGTCTTCAAAGTCACGAAGCCCTATGATTTTAAAGCACTGCTGGCACAACTACTTTCTTTACACCACAAGTTGTTGTGCCTCCCAGGGTGAGTCTCCTCTGAGCCAGCAGAGACAGAACTGTAGCAGCTCCAGCACACAGGTCTGCAACCAGATGGGCCCACAGAGGCTCAGGTTTTTCTGTTAGCTGTCCAGGGCATCTGGTTTCAATAGTGCAAAAGTTAACAGAAGTCAATACTCTTCAGGGAAGACTTTGGCCAATTAGAGACAGAGGACAGGAGGGAAGCAGCTGATAAATCCTTTATCCTTCCTTCCCCAACAAACTCTAAAATAGTTTGTGTTTTGCCTATGGTCTCTATAAGTTGTCCAGGAGCCTGAGCGAGAAGAACCCTTTCTTGTGGCTCCATCGCCAGCTTGGTCATGTACCACCTTGAATTGGTCTCCCTCTTTCCCTACTTCATGTCCCATGTTTTTCTCACTCTTGCTTCCCTGGGATGGCACAGTCAAATAAAATATTTTTGCATAAGATTTGGCCTGACTGTTTTCTAAGGACTGGAACTAAGAAAAAATCAGCCTGGCAGGAGCATAGTGAAAGAGAGAACAAGTGGCAGGAGATGAAGCTGAAAAGATGGATAGGTTGGCTCCTATAGGGTCTTGTAGGCCAGGGCAAGGGATTTAGACTTTATTCAATTGCAACCCATGGAAAGGAATAGCATAATCCCATTTAAATATATTTTTTTTAAAGATTGTTTTCGCTACTCTACGGGTAATAGTCTCTAATGAACAACGTTTCTGCTGTGCATTAGGCCCTCAGTGCATGTTTGATGATTGATGCATGAATGTATGTCTTCTGTAATGGGTTTTATTCTCCTACCTAGTCTGGGTTAAATCATTTATCTTATGCATGGGCCCACCTATTAATAAATGTTTGTGGTATTCATACAGCATATATACATTTTTATTTCTCCTAGGAGTTTTTCCTTTCATTCCATAAACTTGCTTCTCTCTTACACCACTGCCCTCATTTCTTTCCCTTGGGCACCATTTTTTATGGAGTTTGGGTTAAGAGCCTGTATAGTTAACTTAAATTTAAATTAAGAGATGATTTAGTAAGACTTTGCATTTCTGAAATTATTCTGTAGCTGAATTGAAAACAGGAATGTTCTTTTTGTCAAGTTATTAAACTTTGAATATTTTGTGGGGTAGTCTTGTATTACCTCTGCTCACATGCATTGCGAAGTAGAATTGTGGCCACTTATAATGGGAGAGTTAAGAATTTAAGTCTTTCTACATAAGCCTTCAAGCCTTATTTTTTTTTTTTCCATTGAAGATAATTATGCATGCTGGAAATCATTGGTGGGGGCTGGTGAAGGGTGGCCAGCAAGTAGAAGGCAGGACATCAGTTGTCCCTTCCTTACAAAGGATGTTGCATCCTCCAAAGAAAAATGAATGAACAATTTCTGAAATCTTGTACTGCTATGTTCCTTAGCCAATTATTCATAAAGTCCTGCATAATTTTGAAATATTCCACTCTATTTTTCCACCTGTCTAAACCCCCTTTCTACTTCTCCCTCAATATTGAAAGAGGAGGCAAGCCAGACAGAAATGGGCTCACCATTAGAAATTACAGTGCCTGCTGGCATGGCCTTTAAACCAAAGACAATCCAAGCCAGTTCTGAGTGGGAGCCAAGTCAGTAGCTGAAGAGACCAGAGCAAATCCCAAGACCAAAGGCTTAAAAAGAGATATGTAAATACAAGAAAGATTTGAAACAGAAGCTGGGGATGAAATGAACCCAAATAAGTGCATACAGAGACTACAAGGAGTGAGTTAGCATGATTACATCAAACATCTTTGAGGCACCCAGGTATTGCCTGTATCAGTCACTGGGCTCATAATGTGTGCATTTGTTGGGCTCAATTGAGTTGAAGGTTCAGGCTGGGGAATGGACTCCTCCAATCACTCTCGCAGCCTATAATCCATCTGATACCTCTAAATGCTCTCATGGGAACACTGCTTCTGGCTCTCTGTTTTCCCTCCTGAAAACTCTCCTCAAAGCATAAGAAGCATTCTTCCTCTCAATCTAGTCCTAGTATATTACCATCAATATGGATTTCCCAATAAATCTGTGTTAATTCAAAAAACTAAAAATAAAACTACCATATGACCCAGCAATCTCACTCCTGGGCATATATCTGGAGAAAATCATAATTCAAAAATATACATGCACTCCAAGGTTCATTGCAGCACTATTTACAAATAGCCAGGACATGGAAGCAACTTAAATGTCTATCGACAGAGGAATGGATAAAGAAGATGTGGTACATATATGCAATGGAATATTACTCAGCCATAAAAAAGAATGAAATAGTGCCATTTGCAGCAACATAGATGGACCTAGAGACTGTCATACAGAGTGAAGTAACTCAGAAAGAGAAAAACATATATCATATAATATCGTTTATAATTGGAATCTAGAAAAATGGTACAGATGAACTTATTTGCAAAGAAGAAATAGAGACACAGATGTAGAGAACAAACTTCTGGATACCAAGGGGGGAAGAGGGGGCAGGATGAATTGGGAGATTGGGATTGACATATATACACTACTATGTATAAAATAGATAACTAATGAGAACCTACTGTATAGCACAGGGAACTCTACTCAATGCTCTGTAGTGACCTAAATGGGAAGGAAATCTGAAAAAGAGGGGATATATGTATATGTATAACTGATTCACTTTTCTGTACAGCAGAAGCTAACACAATATCGTAAAGCAACTACACTCCAATAAAAATAAAAAAATAAACATAAATAGTATAAAATGACATGGAATTGAATATAGTTTTATATATTGGGTTGGCTAAAAGTTCCAACCCAAAAGAACTTTTTGGCCAACCCAGTATGTACATATGTGTGTGTTTACATCCTATTCCTGTACCACGAACAATTTAAGTTGGTTAAATTAAATACATTTCTTTCCCCCAAATCTTCATCTCTATACTCCACTCTACTTTCTGACCTCACTTGGGATGAGGTTACCCCATTGCTATCTAACTAAAATACATATAACCCAACCTGAAAGAGGACTACTATTTTGAAGGTTTGTCAAATTATATATAAAATACATGAGTTCACAATTTTCTGCAATTAGATGGTTATATAGTTAGTAGAACTAAAGAAAATATACTTCAGTAAAATAGATTAACATTTGCATGAACAGGTCTACAATTAAATTCAATATGTAAATGTAAATCTGTAGAGCTAACCCCATTTCTGGGTGTGAAACTTTCTGTTGGCCTCTTTCTTCAAACACTCATTCATCTTGAAAATCAATGTGGAAGCATGGAATTGTACAAGACTTCAGTTGAAGTCTTAGCTAGATCACTCACTAACTGTGGAGCATTTCTTCTTTCCTATATTGATTTTTTTTTAATATTTTATTTATTTTTTTATTTTTTATATTTATTTTTGGCTGTGTTGAGTCCTCGTTTCTGTGTGAGGGCTTTCTCTAGTTGCGGCAAGCAGGGGCCACTCTTCCATCGCGGCGCGCAGGCCTCTTCACTATCGCGGCCTCTCTTGTTGCGCAGCACAGGCTCCAGACGCGCAGGCTCAGTAGCTGTGGCCCACGGTCCCAGCCGCTCCGCAGCATGTGGGATCCTCCCAGACCAGGGCTCGAACCCGTGTCCCCTGCATTAGCAGGCAGACTCTCAACCACTGCGCCACCAGGGAAGCCCTCCTATATTGATTTTTTAAATAACTAA
The DNA here is from genome assembly GCF_949987535.1 of Balaenoptera acutorostrata. Taxonomy (NCBI): domain Eukaryota; kingdom Metazoa; phylum Chordata; class Mammalia; order Artiodactyla; family Balaenopteridae; genus Balaenoptera; species Balaenoptera acutorostrata. The sequence goes on along the minus strand of NC_080068.1, from coordinate 101,874,696 downwards.
TTGAGCATCGTTTTGTGTCCAAGTTCTCAGGGACCTTGCATTGAATGATTGTATGAGTCAGGCTTTGGCTAGGAAAATGGAAATGACTGTAGGTATTCCAAGCAAGAGGAATTTAATACCAAGAGTTAGATAACAATATTGTTGGAAAGTCTGAAAGATTAAAAAAAGGGAGGTGTGGTATTCTTGCCCAAAACTCTAGAACTGCAGTAAGCTGCTATCACTGCCCAGGGTGCTGCCCCTAATTTGCTTCTGCTGTTGCAAGAGGCCACAGAGTTGCATACCTGCTGCAGATGCTGGCGATTTTCTGGTGCTACCCCCACACAACCACTACTGTTGCTACAGAAACTGGCATGCACAAGTCTGCAGTCACTGTTCTTCCCTAAACAGAACACCCTGTGCCTCCCTTCTATCTTCTAATAATATGTCCTTGCCTTACCCCTCGCAGTAGCAAAAGAGAACCGTGATGACAAGAGAGCCCGGGAAGAGTGGCTTCCAGTCTTCTAGCCCTGATGGTACAAGAGAGAGTGTAGAAATGGCCACAAGTGGTTCAGAGTTGTTAGTAAAAAATATGGCACCACAATAGAGACAAAGTCATAGATTTCATAGAGAACACCTTAGAACCTGATGGACTTTGCAGGTAATTAAACAGATCATGAAATGTAGAGCCATCCCTAACTAAATTCTCATACTCTCACTATCCAAATATTTGCCATGACAACTTGAAGACATTTTATGTGAATTTTACCATTTGATATAAAACAACAAGCAAAACCTGTATGTTTTTGCTAGTGAAAACATTTAAGTTATATGGAAATCCTGGCAATAGAATGTGGATCACACTGCAGTTATACCTCAAGTGTTCTCTTATAAGGATATAATTCAGTGCTCATGTATTATTGTTACAATCTTCCCAATATTATTAAGTGAAAGTATTTTCTAAGGAGCTAGAAGAGGAAAAAGCACAATGAAATAATGCCAAAGTTTTAAAAGAAATTATGGATCATTCAGACAAAATGATTGTCGTAAATAAGTATCACTGTGACATAGGCAGAGGTACCATATTAAAAATGCAATTATAAGTTCAATATCTTGTTATTGTTAGCTGTACAACTGTAAGCAAAGAAAAATATAGAAGATTATATTTAGTTTTCCTTATCATTCTCATTGCTTGGTCTATGACTTTGGACGTTGATCTATAGGCATCTATTTCTTGAATCACAAACTCTAAGAAAAAAAACTTTGTCAGCTCCTCAAATTTGGATATGAGCAAATCTGATTCACTTACTATTTTACTCATTCTTTCACCAGCTTCCTCCCCTCGTTTTTACCATCATCTAGCAGCCACAGTGACTACTGCCTCCATCTACCATTTCTCATTACCAAACTTCACTCAGACAGCTCTTCAATGGATAGGTAACAATTTTTTAATTGTGTTTTTTATTGCTCTTACTTTTCTAAGCTCCACTTTCATTCATGATACATTTTAACCTAGTTTATGGTTTGTTTTCATTATAGTATGCATTGGTTGTGATAAAGGAGGAAAATGTAGTTTGTATCTGATTCATATAGTATTAATCTTTACTACACCTGTGATAAGTGATGGTCTAGATGCCAACAGCATCTGCCATGAGCTGGGAAGACACGAGTCTTCTCTTAATTTAAAGAAGATAAAATGTGGGCTCAGGTTGTCCCAAAATATATCATCCAAAACAATTTCAGGAACAAATTAAATTTGGGTAATTAGGGATAATTTTAATAACAAAAGTGCTATTGACTATTAAGATGGGGAAACACAAAGTTCTGAAGAGGGGACCAAACTATTTGAACTAAGACTTTAAGGATAATTGGAGTTAGATACACAAAAGAGGGAGGGGAGGTTGGCATTGGGGACAGTCAAGGAGAAGACAGATTCTTCCAGGTAGAAGAAAGAGCAGGTGCAAAGACCATAAGCAAGAGGGAGTGTTTTCTGTCCCACGTTCTGAAAAGAGGGTAAGTATAACCAAGACTTAGAATAGGAGTTGAAGAGTAGAAAGAGGAAAGCTTACAGAGCTAGGCAGACTGAGGATATCTTATTAGTCATGTCAGAGAATTTGGACTTCATCATAAGGCAAGGGAATTCTCTGAAGGATTTAAGTCGGAGAGTAAGTTGATCAATTTGAATTCTAGGAAGACTATTTTATGTGCTCTGTGGAACATGGATTGGAGGGTATAATACTGAACATGGGGAAAACTGTAAGGAAGCTATTGCAGTAGCTTCCCCAAACCTTAATTTTCCCTTTAGTGATAGTTATACTACTTCCCTAAGTATCATTTGTAGTGAACATCTTTCTATCTTTGGGCTTTGCTAAGTTCAATATTTTTTATTTTCATCTGTGTTTGATTAATAAACTAAATCATTGATGTTGCATCCTTACAAATATTTACTTTTGCATAAATATAAATGTGTGGTTTCCTGGAGTTCTCAGTTTACCTAGTCTAAAATTGTGCATGTTAATAATAGCTAATGTACACTGAGTACTTGTGCTAAGTGCTTCGGATGTGGTTTCTCATTTAATGCTCATAAAACCATTTGAATTATTATTATATCCTTCTTATGGGTGTTGGGGCTGAGGCTTAGAGAGGTAACATTTGCTCAAGGTCATGAGATTAGTGTCTCATGGAGCAACCCAACCCCGGTCTGCTAGACACTAGAGCCAAAGCTTTCATTCACCAATTGACGTGTGGTTGACAGCTGTTCTTTTCCTGTAAGTTACACAACATGGAGACATCAGATGGAGAACATAGCTCTTAGGAAATGTACAGACTGGGGAAAAAATTAAAGAGACTATAAGGATATATTCCAGTTCTTCAAGCAATAATCAAGTAGCTGGCAACATTCTATTCAGAGCAGATCTTCATTTTTCTCTCTAACTCACCATCTACAGATGAAGAAACTAAGATCTAGAGAACTGATTAGATTTGCTCAAGCTCATTCAGCTAGCCTGTCGTAGAAGTGACATTCAAGTTCTCAAGTATTCGACTCTAAAGCCAGTACTGCTTTCACTTTGTTCATTTGTAGATAGAAATGTTCAAGTGTTTTAGAGCCTTAGTAATTTTTTAAAATCACTTGGGCTGGTTCCACAGTACAAAGATGCGTTAAGGCAAGGTCTCCGACTTGATGACCTCTCAGACCTGCCGTGTTCTAACACACTTTCCTGCCTACTCTTCTCCTGTTTGTTCATTTCTCTGTTCTCTTTGTTTTCTACAGCAGTCATTACTCTTAGCGGTGTAGGTTGTGAGGCTTTCAGGACTTTGATGAAGCTCAAAACCTCTGAAAATTATGCATGTTATTCTGCTGGGAGCTGAGTCATCCCTTATGGGTGTATATTGAAAATGGATGGAGAGTATATTATTTTAACCAACCAACTAAATAAATTCAAGCAAACAGAATTGTTGATGACTCCTAGAGAATACAAGACTAAACAAGAATTTCCTGTACACAGTAGCCCAAGATTAGAAGATAATCCTCTAAGTGCCCTAGGGATCCTTTGGGAAAGATAAGGGCTTGTAAAGAACTCAACGGGCTTTTGCGCAGATTGCCATGTCTTCCCCTCATGAATTTGTCTCCCTTTTATAGCAGGAGAAATTAAGATCCTAAATCACAAGCAAAAAAGGGGGCTATATCCAATACTCTCTAATTCTGCATTTTAAAAAAATCTTCTAACCTGTGGCTCTAGCTCTCAGCCACTAATCTATACATCATAAGATGGAGGTACAGGTGTAAACACCCATTCCTATAACCCTAAGTGAAATTGATGTGACTTCTAAATGGCCTCTGGTCCAGATGGCGTGCTTATTTTACCGGGTATTTCAAGGTGATAACTGATTTAAAACAACTTGGACTCTTCCTAGAGTTATTAATTATGTTTTATATTCATGTATTTAGAAAAAATTAATACTAAATTAAATAGAATGAAAGGGTAATTATCAATCATCCAAGCTAATATTTTCTTTTTTGAGTGTGTAGTGTATAAAAGATGTTGGCACTCATGTCTTTATTAGTTATAATGCCAAGTATAGACTTCTGGATCTATCTGTGGAAAATAGTAAAAAAAGAAAGGAATATTTACAACTTCTTAATGCTTTTAACAGAGACGATAGAGTGATAAATTTTACTCTTATACTACAAAGCCATGTCAAGTGAGTTAATCTATTGGTTAGTGAGCAAGCTTGTCAAAATAAAGTTAAGAAAGTTAGCTTATTGGACACAATTCTAATAAAAATATGACTGACTATAACAACAGCAGTTATCTTTAGTGTGTTCTACGTGTAAGGCAATGATATAGTAACTGCACATATATTTTCTCTAATCTCTCACTCATGCTGCAGGATGAATATTAGGCTCACTTAAGATATAAGTAAATCAAATCTCTGAAAAGTCAGGTCACTTGCCCAAGATCACACTACTCTAGTGAAACCAAGATGGTGCCAGGTCTCCCTGACTTCAAAGCCAACCTTCTTTCAACAGACTAGTGCCTCTATAATAATTGATACTTTTGCTACCCAGTTGACACCATCATTTAAAAAAAAAGACAAAAATAAGAGATAAGCAAACAAAATACTGCTTATTTATTGAGATGTTCTCATTTGACCGAAGGATAAAATGAAATGCTTAGAATGGAAAAATAGTTTGCATGTCTGGTTAGTGGTCTAGCTGTTTAGATTCTCAGTCCAGGGCTCTTCCTTGCCCACCTGCCTCTCACCTCTGACATGTACAAACCCTAGCTGATTTCCTGCAAATCTAATCTGGGTCTATTTTAATTCTATGTTTCCTTTAGTGGTTCATTTTTCTCATCCTAAGAATCCTAAGGTAGAGGAGAATAGACAGAAAGATTCCAACGCTGGTGAAGCTAAAGGAGAACTGAATGGAGAGCCCAGAGATTGGAGTTCTAGCCCAGTTCTTCAGTCACCTGAAGGGCCTTGGGCAAGCACTCAGCCCCTCTGAGGTTTACTTCTTCTCTAGGAGTCAGAAAGAGATACTGTCCTTTCCCAATGCCTAGGGTTGTTGAGGAGAGCAAGTTGGGTAATGAATGAAAGAGTGCTTTGCAAGTTTTGAAGCCTTGTATGAACTGTAATGGTCCAAAGTCCAGGACACTGTGAAGATTAGATGAGAAGTGCTGCAGACATATTCTGTGCTCCCCGCCCAACCCTCAAACCATTCTCTTGGCTCACATAATTTAAGCAAAACTCTGGTGGGCATCTCAAGTGTGCCAGCTGCACCCTGCTTTTTTTTTTTTTTTTTTTTTTTTCTTCTAAGTTACCTCTCAGGTCTGTAGGGCTTCTTATCCCAGGAACAAATGCAGCCTGGGAATACAGGAGTAGTCACTTCCCACAGCTGTAGTGGACAGAAGTAGAGGTAAAAATGCTCCAGCTTCCTATGCTTCAGAGGAACAATTCTGAGGCACATTCTACAAGAGTCCTCAGATGGCTCCTACAGGGTTCAGCCCCAGCTACTCACCTCAGTGTCTAGCTCAACACCCCAGACTTTATTGACTGTTCTTTCACTATCTTACTTCCTCTCCCCCATCTTTGCTTCATAGTATCCCCGCCGTGATGGTTAATTTTATGTGTCAACTTGACTGGGACACAGGGTACCCAGATATTTGGCTAAACATTATTTCTGGATGTGTCTGTGAGGGTTTCTGAATGTGATTAACATTTGAATCAGTAGATTGAGTGAAGCTGGTGTCCTGATGTGGGTGGGCCTTACCCAATCTGCTGAAGCCTTGAGTAAAAAGAAATGCTGAGTAAGAAAAAAAATCTCTCTCTGCCTGATTGTCTTCAAGCAGGTACATTGGTGCTCTCCCACCTTTGGACTTGGAATCAAACTGGAACTTATACCATCAGCTGTCCTTGTTCTCCAGCTTGCTGACTGCAGATCTTGGATTTTTCAGCTTCCATAATCACATAAGCCAAGCCGGATTCCCTTACGGTAAATATCTATCTATCTGTTTATCGATCTATCTATCTATCTGTCTATCTATCCATCTAATCTCCTATTAGTTCTGTTTCTCTGGACAACTGAGATAATACATGTCCTAAATCAACAACTTGCATCCAAATCATTGTCTCAGACTCTGCTTTAGGGAGATCTTGAATGAAGACTGGTGAGCTGCTTTTTTGATCAACTGATTCCTTTCACTTATGCAAAAGTTTACAGAACTGCTACCATGTGCCAGGCAATATGCTGGGGGATAGGGGAATATGACAGGCTCCTGACCTGGAGGAATTTGCAGAACAGTGAAGGTGACAGACATGGAAATGGATTATTGAAATGCAAAGCAGTAAGGGCCAGAAGAAAGGTGAGCATCCCTGCATCCTGGCCTCATCTCTCTGTCTGGATCAGCATCCATGTTTGCCTGTGGCTCCATTTATTGAATTTTTGGTCATACTTCCTCAGTACAGACCCCTTCCCCAGGTTTGGCCCCGACTCCCAACCAAGACACTTCCCCTAATGATGTTTCTGGGCTTGTGCGCTGACGCAATGACAGCTGTGAAGAATGCTCTGTCCCATAAAGGTCAACGAACAGCGTAATCCATAGACTAGCACAAAGCCCATTGCCGCAACACAGATTTTAACCTTTTGGTTTTGCTAAGGCAGTCCCCCAGCTCCTGCACCCTGCCTGGGGCTGCTGGTGATGGGGGGAGGCAGAGGTGGAATTCATTACAGGAATTCCCTATACCAGACTCCCTTCCGCCCTGCCAATCCCCTCAAATGCTGCATCTGGTGTCTTGGACCTGGGTTTACTGGACAACAAATGCCTGATTAAAAGTGGCAGTGCTGCAGCTCACATTACAGCAAATGCAAGAAAGTGGAGCATGAATAACCCACCCTATGTCTTCCTTCGTGCTGTGGGCCCAAAGGATTCAGCTGCTGGCTCTCCAGCCTCTCCAAAGCAGGAAATCCTTTTTCTTTTGGCTCTTTCACAAGTTAAATTCCTGCTCTGAATCAGTCACTTTACTGGCACTGAGGGCCTGAAACTAATGAGACTACATCCACTATTCTGAGTCTCCCATAGCCCAGCAGGGAAGTCTGAGGAAACACAGGGTTGCAACACATCCTGGTCTTACTCTGTGAACACTTTCTCAGGAAGGCAGTGGGTGAAATGGTTTAGACAGGCATACTCGTATTTGAATCCCATCTCTAGCTTCTGAGTATGGGCAAGTGATTTCAACTCTCTGAGCTTCCAATTCTTCATTTCAAAATGGGAGAATAGCCTTGAACAACATCTATTCCTCCACTGCTGGCCCCTAGGAAATGATAATTATGTGGTGTGATAGGGGTGCTAACTATAGCTGCAATAGCAATCATATCACACTACATAAATGTGTCAAATCAATGTGTTGTACACCTTATATTTGCACAATGTTATATGTCAGGGAACAGCAAAAATATGTATCAATTTTTATTTATTTATTTTTTAAACATCTTTATTGGAGTATAATTGCTTTACGACGTTGTGTTAGTTTCAGGTGTACAGTAAAGTGAATCAGTTATATATATATACATATATAGATAACTCTTTTAGATTCTATTCCCATATAGGTCATTATAGAATATTGAGTAGAATTCCCTGTGCTATATAGTAGGTTCTTATTAGTTATCTATTTTATATATAATAGTGTGCAAAAAAGAAAAAAAATAGAAAATGGGATGACAGCATATCTGCATGGGGCAGTTTTGGGAACAGTCTGTGGGAGCAGCCAGTGCATCAGAGGTATCCAAGAGGAAGGGGAAGTTTCCTGCCCTCCCCACCTGCAGTGCTCCATCTTGTGCTTCATGGACATTCCTGTAACACTCTGTTTTGCCCTCTCCACTCCAGATTTTGATCTTCAACAACAATTAAGTCATTTAAACCACACTGAGTCTCAGTTTCTCTTCTGTAAATGGGGAATGAAATAAAACTGCCAGTCCTATCAATCTTATTGAATTGTTGAATGCCAAATGAGGCAACGGTTGTGACCATACTTTGTAAATTATGAGGACCCCTACATGGCTGCTCATTATCCACGTGAAGATACCCAAAAAGGGAAGTAATAGTGCTGAGGGAATTTTCCTGGGTTGTAGGTATAGCCGACCCCCTCCTGTCTGAGTTACATATTTTTGGTATCTTATATATGTTGTTTTAAAAATATTTTATTATTCATGTTATAAAAGCAATGCATCCTTGTAGTATTGCATTTAAAAACACAAGAAAAATGTTCAGAAGGAAACAAAAGCCACCCTTTATTCCACTCTACACATCTCATCCTGTTAACAGTGTTGTGTATTTCCTTGCATAATCTCTGCATGTTTTGATTTGATCTGGCTTGGTTTTCAAGTTGAATAGCCTGGAAATCAGCTAAAAGAGGATAAGGGAGAGTGAAGTCAGAGGAGGGAAGTGGGCGAACACATAACACATGATTTTTAGTGAAGCACAACTGATACTTATGTCTCAGTCTTTGATCTGAATATTAAAGGAGGAAACTCCAAAGTGGAGAAATGTATATCCTCCCTCCTCAAAGTGTTTTCAAACAAACAGAAACAGGGCCCCAAGGCTTCCAGCTCAAGTGCCTAAATAATCACTTCACCAGGTACAAGCTTAGTGGTCCAGACAGAGGCTGGGACAAAAAGAGAGCTTGGCAACACTGGAAGATGGAGAATGTGTGTGTATGTGTGTGTGTGTGTGTGTGTGTGTGTGTGTGTGTGTGTCTGTGTGTCTGTGTGTGTGTGTGTGTGTGTGTGTGATTTCTTTCTGGGAATTCAAGGGAAAATAGTAAGGAATCACAGCAGGCCTCAGGGACAAAGGAGAGAATGTCCATCTGCAGGAAGATTCAGGGCAAAAAAATAAAAAATAAAGCAGATGAGATAAGAAGAGTCTCTGGAGTAGCCTTGGAGGAGGATTCAAGGCCAAGAATTTGTGAAGCAGAGTTTGGCTGCAACAGCCTTGGGAGCCCATGGACTTAAACATCTCTATCTTTCCCTTAACTCAGGGGCCTTAACCTGAGGTCCAAGAAACTCCAAAGGGCACAAACCACAATATAATATGAGAAGCTGCGGCTTGGTCACAGAGGAAATCACAGATCTTTTCATCACATTATAGTTGTTTCAAAATTAAAATTTTAAAATACCACTACTGTTTTATTACAGGAATTATTAAATCTACTACTAGATTGTATTATTTAATATATTAATAAAGACATATATTACTATGTCACAGTTTCATTTTTTTGTGTGTTTTGATAACTGGAATCCAATAATTGATTTCATTTGTAATTCTTTGTATTATATTTCATGCAGTAAAAAATATTATTCTTGGAAAGAGTCCAAAAAATAAACCATAGTTCAAAAGGGAACCATGACATAAAAAGGTGAAGAACCCCTCCTTCAGTGTCTGCAGGAGACTTGGAGAGAGGTTAACAGGGGCTTCCAGAGGCAGAACTGAAGAGTCCAGAGGCTTTTGGTTTCAAGAAACAGAAAATTGGACTTTGATTTAACAACAAGTGTACATATTATGTCAAACAACTTTAAATGCAGAGGTAAGACGGCTTTGAGCTAGGTTAGTTCAGTAGATCACAAAAGACATGGGTGGCCCTGGTTCTATAGGCATCTCCACTCTGCCATCCACAGTGTCAGCTTGGAGACAGGATGGTTCCCTCATGACCATGACCTGGCTGCAGGAGCAATCGAGCTATTTGCATTGTCTTTATTTTCACCTAGAAGGACACAGAGAAACACTATTCCATTGTTCTCTCTTATAAGAAAAGCAAAGTGTTAAAATCTTCTGGCAACTCCTCCTGACGACTCATTGGTGAAAGTTTGGCCACATGTCCCTTTGCCAATCAATAATAAATAAGAATGACGTGATGAACAGAATAGCTTGGGCTAATCAGAAACACCCTCCCCTGCTTCCTCAGGTCTAGAGTCAATTCCTAATACTACATACTGTGGCTACACAGCAGGGAGAGAGAGGAATGAATCTTGTGTGGTCCACCATGATACCTCTGGGCTTTGCAATCATCGTGTTCTTAGTATATAACTTAACATTTTGGAGTTGCTGCGTTCAGCTGTTTAAACATCTGCTACAGCATTCTGCTAAGAATCTTTGCATGCAGAAGCACCAGGAATAGTGGATGAGCAGGATGCTAGGTGTAGACTCAAGGGAAGTGATGTGTGATATTCTTCTCAGAGGAGTAGTAAAGATTTGTGCAATTTTCCAATCCTTGCACCCAAAATGGGTTAGAGGTAAGCAGAAACACTGAATATTCCAAACATCAAGGCCACTGGACAAGTCCCAGGATAATTACCTCCATCCACAAGCAAACTCCTTCATTTTCCTTAGTGCGCCTTCCAAATGTTTATCCTATTTTATGCGTGTGCCAAGAAAAAGGAAGGGAAGCACTGGCTAGTAGTTGAGAACGAAGATTTTATAGTAACATGGCTTTGGTTCAAATTTGAGCTCCACTAGCTTTGTAGCTTCTCTGTTTTTGTTTCCTCATTTGTAAGGAAGGAATTACAATCACAATGATCTTCTTACTGGTTTATGGTGGGTTTTAAATGAGTCATTACATGTCAAGTACGTTTCTAAGTTTTTGGCATGTATAAAGCAATAAGTAAATCTTACTGATTTTTTAAAAATCTCTTTACCAATCCTCCTTCTTCTAACTAGGAGACTAAAGCAATACAGGGCCCATTATTTCAGAAATGCCTCTAGTCCAAGTGGTGCATGTTTTAAGTGCTCAAAGCTATTTTCAGAACACATACAAAAATGTATGAAATAACCACTCAGTCTTTTCACTGGTGGGATGGGCAGTTTTGGTGGGTAGGTATATAAATTGCCATGAGCTTAAGTCTGAACTTGAGGCCATAATTGTTCTATTCTGTGCATGCAAAATGTACACATACACACACCAAAAATAAAACAAACATACAAACAAAAACCTACTGTCAACAAAGACAGCACAAGTCATTATGCGCAACCTGGATACTCAGCGGTCTCCCAGTCAATGCGGTATAAATGAGATTGCATAATCACTAATCCCTGCATGTTGATATTATAGTCTGACTATAGAAATTAATCCTTTCCTCTGCCCCAACCCTCTGCACTCAATCAAAACTAGATCGTTCTTTGAGTAGCCAGGAGCCTTACATACACTCAAGAGCAAACATGCTCATGTTCCTCCTTTGCAGCTCTCATGCCGGGTTCTCCCCAAGTCACTTGTATCCTCACTGCTGCCACCTCATTGGAAAACTTATGCCTTCCTAGGATACTTGGACTCAAAGCTGCAAAGCTGTTGAGGAACCAAATGACATTGCATCCTCTCATGACCCCTATGTGGCAAAGAAGGTCCTTCCTTCATATTTTGTCAGTCTTTGTTACCTGGGCTCTGGGGTGACACAGCTTATCTCTGAGAATCATAAGGTCTAAACGGCCCCTTCAGATTTTTTCTGCATATCCTCTGTCTGTTAAGGGACCAGGCACCATGCTTCATTTCTGTGTCTTTGTCCAGGCTATTCTCCTCCACACACGTACACATGCTTATACACACACACAGATCCATGTTTATTCCTGAAGATACTAGAATAAACTCTGTCCCACTCCACACCATCTCTCCTACCCAACAGGCAGCCCTGCTGTTGAGATATAGGTAACTAACTACCCAAGCAGTGAGGGGAGGAGGAACTACAAATTGGTAGTTCAAGGAAAAATTCAAAATGGCAGTTGCATCAGGCAGCAAAAAAAAGTAGCCACACGAGAAACCATATTGTCTTCCAGCTAGGAGTGCTGAATGTATAAAGAATAAGTTGGCAAGTGTTGACAGATTAATGATGGTGGCATCTGCTAGGAACATGTGGTGCCTCACAGCGGCAATGAAGATGCTCCTGGAATTAGGAAGCATCCCCCCAAACACACTCAGGCTTCTACTTTCAGAGTGTGTGAGATTAGAATACTACACTCAATCCTAAAAGGAACGGGTTGAATGTGGTGTTGGCCTTGACAGGTTAGTCATGTGTTGTCTCTGTTAATTGAACCTTTTTCTGTTCCTGTATGTTCCTATATTATGAGTATCCCAGTATGAGAGAGAAGAGATGAGCTGGTCTCTTCTGTGTAACACATATTTCTGAGATAGTGAAAGAAATGTCAGATGATATGAAATTTCCTAAAGTTAATAGCCTGGGAAGCTCAGGAAAGCCAAATAAGTTAGTTCCACTGAAAGCAAGGCTGGAAGACCCTTGACTTCAGGGGATGGTCATGCTCTTGATTGAAATTAACATACACACACACACACACACACACACACACACACACACACACACTGGCAGTTTGGAATCCTTCATCTACTTCTCTCCCTGGAAGGATAGCTTCTAACTTCTAAAAGGGTGAAGTAACACCTCCAAAAAGTGTTACTAGATCATGGATTCTGGGTCAATGCTGCTATTAATTTAATGTGGAAAAAAATGACCCAACTGTTTATTGAGACATTAAAGAAGGTAAGTAGGTTACTCAAAACTTTGGGCTCAGCTGGGAAGTGGTGTGGGTTTGTACAGATGTGTTTAATGTGCATACTTTAGCAACCTTCTAAATCCCCCCCTAACACAGGATGACCCCTCACAGTTTTCTCTAAAGGTACCAGCATCATCTTCTCACCCTGCAGTGTCACTACTGATGTCCATCATGGGGACTTCTGTCCTGCTGAACACAGCAGTCCTGCCCTGGTGGTCAGGGCTTTATCCCAACCTGGCCCTGGGAGAGTGGTTAAGAGTACTAACATCTGCATTTACAAAAATGTACAGAACTTATGTAATCTCCCTGGGCCTTTGCCTCCTCACCTCTAAAATACAGAAAATATCAATAGGTAACATTTTCTAAGCACTCATTTTATGCAGGTACTTTTCCAAGCGTTTTGCAAATGTTTACTCGTTTAATACTCTTAGGGTTGAGGTAAAGACTAAGTGAATTAATAGATGTAAGTGTTTAGGACATTATTTAGGATGTAGTAAATGCTCTGTAAATGTTTCTGCTAGAACCATTACTATGACTGCTGAAGCTATTTTTTGGTTATTGTATTAGTTTGCTAGGGCTGCCATAATAAAAACCACAGATTGGGTGGCTTATGCAACAGAAATTTTTTTTGCTCACAGTTCTGGAAGCTAGATGTCTAAGATCAAATTATTATCAGGGTTGGTTTTTTTCTGAGGTCTCTCTCCTTATAGATGGCCATCTTCTCCTTGTGTCCTCACATGGCATGGTCTTCCCTCTGTGCTTGTCTGTGTCCTAATCTCCTCTTCTTATAAGAACACCAGGCATATTGGATTAGGGTCCACACTTTTGGCCTCATTTTAACTTAATTACCTCTTTAAAGGCCTGATCTCCAGATAGAGTCACATTCTAAAGTCCTGGGAGTTATTACTTCAATATATGAATTTAGTGGGTGGGGTACAGTTTAGTCCATAACAGTTATGGTACTGTTCCCTTAAGTGAACAGTTCCCTTTTCTCTTAAGTTCCTACTGTGAAACTCCAGAGATGACTTTACAATAAGTCAATGAAAGTTGAGATTGGAAATAAGAGATAAATAAAGAAAGGAAATACAGAAAATGATTTAAAACTGCAGGTTGCTGTTACTGGTCCTTAAAGGCTGACTCTACACAATCCTGGCAGTCCACTGCTGTCTTATCTTTCCCAGGCAAAAGCATCCTCTAGCATGTTGGTTCCAATGGAAATTTGATTCTGACCAGGTCACATTCTACAAGGTCACAGAGCATAAAGGAGCGTAAAGGAAATAATACTTTCTCATGTTATTCTAAGGTCATCTTCTCTAGTTTTGATTTCTTGATTCAGGATATACAATGTCCCAGGATAAACGTCCATTTCCTTCATGAAAATTCCATCCATCTTCATGGGTTTTGTCCTTGACCCTGAAGATGCAATCATAGTAAAACTTAATAGGTCATTCAGAATTATTCTTTAATTGAAAGACATTGTCAATGTGAAACATGCTTCAAATTTTATTTTATATTCCAAGAGATATAAATTTTACATTATTTTTCCTATTTTCTACGTGTGACTTGTTCATGATTATCCTCCTATTCCTGGCCATGTTTTGAGTCATGTTTAATTTTGTTGGTGTTGCAGTCATTATTTCAAATATGAATTTCATTTCCACAGTGGTTTTATTTTCCTCTTCCATTATTATTCTTTTTCTGATCTAGTCTCACTTTTTAACCTTCTTCTGTAGCATTATCAGTTTATTTTCCTTTTGATCTCTAAGATTTATCCTTTGAGCTTTTCCTTTTTTCAGAGAAACTGTGTTTTCAGTTGATTCTGGTGTCTGATTCTTTGCCATTTTCTAGAATAATTCTAAGTTTAGCTGTTTTACTTTGCTTTCATCAATGTTATTATTATTTTAAATTCAGAGTCTGCATAAGTCCTGAGCCACTTCTTTTCTGTTATATGTGTTTGAATCTTGGAAAGAACAGTTTCTTCTGAGTCATTTATTGACTCCCAGCAAGTGGGAAGGCTAACAGAAAGCAAAGGACACAGAAGGTCAACACCTTACATTTTGATTAATGGTCTCAATCGTTCTTCAATCAATGTCCTCTGGCCCAAGGGCATGTATTCATCTAGTTTGAGTATTCAAGAAGTTTTAAGGTTCACAGTAAAGTTCTGGAAATCTCATTTTCTCTGTGTTGTTACCTGCTTCTCTCCCCTTCCAGATTGCCCCTAGGTGGCTGCTTTGCTAATATTACCACTAATGAAGTTAGCCTGTCTTCATGGTTCTTCCTTCTGCTCTATCTCCCAAGCTGGTTTGTGGTCACTGTGAGGATACATTCTCTTCTACCTGTACAACTCTCTTATATACCTTCATCATTAAAGGATCACCGTATGGGTCTTTCAACATTGTGACAATTATTTTAGAGAGCTGTACATCTATCCATAAATTTGAATAGGCTCTTATTGTCCTAATTTTTAAATATTTAATTTCAGACATTCTTTATATTTTGTAATTGGTTATATGGCTTCCACTCCCCTTGTGTTTTTGAAGATGGTATTATATTTTTATTTTTTTACTCTTTCTAAAATTATTTTGATGGGTTTCCAGAGAGGAAGTGGATACAAAATTCTAATTATATAAACTGCTATTTATTCTTACATATAATTTCTTTGTTTTAAGACATTTTTCCCCAAATATGTTATTCCTATTGATGTATTTATGGAATGTGATATTTTTCCCACCCAAGATATTAGCATATTTATAATTAATGGCTTCATGAATAGTAATACCAGATATGGAAAATCAATGGCTAAGTATACTTAAGGAACACCAAGAGAAGGCACTATTTTTTCCTACTCATTCTTCCAGGATAAGATGAAAACTACAGGATTCACAAAAGCTGGAGCTTTGTTTTATTACTTGCCATAACACATTCCTTATGCTAGTACAAGGAACCTAGTAAATCTCAGTAAGTTTATGTTGAATGAATGAATGAAATCCATGCCTATAAGTCCTTCAGCCATCTTCATAATCTCACCCCTCAAAGAAAAAGAACAATCACTCAAAGAAAAAGAACAAATATTGTTCATAAGGAAAAACATATATAATCTTGGTT
Organism: Balaenoptera acutorostrata; assembly: GCF_949987535.1. Lineage (NCBI taxonomy): Eukaryota > Metazoa > Chordata > Mammalia > Artiodactyla > Balaenopteridae > Balaenoptera > Balaenoptera acutorostrata. Next base: position 101,859,067 of record NC_080068.1, on the reverse strand, counting down.
AATCTAAAATCACACAGAAAAAAGTAACCTTTTGGTCCAAAGAAACAACATGGTCTCCAAAGTCCACATTCTGCTGAAAAAGATATACAATTTATATAACTAGTAAGGACACACCTTCTGATTCTGGGATGACCATGTTTATTTTGAGCTCAATATTTCTCCCCCAGCTCCCTGAACCAAAGAGTAAGAATTTTTTCAACTTTTTCATAACCAAAAGGAAAAAGTCCCTTTTCTTTTCTCCCAGAAAAAAGAAAATATTTGTTCCGAAGTTCAACTGAATTTATCTCCAATTAGAGGACAGAAACTGCTTGTCATTTTTAGGTGAAAATTTTTTTAGCTTCTATTCCTACTAAAGTTAAAGAAAATAATTGCAGCACAGATATCTTATCACAGGTATTTTTAAAACAAATACACATTGGGATTAGAGTCGGTGTAAGTGTTAATGATTAGAGGAATGGTAATTAAAATGTGTAGGCTGTGTACCATAGAAAACTGTATGCCAATTAGCAGCTATAGGCCAGAAACACAGCTACACCTTCACTATTTAATGTTGAGTGTGAAAAGAAGATAACATAAATTCTATAGCACAATACCATATAATGTAAGTTAAATATTCACAACAAAAGAATCCATATTCTATAAAATTATTTACAGGTAAAAGGACAGATGTCAAAAACACTAGAATAGTTGTTTTTGGAAAAGGAAGGAAATAAGAATAGGGGATAAGGATGCAATATAATACATACATACATACATACATACATGCATAAATGCATTCAACTAGACAGGTCCTTTGCAGGAATCAATGATAAACTGAGGACTATGAAAGACTCAACCTAATGCAACATGAGATTAAAAATCATACAAATTTGTAGGACATAAGAAGGACTATGATGAAAACTCACTGGATCATGGGCTGCAAAGAAAAAAATCTACTATATTAAACAGGAAATATGATATGGGCTATGAAGAAGAAATGAAGAGTAAAAATAACCTCAAAGATTATACCTAGAACAGACTAGATAGCCCAGAAATAAACCCACACATCTACGGTCAATTAGTCTTCGACAAAGGAGACAAGAATACACAATGGAGAAAAGACAGTCTCTTCAGCAAGTGGATGTTGGGAAAGCTGGACAGCCACATGTAAATCAATAAAGTTAGAATATGCCCTCACACCATACACAAAAACCTCAAAATGGCTTAAACACTTACCATAAAATTCCTAGAAGGGAACATAGGCAAAGCATTCTCTGACATAAATCTTATCAATGTTTTCTAAAGTCAGCTTCCCAAGGCAATAGAAATAAAAGCAAAAATAAACAAATGGGACCTAATCAAACTTATAAGCTTTTGCACAGCAAAGGAAACCATAAACAAGATGAAAAGGCAACCTACAGACTGGGAGGAAATATTTGCAAATGACGTGACCGAATAGGACTTAATTTCCAAATAACCAAAATATACAAACAGCTCATACAATTCAATAACAAAAAAACATACAACTCAATCAAAAAATGGGCAGAAGACCTAAATAGACAATTTTTTTCCAAAGAAGATAAGTAGAGAGCAAATAGGTAGGTATATGAAAAGATGCTCAATGTTGCTAATTATCAGAGAAGTGCAAATCAAACTATAATGAGGTAATGAGGTATCACCTCACACCAGTCAGAAGGGCCATCATCAAAAAGTCTACGAATAGGGAATGCAGGAGAGGCTTTGGAGAAAGGGGAACCCTCCTACACTGTTCGCTGAATATAAATTGGTGCAGCCATTATGGAAAACAATATGGCGTTTCCTTAAAAAACTAAAAATAGAATTACCATATGATCTAGCAATCACACTCCTGGAGAAAATATTAATGTGAAAGGATACATGCACTCCAATGTTCATGGCAGCACTATTTATGATAGCCAAGACATGAAAGCAACCTAAATGTCCATCGACAAATGAATGGATAAAGAAGATGTGGTATATATACACAATGGAATACTACACAGTCATAAAAAAAGAATGAAATAATGTCATTTGCAGCAACATGGATGGACCTAGAGACTATCATACTAAGTGAAGTAAGTCAGAAAGAGAAAGACAAATACCATATGATATCACTTATATGTGAAATCTAAAATATAACACTAATGAACTTATTTATGAAACAGAAACAGACTCACAGACATAGAAAACAAACTTATGGTTACCAAAGGGGAAAAGGGGAGGGGAAGGGACAAACTAGGAGTTTGGGATTAACATACACACACTACGATATGTAAAATAAACAACAAGGTCTTACCGTATAGCACAGGGAACTATATTCAATATACTATAATAAAGCATAATGGAAAAGAATATGATAAAGATATATATATGTGTATGTATATATATATATATATATATATATATATATACACATATAACTGAATGACTTTGCTGCACACCAAAAACCCATGCAACTTTGTAAATCAACTATACTTCAATAAAAAAAAAAAAATTATAACTAGAGGAATGTATAAAAAGAAATACAATTAAAACACTCTTTCCAAGTTTTCTTAATTCTCCAGTGATTTTCTACATTGGAATGAACTACATGGATGTTTATATTGTTCTAAACAGATCTGCAATACTAGGGTGTAAGAGAAGGTTCTGAACTGCATGGGCAGATAAAAGCATGAAGGAGGTCACTGTGAGTAACTCGGGAGAAGGTATTGAGAAGTCACAGCTTTATCCCTCGGGATGCTGAGGCAGGATTGCAGCCTTGAGGAAGAAGAGTAAGAGCAAGAAAAGCTATCCAGACAGAGGTATCCAGGCACCCAGGCATAAAAACATGAAGTAGAAGGTAAGGAAAGGCTTACCATAGGATCCAGTTATGACGTTGTGGTTTCATAACATCTGTATATCCAGAAGTAGGCAAGAAGTGGGAATTGTTTTCATATTTCTTTCTGACTGGTAAGAATTTTATTTAACTTAATAATAATATTTTATTATAAAATAAAAATAATAAAATAATACATTTATAAAAATAAATATAAAAGAATATTAGTAAAATAAAATAAAAATAATATTTTATTTAATTTTTATTACATGATAATAAATATCAGAGTGACAGAGTAACATCTGTTTATCATAGTAACATGTTGAAAACAAAGAAAAGCAGAGAGAAGAAGAAAATTGTTCATAATCCAATGAACCACTATTATCATTCAATATATTTCTTTCTGGTCTTCTCAGAGCCAATGTTATTGTGTAACTTTGGTATGCATAAATATAATTATACTCATATGTTCTTTTTTCTCATTTCACATCATAATTTAAGAGATTTGTGAAAGTATTGTATATGCATCACACACATATATTTTAAAGTCTGAAAAATATTACACTGAGGTAGATTAACCAAAATTGATATAACTATTCTCATCTTATGGTCTCTATTTTCACTCCTCATAATATGAAGTGATGACTATTCTCTCTACTTAGTGTTTTTTTGTTTGTTTTTTTCTTTGTATATTTCACAGTATTTTCTCAGGAAAAATTCCCAGAAATAACATTATAAAGAACAAAGGTGAGGAACATTTTAAGAATCTTGGCACGTATAGTAAAGTTGCTTGCAAGAAAGATTGTACCAATGTATACCATCACCTGGAAATGTTGTATGTCCCAAGCACATATTTGCAACAGTTACTGCATGAGACCAAGGATGCTAAACTTTGTAAAAATCATATGAACAGCTTGTTAAACTCCAGGTTCCAGACACCACTCATAAATATCTTGTTCCAGTAGGTCTGAAATTGACATCTTTAACAAGTAAGCTGGTGTGACTAACATAGGAATTAGAAAGAATACATGTTGAAAAATACCATTTTGAGATATCTCTAGTGGTGTCTTTTATGCAGAATTATTTTTCTATGGCAAAATGAGATGTCATAAATCCAGAAACCTCCTGTTTTCATGACATGACAACTTAATGATTCTGACAAATCTACCTTGTGTCTTACCCTGGATCTGCACATTTAACTTTTCCTGGATGTCCCCAAACTAGGTTGATTAAATGATAATTTTATGAACACAAAGTAGAAATACATCTCTCACCTTTTATTACTTGCTAATCAAAAATGCTAGTGAATCCAGGTTATCAAGAGCTAAAAATTTTTGGTAGAAAAAATATAGAGAAAAAAAAATGAGTCTTGAGACATATGGGACTTCAACATGTTCTGCATTTAGGAACCATTTCCCCCCAAATATGCCTCCTATTCTTGTCTAACCTGATTCAGTCCCAACATAGTGGGGTACTGGTGGTGAGGAAGGGAGACGTGTATCTATTGATCTATGTTAGTCCTCCTCCTGCACTGTGGAATGGTGTTTTCTGCCTTATTTCCTTGGTCTCAGTTTGAGGATACAGGGGAGACATGGGGCCCTAGTTAGCCAAATTGCTTCAGCCTCTAATCTGAGGCTTAGATTCAGAGTCACAGAATCACAGAAACATTATCCAATGTTCTCCCATAGGATAATGAAGCTCTTAATGCTTGGGAGCTGTCTGTGGTCCTGTCTGTAGTGAAGGAGAATGAAGCTAGCACAGAGAGAATAAGAAGCAGGCCTAGGAGATGGAGAAGCAGCTCTAATAGTATTTAAGCTCTCGATTCTGGATGTTCTTTAGGTCTACCAGCTTCTTTCTCCTTTTGATGCCTTAGCTATTTTACAGTGTACTCAAATATCCATGAATAATTTCCCTTCTATTCATAAGGTAATTTGAGTTGGGTTTTGATCACTTACAGGTATAATAACCCTAATTCATGCATAAATACAGTAATGTTTCCTTCCTGAACCTGCAGACAACAACTTCGGGCTTTGTCAAAGAAGAACCAGGAGATGAAGGTGGTGTGGAGGGTGAAAGTACTAAGCTTTTGATTTTTCCCCAGTTTTATTGAGATATAATGGGCATATAACATTGTACAAGTTTCAGGTGTACAACAAAATGATTTTATATATGTATGTATTGTGAAACAGTCACCAAAATAAGTTTAGCTAACATCCATCATTTCACATAGTAACATATTTTTCTTGTGATGAGACCTTTTACATTCTACTCTCTTAGCAGCTTTCAAGTATACAATACAGTATTGTTAACTGTGGTTACCATGCTGCACATTACATGACCAGAATTTATCTTGTAACTGGAAGTTAAGGACCTTTCCATGTACCTGTTGGCCATTTGTGTGTCTATATTGAGAAAAAAAAAAAAAGTCTACTCAATTCCTCTGTGCACTTTTTAATTGGATTGTTTGGGGGTTTTTTGCTATTGAGTTGTATGGGTTCCTTATATAATTTGGATATTAACCCCTTAATAGATATATGATATACAAATATTTTCTCCCATTCTGTAATGTAAGTTGCCTTTTCATTTTGTTGATGGTTTTCTTTACTGTGCAGAACTTTTTAGTTTGATGTAGACTTATTTATTTTTGCTTTGATCATCCTTGATTTTGGTGTTTGCTAAGCTTTTTGAGTCTTATGGACTTGGATTCAATCCTACATCTAAGGTAGAGCCTTGGGTGAATTGTTAACCTCTCTAAGCCTCAATTTTCTTTATGTAATATTGGGATATTTTTCCTCATATAATGATTATGGGGATTCAGTGGAAATTTACATAAATGTGCCTATCATGGAGCCAAATACATAGTAGGTGCTCCATTTTCCCCACTCTGGGCTGTAGCTGGAGTGTCTTCCTTCAAAATTACAACTCTGAAGTGTTTATGTCTTCTGGTTCTATAAATATTGTCTCATTCAGGACCTCTGAAACCAAAAATCTCTTATTTCTTTTTTTTCACAGACAGGACCAGGATTTACTGAAATGAAGGATGGAATGATCCAGCTTTTGAAATGGCTTTGGAAAATTTTCCCAGCAATCACTTTTTCTGGGTGTGATTCCATCAGAAAAGTCATTTACCTATTGATGAGAATAATTACAGAAAATCTTAAAGAAAGAATCCCTTGTTTTGTACTATGTTTTATTTCTGTACACTTTCCTAGGCATTATCTCACCCAAGTTTCATAAGGTCCTTCCAAGATAGTTAATGTAAATATTATCATTCCCATAAACAGAGGTCAAAGTGGAGGCTTCTCCATCCTTTAATTCAGTCAAAATTCATTGGGCCAGGTGTGTATCGGTTGCTGAGGATAGATGAAGAGAGTAATAAGATGTGGTCTCAGCCTCCTAAGGCCAAGGTGAAGGATAGACAAACTAATAGAAAGTATAACAGGGGATGATGGAGGAGCCAGGGACACAGTGAGGACTCACACTGCAGATGAGCAGAGAAACAAGGTCTGATATAAGTGACTTTGCTTTAGGACCAGAACTAAAGCTAAAGATGAATAGTGATGGCTCTTTTTGATACTCAGTAATTGTTGTCATGGAAGACAGATTAGATACTGTGGGTTCTGGTTAATCTAATTCCACATAATTGTGAATTCTGCCTATAAGGAAAAGATATTAAAGTTTTTGAGTCAAGAAAACAGAAAAAAAAAATGTAATAAGCCATTCTTGGCTCTGGCCTTTACAGGTACTCTTCTAAACATCAGTTTGTTCATCATAATGTAAATTGGAAAGTCAGTGAGATGTAGTGATTAAAAGTGAAGTCTGTGAAGTTATGCTGCCTAAAACCCTAGCTCTTTCACATACCAGGAAAAATTGCTTAACTACTCTGTGCCTCACTTTCCTCATTTTTAATGGAGATAGTGATGGTGCCTACTTCATAGGATTCCTGTGATCATGAAGAAAGTAATCAATCCACAGCCTTTAGCAGAGTACCTGTTACACAGCAAAAACTCAATAATTTTTTAGTTCTAGAAGATATAGTAGTTCAGGATGGAAAGGGGCTCTCTGTAGGGCCCAGAACAGAGTGGTCCCAGGCTGCTGATCATCCTTTCTTAGAACTTTCCTTGGTTATGTTATTCCAAGGGTGAGAAAGAGTCCCAGGCCTGGGTTATTGATTCTAAGAGAATTATTATTATAAGAGAAAAGTAAGATGAGAAAAATGAAATAACTTCTTCTATTCCTACCAACTTATTTCCAAAAAAGTCTCTCTGGTCCTAAGACTGAGCATTTAGCCTCTGTAATCTTACAAGTAGAAGCTCCACAGCCTCATACCTTAGCTCAAATGGGGTTTCAGAGGATTTCATTAAATCCTTATCTTCTTAGGGATGGATAGCCAAGTAGCCCACCAAAACATTTGGAAAATCTTTTTGGTCTCTTACTCATTTTGAAGAGTAACTTAATTTGAATCAACTGATTCATAGTAACAGGGCTGATATTAATTAGTAAGACTGATTAGTATGCAAATTTAATGACCCAAAATGAGAAAGTTAAAATTTAGGTTTTATTCAGCTAGGTATCACCTAAATGACTCATGTACATCTTGGAAAAAATCTCATTACTCTTTACTAATCACCCTTATCAAAGTAAGCTCCAATTTTAATGCTGGCCACACTATCCAACACTTCATAACAGTTAGGAGTGCAACGTCTACTTATGGAACACCATGATGCTCATCTCTGAGTATACAAGACCACATAAATCTACTTGAGAACTAATTATCAAGCTAATGGCAATTAGAGATACTTGAGCTTTTTTCCCCCAGGTTCAATTTATCTTTTAGAGGAAAAAATACATGTTGCATCTATTTTCTAATTTAAGTTTTCACATTAAATGCATTAGCAAATATTTTGTTCATTTTTTCAAATTTTGTTTTTGTTTGCAGATATATAGCATTTTATTTGCTGGAAAAACATGTTATGGAACTTGGATTTTCAATCAAAATTATTTCCCTTGAAACCACAAGTTAGAAGATCTCCATTCCTTGATATTCATAGCTTTATCAGGAGTATAAGCTTACATGTTTTCACTTCCTGATAAAATATTTATGAAGGGAAAAGATTCCCTTATCCATCAAATTATATACTCTAATTTAGCAAATACCTTATCTTCTGGAACAGAAGTTTAATTGGCAAATATGGGTCTGGGCAAGTCTCGCAAGATTACTTCAGATTAAGATCTCTGAGGTTTTGCTTTTATGTCAATCTCGGCAAGAAAAAAAAAAAAATCTGTTCTAATTTCCTCCAAAGTGTTTTGACTTTTTGCAAGCTGTATAACAATGGTTTTATTCAAATTGATGCAAATTTGAAAAGCCCTTGACATTTTCCCTTAACCGGATGTTAAAAAAAAAAAAAAAAATCTAAGTAGCAGGTGTTGAGTTTTATGCAACCAGCCATCAAATGAGCTTCTTATTTTTCCTTTCTTAAGTTTCCAGCAAACTCTGAACCCATTTTACCGTCTTGAGAAATAGGCCATTGATCCAGCAGCACATAAAACCAACTGAGGTTTTGCCCTGAAGTAGAGTGTTTGGCAGATGATTCGGTGGCAAATTTGAGGAGCATTCTTAAAAAGACTGTCAAGGACACTTTGGAACAAGGACAACTGTACATCAAATCTTTCCCTCTCTCTTCCTCTCCTGCCCACCTTCAACTCTTAACTGGAGATAATGACGACTGAAACTTTTCTGCAAATACCATGAGTGCCATGAGTACTCACATTTACTGCAAAGCCTGTAAAACTCCAGACTTGTGTTTAATAAGGTGGGAGGAGAAGAGAAGGGAGAAGCCCCACCAAGGTAAGAGTTTATAGAATTCATTACCAGAAAGTTCCACTGTGTGAAGTTTATAGACTTGCAGTTTGATGCCTGGTGCCTTTAAGCACCTGTATATATATATATGTGTGTGTGTGTGTGTGTGTGTGTGTGTGTATATATATATATATATATATATATATATATATATACACACACACATATATATATATTTTTTAATTAGTTTTTGTTTTTGTTTTGGTGGTGGTGTTAATTTTTTCCTTATTTTTTTAAATCAAAGACTTTAATTTACTTTCTGCTTTGCCTCACAATTGAAGGTCTAAGTGTGACTGCCTTCTAATTATCCAGTGTGATTTCCTCGAAAACTTCCAACAACTTTCTTTCATCCTGTTCTTTAAGGATTTGTATAAGGTGAAAACTCTGGTTTGAGGAGGTGATGTTTGCTATGCACTGATATTTTGTGCCAGATCAGTTTCTTTTTCAGGCTCAGATAGCACTCTACCTTCTTTAGAGCTCCTCCAAAACCCAACTTTTAAGGTCCTGGATGTATTTTTCCCCCTTTTTCTTCAAGTTCCCAGTGCACTTTATTTATGCAACTCATTGACACTTCCATCACCTGGCACCATAATTACCTGGGAAGCAGTCTTGGGCAATGGGTGAAAGTTTGGGATTTGGTAGCAAGTAGAGCCATTCTTACTTCACGAGGATCACAACATCCCCATGAAGTTGGTCCTACTATTACCTATCCTTTACTAGTGTGGAAGCATGAGAGGTCAGAGAGTAATAAAACCACTAGCTTCATGGGGATGTTGTGAGAACTAATGGAAATTCACCATAAAACACCATATGTAGTAAGCGCTTACTGAATCGTCACTGTTAGCTGAGCTCTTGTTCATCTTCTCAGCTAACCAGAAGTTCCTCCAGAATGGAGACAGCATTTTCACTCTTCTACCCTTTTGAGCCAAAAACGGTACTTTGTGTATATTTCACACTCAACAGATAGTTGTTGAGTGAACAAATCACTGACCTGAAATCTCACTCTTACCTGCTTTCTTTAATGACTGCCTGGCTCAGGAACACAACTTATGTGTTTAATCTACAAGCACACCATCTCTCTTATCTGGTGTTCTACACATCTTTCAAGATACATCACTTCCAGATCAACCTCCCTGAAACTTCAGTCTGCCATGACTGTCATTACCTCTGGATTTGATTGTTCTTTGTCTATAGTCTTTGCTATTTTAGATCTATTCTCTATAAGAAAAAGGTGTAGCATTCCCCTACTCAGAAGTTTTCAACAAGCAGGCCTCCCTTGTCATCAGGATGGAGTCCACGCTCCTCATTGTGGGATGCAAGGTTTCTTCCATCCTCTGGCCATGGCCCACCTCTCTAACTGCCTCACCTGTTATGACTGTTCATGGTCTTCCAATACTCTTATGTTAGAAAAAAATACTTCAATTGTTTTTCTTCCCCTTTCCATAGTATAATACAGAATTTTAATTGACTTGTTTCCCTCACTGCTATGATGGTAAGAACTGATTTTTGTTTCTGGTTGCAAACCCAGTTCCTGATACATAGTAAGAAGTAAAGAAAAAAAAAAAAACAATCACTGAATAAACAATTTGAAAATCTTTAGAAAGTCATTTCCGTACGCAAAATGCCTTTCTATCTTGTGCCCTCTAAAATAAGTGTTAGTGTTTAAAAATCTGCCCCGCCTTCATCTTCATGGCCAAGTTCTCATGACAATACCCATATTGTCATATGGTGTCATATTCTCATTTTGTACGTTCCTTTTTAATTTCATGTTTTCCCTGAATTGTTTGTGTTTACATGTGTGTCTTGCTCCTACTAGGATGTGAGATCCTTGTGGGCAGTTAACAATAGCAAATACCCTTTGTGGTCCTACCCCTAGAAGAGGTGTAACATATCAGAGGTGCTCAGACTGTGTGTTGATTCATTGCTCTGATTTCCAAATAGTGGCAGGTTTCCCATTCATCCAGGAAACCAATCTCCACCAATTACAGAGCACTGTAGATGGTAATTTGATCATCTTTTAGACTCAAGCTATTACGGAGCAATTCATGAAAATGTGCTGATTAACAAGCCACCAAACTGGAAGAGATTGCTATTGGCAAAACTCTTGTTGAGGAGTGGATTTTATAGCCTGGTGGCCTAGAAGACATGTGCCTGGAATATCTAAGCGAGATAGAGTCTTTGAAAGGGTAGATGATGGAAAGACAAGCATTAGGAATGTGCTCAGTGCTGTTTTGAAAGATAAATGTATAGATGAGAACTGAGCAGAACCCACACTACCTTAAGATGCTAGAAACATGTTCTGGGGTTGAAAACCTTTTCCGTGGGGAAAAGCATGCATGGAAAATGTCCTGGGACCGGGGAGGAAGGAGCTTCCTAAGGAAGTGTGTGTGATGGAAAGAACATTGGCCTGGGTGTGACACTGACAGTCTGTGTGACCTCGGGCAAGTCTGATGACCTCTCTGGGCTCTAGTTTCTTTATGTGCAATAAAGCATTAGAACAATCGGCAGTTTTCAAATTTTTATTTAGACAAAACCATATATGAAATCCAACATATGAAACAGTTAAAACTGGTATTGTTCTGGTAGATGCTGAGATGGGGTCTGGAAATCCTGCCAGATCTGCTTTCCCCTTCCCAACACCATTCAGAAATGGCCCTTAAAGCACCTTTAAAGAACCTAAGGGCACCTGGGAACACAGTTTGCAAGCCAGTGATCTACATTATGTCAAGGTCACATGTACATCTAACATTCTAAAACTTTGCAATTCTGTAATATAATGTCATATTTCTATAAGAATAATTATAACAGTAAAAATAATTCCACATACAAATGCACACACATAACCACACAAACAAAATTTCTCACAATTTACAAAATTATTCACATGCATTACTGCCTTCAGTTTCACTTTTGTCCAGGGTGGAATGTGTAGCAGGGGTTTATATTCTCATTTCACAAAACAAGATGCAGCATTGAATTGGTGTTAAATAAGAAGATGACTATTCTGGGTCTTGATGTGGCTTCTGATAGGCATTAAGTGGATGGCAATTTTTGAAAATTGTATAATATTGAGCACCTAAAGTAAAATATACGGGGATATATTAGGCCCTGGAAATACAATAAAAGAAAAGGAGAGCCCCTGATGTTGAGATATTTGTGATCTAGTGGGAGATACATGTGTATAGTGTTATTTCAACATAATAGTTGTTTTAAGATATAGTCCAGGCTAGAGTGCCACAAACAGAAAGAAGAGAAGGACATACATAGTAGAGTGCTTTCTGTCAGAGACACTGCTGGCTTCAGTGTAAGAGAGTAAAAAAAGATTTCAAGGGCTTCCCTGGTGGCGCAGTGGTTGAGAATCTGCCTGCCAATGCAGGGCACACGGGTTCGAGCCCTGGTCTGGGAAGATCCCACATGCCGCGGAGCAACTGGGCCCGTGAGCCACAATTACTGAGCCTGCGCGTCTGGAGGCTGTGCTCCGCAACAAGAGAGGCCGCGATAGTGAGAGGCCCGCGCACCGCGATGAAGAGTGGCCCCCGCTTGCCACAACTAGAGAAAGCCCTCGCACAGAAACGAAGACCCAACACAGCCATAAATAAATAAATAAATAAGTTTAAAAAAAAAAATTTCAAGAAGGAGGAAAACCGGGAAGAAAGGCACCAAGTGTAAAATAACATGATCATGTAAAGTATGAGAGGCAGAAGGGGGGACCAGAATGGGAGACAGAGACCAGATATCAGGGTCCAGGATGCGGTGCTAAGGATTGAAGGAGGTGCGCATTAAGGCTGATGGGGAGGATTTTAATTGGAAAGTGAAAAGATCAGATTTTTAAAATTTTATTTTAGAAAGGCTACCTTGTCTCTAATGTGAAGAAGGGGTTGGAAGTGGAAAAAACTGGATGTGAGGAGACAAAATTGGGAAGTGATTGCAATTATCTAGGAGTGAGATGATAGAAACTAGTTTAAAGCAATGATTGTTATTTAAAGCAAACCAACAAAACAATGCGCAAAACCTCCTACTAATGACTCAGAGAAGGAAAAGTGTCTTGGCCATTTGTACTTCTTCCATAAGTGTTCAATATCTCCTTATGTGTAGGCTCCTTCCTATCTCTTCAGCCTCTCTCACCTTAACTCGACTCAACAGCATAGACCAAAATGCAGCATGAAAGTATTTTTACATACGGGTAAGAATTTAAGTGATCTGGGGATGAGAGAGTCTTAAGAACCCTAGGGAAAATCACAAAGGAGATGTGAAAGGATTTCGTTAAATGCATATTTTTTAAATGTCAAAATGCCATGTGCAAAATGAACAAGAAACAACCTCATAAAGTAGTTGCCATAAAAGTGCAAAAAGAAATATGAATAGTGTCCAGATAGTTCATACAAATCAATTAGAAAAGCACTTAACCTCAAGAAGATCAATGGCTGAAGAACTGAAATAGAACATTACAGAAGAAGAAAAAATAGCTAATAAATATAAGGATAATATTCAACCTTACTAGTGTAACACAAATGAAAACTGAAGAAACAAGGAAACAAATTGCTGTGTCAAATTGTCATAGCTGTTTAAAAGTTTATTTTCTTATACTAATATTAATGGAGAAGTGACCAAGAACACGTCCAAAGTGGTCTCAGGGAATGGGGGAATACTTCTGTGCAATATTTCTGGAAAGTAATTTGACATATATATGTATATATACACACATATATGGACAGAGAGTTTTAAGAGGGTTATAACTTTTGAGCCATTAATTTCATAGATGGGAATCTATCCCAGAGAAATACTAAAGATGCCATGAATATATATTCACAATAATGTAAATTCCAACACTATTTACAGTGGCCAAAATCTGAAGCATTCAAAATATCTAGCAATGGAAGATTGTGTAAATGAGTAATGGCTTAATGACACAATGACCATTATGCAGTTTTAAAAACTTTAGCTTTAGAATATTTTTATCAAGAAAAGTGTCCTGCTATGGTAGCAAAGGGGGAAAACGATACAAAACTTCATATATGCTACCAATTCTAATTATGTATACCTGTGTGTGTTTAAAAATATGTATAAATGATGGTAGATATTTGTAGATATATGAACCCCAAGATCACATCACATATTAATACTCAATGTTGCTGAAGAATGATTTAGAACCATGTGTTTTGCAAAGCTTGTCAAACCTAGCGGACATTTCTCATCTCACATCACAAATTTTGGCTATTGTCTACTTATTGTGCAAGGCAGCAACTTTTGAAAAGTAATGACTTTATTTCTTTGAAAAAAAATCATCACTCAGTGAGAGGGATGCAAATATTTAATGAAACTTATGCAGGTGCCTAGGTTTGTTATGAGGAGAGTGAAATATGTGACTTTTGGCAGAAATGTGATTGTGAAAAACCCCCGGAAACTTTCTTCACAAACTTGGTGTCTACCGATTATGTATTTTAAATAAACTACAATAACAACACTAAAATGTTAACAAGGGTGATATATGGGTCAGCAGAGAGAGAGAGAATCTCCTTTTACTTTTATGATTCTGAATTTTCTTTGAGCATGCACTGCCCTGAAAACAAGAAAAGAATATTATGTTAAAGTTATAAAATTAAAGTCGCACTCTATTGACCCTTTCACACCTCCGGAGCTTCTCAAAGGAGACAAGGAAGAAGCACGGACGTGTAGTTTGGTTCACACTAGGGTTTGGTTTTACTACCTAGGTTGTGCCATTCGAAAGCTTGGGAAAGATTTCTTTTTCAAATGTAGAGAACTCAGAAGTCATTTTCCCGCTCATTAAAAACGTCCCGCGCCTGCTACCCCTTTCCCCAGTGCCTCCCCCACTCCAAGTAACTGCTTATCCAACTCCCCCACAGTGACTCCACCCCTCTCAACAATCCCACTTTCAGAACCTGACCATCTCCTCCAGCCCTCCCGTCTCACTGCACGGGCTCTTTACATTTGCTGTTGTTGTTGTTTTCTTTTTTTAATTGAGGTATAGTTGTTTTTCCAGACGTGGATGGACCTAGAGACTGTCATACAGAGTGAAGTCAGTCAGAAAGAGAAAAACAAATATCGTATATTAACGCATATATGTGGAATCCAAAAAAAAAGCACGGGCTGTTTATTTTTATTTTATTTTATGTTTTGGGGGGGTTCTTTTTTTTTAACATCTTTATTGGAGTATAATTGCTTTACAATGGTGTGTTAGTTTCTGCTTTATAACAAAGTGAATCAGTTATACATATACATATGTTCCCATATCTCTTCCCTCTTGCATCTCCCTCCCTCCCACCCTCCCCATCCCACCCCTCTAGGTGGTCACAAAGCACCGAGCTGATCTCCCTGTGCTATGCGGCTGCTTCCCACTAGCTATCTATTTTACGTTTGGTAGTGTATATATGTCCATGCCACTCTCTCACTTTGTCACAGCTTACCCTTCCCCCTCCCCATATCCTCAAGTCCATTCTCTAGTAGGTCTGTGTCTTTATTCCCTTCTTGCCACTAGGTTCTTCATGACCTTTTTTTTTTCCCTTAGATTCCATATATATGTGTTAGCATACTGTATTTGTTTTTCTCTTTCTGACTTACTTCACTCTGTATGATAGACTCTAACTCCATCCACCTCACTACAAATAACTCCATTTCGTTTCTTTTTATGGGGCTCTTTAATTGAACCGGCTCCCGGAGCTTGGTATCTCTGTCTGCAGACCCTGATTATGCGGCACCTCACGAATAATCCGTGTCAGGTTGTCCTCCCTGCAGTCTCCCTGGCCAGGTCCGTGATATTACTTGATCCTTCCTCACAGCAAGTCTGCAAAAGTTTCAAATTTGCAGACAATAATCCTCCAGCCAGGGTGAACTGAGGACATCCCTGATGCTGGGATTGACTGTAGAGAACAGTAAAACATCCTCCCCATACAGATCAGACAATACCTCCCCTGGAAAAGAACAATAATGGAGGGGAAATTATCCATGAATTCACATTGGTTCAAAGCCTACTATGTGCCAGTTACTAATTGCTGTGACATCCCTAAATAGAAAGGATCATATTTATTATCAAAACAACAGAGTGGAATAGATACAATTAGGTCCCTACTTTATTGGTTAGAAAATTGAGGTGCAGAGTTTAAATAGCTTAGCTGAGGTCATAGAACTGGGAGCAGTGGCCAGGTCTCCTGACTGTAAATGTATAGTTTGCTCCAGATAGTAAAGTTCTGTAGGTGGAAAGCAAAACAACACATTAATGGAAGAAAGAGTTTAACTTGATGCAAATGAGCAAAAAGACCCTCCAGGAAGGACAGCTAGGGGTCTCCTGTACTAGATGATAAAGGAGGTGTGGGGATAGTTGAAAGAGTTAGGAGAACCCCCTTGATCTGTTACACAGATAGATAACTGGGCTGAACATCACAAGACTGCTCCACTTTTGCTCCAAGTGAGCTTGGAGGAGTCTCTTCACATGGGTCAGTGTCTGTCCCAGTGTCCAGCTCAAAAGGTACGGTTTTGCTCTGGTATTCTTCTCGCTTTTGTAACATTCTATTGAGTGGGGCTCTCTCTGTAGTTAAAGAAACTATAGACTGTTATATCTTCCAAATATATGCAGGATCTGACTCCATTTCATTATCTCATTGCTGTCACCTGGATCCAAACCACCATGATTTGCCTGTATTGTCAGTAGTTCTTAACTGTTCTCTCTCTTTTTAGCCTGACTTCCTTACAGCCCATTCTTACCAGAAACCAGGTGATCTTTTATTTTAGAAAAGTCAAGGTCAGATTATGTAATTCCTTTGCAATGGCTAGACTCTGTTTTATCAGAGCAGAAAGTTCTTCAGTGTCTTAGAAGTCCCTATATCAGGGTTGGCAAACTCTCTGTAAAGGGCCAGAAAGTAAATAATTTAGACCTGGTGGACCATATGGTCTCTATCACAACTACTCAATTCTACCATTGCAATGTGTCTGTGCTTCTGTTAAACTTTATTTACACAGACAGGTGGTAGTCCAGATTTGGCCCATGGTGCCATAGTTTGCTGATCCTTATCCTATAGGATATAATCCTTGTTTACTCATTTCTCTTCCTGACCTTATATCCTACACTCTTTCTCTTGATCACTGTACTCCAACTACACCAGCCTTCTTGCTGTTGCCCACACATGACATGCAATCTCTTGCCCCTAGCCTTCTCTTTCCAAAGAATATTTCAGATACCCAGGTATCTACATGATTAACTCCCTCACTTCAATCTTGGACAAATTTTAACCCTCTCAGTGAAACCTAATCTAGCAATTTCTCATCTTACTGCCCCAATGCCCCTTACTTACTGCTTACTGCTCCTTTTTTCCCTTTTTCCATAACATATATCATATTTAAACAAATTATAATTTACTTATTTAACATATTGTTCACTGTCTTTCTCCCCCACCCCAGAATGTAATCTCTGAGGGTTGATATATTTTATTCATTTATGTAACCTAAATACCTAGAAGAACATCAGGCACATGATAGCTATTCAGAGCATATTTGTGGAATACAAAGCTGAAAACAACTCTAAAGCTGGAAAAGTTACAAAAAAGTGCAGAATCATCTTGTTAAGATCATCCAACTCCCCTTCAGCTTATCTAAACAGAACACTAGGGATGCAAGGAGATTGCATTAGACCAAGGAGCTGTTCCTTAGGGAGAACAATGTGACATTTTTCCTCCTCTTACTGTGTTTACCCCACAGAATTGTTCGATGAAACTGTTAGTAGAAATTGGGGGATGTAGTTAAGTTATTGCAAAAATGGCCCAATTTATCTCCCTGCTCCTTGAATACATGCCCTTTCATCCTTTGCAAAGTGACTTAGAAGCTGCCTGTAAGAGGTGCCCCCAATGTTCATTGCAGAACTATTTATGATAACGAAGACATGGAAGTAACCTAAATGTCCATCGATAGATGAATGGATAAGGAAGATGTGGCATGTATGTATATATATATATATATATATATATATATATATATATATATATGTAAAATGAAATATTAGTCATAAAAAAGAATGACATAATGCCATTTGCAGTAACATGGATGGACCTAGAGATTATCTTATTCAAGTGAAGTAAGTCAGAGAAAGACGTATATCATATGATATTACTTAATATGTGGAATCTAAAAATATTGATACAAATGAATTTATTTACAAAACAAAAATAGACCCACAGACATAGAAAAGAAATCTATGGTTACCAAAGTGGAAAGAGTGGGGGGAGGGATAAATTAGCAGTTTGGAATTAATATATACACACTACTGTATAAAAAATAGATAACCAACAAGATCTACTGTATAACACGGGGAACTCAGCTCAATATTTTTGAATTACCTATAAGGGAAAAGAATCCGAAAAAGAATATATATAAAACTGAATCACTTTACTGTGTACCTGAAACTAACACAACATTGTAAATCAATGATACTTAATAAATAAATAAATAAATAAATAAATAAATTTTTTAAAAAAGATGAAATCTATCCCACAGCCTGTGAATCTGAGCTAAGCTTGTGATTAGTTCGACCAATAGAATCAGATGGAATGACATTGTGCCAGGTCTCAAAAGTCTTCCCTGTTTTCACTCAGAATCCCTCCCAGACACCACGTGAATTACCTAGACCTAGTTTTCTAGAGAATGAGACACATAGAACAGAGCTGAGTCAGCCCACGTGCCCCAGTGAAACATGTAGGAAATCCCATACAAATCAGCAGAAGCTTTTTGCCTACACATAACTGTCTGCAGATGTATGAGGGAGCTCAGACAATACCAGAAGACCACCTAGCTGAATCTATTTGAAATTGCCTGCCTGAAGAGTTATGAGTTAAATATTTAGTTAAGACACTAAATATTGAAGTTGTTTGTTACATGGCAGTAGCTAACTGATAACACATGTTTTTGGAAGAAAGAAATACTGACAACTTACTCCTTGGTTGGTTGGACACAAGCAGAGCTGAAGAAACCCAGCAGCCAAGTAAGGTTTTGCTGGTTGAAAAGAGTACCGTGGACATATTTTGGAGGAAGTCTGACACATGTCCCAGTAGTGTGGGGGGTGAAGTGTGGAAACTAGGTTAGGAAACTATGTTCTGTGGGCAATAAAAGCACCAGCCTAGGAGGAGTGTAAATTTTTTTAAAAAGGTGTAGGAGATTAAGATTCTAATTGAGAGGATTTCTTAGATCATCTTAGAAGTAATCTATAGATGATACAAAAATCTTAGCTGTTAGCACCAGTGTTGAAGGAGGGTCTTGGAGGAGAAAAGAGTGAATGCGATGGAAACCCATGTGGAGGGGTCAGTGATGCACAGCAGAAGGGACATCCATGCTTGAGCCAGAGTGGGGGGGAGTAAAGATGTCTAGAAAGGCAGGTGATTGTATACTTAGGTGTGTGGGGAGCTAGGGAGTATGAGAATGAGGTAATTTATATTTGAAAGCTTTATAATCTCAATGAACTGGGAGGGGGACTATTTTACATGGGGGGGGTTATTAACTGAGTCATGATTCAAGAAAATGATGATGATGTTGAAGATTGCTGGGAGTATAATGAGATCATGAACAAGCAAAATGATTAAAAATAATTAAGCAAAATGATGAGAAAAGACACTGCTTGGATGGAGTACACTGACCACTGTCATTTTTTCTCCATCATGCTCTCTGATGCTCTGAGTATTTTTTCAATCACCTAAATTTAAGAAGAAACATTATGGGGAAAATGCAGACTTGGAATGCTGCTGGGTAGGTGAGACAGAAGACAGGGATGTCATGGAATTGAAGTTGTTAAAAATTTTTTAAAAAGAGCAATTTAGATGATCAAAAATGATATCCAGCTTGGTCAGGGAACACTTTAAACTTTACAGTCTGAACAAAGTAGAGGCGTAAAAGGTCCAAAGGACTATTTGAGTCAAGGAACAGAAGTGGTGGGTTTAAGAAAGTTGTAAGTCGTAGAGACTGAGCAAAGTTATTAATAATAGAGTTCAAGACTTCAAAAGTGGAACAGCTCTGGGTCTTGACATAGTTTGAGGTGTAATCATAGGAGTGACTCTTGGAAAGGAAGTTGAAGCTCAAATTCACTTGAGTTGAGAAGTTCAAGTTACTCGAATTCTAGAGTGTTTCAATGGAAATCTGATAGAATGACAGGAAAATGAGAGAAAGGAAAGGAGATTATAATGTGCTGTTTATCCTGCAAAATCTAACATCATTAGGCACATGAAAACTTTCCTAAAAAATGCCAGATGCTTGAAGGGAACTTCTTTTCCTCTTCCTAGCTTCTCAGCAGCAACTGAGCTTAATGAAATAAATATCTGATAAATGCTGAGTGTGAGAGGTGGAGGAGCTATGAGAGTAGTACTTCAAAACAAACCCCAAGTGGGGACAGTAATACCGCTGGGGAGAAGTTTGCCCATTTCTTGATAAGCAGTAAGGAAGGTTCTTCTTTTCTCAGCTCCTGGCTACACATGTTCTAGGGGGATGCTTAATTCACTACCCCAGACAGAAGGTCCCAGGGAAGAGTGTGCAATAAAGATTTGGGAGAGCAGTGTCCCTCCCCAGAACAAATAAACATCCCACAGAGAGCTCTGTATAGGTCTGGGGCAGAGTAATTGTCTATTTCACCCATATTAAAAGTATTTTAAATGCCTAAGCATAAATTATCTAATGTATACTCATTTTGAAGATGTGAAAACTGAGAGTTTCACATCTGTAATCAGGTAGAGTGTGAGTCCCAGCTTTGACACCTAGTGGCTATGAGACCCTGGTCAAGTCACTTTCTTATGCCAACTTCAATTTCATCACCTTCAGTTTCCTCATCTCACATGCTATCAGTCTCGTAGCTGTGTTGAGAATTAAATGAGATAAAGCACAGCCCAGAACATATTAGAACGACTGTTATTAGCAATGTGTCAATATCAATATGACAGTAATATTATTATCATCGTCTAAGACTCTACAGACTGCCACTGCACATCAAGATAGGGAGCTAGACCCTTTATACTCAGGATAACCACCTCTCCAATCCCTGAAAAATTGGAAACTATTATCTCTTGATTTCTGATGATTGTGTAATGTCACACACTTTGTCCATGATAAGTCGTAGAGGCAAAACAAGCTCAATCTGATTATAAAGCCTAACCTCATTCCACTGCATAGTTCCTCCTCCCAAAATAAAAAGTTCAGTTGCTAAAGGGTTTTGTTAATATGCTCTAAGTTTCTGATTCTACATTACTAGCAAACATATGTGATAAAGTTCCATCTTCCTACAAATATGATCAGGGTACCAGTTATTTTAATATTGGGTACCAGTTATTTTAATATTTGAGGAGAGCTGTTCTCAACTCATGAGGTAATAAAATAACTACATGGTCACCATCACAAGTCTTGGAAGAATTCAGCTCTATGAACACCCAATGTGTGCCCCATTATTACAGTAAAGCTCTGTGACATTCATGTTCCTTTGGTGAAGCAATTGTTATGTTTTCTGTGCTGTCTTTTTTTAGGGCTGAAGCAACAGTTTTTAAGAACTTGTTTAATAGATGATGCCAATTGAGCTTTCTGTCTATTTCTGTAGACTAAGTAGCATCAGAAATACATTAAATCATAATATGATCAATGCTCAGGGATTTATTTATTTTTCTCCCATGTTGTACTAAAAGAACAGAAAACAAAGCAGAGGGAAGGAGGAGAGCCCCTCTCTTAGAATTAGAAATCTGTCAACCCATCTCAAATAAGGCTATCGCTTTGGCTTTAGGGGAAAGCATTATTACTTGGCTCTAAGGGTTGATATCTGTGAAGGTAAAATAAATTATAAGTTGACAAATAGTATCTCCCAGAATAAACATGAGCCTGTTGTAGCCTGTGTCCTAATAGCTTAATATCAAAAGTTCCAGTTAGTGGAGAATAATTTCACAGCACCTGGAGAGAGCTGCATGACCTTGGTCAGTCTCTTAAAGTTCCTGAATCTTAATTTATCTATCTATAAAATGTGGTTTCTAATACCTATTTGGAAAAATCATAATGGCATTTAATAATAGAATATATAGAAAAGTGTCTAACAGCATTCCTAAGAGCTGATAGGCATTTTTTTTAATGTTATTTTTTTAGCAAGAAGTGCAGAGAAACTCACTCAGCAGGTTTCCTTCTTCTACAGAGATTCAGGGCCTGGCAGAGTCAAGCATATTTTTTCCAGTCCCCATGGCAATGCAATATACCAATAAGGTTCCCCATTCAGAAAGTGAAGGTAATTACCTTTGCTCTGAGATGCTCCTGGGGTCAATATGTAAGAATCAATATCAGATGTGAATGTGAATTGAAGATTGTGAGGCAATATTTATTAAATATAATTAATTGCATTATTATTCATCCATTATTCTTCCAATAAAGACTTTTGAGATCTTGCTATAGGCCAAGTGCCAGAACAGATATTGAATGACCAAAACGGTCCTTTCCCTCATGGAATCAGGGTGTAAAACATGAAATGATTGCACAAACAAGCATATAATTTCACTGGGCCAAAGTGGTATAAAAGGGAGGAGTGGTATGCTATGGAGGTGGGAGAGGTTGGCCTCATCAAAGGAGGCTAGGAAAAGCTTCCTAAGAGAGTGAAGTTTGAGCTAAAATATGAAATATATATATATATATATATATATATATATATATATATATATATATGACAAAAAAGGAAGAAAAAGAGAACAAAAACCACAAATGCTTTATGTCAGGGGGCAGCAAGGAAGGTAGAGGAAATTGAAGAATGCTTGGTGCTGAGAAATGGAATATTGCCTGCCATATCAGTAAACAAAGGATGTCACAGTCATCGGGGATTGCAGCTATTGCCCATGGTGGGCTGTTGAGCCCTGAGGGAACTCAGGAAGCAAAGAATACCTGCCTTCTAGCAGGCATCAGACTGTAGTCCCACTCCCAGTAGTGAGCCCTGAGGAAACGCAGGGTATGAAAACATAGGACCCTGGCTCCAGATAGCTGAGGTACATATCAAAGGAATGATTTCAGTGAGCCCAGACTCTTTAGTCTTCCCATAAATAGAGAAACAGTAAATTCCTTAACTTGAGATATCTGGTTTTCTTTAAATTTTTTTTTTTAATTTTATTTATTTATTTATGGCTGTGTTGGGTCTTCGTTTCTATGCGTGGGCCCTCTCTAGTAGTGGCAAGTGGGGGCCACTCTTCATCGTGGTGCACGGGCCTCTCACTATCGCGGCCTCTCTTGTTGCGGAGCACAGGCTCCAGAGGCGCAGGCTCAGTAACTGTGGCTCACGGGCCTAGTCGCTCCGCGGCATGCGGGATCTTCCCAGACCAGGGCTCGAACCCGTGTCCCCTGCATTGGCAGGCAGATTCTCAACCACTGCGCCACCAGGGAAGCCCTGGTTTTCTTTAATTAACAATAATCTTTTGACATTCAGAATACCTGCCTTTTGTTGCAAAACTCCTATATATCCTGGCTCCCCACCTCACCTCCTTTGAGCAGTTCTCTCAGGGTTACTCTACTTCACCCAAAACTCTGTCTCTGAGATTTAATTCTGTGTCAGGGTGTCAGGGTACAGAGGACGGATTTGGCTTCAGATAGATGGTGGTAAACCAGTTAGGAGGCTATTGCTAAGTAGATGGTAGGTGGACTAGTGGGATCATTTGTGCAATGTTTAGGAGGAAAAATTGACAGCGTTTGGGGATGCATTATGCATAAGAGAGAGAGAAGGCTGTTATCAGGATAATTCCTGGATTCCCAGCTTTCTTAACTCAATAGATGGCTTAGTTTTATAGTGAAATAAGGAAGAGTGAAAGAGATTTAATTTTGTTGAGGAATAATGAAGTAATTCATTTTGGGCCATAGGATTGAGAGGCATTTAACAAATCCAAGAAGAGATGTCAAGTAAACATTTAGATATGAGGTTCATGATTTGAAAAGGGAGTTATGGGCTTTGAAACATATATTAGTGAACTGCTTGAGTACAGCTAAAGCCAAGGGGATGGATAGGATATAACACTCCTAAAGGAGTTAGAGTGAATAAGAGTATGCTTAAAACTGAATATTGAGAACCTATTGGTAAAACAGAGGAAGAAAAACAAGCAAGAAGGCAGAGAAGGAATAGAAAAAGTAGTATCTTACCCCTAAGAACAACATAGAGGGTAAGAACTGAGAAGATTTTATATAAAAAGTCACAGTTTACAGGGTCAAATGATGTTGAGAGGTTAGGTAAGAGGAAGACTCTAAAGTACCACCATTTTATTTCTTGAAAACAACTAATAATAGACTATATTTGGAGAGACAAGGACTGAAACCAGTAGAGATTTTATTAGATCACCTTCTATATTAAACTCCACTTCCATCACATACACACTTGAATTCACCATCCGTACATCAAATCATGTAGACAGTCCCCGGCAGTAGGGTCATAAAACCAATATTTCAGATTAAAGATCAATCACGATTTTCCCTGGAACAATACTACATTTCTCTTATACTAAATAATCATTGGGTCCCCAAAATTTGTTGAACAACTCAATAAATCACTGAAAGAAAAAATAAGAGGGCATATATAGTTCAGTACCTGTGGTTGGGAATGTCATGATAATTCCATGGCCGAGAAAACCAGAACCTTGCTGACCATCAAATGTCTCCTCAAGCCCCATCCAAGCTCAGCTCCCCACTCAAGCTCAGCTCCCCACTTGTTGGCAGACAGAAAAGCACTGAGGTATTTTACTTATTTTTTTCCCACCAAAGTGACATCACAAAAACTGTTTCTTTTCTATTTGTTTTATCTGCCTTTTTTCTTCCCAACTCTAAATCCTGTTTGTTTTTCCCTAATGCTTATGAATAATCTCCCATATCTTTGGCTCAACCTATAAAATTCATTTGATCCTCATATAAGGCATTATCATTAGCAAAATTTCCTCAACAACAGAACTTGTGGATTAAGAAGCTGATCTGAATTTGAATTCATGTCTCCCAAATATCACTAGTTATAATAGAAATCTATTCTCCAAGGTGGCTCCACATAAAATTTTCATATATTTAAAGTCTCTATTGCTCTGACCTTTGGATTCACAGTGTTATTACTGTGAATACAACCTCAGGAACTGTGGTTAGAAGAGAGGGAAGCTTGGTGGTTTTTCAGGTACTTTCTGTGTTTTGAGTATTAGAGAAAGCTGGACACTGAAAGAAAAGAGTAAGAGGAATACATAATAAAGCACAGTGGAAGAAGATCTGTGTGAGATATAAAGGTGACAGTAAAACCCAACACAAAATTAAATTCTACCTTGGATATAATAATTAACAGCCAAATTAATGTTGTGCAGTAAAAACTGAAAATGATCTCCTATAATAAAACAAAGGGATAAAAAAAATATGGTAAAAAATTTAGTTTGGAAAAGAGGGAACAGAAACCTGACAAAAAGATAATATGGAGCATTAGAAGCTGTCTTAAGATCAATAAGAAATTAAAGTTTCCTAGAAGAAAGAATATCTGACAATAGAAAGCAAAAAGCTCATGACATTCTAAGAAAATACAATGAATAGGACACTTTCTGATTACATTAAAAAGTAATTTTTAAAAATCAAGAAAAAATCCATAACTCTCCAGGGCAGATAACTGTAGGTACTTCCAGAGTAATGAAATTGATATCTCAGATTTTCTGTTCAAGAGAACAGAAAACAACAGAGAAAGACCTGATGAATTTTTAGGGAAAATGGCCATGACCCAAGAATCATTTATCTTAACAAGCAGTCTTTTATGAAAGAAGCACAGAAAATCAACCTCCTATATAAAGGGATGAAAATATGGGCCACTCTTGAAAAATTATCATTTAAGCAGTACTCTCAACAACCAATACAGGAAACAAAATTACTAAACCAAGACTGGAGAAATTGTTTTATAAAATTATTTCTGTCGATTTTTCTATCATAAAAATTATTTACAAAATAAGATATTTGTTCGTATATTTTATTTCAAAAATGATGTTTTTGTAATAGCATGAAAATGGAAAGAAATCTATCATATTAGGGAAATCCATATGAGTAGAAATTAAGTCATTAAATATAATGTTTTAAAATAGATTCTAATGACATGGGAAAATACATGATGATATGACAAGAAACAATAAATACATAGAATTTAAACATGTATAAACAGTTTGACTTCAACTATGGAAAGAAAGAGAAGGAGATAAGATAGAAAAAAAAATGTCTTTGTGATACAGTTGAGAAACAGAGCAAGGCCAGGGTAGATGGAGAATAGAAAGTAAAGAAGAATTCCAATTAGAATACTTGTACACTGTTGGTGTGAAGGCAAAATGCTGCAGCCATGATGAAAAACAGTATGGCGATCCCTCAAAAATTAAAAATAGAATTATCATATAATCTAGAAATCCCACTTCTGGGAATATACCCCAAAGAATTGAAATCAGGACTTCTTAATACTTTCTTCTTTGTGTGAACGTGGTATTCCTTTAATCAAGAAGTTCAGTCTTGTTCTCTTCCCCTTTAATCCAGGTTGCCTTTAGTGACCTGATTAACCAATAGAATGTTACCGAAGTGACATTTTGGGACTTCCAAGGCTAGATGCAAAGAACCCTGAAGTTTCTGCTTGGGACCCTTGAAGCACTCACACTGAGGTAAGCCATTTGTCATGTAAGAAGTCCAACTGCCCTTAGAATCTATCCTTCCATGCTGTGAGGAAACTTAAGTCAGCCATGTGTGGAGTCTGTGTACAGAAATAGTGATTTCTGGAGATCACCAGCTAGTCCAATCATCCCAGGTGAAGTCCCAACATATGAATGGAGAAGCCACATTGGACTTCAAGAATAATAAATCCTTTCTATGACTCAGCTATCATATGACTACAGTTGTATGAGAGACACAAAGCAGTAATTGCTCAGCTAAGCCCAGTCAATACACAGAACCATTAGAAGTCATAAAATGTTATTTTAAGCCACTAAGTTTTGGTGCGGTTTGTTGTGCAGCAGTAGTTAATAGAAGAACAAAAGAGAAAAATCAAGATAAGCAAAGCAGAAAAGTATGATCCCCCCAAAACAGATAATTTGGAGGATAGAACTTAAAAAAAAAACAAAAAAACTATGATTAACATCCTCAAGAATATGAGGAAATGCATTGAAAAGAAAAAAGCAGAAAGAAAGAGAAAGCTGTAGATAAAGGGACAATTAGAAACCTGGAAAGAAAAACGTTTAGAAATTAAAAATATAATTGTCAAAACAGAAAATTCAATAAAGAGTTGAAAATTAGAAAGAGTAAATTCCTCTTCTCCAAATAATAAAAATAAAAAGAAATACAAAATGAGGAAGAAGAAATCATAAACACCACTCTTAAGATCCAATATATGACTGAAAGGAGTTCTAGGATGAGAAATCACTAAAAACAGAGGAGAGGAAATTATTCAAGGAGTAACAGAAGGATATAAACAAGAGCTGAACAACATGGAATTTCACTTAAAAGAAGCCAACAATTACTAAGTATAATGAAGTAAAACAACAAATGACCCTCATTTGGAGCATCATTAGGAAATTTAAAACACCAAGGATAAAAAGATCCTGAAAGTTACCTAAAAAAGAAACAATTAAAATAAACTTTCAATGAGCAAGAGTGATGTTTCAACACACACAAAAAGCAATGCCTCCAAAATTCTCTTGAATTCTATTATGAAGTCAGCCATATTTTATTGAATTTGATACAGCATTAACTTTAAGAAGCTTTATTATTCTCTATACCACTAAAAAGTACAAAAAAGCACTGATAAAAGTGTAAAGTGCCATTGTTTTTATAAGATGTGCATGATTTCAGATATTAAAATATGAAAATATGTAACTTAGAAATAATACAGTTTGATAGTCAAGAATTATCTCTGAAAACCCCTTAAATTGCCTTTATAAAGATCTGTACATAGTTTGGTATATTTGCCATGCAGGGTAATTCTTATGCACTCTAAAGTTTGAGAACCACAGAGCTAGAAAAAATAAGAACAAAGATTATAAGCACACGCCTGTGTTTTAAAATGACTCATTTTTTAATTATTAATAATTATTGAGAATAGATGAGGAATTCTAAAATCATTCTGCTTTCCTGCAGCATATATTTTTCTGCTTTTAATGTCAAGTATATATTAATATAACCTTACTTATATTAATATATTTGTTATTGAGAGGATTAAGGAGTTTCATCCTGGAAGGATGGTGGATGACTTATATGTGAAATGTGAATTTGATGAGGGAGCTCATTATCCAACCGAACTAACATTTACTTTTGAAGTTAGCAATAATTGAGATGCTTTTCAGACATGAAAGGACTCTGAAAGTTGACCTCCTTTAAGCAACTTCTTGCTAAAATACCTGAAAATATATTCTAGCAAAACCAAGAAGAATATGGAATATGCGAAAGTTCATCCAAGCTGGGAGAGCTAGGGAAGACAATCCTAAAAATACAGCTATGGAACAAGATTTGAGGGTAGTCTTCATTAAATAGAAACAGGGAGGGGAGCCTTGAGAGTGAGGTCCCTGGAAAAAGGAGAGATTGCAAAAGAACACTTGATATAATAAAAATTTAATCAACAAAGAGCTATGTTTAAGGTCAAAGTTTAAGAGGAAAATAAAAAATAGACCAAGGCAAGTTGCAACACAGAGTAAACACTAAAGAAAAAATAAATAAATAAATCATAGTTTATCAACTCTGTATTTTGATATTTACTCAATCATAATTATGTAAACTATTTATTGTTAACATTTAGAAACAACATATAGATGAAGGAAGGAAGATGTTTACAGATTAGATGTAGTGGTACCAATTTTGATGTTGAAACTTTCATTAAAGCTAATGAAAGGGAGACCTTCAAGATGGCGGAGGAGGAAGACATGGAGATCAACTTCCTCCCCACAAATACATCAGAAATACATCTACATATGGAACAACTCCTACAGAGCACCTACTGAATGCTAGCAGAAGACCTCAGACTTCCCAAAAGGCAAGAAAATCCGCATGTGCCTGAGTAGGGCAAAAGAAAAAAGAATAAACAGAGACAAAAGAATACGGGACTGGACCTTCACCTCGGGGAGGGAGCTGTGAAGGAGGAAAAGTTTTCACACACTAGGAAGCCCCTTCACTGGTGGAGACTGGGGATGAGCGAGGGGGGAGCTTCGGAGCCATGAAGGAGAGCACAGCAACAGGGGTGCAGAGGGCAAAGCAGAGAGATTCCCACACAGAGGATAGGTGCTGACCAGCACTCACCAGCCTGAAAGGCTCGTCTGCTCACCCACCGGGACGGGTGGGGGCTGGTAGTTGAAGCTCGGGCTTCAGAGGTCAGATCCCAGGGAGAGGACTGAGGTTGGTTGCGTGAACACAGCCTGAAGGGGGCTAGTGTGCCATAGCTAGGCAGGAGGGAGTCCGGGAAAAAGTCTGGAACTGCCTAAGAGGTAAGAGACCATTGTTTCAGGGTGCACGAGGAGAGGGGATTCAGAGCACCACCTAAACGAGCTCCAGAGACAGGCATGAACCGTGGCTACCAGCGTGGACACCAGAGACGGGCATGAGACGTTAAGGCTACTGCTGCAGCCACCAAGAAGCCTGTGTGCAAGCATAGGTCACTATCCACACCTCCCCTCCTGGGAGCCTGTGCAGCCTACCACTGTCAGGGTCCCTTGATCCAGCGACAACTTCCCAGGGGAGAACACACGGCACACATCAGGCTGTTGCAATGTCATGCCGGCCTCTGCCATGGCAGGCTAGCGTCACATTCCATACCCTGCCCTCCACTAAGCCTGAGTGAGCCAGAGACCCCCTAATCAGCTGCTCCTTTAACCCCGTCCTGTCTGGGCGGGAACAGATGCCCTCAGGCGACCTACACACAGAGGCGGGGCCAATCCAAAGCTGAACCCCAGGAGCTGTGCGAACAAAGAAGAGATAGGGAAATTTCTCCAAGCAGCCTCAGGAGCAGTGGATTAAATCCCCACAGTCAACCTGATGTACTGCGCATCTCTGGAATACCTGAAGAGACAACGGATCATCCCAAAATTGAGGTGGTGGACTTTGGGAGCAACTGTAGGCTAGGGTTTTGCTGTATGTGACTGACTGGTTTTTGGCTTTATGCTTATCTTAGTTTAGTATTTAGAGTTTATTATCATTGGTAGATTTATTTACTGATTTGGTTGCTCTCTTCCTTTTTTTTTTATAGATAGATATATTTTTTTTTTCCTTCTCCTCTTTCTGTGAGTGTGTATCTGTATGCTTCTTTGTGTGATTCTTTTCCATATAGCTTTATTTTACCATTTGTCTGAGGGTTCTGTCTGTCTGTTTTTTTGTTTTTTTTGGTTTTTTTTATAGATTTAGGGCTTGTTATCATTGGGGGATTTGTTTTATGGTTTGGTTGTTCTCTTCTTTCTTTCATTTTTTATTACTTTTTAATTTTTAATAATTTTTTATTTGAATAACTTTATTTTTAAAATTTTACTTCTTTCTTTCTTTTTTCTCCCTTTTCTTCTGAGCCATATGGCTGACAAGATCTTGGTGCTCTGGCCGGGTGTCAGGCCTGTGCCTCTGAGGTGGGAGGGCCGAGTTCAGGACATTGTTCCACCTGCAACTTCCCAGCTCCACTCAACAACCATCAAGCTACAGTACTGGACACGCTATGCCAAACAACTAGCAAGAGAGGAACACAACACCACCCATTAACAGAGGGGCAGCCTACACTCATAATAAGATCACAGACACCCAAAAACACACCACCAGACACGGTCCTGCCCACCAGAAAGACAAGATACAGCCTCATCCACCAGAACACATGCATCAGTCCCCTCCACCAGGAAGCATACACAACACACTGAACCAACCTTAGCTACTGGGGGCAGACACCAAAAACAACAGGAACGACTAACCTGCAGCCTGTAAAAAGGAGACCCCAAACACAGTAAATTAAGCAAAATGAGAAGACAAAGAAATACACAGCAGATGAAGGAGCAAGGTAAAAACTCACCAGACCAAACAAATGAAGAGGAAATAGGCAGTCTACCTGCAAAAGAATTCAGAATAATGAGAGTAAAGATGACCCAAAATCTTGGAAATAGAATGGAGAAAATACAAGAAATGTTTAACAAGGACCTAGAAGAACTAGAGAGAAAACAAACAATGATGAATAACACAATAAATTAAATTAAAAATTATCTAGGAGGAATCAATAGCAGAATAATTGAGGCAGAAGAACAGATAACAAACCTGGAAGATAAAATAGTGGAAATAACTACCACAGAGCAGAATAAAGAAAAAAGAATGAAGAGAATTGAGAACAGTCTCAGAGACCTCTGGGAAAACATTAAATGCACCAACATTCGAATTATATGGGTGCCAGAAGAAGAAGAGAAAAAGAAAGGGACTGAGAAAATATTTGAAGAGATTAGAGTTGAAAACTTCCCTAATATGGGAAAGGAAGGAGTCA
Organism: Balaenoptera acutorostrata; assembly: GCF_949987535.1. Classification (NCBI taxonomy): domain Eukaryota; kingdom Metazoa; phylum Chordata; class Mammalia; order Artiodactyla; family Balaenopteridae; genus Balaenoptera; species Balaenoptera acutorostrata. The sequence goes on along the minus strand of NC_080068.1, from coordinate 101,827,948 downwards.
ATCAAGTCCAGGAAGCACAGAGAGTCCCATAGAGAATAAGCCAGGGAGAAACATGCCAAGACATATTAATCAAACTATCAGAAATTAAATACAAAGAAAAAATATTAAAAACAGCAACAGAAAACAACAAATAATATACAAGGGAATCCCCGTAAGGTTAAGAGTTGACCTTTCTGCAGAAACTCTGCAAGCCAGAAGGGAGTGGCAGGACATATTTAAAGTGATGAAAGGGAAAAAATTGCAACCAAGATTATGCTATCCAGCAAGGATCTCATTCAGATTCAACAGAGAAATTAAAAGCTTTACAGACAAGCAAAAGCTAAGAGAATTCAGCACCACCAAACCAGCTTTACAGCAAATGCTAAAGGAACTTCTCTAGGCAGGAAACACAAGAGAAGGAAAATACCTACAATAGCAAACCCAAAACAATTACAAAAATGGTAATAGGAACATACATATCGATGATAACCTTAAAGGTAAATGGATTAAATGCTCCCACCAAAAGACATAGACTGGCTGAATTGATACAAAAACAAGACCTGTATATATGCTGTCTACAAGAGACCCACTTCAGACCGAGGGACACATACAGACTGAAAGTGAGGGGATGGAAAAAGATATTCCATGCAAATGGAAATCAAAAGAAAGCTGGAGTAGCAATTCTCATATCAGACAAAATAGACTTTAAAACAAAGACTATTACAAGAGACAAAGAAGGACACTACATAATGATCAAGGGATCAATCCAAGAAGAAGATATAAAAATTATAAATATTTATGCACCCAACATAGGAGCACCACAATACATAATGCAGATAACTATCAGCCATAAAAGGGGAAATCAACAGTAACACAATCATAGTAGGGGACTGTAACAGCCCACTTTCACCAATGGACAGATCATCCAAAATGACAATAAATAAGGAAACAAAAGCTTTAAATGATACATTAAACAAGATGGACTTAATTGATATTTATAGGACACTCCATCCAAAAACAACAGAATACACATTCTTCTCAAGTGCTAATGGAAAGTTCTCCAGAATAGATCATATCTTGGGTCACAAATCAAGCCTTGGTAAATTTAAGAAAATTGAATTGAATCAACTATCTTTTCCGACCACAATGCTATGAGACTAGATATCAACTACAGGAAAAAATCTGTAAAAAATAGAAACACATGGAGGCTAAACAATGCACTACTTAATAACCAAGAGATCACTGAAGAAATCAAAGAGGGAATCAAAAAATACCTAGAAACAAGTGACAATGAAAACATGATGACCCAAAACTTATGGAATGCAGCAAAAGCAGTTCTAAGAGGTAAGTTTATAGCAATACAATCCTACCTCAAGAAACAAGAAACATCTCAAATAAACAACCTAACTTTATACCTAAAGCAATTAGAGAAAGAAGAACAAAAAACTCCCAAAGTTAGCAGAAAGAAAGGAAAGGTAAAGATCTGATCAGAAATAAATGATAAAGCAATGAAAGAAAGAGTAGCAAAGATCAATAAAAATAAACGCTGGTTCTTTAAGAAGATAAACAAACATGTTAAACCATTAGTCAGACTCATCAAGAAAAAAAAGGGTGCAGACTCAAACCAATAGAATTAGAAATGAAAAAGGAGAAGTAACAAATGACACTGAAGAAAAAGAAAGGATCATGAGAGGTTACTACACGCAACTATATGCCAATAAAATGGACAACCAAGAAGAAATGGACAAATTCTTAGAAAGCACAACCTTCCGAGACTGAACCAGGAAGAACTAGAAAATATGAACAGACGAATCACAAGCACTGAAATTGAGACTGTGATTAATAATCCACCAACAAAAAAAAGCCCAGGACCAGATGGCTTCACAGGTGAATTCTATCAAACATTTAGAGAAGAGATAACACCTATCCTTCTCAAACTTTTCCAAAATATAGCAGAGGGAGGAACACTCCCCAACTCATTCTATGAGACCACCATCACCCTGATACCAAAACCAGACAAAGATGTCACAAAGAAATAAAACTACAGGCCAGTATCACTGATGAACATAGATGCAAAAATCCTCAACAAAATACTAGCAAAGAGAATCCAACAGCACATTAAAAGGCTCATACACTATAAGCAAGTGGGGTTTATCCCAGGAATGCAAGGATTCTTCAATATATGCAAATCAATCGATGTGATTAACCATATTAACAAACTGAAGGAGAAAAAAACAGATGATCATCTCAATAGATGCAGCAAAAGCTTTTGACAAAATTCACCACCGATTTATGATAAAAACCCTCCAGAAAGTAGGCACAGAGGGAACTTACCTCAACATAATAAAGGCCATATATGACAAACCCACAGCCAACAACGTCCTCAATGGTGAAAAACTGAAACCATTTCCACTAAGATCAGGAACAAGACAAGGTTGCCCACTCTCACCAGTATTATTCAACATAGTTTTGGAAGTTTTAGCCACAGCAATCAGAGAAGAAAAAGAAATAAAAGTAATCCAGATTGGAAAAGAAGAAGTAAAGCTGTCACTCTTTGCAGATGACATGATACTATACATAGAGAATCCTAAAGATGCTACCAGAAAACTATTAGAGCTAATCAATAAATTTGGTAAAGTAGCAGGATACCAAATTAACACACAGAAATCTCTTGTGTTCCTATACACTAATGATGAAAAATCTGAAAGAGAAATTAAGGAAACACTCCCATTTACCATTGCAACAAAAAGAATAAAATACCTAGTAATAAACCTACCTAAAGAGACAAAAGACCTGCATGCAGAAAACCATAAGACATTGATGAAAGAATTTGAAGATGATACAAAAAGATGGAGAGATATACCATGTCCTTGGATAGGAAGAATCAACCTTGTGAAAATGATTATACTATCCAAAGCATTCTACAGGTTCAATGCAATCCCTATCAAACTACCAATGGCATTTTTCACAGAACTAGAACAAAAAATTTCACAATTTGTATGGAAACACAAAAGAACCTGCATAGCCAAAGCAATCTTGAGAAAGAAAAACGGAGCTGGAAGAATCAGGCTCCCGGACTTCAGACTATACTACAAAGCTACAGTAATCAAGACGTATGGTACTGGTACAAAAACAGAAATATAGATTAATGGAAGAGGATAGAAAGCCCAGAGATAAACCCATGCACATATGGTCACCTTATTTTTGATAAAAGAGGCAAGAATATACAATGGAGGAAAGAGAACCTCTTCAATAAGTGGTGCTGGGAAAACTAGACAGCTATATGTAAAAGAATGAAATTAGACCACTCCCTAACACCATACACAAAAATAAACTCAAAATGGATTAAAAACCTAAATGTAAGGCCAGACACTATAAAACTCTTAGAGGAAAACCTAGGCAGAACAGTCTATGACATAAATCACACCACGATCCTTTTTGACCCACCTCCTAGAAAAATGGAGATAAAAACAAAAATAAACAAATGGGACCTAATGAAACTTAAAAGCTTTTTCACAGCAAAGGAAACTATAAACAAGACAAAAAGACAACACTCAGAATGGGAGAAAATATTTGCAAATGAAGCAACTACCAAGGATTAATCTCCAAAATATACAGGCAGCCCATGTAACTCAATATCAAAAAAATAAACAACCCAATCCAAAAATGGGCAGAAAACCTAAATAGACATTTCTCCAAAGATATACAGCTTGCCAACAAACACATGAAAGGATGCTCAACATCACTAATCATTAGAGAAATGCAAATCAAAACTACAATGAGGTATCATCTCACACCAGTCAGAATGATCATCATCAAAAAGTCTACAAACAATAAATGCTGGAGATGGTGTGGAGAAAAGGGAACCCTCTTGCACTGTTGGTGGGAATGTAAATTGATACAGCCACTATGGAGAACAGTATGGAGGTTCCTTAAAAAACTAAAAATAGAACTACCATACAACCCAGCAATCCCACTACTGGGCATATACCCTGAGAAAACCCTAATTCAAAAAGAGTCATGTACCACAATGTTCATTGCAGCTCTATTTACAATAGCCAAGACATGGAAGCAACCTAAGTGTCCATCGACAGATGGATGGATAAAGAAGATGTGGCACATATATACAATGGAATAATCCTCAGCCATAAAAAGAAATGAAATTGAGTTATTTGTAGCGATGTGGATGGACCTAGAGATTGTCATACCGAGTGAAGTAAGTTAGAAAGAGAAAAATAAACACCATATGCTAACACATATATATTGGAATCCAAAAACAAAAGAAAATGGTTCTGAAGAACCTAGAGGCAGGACCAGAATAAAGACACAGATTTAGAGAATGGACTTGAGGACACCAGGAGGGGGAAAGGTAAGCTGGGACGAAGTGATAGAGTGGCATGGACTTATATATACTAGGAAATATAAAATAGATAGCTAGTGGGAAGCAGCCACATAACAGAGGGAGATTAGTTCGATGCTTTGTGACCACCTAGAGGGGTGGGATAGGGAGGGTGGGAGGGACATGCAAGAGGGAGGAGATATGGAGATATATGTATATGTATAGCTGCTTCACTTTGTTATAAAGCAGAAACTAACACACCATTGTAAAGTGATTATACTCCAGTAAAGATGTTAAAAAAAAAAAAAAGCTAATGAAAGTTGGAAGGTGGAAGTAGAAAGAGGGCTGAGAGAATGGGCAGAGGCTTTAATATTCTTATCATACAAGTGGGGTGTCAAGATAGGCATTTATCTGATGAATAAGAAATGAAGAATAAGAATGAATTGCAAATATGTTCCTAAATTGACAAAGAAACCCAATGGACAAACAGAAAACTGGAAGAAGTGAATGAGAGAAGTTTTGAGAGGTTTAAAGGAGTTAGATCAATATTAATCACAGCAGAATATATCTAAAATTGTTAAATGAAAAGATAGTGATATCAAAAATTTAAAAAAAAAGAAAAGAAAATACAGTGACTAGCTTTTTACTTCTGAAAGTTTTCCCTGGAAGTAAGGATGATTCTTGTAGGGAATTGTTGCATACCATAAACCCTATTTTACTTTTTTTTTGTCTTTATTTTTAAACCTTGTGCATATATTACCATGGGAAATATTATAGAAAAAATCAAACTCAGAAAGTTGAGATAATTCTGACTCCATGGGGAGGAGGTAGCTCCAGTGGTGGGGGCAACATAGGAGGGTCCAAACAGCTGCCCAGAGCTCCTGGCTGAAAATCAGGGAAGAGGGAGTGCAGTGTTAAGACACCATCACTTCTGTTGAGCAGGTAAGAGGTAGGAAGGTACAAAGGAAGCAAAAATAAGAGTCAGAGAACAGGAAATGAAAGATACTTGTGATTTGAATCAAATGTATGAGGCTTTGGGGTGATGCCAATCTTGGAACACTCTTTCCTTGGAAACACCTCCACTGGCCTGTGGTCATTTATGAGTCATGGAAAAAGAAATTTCAGTATCATCAAAGGAGCTCAAGAGTGAGAAACAAATCTCAAGAAACTGGTTGGGGCATACAGTGTCAATCCACCATATGAATCTAAGAGCTCCTAACTTCCCTAACCTTAACCCTAACCCCAGCTTCTGCTGATGGTGAAGCCAGACCATGGGCAGGTTCTAGAACTGAGCAACAAAACACCACCGGCACGTTTGAACAAGTCACAGTTGTAAATATTTGCTTTGGTAAAGCCAACATCTCCAGGTTCTACTGAAAACTTATCTGTGGTTCCATCCACAGCAAACTCCTTCTTCAATGTCCCTTTGTTTCCTCTGATCCTCAGGGAAGAATATGGTGACCAATCATCCCAGTTTGCTCAGGACTGTCCCAGAATTTTAACATTGAAAGTTCTGTGTCCAGAGAAAAATCTCTCAGTTTCAGGGATATGAGGAGAGTTGACACCCGTAGGAAGAAGCCCAGGTAACTCATTACGTGAGAAATAATGCCATAGGGTGAAAATTTCTATCTTGGGAAGTGCTTTTTGTTCCTTGAGATTTTATTTGATCTTCACAAGCCTGTACAGTAGATGTGGCAAGACTTATACTCGCCCTCATTTTACACGTGGGCCAACGGAGGCCAAAGAGATTAATCATCTGTGAATAACGCCACAGTCAGAAATTATTTGATATAACATTTTACTCGACATTTCTTGACTCCAGATCCTGTGTGCTGTCCCATATATAAAGTTGCTGTGTTAAACTCTGTTCCCTAGTTAATAATGGTAATAATAATTTTTCACTATCTTATCCTCTCATCAGTAGATACCATAATTAGCCTCATGCTAAAGATAAAGAAATTGAGATGCAGAGAAATGAAGCAATTCATTTGGGAACACACAGTGAATGAATGAAAGGTAGTCGGTATTGGAACCTATATTCCTCTTCTCTGTTACTATGCCCTAACTACCTGAGCAGGGAAAAAAAAATGTGCAATTCTCCTAATCTTAAGGAATTTCTACTATGACTCCCCAAAAACCCCAACCTATTTTTTTCAGTTTTATTCCCCACTAGTTCCTTTTCATGGTTCCTATGTGTCAGCTGATCTGGCACAGAGAAGAACTGTTTTCTGATTCTACAATACGTCTACTGCTTTCCTGACTCAGGTCTTTGTCTTCATAATTTTCATGCCTAGAATTTATTCACTCAGATACTCATAGTAGGGTAGAGGAAAAGAAAAGACAGCCTCTGCAATCAGACCTGGGCTTAATTCACAAATATGCTGCCTACTAACGTGGGTGATCTTTGGCAAGTCTCCCAAAGTTCTCTGAGCCTTCATTTCCTCATCTGTAAGTTGGAGACAATAATAGGGAATTATGCTGGACAGTTTGAGGATTAGTGAACACCTGCTCACAAATTATCTAACACTATGCATGGTACCCAGTATGTGCTCCACTTCCAGGACTTGGGTAAAGCAGAGAAGACTGCAGTTCTTACCATTGTGTACTTCGGGAGTGGCTGACAATTTCAAAGAAAACTGTATTCCATGGACAGATCTGTATTTTGAATATATCAATAGATGTGTGTTTGGTGAAAATGATGTATGCTTTTTGACAGGAAGCCTTGCATTTCTCAGACAGTTATGCATGAAGCATTGTGAATCCTTGGGTTGAGTTATATATGGCTCGTGCATTTTGCAGAGTGTATGGCACTTTATAGACAGTGCATTTGAGGACATCTGAAAGTTTCACAGGGCCACACGTTACATGGCCATCAGTGGATTTGCAAGGCGGACGTGCATTTTGTGAAGATCTGCATTTTGAACCCACCTGGGGTGATGAGTTTTCGTATCACTCTACTTGTAAATACATCTTCAATCGCCTGTTAGTTACTGGTTTGTCTTGTAAACTCATTTGGTTTTCTTTTTCAGTCTAAGGCTGGAGCCAAAATAGTTAAGCTTGAGCTGAAAAATCCACGACATAATGAAATTCTTTCATTAATCCTTTATAGTTCTGTCTGACCTCTATATATATAAATCTGTGCATATATATATATATATATATATATATATATATATATATATATACACACATTTTTTTCTGGGAACATAGAGATTAAAGTGTTAAAAGATCTATTTTTAAATTCTTTTTTGTTTTAATTTAGTTTCCTCTGTTTCCTACCAATTCCCCTTCCACAGAGATGTCATTGAAAGAAAAAATACAACTGAAAATATGGAGCCATTAGATCCAAATGAAAATCTTAAAAAAAGTAAAAATCAAATCTCTACAAATTAGAGGGAGGAATATCAGTGTTTTGGCAAAGACTGGAACACATTCTTTTACTTCCTGGCACATAGCTAAAGTACTCTCCCTGGCCTTCTGTAAAGCTGGCTTTGGCCACATGGCTGAGTTCCAGGCCAGTCCAGGAGACACAATGAACCAGGCACCTCAGTTGCATTCGCTCTATGAATCTTCCCAGTTCACCTATGAAATTTATGTCAACCACATGTTAAAAATGGGGAATCTGAGTCTCCCAAAAATTAAATAATTTTCGAAGATCCCAAGTCAGTGGTCAGGGGAGCAAGTAACTTATCTTAATATTAACAGTTTATTGGATTATGGACATAGATAATCAAAATAATGTATAGACCATCTACTAAATACTATTGGAAGGTTTACCAATGTTACTGCAAACAATGGCCTTATAGGCCAAAATAAGCAATTAGAAAAATGATGCCATTTTCAATAGCTACACAAACTATGAAGTGTCTAGAAATTAAGCTAACACAGTACGTGCAAATTGTGTAGAAAAATATGCAAACATTATTGATATAAATTAAAAAAATAATTTGTTCTTGGCAATCTAAGCCCAACACACATTGTAGTTTAAGAGAGAAAATAGGAGACAGTAACAGACACACAGAGAGGTTGAGAGGCAGGCAGGAACGTGGTCTCTGTAAGATTACACAATATTGGTAATCAGGTCAGTTATTGAAAGGTTCTCAGGACTTTTGCTCTTAGGAGGGAAGAGGGGTGAGAACAGAGTTCAGGACACATGTAGATAATGTTAGATGTTGTTGCTACTTGGACTACTAGGGCCCTTTTCAGAATGCAAGAGGTGAGTGGAAAGCTGTAAGCAGTTAATAAAATCCAGGCTGAGTAATTTGGGGTCAGGACTGAGTTCTGTGCCATGATTCCCCCTAAGGAATTTAATTGTTCTTGCAATCTATTTGGCACATGGGACAGACCCGAAGCCCCAATGTCCCCCAGACCAATAATCAGGAGACCTCTGAGTTTCCAGCTGCACCCCACACTCAATGCAGGAGAGCTTCCTGGGGCAGTGAGTTCATTTCTTAAATAAGCCATGGAGACGTGGGCACAGAGAACAAGAGATAAACTGAGGCTAAGCGTCTAACTAAGGAACGGATCCTTGATTAGTCTCTCCTCTGCAACAAACAAGATGGTCCTCTGACCCATAGTAGCTTCTGTGAAGGTCTCTTCCAGCTCAGCTCCCTGGATGCTAAACTCATATCTTGCTCCACTTGGAAAGGCTCTTCATTTTGCAGAGAGAACATGTACATGTAACCTCCAAGGGCTGAAGTGTGTGGACTCTTCTGAGTTCTGCAGGGTTGACACATGAACTTCCTGTGTTCAAATTCATTTCTATCTAATGCATTCAGAACAGGCTGCCCCAGGGAGTCCAATTACCTCTAGGTGTGCTGCCCTCAACAAGGGTTCTCTCTAAAGCCCTGGGCTCTGAGGAAGAAGCTTCAATATCCTGCTGTGACCACAGTGACATGCTCTCATCAAGAAAGATAAGCTCTCCTTGTGAACTCTTTGGACTTTATTCTGATTTCCAAGAAGGTAATGATCATAGCCCCATGGGTCTTACAAGATTCTAGAGGCAGAAAGGCCTGGATTCACCCCCTGCCTTTTCCCATCACTGGCTGGATCACAAAAGGGAAGCTGCCTAATTCTTGAAGCCTCAATGTCTTCAATTTTCAAAAGGGAAACATTGTTCCTATCTCAAACTATTAACAGGAAGACATGAGATACTATGTGTAAAAAGATCAAATCACACAACTTCACTCCCTAACATTTACAGTATTTGTTCAGGTTTTTGGGTGTTTAATTCTGGATCTTTCAGCATGCCATTTCACCTCTCCTACCCTCAGTTTATTCATCTAAATAAATGGGATTAATATCATCTACCTCGTAGTGGTTACTGTGAAAATAAATTCAAATTATGTCATATAAAGAGTAAAGGACTGAAAAATAAACATCATTACCATCAGAATTTGATTATAAATTTATTTTTTAATTTCCCTCCCTGGTAACCTAGACATCTTCTCAAGAAAAGGTTTCAAAAAAAGGTTAGAAAAAAGTAAAATTTCCCCACCCCCTCACCTTGAGTTTTGGGGAAAAAACGAGAGAGAGAGATTGAGGACTGGAGATTCCCTTAAAATTTTTAAAAGAAAAGTCTGGTGTTTTCCAATTTTCTTAGATGAACTACAGCAAGATTAGCCTTTGAAAAATTAAAACTTTTCCTCTGGCTTCTTCATAATGGAGAAGTTATAAGGAAACCTGACTAAATTACTTTTTAATTGGCAAAGCAATAAATCAGTGAAGATGTATTCTTTCTGTATTACAGAATGACTCTGTTGGATCTAGAAGTGAACCACTTAGTGTGGCATTGTTTTGTCTTTCTTCTTTTTCACAAATTTATAGAGATAGACACACTAAGGATGAAGAAACATATGAGTGCTGGAATAATAATTTGACCTTTGGATCAGATGAGAAAATCCCTGAGCTTTAATTCAACCCAGGATTGAAGGATTTCAGGAATGATTTTCAATATTCTAAGAAGATCATTACCAGACCTGATGGTATTTTGGTAATAACTAAGTGCCATAAAGGACCAATCAAGGATTACGGACAGTTCTGGTATGTGCCTGGATTAAGAGGCACAAAATGACTATGGCAAGATGATGTCATAATCATTCTGAACATTTGTGCAACACTTTATAGCTTACAAATGACCTTCTTATTCATCACATAATCTGAGCCTTCCAATAACTCTGGGGAGTAGAAAGGAATAACATTAGAATTCCCTTCTTACAGATAAGGAAACTAAAGCACAGATAATTTTCATGACTTAAGTATATACAGCCTAGAAAGTGGCACAGTTGAGATTGAAATTAATGTCTGTCTGACTTCAGAGTCCATGGGGAATATTATTACCAAATTCTTCCATTTTGCAGAGAGAACATGTGCCCAGGTCCTCCAGGGTGAATCGCATGGGTTATTCCAAAACAGAGCTCAATGTTGCAAAACAGAGTCTGAAGATAACAATTTTAAAGACTCAACAAGAAGGAAACCAGACCAAAATGGTCACAATACCAGGATAAAAATCCAGGAATAACATTTCAAGAACAAATTGGTTAGAGACCAGAAAGAGAATACTTAATTGCTAAAGTATAGACTTTGCAAGAGGGCTGCAAAGACTGACAGGGAATTTATTACATGTGCTTTAGGCACATTATTTAACTCCTCTGTGGTAAAATGAGGATAATTCCTCCTACCTTGTCTGTAAAATGAGGAAACCAGTTTCTACCTCATGAAATTGCTGTGAGGATTTTACAAGATATCTGAGTGACTTTGCTGCACACCTGAAACTAACACAATATTGTAAATCAATGATACTTCAATAAAAAATTTTTTTAAAAAGATTGTATGACCATGCCCGTATAATGAGGATCATTGTCATGGCTCTTAAAAGATAATTCATATGAAGCGAGCATGATGAGTCATTTTTTCTCTAGAACAAAATGTTTGAGAACCCCTTCACCTGGCCTTTGGGCCCTGCTTCTCAATGTATTCAAATGACAGGGGGTATGGTATCTGCCTACACAAAAGTGAAAGGACTACAGACTCCAGAGTCTAAGACACCTTACTGGGAATATGGGAGTCCAGTTGGAAAGGTCAGTTGGTACTACCTGGTGGAGATCTTTGTGCCAGAACTTGGACTCAACTCTGCAGGCGGTACATTGAAGGCTTTGGAATAAGAGACTGACATTCTCCAAGCCATGTTTCATGAAGTCCCATCAGGCTGCCACCTTTGGAGGTAGAGGGATGTACTGGAAATTTGTGGAAGAACTCCAGCCTAAGGAAGAGAAGGAGGAGCCAACCATGACGGCTTAGAATTACTCCTCACAGGGGTAACGAGGGGCCATGGACCACTCAAGGATTAGCTACAACTCAAAGCTGGACTCATTTTTTAAAATTTAGTTATTTTTAAAAATTGTTTGTTTATGGTTCAACCCATCAGACCAGGTGCTATACATAGTCACCAATGTCACACAAGTCTGTGGTTGATTTTAAATATCAATTTTCAATACTCACTCTTGTTCTTTGTGCCCATCTGCAGGTGATTAAAATCCTATCTGGTTTCCCCTGGACCCAGACATCAATACCTTGTCAATGCCGTTCTCTGCTGGCGTCACTGGCTCTTTCACGGACTGTGTCTTCCTTTTGTGCCTGAAAGACATTCATAATGAACTCCATCTTCCCTCACCCCTGCCTCTCTGCCTTTCTCTTCCGATCCATGCCCATGTCCATTTTTTCCACTCTCTTAGTCCAAGAACTGTTCTTTTGTACCGTTTGGCTTTCTGGCTACTCCTTGATTTCCTTTCACTCCTCTGTATTCAAGCTGACCTTTTGTTTTGTTTTCCTGGGACAGTTATTGCTTGACAGCATTCATCACCTCTGGGTATAGAATCATTTACTCACCATGCATCCTTTCTTTCCTGTTGAAGTTCACTCAGTGTTACCTTTATTTCTCCCTGATTCTGCTCTGCTGCAATCTGACTTTCCATTATTATTCTTATCAGCAGTCTGTTATTTACAGAGTGCCGAAATAAGATAAGCTCCTTCTAATATAGATGGGACACAGGCAGTGTGGCTGGGAATAAGAAATGTGAAAAGGAAGACAGAGCTACAAAAAACAGAGCTAGAGGGGTGTTGCTGATGGCTGGATGAAAAATGAATTGAAGAAGGGGTTTGGGGTAGAAAAGTGAGATTGCAGCAGACATAGTTATCTTCCAGGGGAGGGAGTGAGAAAAAAATCATTACTGGTCATCTATTCTGTGTTGAGCACTGTGTGAAATCCTGTGAGTGCATCATTTCATTTCATCTTTGCTCTAGACTATGAGGCAGTATTAGCCCTACTTTATGGATGAAGAAACTGAGGTTTAGAGAAGTTGAGTAATTTTCTGTCTGAAGCAGAGCCTGCACACAAATCCAAAGGTTATAAAGATGTAAAACATTCATCGAGAGTTATTTGGCTATATCTCAAAAAGGTTAAAAGCTTACATCCATTAGTCCAGTATTCCTAGATCTGGATTCCATCAGACCATTGGAGTCCATCATAAACAAATATTTTGAGATCCAGAAAAATATTTAGATACTAACTGCTCATGGGATTGCTATTTGTAATAGTGAAAATGCTATCACAGCCATATGTTTTGAGGAATAGTAAAGTACATAATGGCATATCCAATCAAAGAGATTTGATGAACACATGTTAAATAACATTTTAATGTCTGTAATTAAAGTTGAAAAATCCTTATATGAAAGTATTAAAAGTATAAAAATTAGACATGCATATATATTTACAATAGAAATGAGATAAAAATTTACAAACAAAATATTAATGTTTTTATCTCATAGATTCTTCTTTAAGTTATAATAAATAAAGTGTTTTCCCTCATTTTAAAGTAATATATACTCAACTCAGGAACTTGGAAAATGCCATCAAAATAAAAAGAGTTAGTGGAAAATGGCAGCTCTGAACTTCCTACTACTTAACTTTCTTTAATCTTCATAATATGAGATAGACAAGTGTTTGTATGTATAGTTTTATGATTTTCTGATTCTCAATTTGAACATTTTGGAAAACATAGTCAAAAGAAGAAGGAAAAGAAATAAAAATTTCTCATAATTTTACTGCCCAGAGATGACCACCAATAAACTTTTAGAATGTTTCTTATAACTCTTTACTGCATTATTTTCTATGGTAGAAATCTGGCTCCCTATACTGGTATTTTAACAAAGGAAAAAAAATCAACACAGGATTAGGCATAGGAGACTGGTGCTCTGAAGACATATGTGTTTATCCCTAACAGTTTACTCTTATTACAATCGTCAATGTATTTATATCACCCACTACATTAGAAAGTCCCTCCTATAGCCATCATACATATTTTGCTCACAGATATGGTCCTAACATCTAGAATAATATCTAGCATTTAGTAGACACTCAAAACATACTGTGAAAGAATTAATGATGTAGGAGAATTTGCCCCTGCATGGTTTATTTGTCTTCAGATTTTTAAAAATGACTTAATTCAAATGTGTTCCATAGTTGCAGAAAATTATTTTTCCATTTCCTTGATAATGAAAATGGCCATATGTAGTTCAATGCTTCCTATTTTAGTGAGAAATAAAAGAAAAAATAAAACATGACTGGGACTTCCCTGGCAGTCTAGTGGTTAAGAATCCATGCTTCCACTGCAGGGGGCATGGGGTTCAATCCCTGGTCAGGGAACGAAGATCCCATATACCTTGCAGTGTGGGTGAAAAAAATAAAAAAGCAAAAAGAAAGAAAAAAAACGATTTATTGGACAATTTTTCTGACACTGTGTCCCAAGCATTTGGCCTGAGTTAAATGCTAGAAAATAATAATATCAGTAATTGTTTTAAATGATATCAAACACATCAAGATAAAGCTTGCTTATTAGGGAACACAGATGCTGATACTGTTGAAAGATAAAAGCAAAAATGGGCTAAGTTTTTCTACTAGAGAAGGACACTCTGGAAAACATATGACCTTGATTATTATAGAACTTGGGGTACATAGGAAGCAAGGGGAGACCCACAAGTTCTTTAAAACCACACTTTTTTCATTATGGTGTTTCTTTTTTTTCTTTTCAGCATTGTTGAGGTATAATTGATAAATAAATTGTAAGATACTTAAAGTGTACAATATGATGGTTTGATATACGTATACATTGTGAAAGAATTCCCCCCCATCAGATAAATTAACACATTCATCACCTCACGTATTTTGTCCTTTTCTTTTCCCCGTTGGTGAGAACGTTTGAATTCTACTCTCAGCAAATTTCAATTATACAGTACAGTGTTATCAACCATAGTCACTATGTTATACATTAGATCCTCAGACCTTATTCATCTTACAGCTGAAAGTTTGTACCCTTTTGCCAACCTCTCCCTATTTTCTAAAACTCTTCAGCCCCCTGGCAACTGATTTTCTACTCTCTGTTCCTATGAGTTCAACTTTTCTTTTTCCTTTTTTTTAGATTCCACATGTACATGATACTATACATATAGTATTTGTCCTTCTCTGTCTGGCTTATTTCACTTAGCATACTATGTTTATCCATATTGCCATAAGTGACAGGATTTACTTCTTTTCTTAAAGGCTGAATTATATATATATATATTATATATATATATATATATAATATATATATATATAATATTTCACATTTTCTTTATCCATTCATCCATCAACACTTAGGTGGTTTGCGTACCATTATGCTTTTTAAATTTTGATTTATTGCTCTGTCAACTGAAGCATATCTTCAAGTGATTTATAAGGTCATTTTTACCATATATTTTTGAGTCTTTGCAACATAATATATTCATGTTATTTGAAAATGCTTCTATTGTTTTCAAATACGAATGACATCTTGGTTGATATAATATTCTTTGGTAACCTTTATTTTCTCCAAAAGGTTGAACCCTTGTTCCTTTGTCTTCTAACATTTAGTGATACAGAAAAGTCTGAGAATAATCCAATTCTTTCTATCAGTATTGAAAGAAATGAATACCTATCATTTTTAGGTTGGATTTTCATTACCTATTTTCCATACTTAGACTCTTCTCTGTTCTTGTTTTACTCTACATACAAATAAAACACTTTCATATCCTAACAATCATTCTTTCAATTCCATCATACTTAGCCTTTTCTTCTCTTATGATTTGGTGCTCTTTTAGAGAATGTCTTTTTATAGAAATCTGCTTCACTATTTTAAGGTTAATTAACTAAGAACGTAAAAAATATTTCCCTTCATAAGTAATTTTCAGAGGTTAAATATCCACAAGTTTTGGTGAAACTATTTCATTTACCTTGTTTTGTAGTAAATTTTTTCATGATTCTTGATTCATTACTCCAATTACTGTACATTTTATGTTTTATTACAACTGCCCAATTATCTGAAGATTTTATTTTAATTATTTTTGAAAGAAGGGTATCTACCCAGACTCAGCACTTGCTGAACAACATCCTGTGTATCCTGCCCTGGGTTCCAACCTGTTTCTGATTGGGTGTGAGTCACACTCCCTTAGCAGATTAAGAGCAGGTTATTCTTACTCATTTCCATAAACAGCTTCTAAAGGATTTTCACCCAGGAGATCTTGGATGAAATGTAATCTTTTCCTTCCCTACTACTCTTCTTAAGATGGAATATACTACTGTCAGCCACATACAAATCCCTATCCCAATTTCTAGATAAATTTTCTGCTTTTGCGTTTTCTGAATTGGGAGACACAAATTGGAAAACATGGTGAGAACCACAGAAAATTGGTAATAACCCAGTTTTCTTACTGTTACAAAACAAACCATGCCTTTGAAAACCAGGGAAAGTTGACAAAAGGTCTTGCCAGCTATTTTAAGGGGGGTGGTGTTATCTAGCAACGTGTTTTTTTTTCTGTCTGATTTCTAAGTCCACTGAAGGTTGACATAGAATCCAGGCAAACTGAGATGAAAACTCAGTTTTTTAATAATAAAATTGGTGGAGAACTTAGACTTAGGTCTGCAGCCATGTGGGCTTGTTATTATTTTACCCTGAATTTGACAGACCTGTCCAGTCCCAAGCAGAGCAAAACAAACTCAAGACTACTCTGTCAGTGTCATCTCTAAGATCTAAGACTGATAGAAGAGAGCTTGTGTTTTCTAAAGGGAAGAATGAATAAGGGGCACTTGTGGTATAACATTCTAAAGGAGGTCCCTCCTAGAACAGGAGGAGAGGGGGATAAATGTTCCAACCTGAACAGGGGAATATTCCCCCTCTTTGCAGTTGACGCCACAGAAGTGGAAGGAACACCAATTGCACATTTTAAATCAGTTCAACAGGATAAATATTTGATGCAATTTTCTCTCTGATCCTGAGATTGGGTTGGTAAGCTTTCAAAACAGCCTGCTATATTTTTCCTGTGCCTTGAGGAATTTAGGAAATCTGTTGTCAGGGAAGCTAGCCTGGCTCTATTTTTGTTTTAATTCCTCTCTTATTTTTCCAGATTTTCTACAAGAAACAAACTGTTTAGAATCAGAAAATAATAACAATTAATAAGCAGGTTATACATAAATGTTGACTTTAAAGAGTAACACTTACTCTTAAGTTGAAGATATTCCCCTTCACACTGTATGCTATTTTGCATATATTAGTCTGCTGACTGTCAAAACCTAATACCACCACTTGGGTGGCTTTAACAACAGACACTTATTTTATGATAGTTCTGGAGGCTAGAAGTCCATGGTTGAGGTACCAGCAAGTTATATTTCTGGTGAGCATTTTATTTCTTGATTGTAGATGGCTGCCTTCTTGCTGTATCCTCACGTCACCTCTCCTCTGTGTTTAAGTGGAGGGAGACAGATGTCTAGCATCTGTTGCTTTTATAAGAACACCAATCCTTAGGTTGATTAGGGCCCCACCCTTCTGATTTCATTTAAACTTAATTACCTTCTTAAAGTCCCTACCTCCAGATACAATTGTATGGGAGTTAGGGCTTCATAGTATGAATTTAGAGCAGAGGTGCAATACAGTTCATAACATCACAATACTAATCTACTTTGAGACACTGTGAAGAAAAAGTTTTATCAGGTAAACATTATGCCTAATCTTGTGTAAGTAAACATAAATTTCCACAAACATAAATTCAATTTAGTGTTTTTTTTTTTTTTTGAGTATATGAATCCTGTTACCAAAGAACAATTCCCTTAAAAATTTAGAAATATAGAAGTCCTGTGTCCTTTGGCAGCTCTCCTCTTTAGAGTAAAAGTAGTAGTAGTCAGGTAGTTTATCCCACAAAGTGTTGATGACCATCACTATCAAATATTTTAGTAACTTTCAATGAAGATTGACAAGCATTTATTTTCCTAAAGATTTCTGGATATAAGCTTAACACTTTGGTTAAAAAAGCACTATTAATGCAGAGGTAATCTTGAATAGTTAGCAGGTAACAAATGTATTGATTGTAACATAAAACATTTACTTAAAAAAAGTATTTAAGACTATATAATCCAGTGAAAGAAACAGAATTTTAAAGGCACAGTAATATTTTAAACAAAGTTTAAATTCTAGTTTGGGAAGTGTTATATTTAGTAAATATTATAGTGGTGATAGTTTTTATATATATTTCTTTACTTTTACTGATGTGTCCTAGATTCATATTTTATTGAAATAGATTAATTATACTATTAAAATGATTAATATGGTATTTCTTTCCTCTTTGTTTAAATGTTAAGCAAAACTTCGAAAAAAAAATGAGCTTCTATAAGAGTTAAGAATTGTGTTTTGTTGCTAGTAATAGAGATCTGAAATAACAGTGGTTTAAGCCAAATAATAGCTATTTTTCTTTTACAAAACATCAAGGTCAGAAGTTGTCCGTTCATGGCAGACATGGTGGTATCAGAGACCTGAGTTCCTTCTGTCTTTCTGCTCTGATTTTTTTTTTTTTTTTTAGCATCTGAAATTTCAACCTGAAGTTTTCTTCATGGGCAACTGGAGCTCTAGACTTGCATCTGTGCTTTAAGAAGGAAGAAGGAAAAAGAGGGAAGGACAAAAATGGTATTTACCAGTTGAGCCAATGCCTTTAAAGAACTTTCTACTTCTACTTATATGTCACTGACCTTCTCTATGTGCAAGTGGGCTTTAGAGTCATCCTTTAGCTGGCCATATTGACACAGCCCAGAGGTTGTTTAATAAGAAGTGATATAGATACTGGATAGGTAACTAACAGGCTTGCCACAGCTCTTAATAATCTTTTATTCAGTACCAGATCTTTTCTCACTGTAAATGTATAATTAATTGTACTGAATAACATTTTAATTAATAAACATTTTAAAATTCTAGGTATTAAAAAAAATGAAAACCCATAAGGGACCTCTCAACCTGCTCTGAGTCTAGTTTTCTGTTTCACAGAAACTGCTTTACTAGATGGGGGGGTGGAGGGGTTGGAGGCAAAGCAGATTAATTCTTTATTTGGTTATTAACTAATTAATTAGTTAATCAGTTCAATAAACATATTTAGCACCCATACATTTAGGCATTATATAACTTGAGACAAATAATTACTGTATTTATATAATGCTTTACAGTTTATAAAGGACTATCATTTACAATTTCCCATTTAATCTTGATGCAACACCAACAGGTAGGAAACAGGCATTACTTCCATATCCTGTAAATGACTTTGAGGAACTAGGAGTTTAATAAGAAGTGCAATCTATAAAATCGGTGTGGGTCACATCCAGCACTTGAACTGGGAAATTCCACCTCTTGTGAATTCTAACTCTCTTGGCCTTAGAAATTGGGCTCTGTTGCAAATTAGAGAACCAAGAATCTCTCAGTTTTAAAACCTGGGATGTATGTAGGTCAGGAAGAACCTAAAGAAGGGTCTTTTGGGGCACTAGGACACCTGCTTAGCTTTCATATAAACATTTGAATGTACCCATTTGAGTTCATCTAAAGTGATAATTCTTTTTATTTTAATTGAGATATAATTGACCTATAGCATTATATTAGTTTCAGGTGTACACCTTAATGATAGATATGTATTGCAAAATGAGCAACACAATAAGTCTAGTTAACGTTCAGCACCACACATAATTACACTTTTTTTCTTATGGTAAGTACTTTTAAGACATATTCTCTTAACAACTTTAAAATATACAAAGAGTGTTATTAACTATAGTCACCAAATTGCACATTATATCCTCAGGACTTATTTATTTATTAACTAAAAGTTTTTACCTTTTGACCAACTTCATCCATTTTGCCAACCCCCCACCCCCACCTCTAGCAACCACCAATCTCTTTTCTGTATACATGAGTTTTTTTAGACTCCACATATATGTGAAATCATATGGTATTTGTCTTTCTCTTTTTGACTTATTCCACTTAGCATAATGCCCTCAAAGTCCATCCATGCTGTTGCAAAAGTCAAGTCTTCATTTTTTATGAGTGAATAATATTCCATTATATATATATATATATATATATATATATATATATATATATACACATTTTTATCCATCCATCAAGTATTTTGATTAGCTATGGTCATCAGTTGTTATAGGGGATGTAAAGGTAAATAAAGCATTCTCCTACCTTAAAGTTAGAATATTGAGGAGAAACAATACATTTATGCAAATAATTTTAAGACAAGGCAACTATTATTATATGCAGCACAATAAGGGAGTGACTAAAGAGTTTTGGGGTCTAAGAAATTGTAAATTATTGAGAATCTAATCCAGGTGAAGATAATGAGAACTTGACTGGAAATGATAATCTATAACTAAAAAGGAAATTTTAAAGTTGTAGATCCTGGTTTTATCTGTACAAAAGGAATAATGAAAACATTGTGAGTAGATTAGACAGCCAAATGAGAGAATAAGGGAGAAGGAGAAGGAGAGGGAGAGAGAGAGGGTGAGGGGGAGATAGATAGTGATGGACATAGAGCTAGAGATACAGGTGGGTGGGAAGGGAGGAAGAGAGAGAGAGAAAAAGAGAGATTGGGATAGAGATAGATATTGAGAGTGAGAGAGAATAGCAGAGGCAAATGAATATGGGAATCTACCATGAGAAAGGACAGAGAAATAAATAAGCAAATTTCACAAAGTTTGAGAAGGAAAGTAATTTTAAATGTATGAAGAGAACAATATCATGAATGACAAAGAAAAGGATAGTTTCAGAATAATATCATGAATGACAAAGAAAAGGATAGTTTCAGAAGGAGCTTGTTAAGCTAGGGAATCATTATCCTAGGCAACTGGTAAAGCTTGAGACACCTCTGACAGTCTCTATCCAATGGGGCAAAGAAACCTCGAATTGGTATCTCATTTGAAAAAACTGTCTCAAGAGTGCAGTGAGAGACAAGCTTTATACCCAGTCAAGATAATGAAAAATTGATGCTCTATTTGTAGACTCTATGATTCAGTGGATTTGGTGTTCATCAACAGAATTAGATGCCAGGAGTGTGACAAATCCACAAAAGACATGTTTCTTACGTAGATAAACTCTGCCTTATTTTTTACAAATCATTTTCAATTTTACTGCTGACATTTTCTGTTATGGTCCAATAAGGATGGTTGGTCTCATATATGACACAGCATGACTTTTCTCGGTCTCTCTTTTGAACCAAATTATCTCAGGCCATGGGGACTGGGATTGCTTTATTTCTATTGTCTGCTAAGGATGAGAAAAGAAAATGAGTTTTGTATGACACAGAGTAGGAAGATAAGACACAAACAGAAAGAACCACACTGAGGAGGGATATTAGCTACTTTATTGATCTCTTTTTAAATAAGTTGTAGTAGACGTAGCATAGTGATAGATTTGCAGAGTGTGCATAGAATCTGGGACTCAGATCAATAGTAGTAACAGCTACTGTTTATTGAGCATATACACAATAACAGGTGTTTTCCATGCATTTGTTGTCATCTTCAATTCTTCTGACACCACCTTTTCCCCCATTTTACAGGTGAAGTTTAAGTAAAATATTTGAGGATTCAAAAATAGTGAATAGAAAAAAAATAGGATTTGAAGCTAGACCTGTTCAAAATGAAATACTGCTCATTATATCTTATTTTTTCTCCAAAAAGAAAATACTTCATGGATCATTTAAGCATTTTCCAAAAAATTGTTTTGGAAACAAATAATGTTCATTGTGTTAATAAACTTTCCTAAATATTTTTATGAGGAACCATGGGGAGTTTTATTAAAATAAGATTTTTTATTGTAATTTAACACATACCTTGAAACCACTGGGAAATACTTTGTCAGCCCTTTAGGAACTGTTGAGGTTCTATTTTTGAAGTGAATATAATGGCATTCTAATTTTGTACTTTTAAATTTTGTGATTGGCAATGTCTGCTGTATCTTGTATTCAGAAATTAAAGTTCTCAGCAGCTTATAGTTAAGAGAATATGTTTTATCAGTCTACTGAAAAGTGGACCTTTTGATGGTAGCTTCCACATGTTGGCAATCTTATTGAGATTGTGTACTTGATTGATGAAGAAATAACCCCTCCACACTTCATTCCTGTTGTAAGATTTTTTTCTGAGTCTGAAGTCTGTTCACAATGTTCAAGCAAGTATCTTTCTCTGATTACCCTGGTAGAGATTCTTGGAGTTGCCCACAACACCATCTGCCTCAAGTCCCAACTCCAGCCCCTCAGCACCACCTACCTTATAATGCCTGGCAGAGTGCACAGCACTTGGACAGCAGAAGTTCAATATTGATGTGAATTGAAGCAATGTAATATCAAAGAAGACAACTAAATACACAAACAATACAAGAATCCATCAACAAGTAAGGAGCTCAGAAGTCAATCTCTGGTCTACTTGCTAGTAACACTATTTGTTTTACATTTTAGGTTTATGATTTTCTGTTCTCACATTGTCAGTTTCCTTTTATTTCTTCCTTTTTTCTAGTTACCCTTTCTTTTCATTTCTCTCTTCTTTTCTACCTCTCTTCATTTCATCCTCCAATATTGTAAAATCTTCTACCTTTTATTGAACACTCATTTAATTAATTTTATCTAATTCCTATTATGCCTTTGAAATGTGGGAATTTTCCATCTTTGATGATGAGGATAACTTGCTCAAAATTTTATGCAGCTTCCCTAAGATCACACAGCACATAAGTGGCAGAGTTATTCAAACCCTAAATCACAATCATATTTCTATAGATATGAAAGAACATAAAAGTGATTTTCTTCCCTGTGAGGTTGGCTGAGTGGTGATCTCTGCCAGTATGGGCTCTTGGAGCTCCTTTATACCTTTCAGCTTTTTTTTTTTTTTTTTTTTTTCCTGTTTAGTTGAGTAACACTGCTTGGCCACAAAGACTGAAAATTTCCCTCTGGCTCATTAAGTATGAAGAAGTTTAAAAAGAGGTCATGAATTTTTTTCCCCCTTGGCAAAAATACACCAATACAAACATGCTCCCATAGAAATACCAAGGACCTGTGGTGACATAATCAGTGGAAATACAGTTTTGTCTTAATTCCTCATCATTCTTTTCATATCATATATTCATTGGTTAGAATTCTAAGTCCAATTGCAGATATCATGATTGTTAAGTTCACTCCCAATATTCTGGGCTAGAACTATGGCTCTGTGACTCAACAAATAGATACTCATAATGTGCCATACAATTCTGTCTTTTCCATTCAGTGCCATTAACACTTTCTGGAAGAAGATTTAGTCTTACCAAGGAATATGTAAATGCATATATAATTTCCAACACCCCCAACTACATGAACAGTTTTATAAGCCTCCAAATCTCTGTATCAAATATTTTGTACACAACTCCTACAATGATTTTTAATTTCTTGATAAAACTGTGACTGATTGAATATATGGTACCAGAAATAGGGAGTTGCCTAAGAAAATACATATCAATGCATTGATGGCTTAGTGAGTGGAAAGGAAATGGATGTTATAAGCTGGAAAAATGTTGAGCATGTTACATTGTGAAAAATCAACTTGGAGCCCTACGAAAGAACTGGTAAAACAGAGTATCAGTGATATGTGATGGTAGTTATTGATATGCCAAGGTATGTAAAAGAAAAGTTAATTCAGGAAAAAACTGGTTCACAAACACACACACACAAAATGAATAGAATTTGATACCTTGAGTTGAAAGAAAAGCCAACTTCTTCTAAATTTAAAACATCAGGGAATAAAGTTGAGAAAGACTTTGAGTAACAAAGACTAGTTAGAATCCAGTATTGCAAAAAAAAAAAAAAAAAAAAGTATATAACACAATATGGGTGTAGTCTTCTTACTCATCTTGATAGTTTAAAGTTACCATTAAACTAAGAGGGAGAGAGAGAAATGTAAGGGGCAGGGTACTATGGATGACAAATAGGAAAAGTAAAGACAAGTTTAAAAACTTTGCTTAGGGAAGGAGTTTAGGTCTAGCTTCTGGTACATGGTACCACCTGGAAGCCAATGGATAAGCAGCTTACTAAGTTACTGAAGGAAAAGTATTTCTGAAAACAAAGCTCTGTAGTTGAGACCAATAGAAACCTTTAGACATCCACTTACCACCAAAGAGATCCCCCAAGACAGCCCATGACCACTTCGAATGTGTCCAAAATGTACTGGAATAGGAAGAACCCAGCAAAGCCAGAGCAATAGAGCATGGTAGCCTAGGGAATTCTAACCCCTACTTAGAGATGAGAAGCAGTGCTTACTCAAATAATTTTCCCCCTCCCAGGACAGACAATCTTCATAATCTCCACCCAGCAGGATCCTATAACTGCTATTGACCAGTTCCTGTTATAGACCTTTTAGTTTTCCAATTTTTGAAACAAATATTGTGGTCATTCTGGACTTATTTCAGTCTTGCATTATTGTGATATGCGTGGGAGAAGATAACATATTTTTAGTTCCTAAGTTGTTAGACACAGAGTTGCCACATTCAGTTTAGATGGCAAGAATTATACCTAACCCAGAAATCTTGTGCTTTAAGCTAGACATAATGACTAAATGGGATGTTTTCTTTTTCTTCAGTAGGGTAGAGCTGAATGTGTTCTGTGATCGAACAAATATGTTTGGTAGCTCCCATGGTTCCCATCTCCTGGTATTCACATTCTTTAATAATCTCCTTCCCTGGAGAGTGAGCAAGATCTATATCTTTCTTCTAATCAATAGACCAACAGCAATCATTAATCACCAATAGCAGAGGTGATAAAATGCCACTCCCACAATCATATTACATTATATGGCAATAGTGAGATGTTTCCATGGTTATATCATATTATATTATATTATTATTATATTATATTATACTGTCTTGTTACACATTCCAGAGTCTCTCTCCCTCTTTTGCTGGCTTTGAAGAAGGAGGCAGCTATGAATCCTATAGCCACAACAAATTAATTTCACTGATGTGCTGAGACAAGTAGGAAGTAGACCCTTCCGGAGTTGAGCCTCCAGATGAGACTTGAGCCCTGATCCTCAGCTTGAGTGCAGCCTCTTGAGAATCTGAACAAGGAACCCAGCTAAGCCATGCTTGAACTCCTGGCATACAGAAAGTTTGAGATAGTGGGTTTATGGCTCTAACTTTGTTGTAATTTGTTAGATAGTAATAGAAACCTAATACAGGTGTGCCTGTATATTTGATGATCAGAAGGCCAGATAGTGAAAGAGATGGCTTGCAGACCACCAAATAATTCATTGGCTTTTTACATGGTTTAGAATTATTATTGGGAAAAGGTTCCAGTCAGGATCACATTCCCCATCTCCTTTAATCAAAGTGGGACCATGTGACCAGTTCTGGCTCATGTAATATTCCCAGAAATGATGTGTGCCACCTCTGGGTTGAGGTTTTAATGTGCCCTACATGCCTTACACATGGTCTCTTCCTGTTGGATCATATGTACTGAAGATGGGGGAATTCCAAGAAGAAAGGACCCTAGATCTCCCCCAGAAAACTGTATGAGGCAGAAACCCTTCTCCACCCACAAAAGTTATTGACTAATCCATATGGACTGTAAAGTAAGAGAAAAATAAGCTTGTAACAATATTATGTTAACCCACTGACATTTGGGATTTTTCATTAAAAATCCTATTCTGATCACAGTAGGAACAAAATATTTTTATTGTTGTTATTTTTTGTAAAGACAATTTCTGAATGAATTTTATGGTATTTAAATGACAGATCTTATTATGTATATACACTAGTGTATTCCATCTCTGAAGTTAAACAAAAATGAGAAGAAAACTAGCACTTGCTTCTAAGTTCAGGAATACATCAATGGAACAAATTAATAAATCAAGGGAGGTCATGCTATACCCATTTCTGGACCTATATATGCATCTTCCAGGGTGAAAGCAATATATAGATCTATATATAAGCTAATCATATCATGCAATTGAAAATGTGTAAATATCATGGTTTTGGCAACTAACAGACTTGAACTTAAAGCCTGTTTCTGAAAAATTCTGGGTGTCTGATCTTGGGAAAGCTATTTAATCTGTTTCTCATTTCTGTCATCTTATTAAAATGTGCAAAATATTTTAAATGTAGAACTGTTGTGAGAATGTAATGACATAGAAAATATCAAGAAGAACACTTAGTTCCTGTCACTTAGTAGGTGGTCAATAACTGCTAGATCTCTTCCTTTTCCCCCTTTATATTTATGTATAATAAAGTGTCAAACAGACCATGGACCACTTCAATCAGGTATGACTTCTTGGGGACATTACTGATAGGGGTAATACATCAGGACTTTAGGCCTCTGAGATTTACAACTGTTTGCTGAAGCTGTCCCTACTTTAGTTTTTAAGACAGTGACTTCAGAGCTTTGTAACATAACAAAGATTGTATTTACTTTGAAATTCCTGCAGTGCTTTGATTCTAAAAGCAAACTGACAAAATTGTACATTTGGAGTAATTATATCTTTACAAAATCTTCCAAAACCCTTTGTGTCCATGTGTTTCTAACTGCAAAGTGAAGATTCTGTGAACCTTAACTAATAGCTATAGCTGTGGTGTGTGTGTGTGTGTGTATGTGTGTGTGTGTGTGTGTGTACTTGCAAATAATTCAGGAGCTGAACTACAATTGAGATAGGTTTGCAGCAGCAACTTTGGAATTTAATGGACAATGTTTCGCCTCTCATCTTTTTCCTCATACACAGTGTGCTCACCCAGTCTGTATTTCTATCATATTGCTATCCATTTCTTTAACCTCACCATGTTCCTCCTCTTATCTCACTGTATGTTACCCATTTTCCAAAACCCAGCTCTGGTTTCTCTTCTCCAAGCCTCCCCTTAGGATTTCTACCTTTATTAACTGCTTTTGGTCCTACTTGTTGATGCAGTGGGATTCACAACTGGCCTAGACATGTGTGGTATGGACTCTGGGTGTCCATGTTCATGGCAGAAAATTCTAACCCTGTAGGGAATATTGGTATGGAGAAGTATAAACCAAACTGAAACCTGTAGAAGAAAGTTGAACTGAAATACCATGGAAAGGGTTTATACACATCAATTCTGAAGGGGTATGAGTTTGATGTTGAAGCCACAAGTGATCAGACTAATAAATGGAGAAAGATACAGAAAATATTTTCATAAGGCTGGAGGATGAAAGACTACTTATTTGTCAAACTGCCCTAGACTGTCCTACAGAGATTGTCTTCTCTTTGTATTTATAAGACTTCACTATTTCTATTCATAGATTAATTAGGATGTCAGATTACATGGCCTGAAGAATCATGTCTTGGTATCTGAAGAACAATGTTCTAGTTCTGGCTTCACAGTTTATTAACTCCATTATCTTACTCATGGCGCTGAACTGCTTCTAAACCTCAGGTTAATAAAAGTACAGGAGCTCAAGTAATGCCTATCTCATGGAAGGATAGGGAATTCAGTAAGATAACACATTAGGAAATGTTTGCAAATTCAAAAGTGCTGAAGAAATACTAGATAGTATTGTCTGTGCTATAAAATTGAGTACCAATAAAATGTTATCTTATTAACTCCACTATAGACATGAAATGGTAGTTTTTAACCTATAATAAAAAAAAATATATTTGAAGGAAGGAATCCATATAGTATTTTATTAAGTTATGCTTTAAAGTATAGATCCAGGGGTACATTATTCAACACATGTTTGATGTCAGTAAGTGATTATTTTTCCCTCTGCACAAATTTACTAAACTTCTATTTCTCTTATATCTCTGATAAGAAGCAGAAACTGTCATAAATAATCATCTCTCAGAACAATACTAAGTTGACAAGGTAAATGATGTGATTTATTACTGCAAGAAATACCTGAATTCAAACTCTGGCCTTGTCACTCACAAAACTTTTGAATAAATTGTCTACCTTCTCTGTTTCTCAGTTTCTTCATCTGTTGAATGATGATAAGAGCAGTTTTGTCAGAGGACTTTCAAAAGACCAAGTTACTTAAGGTACATTAAGTAACAGTGCTTTTCTTAGCACAAAGTATGTGATCAATAAATGTTTCTTTCTTTTCTCTCTCTTTTGCCGTGATTGTTCCATTCTTGAAGGAAGTGTACATGATGATCCACTGGCTTGTTTTTGATGGACTTTCTTTTTCTGTGACCATGTCTTATTTTAAGGATTAACGATATAAAAGCAGTATTTCACAGTGAGTAGCTGGAAAGGAAGGTTTCCTTTTTTTTAAGTCAATATATTTATCAAGAACAATAGCTCTGGTTGTCCCTGCTTGATAATCCTCACACCATCAGCCTACCTACAGATGAAAGGGCTTTCTCTATTTCATAGCAAAAGGAAGGCTGTTTGATGTCATTTTGAAAAGTTTTAAAGAAGAAGTTGGAAGGAAATCTAGAAATAAAATAACAGAGGCTGGCTCTTAGGAAGTTCAGAGTAGAACAATGTTGTATTTCTGTTCACAGGAAACTTCACCATTCAAATGCATTCACTTTTCATAAAGCACCTCCTCAATTTCAGCCCAAACATTGAAAACTGAGCCTATTAAGTCAGAACAAAAACACTTTTGAAAACATCTTTTGAAAAATACAATTTTGGCATGAAGATATGAGAATCAAGAGAGATGAAAAAATCAAAATGGAATTCAGCATGAGGGAGACAGCTCTCAGGTGGTTAGTTATTTGTGAAACTTGCAAAGTAGCAATCAAAGGGAAAGACTACACCCATCAGCACATATTGTTCTGCAGTGCCCCTGATTCGCTCTTTCAAACATTTAAGGAGTCAAGCAATTATAGGGGACAAGGATCCTATTTTAAAGAAAAGGGAGGATATAGATGTGACTATAGTTAAGGTATTTATCAGGAGTCTTTCTCCATTCCTCTCTACACTCTCAAATCCTCCCTCTTTTTTATGTCCTCTTTGAATGGCCCACTGCATCTATAAAGCATTCCTGGACCACTATGCCTGCCCAGGCTTTCTCCTTCTTTCAAAGTCTGGGATGAGGTACTCTCTGCACTGCTAAGGACAGTTGCATGTAGTGGTTAGAACATTGGCTCTGGAAGCCAGAGTGCCTGGACTGAATTCTGGCTCTGGTACTTGCTACTTATAAAATCTTGGGCAAGGTTATTAAAATTCTCATGCATATATTTTATAATCTACAAAATAGGGCTATTACTAGTATAATATTATCTAATTTATAAGGGTTAAATGAATTAAGGGTTTCAAAGCACTTCAAATGGCACCAGAGATGTGGTTAGTAGTCCACACAAAGTTAGCTGTTATTGGTTAACATGACAATTCCCCTATCATAGTTTGAAACCTAGAGCTGAGGAATCTTTCTAATATGCAAATATGTCTTAGCCACTTTGTGCTACAACACCTTCAAGGACTCTGCTCACCTTCAGAAGAAAGCCCAAACTTTTTAACCTGATGTAATATGAAGAATAATGCACACCCTCCCCAAAGATACTCACATCATAACACTGAACCTGTGAAAGTTATCTCACATGGCAAAAGGGACTTTGCAGATATGATTACAGGTATAGACATTGATATTATTCTGGATTACCCAACCTAAGCAAGTGTGTCCTTACAAGTGGAGAACCTTTCCCAGGTGTAGTTATAGAGAGACTGATGATGAAGAAGGATCAAAGAGATGCAACATTGCTGGCTTTGAAGGTGGGGGAAATGGGGCAATGAACCCAGGAATATAGGCAGCATCTAGAAGGTGGAAAAGGCAAGAAACAGATTCTCCCATAAGGCTTTCAGAAAGGAATGTAGCCCTTCAGACACCTTGCATTTAGCTCAGTGAAACTCATGTCAACCCTCTGATCTAAAGAACTGTAAGATAAATGTTTGTGTTGTTCTAAACCACTACATTTGTAATAATTTGTTATGGCAGCCATAGGAAATCAACATACATGACAAGCAAAACCTTCTGTCTTTGCTCTTGCCTTCCTCTCTGCCTTACCTTCAGGACCTGAAGAATAATATGGAAGAGAGGGTTCAAGGTCAGTGACAAACTTCTTTGAGTGTGGGCTGGATTCATATATGTATGCGGGCCTCTTTCCAAGAAAGAGACAGAGTAATTAGCAAGAGAATGGGTAGATGTTTGAGGCAAAATAAAAGGAATGTGGTGTCAGTGGGAGGGAGGCAGAAATTCTAAGATGTCTTTCAATATTACCACCCCTATACAATCCCCAGGCCTATGAATATGATGAACTATCACTACAATAATTATGGTTCATTATATGGCAAAAATAATTTTGCAGATGTAATTAAGCTCTAAAATCAGTTGACCTTAAGATAGGGAAATTATATGAGTGAACCTGACTTTATCATACGAGGCTTTTAAATATGTATGTAGAGGTCAGAAAAAGAGGAAATCAGATATTCCAATCATGAGAAGAATTTGAAGTGTGATTGCTAAGTGTGATTGCTGGCTTTGAAGATGGAGGATGCCAGGACCCCCAGCTAACAATCAGCAAGGAAATGGAGACCTCAGTCCTACAATCATAATAATCCTTGCAACCACCTGAATGAGCTCAGAAGTGATTCTTCTCAGGAGCCTCCAGAAAGGAATACAGCCCAGCTAATACCTTTATTTTATTTCAGCCCTTCAATACCCTGACCAGAGCACCCAAGCTGTATTTCAACCTCTATGTTGAGACTTCTACATACAGAACTTTGACAGCCCAGGACAAATTACAGAGTTGGTACTTGACTACCTGTGTGATCTTAGAAGAATGACTTAACTTCTCTAAGCCTTAGCTTCTCACGTGGGTTGTGGTTAAAGTTTAATAATATGGTACATATATCAGATTTGTGTGGTACCTGATATACATTAAGAGCTCAAAGATCATTACACTAGGTCTTCTTCCTCTTATTATAATTATCCTTTTTCCTCCCCTGTGGGAACTTTCAGTATAATTGGAAAGGGGAAAATAAGTCAATTATCTGGGAAGATGATAAGAGGTCAGATTTCAGGGAGGCTTGAATGCAAAGCTGAAATAATAGTTCTTTGTTCAGGAGGCAATGGGAAAATTTGTCAATCATTTTGAACAGAAAGATTACTTTAAAATTCCATAATATGTCCTGCAACAGTTATGTAATTTCTATGTTCTTCCTTTTCCTCAACTTTAACATGAGGAATACATGAGGCCCTAACTCATCAGACCAAATGAATTAACATGTAAAGTGCACAGAAATGTGCCTTGCATGGTAAAGATTCGATAAGTGGTATTTTTTTTTTTTTTTAAAGAAATTCACGTTCTTTTTTTTTTTTTTAACTTATTTATTTATTTATTTATTTATGGCTGTGTTGGGTCTTCTTTTCTGTGCGAGGGCTTTCTCCAGTTGCGGCAAGTGGGGGCCACTCTTCATCGCTGTGCACGGGCCTCTCACCATCGCGGCCTCTCTTGTTGTGGAGCACAGGCTCCAGACGCGCAGGCTCAGCAATTGTAGCTCACGGGCCCAGTTGCTCCGCGGCATGTGGGATCTTCCCAGACCAGGGCTCGAACCCGTGTCCCCTGCATCGGCAGGCAGACTCTCAACCACTGCGCCACCGGGGAAGCCCCGATAAGTGGTATGTTTTACTCATTCATTCACTTATTCATTGTCCAGTATTTGTCAACTGCCTACTGGTGCCAGGCAATGCTCTAGGAATTGAGGATACATTAGGAATAAAATAAAACAAAACCCATGAAGCTACCATTGTTGGGGGACATTCAGATAATAAATAAAATAATACTTTTAAAAAACGTGTGTGTATGTGTATCTCTTTAGCATATTAGATGGTAATAAATGCTCTCGAGAAAAATAGAAAATGGAAAGGGGAATCAAAAGTGCCAAGGTAAGGGCAGGAAAGACAGGTTTCAATTATAAATGTATTATTCAGGGAAGGTCACTGGGAGGATGACATTTGATGTAAGCTAGATGGAAGAGAGAGAGTGCAAGCTGTGAAACTTTCAAGGGGAAGAGCATTGAAGGCATAGAAAACAGCTAGAACTAAGGGCTCAAAGGAAGGCCCACCAGGTATGTCCAAGGAACAAAACTGAGGCCGGTATGGCTGGAGTAGGTTTAGCCAAGGGTTTGGGAGTGGTCATAGGCAGTAAGGTCAGCAAGCTAGGAAGACGGGACAGATACTGTAGGACCTTGTGGCCATTGTTAGAATTTGGGCTCTTACTCTCCTAGGATGAATTGAGCAAAGGATGGATGCAGTCTTAGCTATATTTTAACAGCATCAGTCTGGGTGCTGTGCTATGTACTGATGGTATGAGGATGAGATAAAAACCATCGAGACAAGTTAGGAAGTGGAACAGTAATTTCAAATAGTACTATAAATGTTCACACTTCTACCAGAGATTTAAACAAAATATTTGTTTGGGAAATCAAAATCTGATTTCTCAACTGAATAATTTAAAACACTTTGTGTAACTGAAGTAAAGCTTTTTTTCACCCCTCTGTCTTGAAATAATACAGGTAATAGATATTTTTTCTACAAAGCTCTTTGTACATCATCTGAGATGCAGCCAATATTTAAATTTCGATTAAAATTCTGGCTGCCTCTTCCTCTGTTAACATTTGCTTTGTTCTAAACGTGACAACAGGATAGATAGATGAAGGATTGGGATGATTCGGAAAAGAAATTATAGCATTTGCAAGGTACTTGAATGATAAATTACTGAGCAGTCCTATAATGCCAGCATCACATTTCAGACTGTTTTGCCTTGACTGAGACAGCATCCAGGGTTAATCATTTCTACTCTGGGTGTCTTGGTAGCAGTCTCAAATTCAGAAATGTCCAAGACATCTCTATCTCTTGAGAGTGCCCTTCAACTGTAAAGTGAAAAATGAAAGAACCTTGCTACTCCCACCTCTTCAATTGGCATTGATAGCAATGCCAAAGAATGAAAATGCTTCTTATTTCATTCATTTTATTTAGACATTTAATCATCAACCATTTGAGCGCCTGGTATTTGTCAGACACAATGCTAGGCACTGTAGTAATGTGAGTTTCAGTCCTGATGCTCCAGCTTAATAGCTATGTGTTCTGAGAAAAGTGATCCTTGTTGAGAGGGCAGGTGTGGAGAAGTGGGTAGAGGGTATCTGTAGCCATTAATGTTCATACAAGAAAATAAGAAAGATTAAAATTATAAATGGGATTCTTCAACTCAAGAAGTTAGTAATAAAACCAGAAACAGTGTAAACTCAAAGAAAGAAAAAGAAAATATTAAAGATAACAGAAGAAATGAAATGAAAGAGCAGGTAAAGACACCATAAAAATGATCAATGAAACTCCAAGAAGAGCTGGTGCTCAGTAAATAGCAGCTTCTGCCTATACCATCACAATTCCCTGCCTTTGGCTCCGTCCAACTGGAGCTAGCTTTCTGTCTCATACCACCAAGACCTATTGAGGTTTCAGCTGAATATTGTCTACAAAAATGCAAAACTGGAAAGAGTGTGTCATTTTCATGCAAATTACCTGGAGGAAAATGCAGGGGAAAAGCAGGCTCTACTTCAAATGTTTTGCATCCATATCTCATTTAATCTCCCCAACACCTTGTGTCATTTAACTGTGGTACAGAAATGCTGAATAACAAACAACCACAACAATCTCAGAGGCAATGTAACAAGTATTGAGTAGGCGTTCTGGGGGTTGGCTGATCTAGCTGGGTCATTTGAAGATGACTGTCAAGCTGCGTCTCATTTTCCTCATGAAATTAGCAGCCATTCTGGGCATACCTTTGTCATGGTGATGACGATAATGCAAAAGAGTAAGCCCAATTATAATAGGGCTTTCTAGATTTCTGATTATGATGTCAGCTAATATCCCAACAACCAAAGGAAGTCTGAACCTAAAATTAAGGGGGAGAACGTTTAATCTGGCTTTCTAATGGAAGGAAATACAAAGTCACATGGAACTGCAAGTAGGTACAGGGAAACATAAAAAAAGGGGGGGGGGAGGTGGCTTTAATGCCGTCTACGACAATCCTGTATGGTAGATATTTTTGATACATATCTGAATAAATTCCTGAGAGGAATAGAAAGGAAAGAAGGCTTAGACAGAGAGCTCCAGCACATGACAGCTATGAATATTGTTTTCAGAGTATATTGGGAGAAACAAGCCTTCCATAAAAATGAGTTGAAGAAGATTTAGTAGTTCAGTAGTAGTTCAGTTCTTGTCATGTGCAAGTATGACAAGGTACCAGGGACACATTAGTGAGTAAAAGTTGACATGGATCCTGTCCTCAGCATGTTTACAACACATATACAGAAAACACAGGACAATTACACCAAGTAATGTGTAATTCCTAACTGCGATGAATGGCATGAAGGACAGGTCCACGTTGCCAAGAGGGTGCCTAAAGGGGATGTGACCAGATCTAGGAATCAGACGGGGTTCCTGACGAGAGAATGCTCAAACTGAGATCTGACGAATCAGTAGGCATTAACAAGACTTAGGCCAGAGGGAAAAGCATTAGAGGCAGAGGGAAATCATGTACCAAGACTCTGGTGGAGGGAGAATGGTATGCGGGCAGCCGGTATGAAGAGTGTGGAATAAATGAGGCCAAAGAGGAGGCCGGAGCCAGACTGTGCTGAGCCTTGTAGAACAGTTGGAAGATTTGGGTCTTTACCCTAAGAACAATGGAAAGCCTTTGAAAATATTTCATAAGAAAATAACATAATCAGGTGTTTGTTTTAGAAATATTATTCTGGCTACATTGCATAAGAGGGGAAAGAGGAAGAACTGGGAGTGAGAAACTCAGGAGTTTGTTTCTGTACTTCTGCTAAGAGACAGCAGTAGCTTGAGGAGGATGATCGTGGTGATCTTAGGGTCACCTCTTTGAAGAGGGTGAAGCTGGACTGGAGTAGACTGAGGACTGAGTGGAAGAGGAGGAAGTGGAAGTAGAGACCACCTTTAAGTTCATTTGTTGAAGGAGAGTGGGAGAGAGCAGGACTTAGAGGCAGATGTGATTTGGGAGTTCATTTATTTTGCTCATGGTTAGAGAGACTTGAGAAGGTTTGAATGCTGATGTTAGGATTCCAGTTGATAAGGAAAGTTTAAAAATATTTAAGAAAGAGGAGTAATCAATAATTTGATGTTTAAAGAAATGCTTAAGCAAAGATAAAAAAGTAAAGGCCATAAAACAAAGTACAGCCATTCTCTTAGACCAAATTGTCAGATAAGAATATCATGAGCCCTAAAGAAAATTCCTACCTGTCTAGTACAGAAGCCATTCCCTTGGTATTTTATAAATAGATAGCTACTTTGGGTGGATGCTACCTGATAATTAAAGAAAAAGTTCAGAGGTCCAGTATGCATAAGACTGGATAAAATTCCCCTAGAGTCTTCTCAAATTTCAGTCTGAGAATGTTGTTCATTTCAGATGAATGACAGATGAAATTCTAAAATTATATTACACTGAATAAATTCCTAATAGAGAGAAACATTTGATTTCATCTTAATCTCATAATTTTATAATGTAGCTCCTACAGGGAGATCTTTGTGCCTTCAACTTGGCCTGACACTCCAGCTTCATCTTCACAAACATCCCTTGACAGTCTCTCATCCTCCCTCAACTTGACAATATAAGCCAGTCTCAGTACATTCAGCATGTATTGACTTTTAAAATTTTCATTTTGACATTCTAATGATCTCTCTATAGATTTATACTGAAATCACCCTGCCATTTTCTTGGCACTTTAGAGTACATATTTTTGACTTTGTATTATTACCAGGGATCATAGTATTGATTTAAAAAAACTTGGCTATATATGCATAATCAGTTCCCAGTGGTTTTCTATTGGTCAGAGAGATGTGAAATAAGACAAAAGAGACAATTTTAATCCTCAGATTGCCTGAAATTTAAAAAACACAAAAATGTCCTATACAACTGAAAATTTGGAGAATTGCAGGTTCACAAATAATGTTAATGAAAATGTTAATTGATGAAGACTTTTTGCAAAGTGTTGGAACAACATGCATTACATTTATTGGGGTGGCCAAAAAGTTCATTCGGGTTTTTCCCTAAGATGTTATGGAAAAGCCCGAACAAACTTTTTGGTCAACCCAATATAATACTCAGATCCTTTGACTCAGTAATCCTACTGTGGTAAGTCTTTTCTATACATTTATGTGTATAAGTGGGCATTATGTCTGTTTCCAGACAGAAAAATGGACATAAACTAATTGTCCTTCAATATGAAAATAGTTGAAAAAATATATGCTATGTCTATACCATATAACACTATGCAGTTCTTAAAAACAAGGAACTAGACCCTCATGCACTGGTCTGGAAAGTTGTTCACGACACGTAAGTACTTTTATTCGAGAAAAGAAAATTTAAATATAAACTAACATATAAGCTATGCTTTGTAAAAATGAGCAAGTCAGAAATTCTTTGTAATTGTGGGTGGTGTGTAGGGGGCACATGTATATGTGTGTATAAACGTAAGGAAAAGTTAGAATGTTATACCTATTAATATTGTTTATTTCAGGGGAATTGGCTGATAAAGATTTGGGGGAAAGTTATTAAACTGTTTTCTTATTTTGTGTTTGAATTTTTTTTCTTGTTGCCATTATCATTTAACACTTTTGAAAAAATAAAAGACAGACAAAGTAACGCTGTGAACTAAAACTGATCATCTAGGACAGATGTACAGAGAAGGAAAAAATAATAGATACCGTAATTTTATAATGTAGCTCCTACAGGGAGATCTTTGTGCCTTCAACTTGGTCTGACTCTCCAGCTTGGATATCCAGCAAAATATATATCCAAGTCTTAGAGCATTCCAGCTTTCTGCAGATAGATTTTTAACAAAGAAAATATAAAAGGTAGGTTTCTGGCAATGGCTATCTAGGTTGTTTTGAAATAACCAGCCCTCTGAGAACAACTAGCAAAAACTGTAAAATACATTAAAACATCTGTTTGAAGGCACACAGAGCTCACAAGGCAGTGAGGAATTGAGAGACCCAAATTTGGAAGAGAAGTAAAGCCAAAAGAGGTAAGCCTGTGTTTGGTGCTGCTTTCCTCCATGAGATAATTGACTATTTTTAAAGCAGAATCTATGGAGCTGAAAAGTTGAGCATGATTGGGCCAGTGTCAAAGACCTGGGAGGCAAAGAGTGAAGTTCAGGACCCACCAAAATAAAGGGTTCCTGTTAAATACCAGAAGTTTTTCCTTAATACCGTGAAGGGCTGCTCTCTAGAAGAGTAAAAGTGAAGTAAGCCTGACCCCCACCCCCCGATGACTGAAGCTAAACTTCAGCTATCTTAGTACGATCGGATTTAGAATATCTGCCTCCAATTAGAAATGAAAGATAAATGGACAGGTAGGTAGATAAAGATTTGACTGAAAAACAAAGATAAAATAGGAAAAGAACCACTGGAGATCTTGATATTAGAGTTTTCAGACATGTATTTTGTAATAACTTACTATATGTTAATGAAATAGAGATAAAAAATAGAATGAGTAGAGAATTGGAAAGTATAAAAATAGAGGGAATTGCATGAAGTTCTAAAATATAACAATGCAATAACTAAAATTATGAACCCAATGGATGTTTTGTGTTTTTCAACCAGGTATGATTTTGACACCAGAGGATATATGACAATGTTTGGAGACAATCTGGCTTGTACCCCCTGGGAGATGCTACTGGCATCTTGTGGGTAGCAGCTAGAGATTCTATTGAATACCCTTTACTACACAGGGCAGCCCCCCAAACAAAGAATTATTCAGTTCAAAATGTTAGTAGCACCATGGTTAACAGCAGATTAAACCCACTTAACAAAAGATTAGTGAGCTGGAAGATAAAAGAAAATATATAGTCTGAAAGGGGCAAGAAGTAGCAGGAGGGAGGGATTACCAAGGGACATGAGGAATCTTGATTGCAGCAATATTTGCACTATTGCATACATATTTCAAATTGTGTACTTTAAAATTGTGCAGTTTATTGCATGCCCATCATAGCTCAATACAGCTATTAAAATAAATCTAATCAAAGAGTGAGAGAAGAAATTTGCAAGATATACGGTTAATAAAAGACTAACATCTCAAATATACAAAACCCCTACAAATTGCTAAGAAAAACATCATTAAAAATGGGTGAACGATTTGAACAGATACTTCATGAAAGATATTCAATTTTAGTAAATATAGGAAAGGGCACTCATCTGAGAAATGCTAACAAAAGCCACAATGAGATATTGCATACCTGCTAGTAAAAACATTGACAATACCTAGTGCTGTTAAGGATATATGGAGCTCCTGGAACTCTCATATATTGTTAGTGGAAATTTTTTAAAAATAGAGTTATCTACAAGACTAAGCATAAAAATACCATGTTTCATCATTTTTTCTCTTAGGTATATGTTGAATATGTTGTGGGCATATATGTTTTAAAAAGGTCATATATAGTAATGTACGTAGTAGACATTATTCATAGTAGCCTCAAACTGGAAACTACCCTACTATTTATAATGAGTAGATAGACAAAACATATTATGGTATATTCATAATATAAAATACTATATAGTAATAGAAATGAATAAATTCCTACGGCATGCACCAATATGAATGAATCTCACAAACATACTATGGTGTGAAGTCAATGCAAAGGAATATAGACTTTATGATTTCACTTATATAAAGTACAAAAACAGGTAAAACTAATTTATGCTGTCACAAGTCAGGATGGTGGTGAGGAGGAAAGAATTATTTTTTGGCAGAGTCAGAAAGGAACTGGTAATATTTTATATTTTGACTTGTGGTGGTAGTTACATGGGTTTGCCTATGTTTTCATAACTGATCAAGCTGAATATTTATAAAATGTACATTTTATGCATATATATTATGTTTCAGGAATTAGGCTTATTGAAGAAAAATGAAAATAGCTCCCCCTGCTATTCTTTAGTGTTTTGTATAAGATTGTAATTCGATCAATGCCCACTTACAGAAGAGTGCACCATAAACCAGGTACTATGATACTGCTATACATTGAATTATTGAGAAACAATTCAACTGATATGTTGCAGCCCTAACCACCAGGAACACAGAATGTGACTGTATTTGGAGATAGGATCTTTAAGAAAGAAATTAAGATTTAATGAGGTTTTTAGGGTCGCCCTTAGTCCAATATGATTAATATCCATATAAATGGACACAGACACAAACAGAGAAAGGCCATGTAATGACACAAGGAGAAGATGTCCATTTACATTACAAAGAGAATAGCCTCACAAGAAACTAATACTGCGGACACCTTGATCTTGGACTTCTAGCCTCCAGAACTGGAAAAATACATTTCTGTTCTTTAAGACATTCAGTCTGTGATACTTTGTTATGACAGCCCTAGCAAATGAATATAGATATGTACTGAGACCGTCAGACAAATAAGATATGTGTCTTTGCTGCAAGGAATTTCCATTCTAAAAGGGGAAGAAATCCCATACCTACTTGAGCCTCAGGATTATAAACACTAATTAACAGAAGAAAAACTAGAAACCACAGCCACCTGAGTAATGGCTCCTGGACAATGGTGACCTCTACTTAGGTGGATAATGACAGATTCACAGACCAAGTACAGTATTAAATGACTCAACACATAATGGTATTTTGATTCTCTTCAATTAATCTCCCAATTCTTTTTTAAAGAAACTCAGTTAAAATAGAAACACCTGATCAGAGAATTCATTCAACAAGCCACTTTGTCACTGCCTTAGTGTTGAGGCAGAGATTTCAATTTCACTTATCTTTTGGGGACCAACTTCCCCAGACACTATACAGTGGAGTCCAGATCAGGCATTGTCTACAAAACAGAGATGAAATGGTAACAGTGGTCTGGTTTTAGTTAAAAAGTTCACATTTTTAGTGGACTTTTTAAATTAAAATTATGGATCATTTTAACATACCTCAAGGAAAAGTGCTCAAATTAGTGATAATTCTATTACAATATTATTGCTACTGTATAAAAAATACTGTGTTGAAATATTAAAATGCATGGCAGAAAGAAGTAAATGTTCTAAATTATAATGAGCAAATTATATTTTTTCAGTGAGTATAACACAAATATTGATGTTAAAGTGTTATGATACATGCTCAAGAAAGAAAATATTTTAAATGTTTGCTCTTACTGGGAGGGACAACAACATTTTGAAGCTAAAAGAATGAGATTTGGATTCTCTCACTTAACTTTCCAAAGCAACATTTTCCTCATTTGTAAAAGAAATAAAACCTACCCCACAAAGTTGTTATAGAGATCCAATGAGATTATGTATGTACAAGCATTTCAAAAGCCTGAAATAATCACTGATAAATGCAGCACATTATCCATGTCAGTGGCACTTGCCATTTTGGAGTGGTTTTATGTGTTGACACACAAGTAAACATTTTTCAGATCTTATCTTTGTCCTTCCCTTCTTCCAAGTAACTCACAAACTAGAATTCCTCTGTTGTACATATTGGGTAACTTTGAAGCGTCTACACATAGTTTGGCTCCATTTTAAATGCTTCTGCCTAACTTTCTTGAGCCATATTACCTTTTGAAAATAACCTATATCACTTCTGTTTTTGTTTTTGTTTTTTTTAATCAGAGGATAATTTTGTTTAAGGCAATGGTCTCCAACATTAGCTCCACATTTTGAAAGTAACCTAGATCACTTCAGTTTTTTTTTTTTTTTTTTTAAATATTGGAGGATAATTTTGTCTAATGCAGTGGTCTCCAACATGAGCTTCACAAGATGGTATGGAAATTTTAAAAATGGAATTTCTACTTATTTTTAATCTCATGCTTTAAATATTTTTTCATGCATGTTTTACATACATATATAAATGTTACAATCCATGGTCAAACTTTTTTTAAAAATAGGGTAGGCAAACCAGTAGTGTCTACCATATGGACCTGTGGGACCCAGAGGCCCCAGATACGTAATTATATTAGTATATTTAATAATTTACATATGATTCACTTCAGTTTTTAAGACTGTGTTTATCAATCTCTTATTTTTATTTTTTCATTAACAACCCCAAGGAGATTTTCTAGACATTATTTTCCTAATTGATCCCCATTATATGTCAGTATCACAGATATACTGTGTATGTTTATGTACTTAATGTATACTTGTGCTTTATACATAAAAAGAGCAAGACCTTCTCCCTCTCCCACCAAGAACCAATTTTCACCCCCTTAAGAGCAATATCCCAATCCTCATTGAGAATGCCTGGTCTAGGAGAAATTCTATTTTAAAATTACATTTTTCCATTCATATTCTAAAAGCCAATATTTGTAAAGTGTTTAGAATAATGTCAGGTACATATTGATTTCTGTATAGGTGTGCCTGTATTAAATAACACTTTGCTCTCTGAGGTTTTTTAAATAATTTTTTTTTTGAAATTCACGGTCTTTTATTTATTTATTTATTTATTTATTTATGACTGTGTTGGGTCTTCGTTTCTGTGCGAGGGCTTTCTCTAGTTGTGGCAAGTGGGGACCACTCTTCATCGCGGTGCGCGGGCCTCTCACCATCGCGGCCTCTCTTGTTGCGGAGCACAGGCTCCAGACGCGCAGGCTCAGTAACTGTGGCTCACGGGCCCAGTTGCTCCGTGGCATGTGGGATCTTCCCAGACCAGGGCTCGAACCCGTGTCCCCTGCATTGGCAGGCAGATTCTCAACCACTGCGCCACCAGGGAAGCCCATTACTTCAATCCCCATAATGCTATGATAGAAATGTTAACTTTCTTTTATAAATGTAGACAATTTTTCTTGGAAAGAGGGATGAATTATTTAGTGTGTACTGAATTTTACAAGGCATTATTTTATTTAGTTCTTCTAATAATCTGATGTGTCAGGAATCACTAATGCCATTTATAAATGAGGAAACTGAGACTTAGGGATATTTGATTCTTGTTTTTTTTTTAAATTCAAACCCCATATTTCCCCTGAACCTGTCTCTCCTTCCAAATAACACATCAGGAAACACTTAGCAAATCAGTGAATTTCAAACATAGATCTAGCACTCAACACAGAGTTCCTTTTGCTAAGCTAATAAAACTAACTTAGGTGTTAACTTATTATTTTTAACAATAATGAGTATGCATTGGCTTCCAAATTACAAAAGTAGACAAAAAATCATGATCTTACACAGTGAACTTTATATCAAAAATGAATTGGTTTGGTAAATGGTCAGTTATCATGCAACAAGCACAGCTTACCAGAATAGCCTGGTCTCTCAAATATATTGAGATATATTTGTCAAATGGCCATTAGAGTTGTATTTTATCTGTTTTCTCTTATAATCATATACAATTATTTACTACACCCTCTTAACAAATATGTACTGAGTTTCAACTCTGTGCCAGGCTTATTCTGGAACTGAGTTTTGAATGTGAGCAAACCTAGTCCTGGACCCAGACCTCTCCCAGTTTAGATGGGGGTGGTTCCAAATTGCTGGTTCCTCCTGGCATTTATATTTGGAATCCCTGAGTTTAAAAGGTAACCACTCAAGCAACCCCAGCTAACCAGAAGAGGAGGTGACGGTCCACTGTAGGAGATGATCTACCCCCAGATTCAACAAGATTCAGCTAGAGACATTTTTATGTGAAACAGCAACAACAATAAAAGAAAGAGATGGCACTGGTGATAATTCTGTTGTGCACTTAATGTACCACTTCATGGTCACAAACCTGTGAGAGACATATTATTACCACCATGTTACAAGAGAGGGAGATTGCACAGATGGTAAGCATGGAAATAGGATTTGAATGACAAACATTGACAGGGGATTATTATAATGCAGTGGGATAACTTTTGAGATAGAGTTATACAGAGATTGTTGTGGGAACATAGGGTGCAGTAAATATAAAATTCAACAAAAGGCCTATTTTCAGCAGCCTTATACTTCCCATGGTAGAGACTAAATTTTGCCTACATAGGAGGTCAAATATGGAAATATGTCAGTGTGTAAATGAGCGTGGTCATCGTTAAACAATTAGATTGCTGATTCATAAAACCACCTGTTATAATGCAAACTTAACTGAAATTGAGGACATCTGTCTGTAGTTTAATTGATAAATACTCCCAATCTGGGTTCAGTCTCAAGAGCCAAACTGGAAGCACATTAGACAATCATTACGCCAAGTCCAAAAGCTTAGAGAACTGTGCTTTGTTGACTCTGAGTAATATCAAATATTGAGTTTTTTGTTAAAATCAAGTCAGTGCTAATAGTCCTACAAGTTTTGAATAATTCTGAAGGAAATGTTGAGTCTGGGAAGGCTCATTCTAACTATCGTAGACATTAGACACGCCCATAGGAGCCTGGACTGTGCAAACGAAATGCTAAGCTTTTTGTTTCCTTGGAGAGTGTGTTTTGTTAATAAAATTATCTTCCGGGGTAGGCCCTCAACCAAATCTGGCAAATGAATGATAGCTACTGCTTTTGTTGCTACTACACTGTTGTAGCCTTGCTAAATTCTTCTAGCACCTGAGCCTTTGTGCAGCACTCATGATTTGCTAAGTACTTTCCAACTGGTAAAGCACATAAAATCAGTAAGGATAGGCACTTGAATACGTGGTCAACTCTTGTATGGCCAATGCTTAGAACACAGAAGTCACTCAGTTAATGTCTGTTGTATAGATGGATCAGTGCCTCTTTCAGATTGATCTCCCTTGGAATTCTCCATGCTTTTGTGAAGGTGACCTGGAAATTATTTTTATTGTCTTGCAAATGTAAAAGCTGAAGTCAGGAGCCTGAAGTCAAGAGCTACTTCAGCTCTCAGAGCTTCAGCTCTATATATTTTCCCCACATCATGTAGAAAGTGAGTGCAAAATGCAGACTTTTTCCAGGGCATGACGATCACCCTTGGATGAGGAACAACTTACATTTTTTTCATCTTCCAGTACATATTACTACTCTATGCACATAATAGATACCCCATAAATGTTTGCTAAATGGATTGCCGTATGTTCTTGGCATGCATTTCCTTCAACTGATACATCTGAGCCAGCTGGAATTATTTTCCTTTCTTTTTTGAAATGTCCTTTTTTTTTTTTTTTTTTTTACTAATTCTAGCAAGAGCACCAGCAGAGAACTGTAATAATGCTCATTTCATGAATTCAGCTTAAAGGCTAGCACTTCTTTCAGATGATTTTAATCAGCACTATGTTTGTTCTTTTAAA
This sequence comes from Balaenoptera acutorostrata, assembly GCF_949987535.1. NCBI lineage: Eukaryota > Metazoa > Chordata > Mammalia > Artiodactyla > Balaenopteridae > Balaenoptera > Balaenoptera acutorostrata. The sequence continues at coordinate 101,784,070 of NC_080068.1, read as the reverse complement.
TGACAATTTTGTTTTCACAATTTAAGTGAAATCTCTTTCCACACTGAACGTAATATTGGATGAAACAACCTCGAAGGGATGGGGAAAAAAGAATTTTGTGGAACTCATGTTGATCACTTTACATTGATTATTTTAATGGGTTTTTCATACTAGCTCTGACATTTAGGCTTTGTTAGGACCATTTTATAGAAGAAAAATGTGACATTAAATGTCTTTTTCAGAGTAGTTGGTGAAATTGGTGAAAAAGCTATTTGGGCTCAATTTGGCTTATAGGTTCTTTGCATCATGTTCGTACCCATCCTAGAAATGGCATTGTGTTTAAAAAGGAAAAAAAGGGAGGGGGGCATAAAAAGGATTTGCCTTGATCTTGGGGATTTGCTATGTGCTGGGTATTCTGCTAGGTGCTGGTGGTGCATCAGTGAACAGAACAGAAAGGCTGTGCTCTTTAAACTAAATCATGGAGGAGATGGGCTTAAAATCTAGGGCTGGGGATAGAAGGTGTTTAAGCAAACACATAAATAAATATGTCATTATCCTTGGGCTGATTGCTATGAAGGAATTTACTGGAATGCAAGGATAGAAAACATCAGTGGGAACTTACTTAGACAGAGAACCCATTTTCATAGCCCTGTACACAACTTTGAGCAAGCAAAATGTTAGGTTTAAACATTGTATTCACTCTCTGGTCACTGGTCATACTTTAAGAAAATTATCTAGATTGCCTGATCATAAAGGCAGTATTCATCTTTTATGGACATTTTGAGGGTTAGATAATTTTAGTTGTGAAAATCCTACAAATGTGGATACACATTAAGCTTTTAATATAAATAATTAAAGTGTTCATACATACATGCATTTAATAAATATTTATTGCACACTTACTAGGTCCAGAAACTAGGCAAAGTGCTCAAAACACAAAGATGAGTAAGTCACAATCTCTGCTCTTAGAAATTCATTCACTAGAGGATGAATAAAAAGCCATCATTGGAAAATTGTTATATGTGACAAATAAAATATGATAAGCACAGAAGAGGAACATCTAATCCAGCAAGTCTGCAAGGATGATATGACATTCCTCCAAGGTGGCAAACACATTCCTAGTAGAGGAAACAGCACAGACAAAAAGATGGAGTTGGGCACAGGATGTGTTTCTGGAAGGTGAAGTGTGGGCTAGAACTGAGCCTGGACAAATTGAAAAGGGATGGATAAAGGATGACTCTGGGTGCTTCACTATTATCATATTTCAGCTCCCCCTAGAAGAAAGAGGTTTGACATATCATGGCTGTTTCAGAAATTAGAAAAATGTTTAAATAAGGAAACAAAAACAAACAAAAAATAGCACTGGATTCCAAGAAGATAGGACTGAATATTTTGGATTAAAGAATAAATAACTGGGAGTGAGGTCAGGGGAGGTGAGGAAAAAGAAGCACAGAAGTTAAAGAATGATGATTTTATAGTGAAGAAAGGAGTAAGGCTGGGAAATAGAGAAATGCATGGTCAAGGGAGAGGTTTGTCTTTATTTCATCAAGACAAATGATGATTAAGGATAAAAAAGCCAAGAAAGTAAGAGTGATGCCAGAATACAGGTAAAGGGATTAGCAATAATAATAATAATAGTAATAAAGTCAACATGGATGCAGTACTTAGTATGCGGCACTTAGTGTGAGAATCTCTTGTAAGCATATTATACTGACTTGCACATATAATTTCACAATATACCTATAGGGTATGTATCATTATTATCACCATTTTGCAGAAGAAAATACTAAAGCACGGAAAAGGAAAAATAATGTTCCTAAGATTACTGAGCTAACAAGTGCTGTAAATTGTACTCAAGCCCACCACTAAATTTTACAAAATTAAATAGGGGAAATATGCCTGAGTTGGTAGTTTGTGATATTGTCATGATACCTCACTACATATAATTTTTCTTCATGACCTCTAGGTGCCCAAGTGACATAGTTTAGATTTAATTGACAAGAGTGTATTGAAAGCAAAATTTGAATTACTGAAGTATAACAATTGCTACTTTTTCCTGGTAAAATGAAACAAAATGATAGATAAGATGATTTTATATGCACTTGAAGTTTTTTCCTATCTAATATATGGCATTTATCAATATCAGAAATGAAAGGGAAATCACTATAGTTCCTTCAACATTAAAATGATAATAAAGGAATATAATGAAGAAAGTGATACCAGTTAATTAAGCATTAGTGAAGTGATAAGTTCTTTGAAAGATACAAATTACCATAACATTTAAGAAATAGAAAATCTGAATATCCTTATTACTATTAAAAATATTGAATTCATAACATTAAAATTTCCCATAAAGAAAACTTTAATCCCAGATAGCTTCACAGGTGAATTCTTTACAAACCTTTCACAAAACAGAAGAAAAATAATACTTTCCAACTCAGTTTATGATGCCATAATTAACTTGGTACCAATACCTGGAAAACCATAATACCAAAGAAAACTACAGTCTTATACCCCTCATTAACCTAGACTCAGACTTCTGGACATGTATCCAAAGGAACTAAAATCAGGACCTCAAAGAGATATCTGCACCCCAAGGTTCACTGCAGCATTATTTGTAACGACCAAACTATGGAAATAAGCTAAATGTCCATTGACAGGTGAATGGATAAAGAAAATGTGGTGTATACATACAATGGAATAGTATTCAGTCTTTAAAAAAAGAAAGAGATTCTGATACTTGTCACAGCATGGATGAACCTGAAGGACATTATATATATTGAATGAAATAAGCCAGGCAGAGAAAGACAATCACTGCATGATCTCAATTATATGCGGAATCTAAAATAGTCAAACTCATAGAAGCAGGGGGTAGAATAGTGATTGCCAGGGGCCAGGGGGAAGGGGGAATGGAGTTACATTCATCAAAGAATGCAAAGTTTCAGTTATGCAAAATTAATGAGTTCTGGAGATCTAATGCATAGCATGGTAACTATAGTTAACAATGCTGTATTGTATACTTGAAATTTGCTAAGATGATAGATCTTAAATTTTCTCATCACAAAAAAAAGAAAAAAGAGGAAAGAAAAGAAAAAATAACTATGTGAGGTGATGGATAAGTTAATTAGCTTGATTGTGGTAATCATTTTACAACAATTATGTGTATATCAAACATCAAGTTGTATAACAAATATATAAATAATTTTTATTTCTCACTTATACTTCAATAAAGCTGTTACAAAACACATATAACAAAAATATTAGTAAATAAATCCAGCAACATATAAAAACATAATAACACATAATCAAGTTTGGTTTATCCTGTGAATGCAAGGTTGGTTTAACATTTCAGAAAATCACTTTAATTCACAATATTAATTGAATAAAGGAGAAAATCAACATGATCATCTAAGTTGATGCAAAAGAAAACCATTGGATAAAATTCCACTTCCTATATGATTGAAAAGAAAAAAAAAATCAGCTAATTTTAATCAGAAATAAAAAGTACTTCCTTAATCTGATGAATGACATTTACCAGAAAACCTCTAGTAAACATTATAAGTAACATTGAAATACTGAATCCTATCCCCACCCAAGGTCAATAGCAAAGCAGTATGTCCACTCTCATCATTTTACTTAAACATTGTATTTGGGGAAAATAAATGTCTCACAATTTGGAAAGGAAAAGGCTAAATAGTCATTATTTGAAGAAGACATACCATATGTGTAGAAAATCTAAAGGAATCTGCAACAGTTACTAGAAATGATAAGTGATTTTAGCAATGTCACCTAATATAGTTAATAATGCCTTAATAGTAATGATTAATTTTGTCTTTATATACAGGCAATGAAAACTTCAAATTTAAAATAAAAATGCAGTATTATTTAATATAGTATAAAAAATATGAAACTAAAAAAATATATGTAAGTCTATGTAGTGAAAAAAATTAGAAAAATTGAAGTCTTAAAAAATGGACAGAAATACAGATTCCAGAAATAACATATTTGTATGTAGATAGATAGATAGGTAGTTAGATAGCTAGCTAGCTGTCTGTATATATGGACACACACACACACACACACACACACATATATATATATACACAAACACACATATATATGTGTGTATATATATATAAATTGATTTTTGACAAAAATACCAAATAGAAATATCAATAATGAATGGGAGTCTTTTCAACACACAGTGCTGGAACAACTAAATATCTGTATGTGGCAGGGGAAAACACACCTGACATATAAACTAACCTCAATAAATACTAGTTTACTAGTTTTTTTCCTCCTTTTTCCTGTCATGTACAATTGGTAGGATAATACCAGTTCAACTGATCCATCTAACTTACATAGTAGCAGGCAGGATGTGGTTAAGCAGAAACGTCTTGAATTACAGTTGTGGGTCAGTGAGGAAATGAAGATGGTTGTTTATGATATGAATACTGGGAATACCATTGTAATGCCCTTTTTTTTTTTTTAATTTAGAAAGGAAAGACATTGATCCACTTTTATCTTGGAATACAAGCAAGAAAAATGTCTTTGTAGCAAAACAATTTTAACGTGCCCCTCTCTCTATTGACGTGAACAGAGAATGTTTAGTGCACCAGAGAGAAGACTCTCACAGAAGACAGTACAAAGGCAGTGGTGGGGGTCGGTCTTTGGACCAGAGGAAGGGCTTGTGGAAAAAGTCATTTTGACTTGGCAGAAAAGCAAACAAACAACATACTACAGCACATGTTGAAACAAGAGAAATTCTTCCCCAGAAATAAAAATTCAAGTCTTAAGGACTGATTTTGAGCAAACACATAAAGAATAAATAAAACTTTTATTTGGTAAGTAATGTATGAGAGTGCATGTGTGGATAAGGTGTGCCAGGCCACTAGAGGTAAAAAAAGGTAGCATGAAACACTCTGAGGATCAATCTAAAAAATAAAACATAAGAATGATTTTGTTATTGCTATTATGGCATCTGATACATGTCTTTTTCAAACTCTTTTTCAACATGAATGATGTATACATATGACTGTGTCTCTGAGCCTGAGTTTCCTCATTAGTACAAAAAATCCATTAAATTAAAGCATTTACTTAGCTAATTCCAGCTTTACCAGTCTCTATGGCATCTCCCTTTCTCTCCAAAAGAATCGACTGTCTGCTTTGGGGAACCTCAACTCAATCTCTAAAGTGCCCTTGCCAGTGAAATGCTGTATTGGCCCCTTTTCACCTAAAAAAAAAAAAAAAAAGTTAGCTTTGTATGGAAAAATGTTTACAGTCTGTGGGGTGATGATCAGGAGAGGAGATTTTACAACTTCTCTTACAGAGCTCTTCTTGGTTGCCATAGCTACCTATTTAAAATACCCTTTAAAAAGACATCTGCCAGATGTTTCCCATGATTCCAGCTCTCCTAAGAAAAGAATGAAATCAGGTGAGCCAGATGCTAACCCCATCTAATTTGCTGAGATATAAATCAATCCCAGTAAGGATATTAGATGAAGGGGGAAAGAGTGTTTTTATAGACTGCAGAGAAGTAACAGTGGAGGAAATAACTTGAAATGGACTGAGGATTATTGGTGGTCCTTGGAGACTTGGAAGCAAAATATGAGTTCCTTGAAACCTCTCTTTGGTCTTTAGTCTTCTTTAAAGTGCTCTATGATTCACTGGAAATCCCACTTCTTTTTTTACCACGACTATTAATAATACTACTTTAGGAGGTTTTGAGGCTTTTAGATGTGTATATAAATGTCAGTTACTGCTGTTCACATGGGAATACTGAAGATCTCAGATACTATTGAAATTGGTCACTGACCAATAACTACACCTGTTCATCCAAAATGTCATTCATTGCTTTATGTACCTGTATGTATTTTTGTGTATCAGTGAACCATCCCGGGGAGTGAAATGCTCTGGTTACAATAGATAACCAGGTAGGTAGTAGTTTACTTCAGACCATATCAACAAGTTCTCCCACATTCTTTTCAGTTTCTCCTATACTCACTTGGTTTCTTCTGCCTTTAAAACTAATCAGCTCTCTCCCCTTTTGGTAGGTGTAGTAATAACATTTCACTAGTAGAAGTACCTTTCAGGATTTTATTCTCAAAGAAAATAGCACTGCTCCTCTACTTCTATTTGCATGTGTGTTGTAAAATCAGGTTAACAGGCTATTTGTTATTAACCTCAATGGACAAAGTCACAGAAGGGCACCTTACAGAGAAAAGTAGTAAGGGAAGGATAGCCTCTTATCTCTGTTTCAGTGATGACCTTGGGAGTAAATGTGTGTATATAAGCCATAAACTTCCAAATTGAGAACCAAAACAGTAAAGTGTGGTCCAGAGGTAACCATTCCAACTGAGCTGCAGGCAAATATCAAGCACAGTCTAGGAATCAAGGTCAGAGGCAAGAATTGAAACCAAATCAGATCCTAGGTGTCAGGGTATAAGGAACAAAGAACCCAGTGCAGAAGATATCAGAGTTGGTATCATGGATGAGAGTCAAGGTTCAAATGTGGCAAAGAAAAAAAAGTAAGAATCAGGCCTAGAGCAGCCAGTGAGCCTGTCTAGCCACCAATGAGACATGGTCTAACTTAATTCAGGAAAAGATCTCCTGTTGGCACGACCTTTCCTTAAAAGTTCAGGCACCCAGATTCTTGGATAAGCAGCATACCATCTCCCAGAGGTGCTGCCTTGTGAGGTCTCTTACAGTGCTTGCTTTTGGAGTCCCTACCTTCCCTTCAGGAGGGTGTTTCCCTGACTCATGACTCAGTTACCAACAGCTTGTCTTAACTAGTTATTTTACAAAAGTGAGTAGACACCACTACATAGTTGCTACCTTACTTACTGATAAAATTGCACTCGTATTTGCAAATGGTTCAACAGTTCACATGTCAGGATGCTTTGAAGATGTTTCTAAGTCGACATTTTTTTAAATAGCTATAGAAACAAAAAAATTCTATACTACATAGAAATGGTTATAGACACATACAATGTCTATATATAGAAAACACAATTTTGCCATCTTTGCTCTTACTCAAATAATTTCTGGTAATACAGATACCTTCACATTCCTCACAGCTGCTTCAACATGCCTTCAAGTAGTGCTTAAGATCTTCTTCTATGTCAGTTCTGTTCTTTGTCTTTATAGGATACACTCAAAAACATTTTCCTTAGATGGGACTCCTGGGTCCCTCATCTCTCACATTGAAGTGAGACAGGATGTCTTCCCTCTCTAGGAATTACAGATATTTTAGTAAGATTTCATTTTTACCACCTCTTCTTCCCAGATCTAAAGTCTCCAGAATGTGAGCATGGTGGAGAGCAGAAAGTAGAAGGGAGTAGATAAGAATCATGGACTCCCCATCCTTCTTTGTTCATTCACCTCTTTCCATTAACCCTACCTATGCATTCCATCTCCCTTTCCTCTTAGGATAAATTCTTTCTGTGGGGTTCTTAAACCCTCTCAATACATACAGATTCTTATTAGTGACCCTCCATCAAGCACAGAGATGCCTGAATCCTAGAATAAATAGATTTTTATGGCAAGGCACTATTGAACACTATGGCAAATAGATCATTGGTGTTCTCAGGTTTTGAGGTAGACACTTGGATCTGAACACACTTTAAGGGTTCAAAGGCTAAAGCACCAGAGTTTGGCTTCCAAAATGCACTTAGAGTCTTTAACTCTCAACCTTTTTATGCACAGAGCAAGCAGCAACAGACTCTCCTGAGACTGTCTGGAACACAGGTGTTTTTCCTAAGCCCTCCTTCCCTCTCCATAAACCAGGGAAGCCTTTAAAATCTCTCTCAACTCTGTCATGACATTTTGCCTGAAAGCCATCAAGAAACATCAAGTATCACCTTATATATTCCATGAACACTTAGTTCTCACTTTTCTTTTGTTGAATCTTTGGTTATCTCTCTCTCTCTCTCTCTCTCTATCTATCTATCTATCTATCTATCTACTTATCATCTATTTGAGGTGGGAAACCCAAACATGAATGTCAGCACTCATAGTGCAGCCTGAGACAAATTGAACCATTAGGTATTGAGTTCCTGCCATGCACATGTATTGTTTGATTCTTATAACTCTCTGAGATGAATACTACTATCCTCATTTTGTCATAAGGAAACAGAAGCTCAGAAAGATTAAACAACTTGTCTAAGGTCACATAGCTCTCAAGAGGCAGGGGCCGATTTTGAACTCAGGTTTGTCTCCAAAGATGACACTCTTTCCATTACTCACCCTGCCACTCACCTCTTTGAGCCTCCTTTTTCTCTTTTCTTGGTGACAATAATGCTAACCTCATGGGACATCTGTATAGATTAATTGTGAAATATAAATATGCCTGACACAATGCCTTGGGTACATTGGGGGCCTAAAATATTATTTTCACTTGACTCCATCCTTTTGTTTTTGGGAATTTCTCATTCCTTTTCAGCGGAAACTACTCCAACAGGGTCTGAAGGGAGTTAATCCACTAGAAGTGCTTAGTACACCATGAGACAAGAGAAAGGAATTCTTTCCTGGAACACTCAGGGAGACAATGAAGGTGAGCAGACAAAAAGGCAGGATTCCAAATTAAGAACTAACGAGAAGAGAAGTTAGTGAATGAGACTGGAAAATATGAGCAAAATAGGAGAAAACCCAAGAGAACAAAATATTAGAAAAGCCAAGGAAGAAAAGACTTTCAAGGAGATGTTAAGTCATATCAAAGTAATATGTCATAAGTGATTATAATAGCTAAGCTCATGTAACTCTTTATGTATCAGTACTATTCTGTGTTATATATATATTATCATCACATTGTTCACAACAGTGCTCCAGGTAGATCCTACTGTCATTTCCATTTTATAGAACAGGGAGCTAAGATACGGAGAGCTTAGTACCCAAAGTCACTATATTAGTTTTCTGTGCTGCATAACAATATTTCTACAATTTAGCAGCTCAAACAAAACAAATATTTATTATGTCATAGTTTTTGTGGGTCAGGAATCCAGCCACAGATTAGTTGAGCTATTTGCTTAGAGTTTCACAAGGCTGCAATCAAGGCTTTCCTGGGCTGTGTTCTCACCTGGAGGCTCAAATGGGGAAGACTCTGCTTTCCAAGCTCACTCAGTTCTTTGCTGGTCGTTGGCTGGAGGTTTCATGCAGTTCTTAGAGGACACCCACATTTCCTTGCCATGTGAGTTTCCTCAACAGGACCATCTGCTTCATCAAGCCTGCAAGTAGAATCTCTAGAGTGAGTCTTATATAATGTAATGCAATCATGGGAGTGACAACCCATAATCTTTGCCACATTTCATCGAGTAGAAGAAGTCACAAGTTCCAGCCACACCAAGAAGAGTAGACTGTACAAATGCATAGACGTCAGGAAACAAGGATCACTGCGGGGTCATTTAAGGTCTGTCCATCACAATCACCCAGCTATTTTGTGTCAAAAAGGCAGTTTGATTTCAGAGACTCCTCTTAAGCACTTTGCCATTGAGTTTGGCAACATGGATATCAACAGAGACTCTAAAGAGAGCAGTTTTACAGGAATGATTAGTGAAACCCAATTGCTAGGGCAACACACATGTTTCATTCTTATGTCCTCGTTTCTTTTGTTCCTTCCTTTGTTTTGTTTTCTTCTTTCCACTTCACTTCTCTTCCTCCTTTCTCTGCTTTTTCTTCCTCTTCCTTTTCCTCTTCCCCTTCTTTTTCCTCTCTTAAATAATATCAATTGCTGTTATATTCAATCACATATCTCATTTATTCAAAGACTTATTTGCACCAGGTGCTAAGCCAGATGTTTAGGATATAGTTCTGAATTAGACATACTTTTACTGCCTCCCTAGAGCTTACCTTCTTTCTATTTTGAAAGCTATTCCAGTTGACCCTCAGCAAAGATGTGAAGTGAGCACAGTTCATCCCTCTTATCACTGGCCCTTTCTATTCTGGGTCCTTCTTGGAAGGAAGTAGAATATAACTGGAAATCCATGGTGACTGTGAAGTCAAGCTGACCTGGGTTTGAAACTGACTGGTAACCAGGGCACATTTATAAACCTTGCAGATGAAAGTCTTAACTTTTCAGAAAGTGTGGAGAATTCAAACAGGCAGTACATATAATGCACTTACTGTAAGACGTGCTCGTCTCTAATAATATGTTCTAATTTATAAAATAATGGCTCTGCCCCTACACAAAGTATTTCTTTCAACCATGTACTTTCACCAAAAAATACACATACAGAGGAAAAAGAAAAACCTGATAAACAGACAAATTTGATTTTCTATTTCTCTGATTAGTTCTTGGGGCTCATCTCATAAATAGAATCAATACAGGCCAGCAAAAATTAGTCACATTTGTTAAATTACTGTATGAACAAAAGAATGGATAAATGAGTGAATGAATAAATGAATGAATAATTGAATAAATCAATGAAAGAGGAGTGACTGCTAAATAAGCAAATGAATCAATCAACTACCTACCTCCTAAGAAAAAGCTAGTGTTGGTCAAAGATAATAAACTCATTTTTGAAAAGGAATATGTTTCTTTTGTAGTTTCCCACTCTGCTCTCTTCCACTTATACCATCCGTGGCAAAGTAAAGAAGCAGATGTAGGAGTCTTACTGAAACAATGATGAGAGTCCTGGTGATGTTAGGGCCCAGAAATTTCCCTGGTCTGACAGAGATAATTATAGCCAAAGAAGAGACTCCCTGGGTTTCAATCTCCAGCTAAGACAGCATTTGTTAAAGGGTAATGGGAGTCTTGATCCAAAGCCAGATGTTTACCAACTAGACAGCCAGGGAAGGGGCAGCGGTGCTAGCATTCAGTGGGTTAGAGACAAAAGTGTAGCTTGTAAATGAGGGCTACCACTTGCTGAGTTCATACTATGAGCCAGGGATTCTACCTTCTTCAAACCTAGCAACACACCACACAGGAAAAGGGCCACAGTCCCTCACATGAAGCTCCTGGGGCCTGCAGGCTTTTGAGATTCAAAACTTTATGGCTGTACAAAGGTAGCACAATATAAATGTTGTATATTATATAACATCTACAGCATAATCACATTGGTATTTCTGCATCTTACATTGTGAATATTGAGACTAAGTGTGATAAGTGATGACTTCAATAACTGCATGTCAATTTAGGAAGTTTGTGCTGCCAAAAAGAGTTTTTGCTCCAAACCTATGAAAAAAAATATCTTTCAGATCTCAGTGATTTTTAGATTTCAGAATTGTGGAGCATGATCGTGGACTTAAATCTCAATTGCCATTTTATACATGAAGAAACTTGACACCCAGAGAGGTGTAATGATTCACCAACATGCACAAGCTGAGAAGCATGGCAGCTAGGGAGGGTCTGGGGACCAGAGGAAAGGGAAGTGTGGGCCTTACTGGTTCTAGTGTTTGTTGAACCTACCTTTTCCATTTTATGTATAAGGAACTGTGGACATAGGGCCTCTCCATGACACAGGCTTTGCCCAATTTTTGAGGATTCTGGGATATTAAAAGATGAAGAAATTTCAAGACTAGATTATGAAAACTACACACATAAACACAGAAATACACACCCAGAGCAATCTCCATTTGTAGATAATATTTTAAAAATCGAAATTTAAGATGTTTTGTGAACATACAGGGTAAAATGGTCCTCTCAGCCCCATTTGCCAGAATCCCAACCTTTATGGAAATGGCTCCCATTGCTAAGCATGATATATCAGATCTAAATCTTCAAGAGGACAGAATCAGTGTAACTCATCATATCTTAACAGCCATGGGATCAAGAGAATTGGTGATCGATTAAGTGTTGTGTGAATTGTAAAACATAATATGCACATGTACATCATTATTAATAAGCAACTCTAACCTCCACATCTATCATTTCAGCTGTAAGATTATCTGAATTAGATTGTTCTGCCCTTTTTGAGTCTGTATGCTATGGAAGGCTGTGTATAGGAATATCTAATACTGTCAACTCAGCAATGTTCTTTACCGACATATTAGATCTCACATAAAGCACTTGGCACATGATTATATTAAATTTTTGATTAAACAAAAAGCAGTGCCCAGTCCCTTGAGTATGGTGGCTGGTCATTACAAGCCCTCTTTTTTCTATGCTACCAAAATTCACAGTATTTTTTTTTATTCTTTATTTCAGTCATGATGACCACAAATGCAGGGACATTTATTTATCCCATTGTCCATCATAATTTCTGACACATAACCTATGAAACATTAATTTAACAACTAATAAGTACCTACTATGTCTTTGACACTGTGACAAGCACTAAGAGTGCTGCAGCTAACTAGACAATGTCCCCACATAATGGAGATTTTAGTCTAGTGCAAGAAGCAGGTAATGAGCAGGGGATCACTAAATAAGTATTTAGCTTACAAATGTGTAAGTACTATAACAAATATGAAATGTCCTCTGAGATTATGTAAAAGGATCACATCAGGGAAGGATGTGATCTGAGACTAAGATGAAGTGGTTGTCATGCAGTGGAATGTGGTGAGGATCTCTCACAAAGAGGTAACAGCACCTTAAGACCCTGAGGTGGAGAGGAGCTTGGCATATTCCAGAAACTGACAGAAGGTCAGTGAAGTGGGAGTGTGCACAGTGAGTGAAGGTGTAGGTGGTGTGAAATGATGCTGAAAAAGAGGCTGAGGCAGAATCCCACAGGACCTCCCAGGCCCTATTTTGTTGCACTGGCATTGCCCATGAAGCAATGGTTCTACTCTTGGAATCTTCATCCTATTTAGAAGTCACCAGTTGTCCCAAGCTGTGTGTTAGACACACTCTGTGTCAGGCACTGTTCTAGGAGCTATGCATCTAGTTCAGTTAAGACATGACTCCTGCCTCCAAGTATCCTACAGTCTAAAGGGAAAGCAGATGAGTAAAGAAATCAATCATTTCAATGTGAACTGTGTTTCCCAGGTGCCTTCTGGCATTATCACCACCTCTTATTGACACTAGGTGCTTTCCTCTACTTTTCCAAATCTCTCTGGTTCCCCATGCCCACCTATGGAAGCCCCTCTCAGATCTCACAGTCTTTCATGCTGAAAAATAATCACTCAAATTTTCCATCCCAACATCCATTAAACTAAGCTGGAAAGCTGTTTAAACCAATTCCTGATGCCATATAGAATGTGGAATAGTGGTTTGGTTTAGGACCAAATCTTTCAGTATCCACTGGAGAGCTTTGTAAAAATGCTTAGGAATTCAAATGTACTACCCCTGACAGGTAGACTAGAATTTGGTGAGGTTGGCCCAGGAACGGAGAGTGGGATTCATTTAAAGAGGGGCTAACGAGGAATATGAGGCCCCTCACTAGTGAGATTCAGTGTTAAGTTTCACTGTAAATATGACCTATTTGAATTTAAATCCCAACTCTGTACATATATCCTAGTTGACCTTAGCAGTCGCAACATATTTTGAAAGTCAGTCTTCTAATCTGTAAAATTAAATATACCACTTTCACATGTTGTTGCAGGACTGAAATTATATAATGTAACAAAAATGCTCACTATAGTCCCAGCTGTTGCCATTAATCCTTCCCAGGAATAGCTGCCACAGTGAACCAAGTGGTTGGCTTGGAATGCAGAAAATAGCCAAGTTATCCTATGATGTGTTATGGTACATGTACTTCTCTTAAGACTTTTCTTACATTGTAGTATAGTTGTTTGCCACAAGTCTTTTTCCCATCCTAAGCTTAAAACTCACTGGGGACAGGGAGTGGAAAATTTTGTATCTACCTGTATATCCTGTTTAAAAGATGAAAACAAACAATCAAAAACATCAGGCCTAGCATTGGAAGAACTTAATATTTTTCAATCCAGGGAGCTTAAAGTTCTAGCAGTAAAAAAGCAAGCTTTTATTTATGAATTTGTTTGTTTAATTATTTATTTACCTATTTATAAGCAGATGTTATTTATTGAAATTTTAAAGACAGTAAAATGAGAAGAATGCACCCTCCTCCCTTGAAAGATTTCCATCCTCTCTACTCTCAGGGCTCAGCACAGGCAAGCTTACCCCCTAGATCCCCCAGAGAGCAGCATTCCAGAGTGGGAGTTGGGTGGGGAAGAGGAATACTCTATGCCAAGTGGGAGAGCAGGGACAGGAGGGGAGATGTGCACCCTCACCTCTTGGCTTGATTCTTCTCTCCTGTGACCTGATCATGTCCTCAGACCCTGGGGTGGGCTGGCAGACAGGGCTTATGCAACAGTGAGTGGGCCTTTGCCCCTTGCAAAGAGCCTTGTGAGCAAGACTAAGAACTAAGGCTACATCCTGCTGAGATGGTGAGCCATTGAGGACTTTAGAATAATCATAGCCAAGTTTAATTTTGAAAAGGTGATTCTAAACTCACCAGAGAAAAATGGACCTGGCATCAAGGAGTCCAGTTAGGTGGCTGTGGTGACAATCCAGAGGAGATGTGACAAGACCTAAACCAGGGCAGTGGCAGGAGAGGTGTAGAGAAGAGGGCAGATTGGAGAAGGATCCAGGAGGATTTTGCCACTTCAATCACTCAACCAATTTATTTTGGTTATTTACTGTGTACTAGGCAGGCTACATAGAAAATTCCTGGCCCTGCCTTCCAGCAGCTCAATTATTTTAGAGAGAGTCAAAAGGTTGTCAGATATTTTCTCATCTATGAAATGAGAAGAAATGCACTTTATGTGAAAGTGTTTTGGGAGAATCAAAGGAAATACTATTTATGATAGTACTCTTTAAAATTAAATTACTATTTATCTATAACTATTCTTAAAAACAATAATAATGCCAGGCATTATTTGCATTTATTAATTCATTTAACCCTTTCAATAGCCCTATGAGGTAGGTTCTAGTATTAACTCCATTTTATAGTAGAGGAAGCCAAAGAATTGCTTTTATTGGATTACACCAGCTGGCCTGCCTAATTACCATGAAAAGTCTTCTTACTCTTAGAAAAGTCTTAGATAGTGGATAAGAAGAACAGAGCTAATACCATAGTACATACTGGTTGGTATTTTCCTAGATTTTGGTGGCACATGCTGCATGAATATAGGTGAACAGGACTGGATCAACAGGCACTCCCCTGCCTTGATCTGATCTGACTAATCCAACTTGATGAACTAAATAGGTGGTTGGATATATGAAAGTGTGGAAAGTGTGGTAGAATGATTGAAGAATAGAGAGATTCATCTCGACACTTGACTTTTAAGATGAACCCACTTGAGTCCATATAATACACGTGTGATCGCCCTTAAAGAGAAACCAAAACACTCATGAGTGTTTGAAGACAGCCACCAGTATCTGGATGCATTTCCTGTGGGACTTCATCATTGTCATTCTGTATTCTTTCCTTTGGAATAAGTGTTTAATTCAGCCTCTGTATTTTAAAGTTGGCTTTCCTTGCTTAGACCATCTTGACCATTCCTCATTCAGAACTTTGCAGCCAAGCCCCAATCTAGCAGCCAGTCTAGTAGCTTAGCCTGTCTAACTAACTTCCAGGAAAAGGGGAATTCACACTAAATGAGTGGAAAGATGGATGGATGGACATATTAGCAAATGGACCTTCTGAATTATGAGATTAGTGACGACTGTTGGACCCAGAAATGTATTCCTTGTTCTTCAACAAATTGTATTTTTGTTTTCACTTTCTACAGCTTGTCTTGGCGGAGCAATTTTTTAACAGATTAACTCTAATTGACTGTCTTGTTTATTTTAAGGCATTGCCACATCCATGCCCAGAGCAAAAATTATATAATGTTTCACTAGGGTAACTCGGAGTTCAGCAATTAATGACACAAGCAGCGAGTCATGAGATTTTCCAGTCTCTATAGGGTTGCCTGTTTGTATAACTTTGACCTTGGAAGCTTTTTATGAGATACCAGATTTCATACTTCATTGTGTCCCTGCCCTCAAAATTAACTAATATGCTTTTTTTTTTTTCTCTCTCTCAGCTGTAGAAGATTCTGTTCTATTTTATTTGGATTCAAAGTATCCTTTCTTTAAGGGTTGTTTTGATTCACACACCCACCATCTGGATTTTTTGTTCTTTTCAACTTTTTTTAAGGACTATCCATATTTTCTCCAGTTCTATTATGGAGCCAACTGCTTAAGAGTGGGAATCAGACCATGAATCAAGGGAAAGCCACAGTTTCTAGGAAGACTGAAGGACCTAGCATGACTCTGTGAGACCCTCCAGATCCCAAGCTCAATTGAATTTATCTGCTTTATATGTATTATACCTCCAAATAAGATCTAATCTATCAGAGCGCTGGTATGGTGTAGTTGAAAGTCTCAACTTTGTTATGAAAAAGTAGAAACTTAAGAGATAACCCTCAATTTACTCATTTTAATGTCTTCCTTTCTTTCTTCTTTCTTTTTTTCTTTTCTTCTTTCTTGTCTTTCTCTTTCCCTTTCTTTTCTTAAACACACACTTATATCATCTGCTTGCTATGTGCTAGACCCTGTGTTTGCATGAGGAAGAAAACCACATATTTCACATGATGGATTCTATAAACTTAAAGTGTGAGATGTTAATAGTGCTGTATTAGGGTTCAAACCTTTCCAGAAATAGTAGGTAAGTTTCTTTGTGTATGTTGAGATCTGCTAAATAAGTACCAAAGATTGCAATAGAGTTGAAAGGAAGAGGGGTCCTGGTAAAGGGTTTAGCAAAAGCAGAAATCCCATGGACAGAATAGGACAGCTAGTGAGTCTGGGGAACTGAGGCTGAGGGAATATAGTAAGAGGTGGGTCCTGAGAGGTGGGTCATGGGCAACCAAGGCAGTGCATATGCCATCCTAAAGAGGGGAAGAGGTAACTCTGAAATGACCACTATGGTATTTTGAAAATAGCATTCTGGCTACATAGCAAAGAGCAGGTTGGAGAAAGGCACAAGTAGATGTGAGTGGACCAGTGGCACCAGACCAAGGGTAAGATTATGATAGCTTCAACTTGGATAAGGTGACACAGATGGAGAGAAATAAACCTATTCAGCACAACATTAGAAGGAAAATTCCTTTTCTAAACTCCTCGTCCAGGCTAACTTCTGTACTTTTGGAAGGCCTCTCCCATTCGTTGAGAAAAACAGTGGATTTTCACATTCATATCATCTTGCCCAACCTTATGGCTGGGTTGGGCTTTATAAAGTTTTCCAGTTTATGTGTTTATTTGTAAGAAGGAGACACATGAACAGTGGTAAATAAAGCCATTGCGACTGGCCTTTATGTATCAAGCAGGGTGGGGTGAATGTATTCCGTCAATATTGAAGAAATGATTCTTGAGGAACACCTAATGTTAGGCTCTGGGAAGTTAAGAAATGAATAAGCCACTCTCCTCGTTTGTACCTGAGGAATTCCTAGATTAGTGGAAAAGGACAAGTAAATAGATAATAACAGTTTAAATTGGTAGATGGTGATAATATGTGGTGAAAAATGATCAAAAGCATGTACCAGATGCAGAAAAGGTCTCAGAGAGGAATTGGATAATTCTGATGATAAGGAAGAAGAGTAGTAGGGTCACAGTTTACACAGAAAGATAGAGCAGCAGCTTCCTACTAAATCTAAACACATCATTACCAGGCAGAGTGAGGGTTAGAGGGCTGAATATCACAAAGGAAATTAAAGCAGTTCTGAAATTCTCTGGAGGCACATGGCTTTGAGTGTGTCATGATCTCCCTCATTTGATAGAGAAAATGGTCCCTCAATTATCCTAAAGGCATGGTTTTAGAAATATGTAATCATTTAAAATACTTTTTTTTTAAAAAATTATAAGTCTTGGATGCTCCTGGTGTTTGCATCGGGATTGAGGAAAGGGAAAGGTTGGGATATGAAACAGTGGCAACAAATGATTCTGCCAAATCCCATGGTGGGTGGGAGGCATGGAAAAGGAGGCCAGAACTGGAATAACCCTACAAAATTTTCCTGAGTTTTGATAAGGAGGCAGGTCCTTTGTAGCTCAGCATTGGACCAGTCATTTGATAAATGATGTACTAGGAAGAGTCTATGACCTTGAGGTGGATTTCTTCATCCATCTTCATCTCTTGAGGGAGACTCAAAGACAACCTATCAGCTGTTAACACTTCTTTTGCTTTAGGAGAATGAGTGTTTCAGTCTTGGATGGGAGTAGGGGTCTGGTAGCTTTGCACAACCCCCACTGCAATTCTTAGCCTATTACAGCAAAGTGTGAGGGGAATCCAGGTATGTACTTTAGCCTGTGATTATGCATCAGGTGATCTGGTATAAGTTCTACCCTGAAAGGCAATGCCACAATGCTGGCTAGAATAGCCCTGGAGCTGTGGTTATGGCTACATTTTCCTGGCGTTTGATTACAGGAACTAAAATTGCTATTCCCAAGCATCTCCTGGGTCCTTTACTCTGTACTCACAACTGGAAACAATAACTGAATAATCTGAAGCAGAGTTCAGTGAGAAGGCAGAATGCAGTGTGCCTTGGGGAAGGGGCTTAGCGCCATGAAATCATTCAATGACCCAGACTCCTTCCATCTTGTGGCTCCATCCTCTTCAAGATCCTCAGAGCTTGCTTTCTTCTTTCTTTCTTTCTTTCTTTCTTTCTTTCTTTCTTTCTTTCTTTCTTTCTTTCTTTCTTTCTTTCTTTCTTTCTTTCCTTCTTTCTTTCTTTCTTTCTCTCTCTCTCTTTCTTTCTTTCTATCTTTCTTTCTTTCTTTCTCTAGTGGAAGGGAGCAGATGCTTTTAAGGGACAGGCCTGGACATGGCTCCAATCACTTCTGCTTACATTGGTCATAAATTGGTGTCCTGGGTTCACCTGAGCTGAGTAAGAGCATCTGGAAAATGTCTTCTAGCTGTTTGCCCAGGAATGAAAAGAGAACACGAAAAGTTGTACTCACTAGTGTTCTCTACCACTCAGTGGAAAGACTTTAGGCTTTCAAAGACTTTAGGCTTGGTTCAAATACAAGTGTGATATCATGCAACCAATTGTGTAAATTTTCTGAACTTCATTTATCTCATCTGTAAAATGATGACTCTCCCACCTTCCTCAATGGCTTGTTGGAACATTTAAAGGAGGTGAATAAAACTTCACAGAAAGTGTTTTCCTTTCTCTTTTTTTTTAAGATCTCTCTCTCTATATGGACTTGCTTGTTTTCAGAGCTACCCCACTAGGTGTGACATTTGGTAGCATAACGGAATGTGAGTTGCTGTGGAGAGAATTCCTGTGTGAAGTGGTAGACAGGCCTTATTGACCTCTGAAGTCCTTCCAATCTATAGGGACCTCTGAAATATTCATTAAACTCACACCAGGTTGAGCCAGAGTCAGACTGGGCATTTATACTTGAATCAAATGCGGGTATGTGCTCAGAAACCATAGCTTTTCTTCCCTTCTGGAACTAAGTCTTCTCAGCAGAATATCGATATCTGTAAGGCTTTCTGACTTGACTTTTCATTTCTCCTCTGCAGAACGGTGCTTGTCTTGGCCTTTCATCTCGACATTTAACTGAGAAGAATTTCAATTGTTTGCAGTCAATCCCACAGTGCTTTTCCAATTTCCATTTGTTTTCTTTGGGATTTTCAGGAAACCTCACGTGCCCTACATAATTCAGTTATGGTTCCAGAGGAGCCTGGTGCCTCAAAGTCACAGATGATTTTTTTTTAAATATCTCAACACCTGTGCATGAGAAGCAGCATTGGTTTAGGAATCAGGAGGCCAGAGCCACATCCCTGGCCCTGACTTTAATTAGCTGTGTGACCTTTAGCAAGTAATTTGTGCCTCTCTCAACTGAATAAGGAGGGTGAGATGGATCAGTGTTTTAGAAATCATGTTTCATGGAATGCTGGGTTTTCTTGGAGATATTTCCAGGGCCCTTGGAGGTGGCAAAGGGAGCTCTTTGCCCTCATCAACTCTGCTTTTCATGTATTTTATACACTTGGAGTTCTAATAATGTCTCATTAACAAAATGATTTCACTTTTTAAAAAATCACTAAATTTGCATAAGCTCTAAAGGTCAGTTGTGCTTCTACTTTCTTTAACACTGTGATTTGCCCAATGAAAATGTTTTTTTTTTTAAATTTTTTTGAAATGTATTATAAAATGAGGAACTGACTGAATCTTCAGTATTAGAGGAATTTGAGTTAAGTCAGTTGTATCATAAAGAAACACTGAAGCCAGTTCAGATAGAAGCTCTACCCTTAACTGCTCTGTGGTAAAAGATTTAACTTCTCTAGCTGTAAGTCAGTCATTGTAAAATGGGAAAGAAAATGTGTTCCTTGCAGGTTATAAGTATTAAAAATTAAGGTAATACTGTGTACTGCCAAGCACAGTGATGGCAGTCATGTGCACATGCTGCTGGTTCCTGCTCCATAATCACAAACACATGCTTAATCCATCCATGCCAGCCAGCTCTCTTCTGAGCCAGGAGTGGCTCCAGAATCCTTCCTCTACCAGGCTCCAGGCAGCCACTACCAATCAGATGGAGTCAGCATTTGGGATGAAGCACAGATGTCATTCTGTCACAGTCCTGATTTTCTATCTGTAAAATGGGAATTGCTATGGACTGAATGTTTGTATACCCTCCGCCCCAAATTTGTATGTTGAAGGCTTAACTCTCCATGTGATTATATCAGGAGTTAGGGCCTTTAATGAAGTAATTAAGGTCATAAAAGAGGTCATAATTGTAGGTCTTGATCCAATAGGATTAGTGCCTTTATAAGAAGAGACACCAGAGCTTGCTCTTTCTCTCTTCCTTCATCTCTCTCCTTCTCCCCTCCCATGTGAGGATACAGTGAGAAGATGGCCAACTGCAAGCCAGAAAAAGGGCCTTCATCAGAAGAACATCACCGAGCTGCCACCCCAATGGAGAACTCCTATCCTCCATAACTATTAGAAAATTAATCTCTGCTGTTTAGGCCACCCAGTCTATGGTACTTTATTATGGCAGCCTGAGCTCACCAAGACAGGAATGTCAGCACCTTCCTCAGATGCTTATTATAACAATCAGAGAGGGCATCATTCATTCAATCAACATCATGAAATGTCTATTATGCATAAGACTCTGTGAAAAGTGCAGGGCATATAAAGACTCATGGAACATGGTTCCTATGCCCAAGAAAGTGACTGTCTCAAAGGTGCTAATAGACTATCAGTGTATGAAAGAAACTAGAAAGCACATGCTAGCTTGTAGATACACACACACACAATTCTTCTTAAACAGAGATGCCAGTTAGGTGCAGAGTTAGATGTAAATAATATTCACTGAAGCATTGCATGATAGTGGAACTTGGAAAACAACTCCAATTTATATTAGACTCTCAGCACTGTAAGGTCAGATTCCAGATCCCTATTTGCTAATTAGTACTACTTACTCTCTACCACTAGCCATGGCAACCAGCACAGAATAGGAATTTGTAAATGTCTGTGGCATACACACGTGAATCAATGTTAAAGTGTAATATAGTATGTATAAAATGTATAACATGACCCATATATATGAGATAATAAAAGGAAAATATACACTAAATTGATAGCATATTTTTTCCACTGTGCATGAATACATTTTTGTATATGATAAAATTAAAGTTTCACTGACCACAAAAGAAATACACTCTAGGTAACCTGCTATGGACTGAATTGTGTCCGCCCCCCCCCCCCACCATTTTATATGTTGAAGCCTTAACACCCAATGTGATGGTTTTGGAGGTGGAGCCTTTGGGAAGGAAGTAATTAAGTGTAGAGGAGGTCATGAGGGTGGGACCTTCATGATGGTATTGAAGGTGGCCACTTGCAAGCAAGGAAGAAAGATCTGACAGTAACCAAATTGTTTGTGACATTGATCTTTAACTTCCCAGCTTCCAGAACTGTGAGAAATGAATCTGTTGTTTAAGTCACCCAGTCTATGGTAATTTGTAATGGCAGCCTTAGAAGACTATAAAACACCCACATAAGATAGTTTTCAGTACAGGGATTTAGAGGTCAATACACTCTTTGGATGGGCAGAGGAGCAGGGCTCAGTGAAAGTGAGAAGTTTCTGGATTAGAGGGAGGACACCACAAATGGTCTCATTTGCTATATTTACCACCAAAGCAGGTGATTCCCAGGAGCCTCCTTGTAAGCTAGTACCAACTTTGTATCTGCTCTCTGCCCACACAACACTCACCAATGCTGTTTGATTCATCTTGAAAAGAGAAATCCTGTTTTATTCATCTCTTACACATAACACTTAGTATAATGTTTGGCACACAGAAAATATCTCATTAATGTTCGTTGAATAAATGATCTCTTCTTTCATTCTCACAACTGACCAGTGAAGTGGATGTGATCAATCTCAATGATGAAAACTAGGAAGAATCTTAAAGTCAACATACTGCTATGTGATAGACTATTACACAATGGTTTTCAAAAATTGAATGACATGAGAGAATGTTCATGATAAAATATTGCCTGCACACACACGTACCAAAGTATTATCAGTTATTACTTCTGAGTAGCGGAATTATAATTTCTTTTTCGTTCTTTTCCGCTGTTCTTTCAGATTTTTAACTTAAAAAATATCTTCCAATTTTTTTTACTTTAAGTTTATATTGTTGTATGATAAAGAATGTTACTAAAAATTGATCATTATGTAAAGTCTTTACCATGTTAGTCATTAATATTTCAGCATGGATGAGGGCATTAAATTAATCTAAGCAGTGATCAGCAACCCTAGGAAGCAGGAGAAAAGCAGGTGTTCCTGAGGTCAAAGCAGTGGCAGCCATTCCTTTATGATGTTTGTGAAGAATGTTCTACTTACTCATCACTCTTAAAATTCAATTCACCACTTGCTGAATCTCAAGATTTCAGTCTCAGCTGAGAGCGAAGTTCTCCACCCTAGAGAGAGCTCCCTGCTCTACGCTAGAGCGAGGCCTAGTTTATGTCCCTGACTAGCAGGATTTTGTGTCCCCATGGCAGTTTGAGGGGAACCCAGGAACTCTTAAACACTAGGGTTTGAAAGTATATAATGCTCTTATCTTTGAATGTGTTGCTATGCTTAGCGTAGAACAGGGGTTCTCACCTCAGCCCTACTGACAACGTGAGCTGGATGATTCTTTGTTTTGGGGTGACATCCTGTGCATTGCAGAATGTTTAGTAGCATCCCTGTTCCCAATCCACCAGACAGACGCCAGTAGCACTTTTACCCCTAAGCCATAACAACCAAAAATACCTCTAGACACTGCCAAAAGTTCCCTGAGAACTATTGCAAAATCTTTATTCTAAGTGTAGTTGAGGCCATCAGAGGGTTTTAAGAGAGGAGAGAAATGAGCTAATCTGGCAATATTGTGGACCAAGGACGATGGGGGATGGGGACAAAGGGCAGGAGCAGGGAGAGCAATGGAGGGGGGAGGTTATTCCAATGGTCCAGATGAGACATCATGGTGACTCAGAATAGGGTAAGAATATGCTTAGAAAGTAGAGTCATTAGGACATTCTATAGGACTGGATTTGAGGTGTGAGGAAAAGACACAGTATGGTTCCACTTTTTACAGGGCAAGATACATTATTATAGTTAAAGCCGGAGCTCCAGAGGCAGACTGCCTCACTGCGCAAGTTATCTGTTATCCTGGAGTGAGTTATCTGTAAACTGGAGATGATGAAAATACCTATCTACCTCATGGTGCTATTGTGAGGATTATATGAGTTAATACATAGAGAGATCTTAAAAGAATGGCTGGTACATGGTAACAGCTCAATAAATGTTCACTATGGGAAACCTGGAGAAGAGCATGTTTAGAGAAACAAAAATGGTGGGGTCCTTAAACATACACTTATTTTTTTTCCAATAATGCAAAGAGCTTTATTTAAGAATCCTGTGTTTGTCATATGTTTCTTATACCTCACCAGATGTGGAAGCAGAGGCTGCTTACTCTGTATCCATGAAATAAACTCAGCTTCTAATCTGTGTTTTCTATTAAACTTCAATGTGACTCTAAATCCAGCTAAATTCCTTGGTATAGACACATGCACGTGTGTGTGCATGCACACACACACGCACACAAACACAGAGGAAGAGAGGTAATATGTACATACAGTGAAATTCCTAAATAATAATTAAATGTCTTAGTTTTCTATTGCCACATAACAAATTACCACAAATTTAATGCTAAGTCAGACAGAGAAAGACAAATAAATAATATCACTTACATGTGGAATCTAAAAAATGTTACAAATGAACTTATTTACAAAACAGAAATAGACTCACAGACATAGAAAACAAACTTGTGGTTACCAAAGGGGAAAGAGGGGGGAGGAGGGATAAATTGGGAGATCGGGATTAACATATACACACTACTATGTATAAATAGAACAAGGACATACTATATAGCACAGCAAACTAAATTCAATATCTTAACCTATAACGGAAAAGAATCTGAAAAAGAATATATATAAATGAATCACGTTGATATATACCTGAAATATTGTAAATCAACTATACTTCAATTAAAAATAAATTAAATAAAAGTAAAAATAAAAATAAAAAATGAAGCAGTACCCATTTATTATCTTACAGCTTGTTAGACGTCTGGGTGAGGTCAACTTGGTTTTCTACGTAAGGTCTCACAAGGCAGAAATCAAAATTGCAGCCAGCAGGGCTCTTATTTGGAGGCTATGCAGAAGAATCCACTGACATTGGCAGAATGCAGTCCTTGCAACTGTAGGTCTGAGGTCCTAATATCTTTGCTGGCTGTCAGTCAGCTCTCAAATTCTAGAGGGCCCCTCATTCCCTGTCATGTGGCTTTCTTCATCTTCAAACCAGAAAAGGTGCCTTGAATCTTTCTCATGTTTCAAAGCCCTCTGATTTCTCATTCTGCAACCAAAAGGAGAAAACTCTCTGCTTTTAAAGGGTTCATATGATTATATTAGCCCCACCCAAATAATCTCCTCTTTGGTTTATATGTAGGAAAATCATGGGAGTAACACCAATGGCAAAGGTCATGGGACCTTCCTAAAATTATGCTTATCACACTAAATGTACAATTTGATGAGTTTTGACCATTTTTATACCCATGTTTCAGTACCCCAATCAGGATTAAGACCATTTTCCATCAGAAATTCCCTTGTGCCCATTCCAGTAAATCCCCAAGTTCACAGGCAAACACTATTCTAATTTCTATCACCATAGATTAGTTTTGCTTTCAAATAAATGGAATCAAACAGTGTGTATTATTTTGTATTTGGATTCTTTCTCTCAACATAATATTTATAAGATTCGCCCATGATATATCCATCAGGCGTTTGTTCCACTTTATTAAGGAATAATATTCCTTCATATGACCGTGCCACAGTTTGTTTATTGATTGAAGTGTTGATGGACATTTTAATTGTGGCCATTACGAATAAAGTTACTCTAAACATTCTTGAAAAATGTTTGTGTGGTGATAACTTTTCATTTCTTTTGGGTAAATAAACAGGTGTGGAAATTTCTGGGTCTTTAGGTACATATATGTTCAACTGCCCAATAGTGCTACAAATTGGTTGTAACATTTTACACACCCACTCCCACCTCCTGGTAAGATATGAGAATTCCAGCCTGTACACATCCTCATCTACATTTTTTGTCCATCTTTCTAATTTGAGCTATTCTAGAGGATGTGAACAGTATCTCTTTGTGATTATAATTTGTATTGCCTGATGGCTAATGATTCTGAGAACATTTTTCTGTGTTCATTGGTCATTTGTATATCTTCTTTTGTGAAATGTCTGTATAAATCATTTGCCCAATTTTTAATTGGTTAACTGGTCTTGTTATTGATTTGTAAAAGTTTGTTATGTATTCTAGATAATGTCTTTCATCAGATGTAATATATACTATATATTCACTTTAATATATAATATAATATATATAATTGAATATATACAAGTGAACATTCAAGAAGAGAAGAGGCAAAAATTAAGGAAAAGTAGATAAAGGAAAAAAGCTCTGAAAAATGTTTAAAACTCGGACTCATTGATTTATATATCTGTCTCTTTCCAGTCCCACAGATACACAAGAAAACTTAACTTGATTGAGAAAAGGACTGTGATAGATGCTGTAGAATATTGCATCTCATTCTATAAGAGCAAGAGCTTCTTGGGAGCAGGTATCATGCACTTATATTATCCATATTTCTATCACTTAATTTGTTATAGTGTCTGGCATATTGAAGACAGTCAAACATATTTGTTGAGAGAATGAGATAATTAATTGACTGATTATCTCATTTAATTATCACAAAGGAGAGACTCAATCAATTAGCTTTCGGGAAAGAAATAAAACCACTGCAAATAAAAGCAACGTGTATATTATATATTGATCATATTTGGCTTATCACAAGTGAGGGATGGGCACAGTATGGAAACATGATAAACAGGATGAAACACACATCCCCAGTTCCTAGATGTCCATAAATCCCTTTTAGCCAAAGGCTAAGAATCAAGTCATGTACTAATGTTTCTGGACATAATCAATTTCTCCCTCATGTATCATGACTCTTCCTCTCTCTCCTGGATCAATCTTATCAGCATTCACACATTTGTTTCTCCTTTCACAAACCCTCCCTTGATGCCACATTCTCCTCTGGCATTCTCAATAAATTTTTTTTGAAAAAGTTTTGACACTTGCTGGCTGTTCTTCCTAGTCTTCCATTTACACTTCCTACAATTCCTATCTGGATTCTGCCAACCATCCTGCCGTGGACGTTACTCTTGTTAAAGTCTCCAGAATGCAAATCAATGGGCAAGTTCTATGTCTTAGTCTTACTTGGGAGATACTGCAGCATTCAACAGGATTGAGAAAGTCTGTGTAACAGAGTTGTTTATGTGGGGCTTGAAACCACCCTGCATGGATTGGAATCTCAGTTCTACTGCTTATTCAGACATCCTCCTCAAGCAATCAAGACATCTTGGCTCTTCCTTGAAAGTGTTGGTTCTTTCCATTTGGAGCCTTTGCACTTGTTCTTTCTGCTCAGAATGCTTGTTTTCCATCTTCTCCCCATCCTTCAGGTCTCAGTTCAGATTTTCTCTCCTCAGGATGGGCTTCCCTGATCACTTCTATACACAAATGTCATTCCCCCTGGAGTCCCTATAAGTAGCCCTCAAGCGAGACTCATGGGTGTCCTGGCTGTGAAGCAGACTGACTCCATCAACTTGACAAAGTGCATACCCTCATGCACTGCAGTTTCCTGCTCTATAAACCATGGGTGATGACAATGCCTGCTTCAACAGATTGCTGTGAGCATCCAATGAGGTAACGTGGGTACTTAGTATAATGCTTGGCACATAAAGAACAATTGTTTTAAGAAACATCCACATTCACTTTTCCCTTCCCAGGTATGCCTAAAAGATTTGGTGTGATTCTGATTGCCCACTTTTCACATTTAGAATAAAAAAAAACAAAACAAAACATCCTAACTTATTTGAACAGACTTACCATACCTGTTGGGAAAATAAAAGTATTCTTTTTTTTTTTTCAGAGCAATTATAATGTAATATAAACCATGCTTGGTATTAAGGAAAAGTATTCTTTTTTAAGATGGTCACACTAGAGGCAGGATAGCGACAAGTAGGTCTCTGAAGAAAATGGGAATAAGCTTTCCCTGTGTCTTTTAATAGAAGTGTTATTTAACTTTTATGGGAGTGTCACAGAGAAGAGACCGGTTTCTGCTCAGTGAGATACAAACAAAATAAAATAAACAGGGAGGCAGTGGGCCATTTGATGAACCTCTCCAGAAAACACACAGCAATTGGAGAATCAAACTTAACTGGCTGTGTTTATTCACTTTTAACTTCTGCCTGGGTCAGGCTTTCATTTCTGTGTGAGCACATGCTATCTCTCTCTGTTTATTATGGACTTTTTCCTGAAGAAACACCAAGCCCAAATTCCCCTTTTGCTTACTCCCTTTCTCTTCTGCATGTTCTCTTTGAACTTCTGATGCAAGCGAGGCAAGGAGTACATGCAAGGCAGTGTAGCATTATGGCTAAGAAAAAGCTGTAATCAGGCCATTGTAGCTCATCACTTGACCACTGGGTAACCCAGAGGGATTTGCTTGATATTTTAAGCTTAATTTCCAAATTGAGGGGAAAAATGTCACCTGCTTCATAGGATTGTGGAAAGGTTTAAATAAGATGATTCTTGTCAAGCCCTTGAATGTTGCCTGGTCTGGAGTGAGCAATGGTTCAATATGAGATTGGTTCCCATTCTCAAGAATCATTATTACTATTACTATCACCATTACCATTACCATTATTAGGAGCAGCACCCAAGTGGGCTCTCTGCTTGGCCCAGCTTTGTCATTTAGCTTTCTAGCTTTCTGACACTTGGATGCTCATACTTCATGGATGGCATCCAAGGAGAGACTGGACAGCCCTTCTCAGGGGTATTAAAGAAGGGGGTTGGACCACATCTGTTTAAAGTCCCCCTCCATCCCTTCAACTCAAGGCAATATAAATTGAAACAACTGTGACAACTGCACGGGCCATTTTATAAATCTGCTTCATTTCTTGGCTTCTTCTGCTATGTAAATTCTGATCTCCCCCTAATGAGCCGAATGACTGTAGGCTCGTGGGAAAAGTCTGATATTTTCCCATTATAAAAGGGAAAAGGGAAGGCAGGCTAGATCTTCTTTAAATTTCATCAGAGCACCAAACAGCTCTGATCTTCATTCCTTTGCCACAAAAATAAAATAAAATAAAATAATAAAATAAAATAAAATAAAATAAAGCAACAAAACAATGTGTTACTGCTTTTACTAACTAAACTTCCAAACTGTGGTGAATTATATTTTATTTTCTTGCACTCATTTTACTTTGATTACTCTCCTTATGATGGAAGTTCCTGCATTGCTTCATTTCCCCAGAATGAATGGAGTTGGGCCTCTTTGTAGGTCCTCTGTACGGGCCCAAATACCCCTATAAGGGCCTGGAGTAGTTGAGTGATAACTGTTGTTCCCAGAGTTGCAAGACTCTAACCTCATATCAGAAAAGAGGACCATCTTTATTGGATGAGTTCTATAGGCAGGACCTCATTTGAAAAATCCCTTTCCCACTGATTGAACTCTTTCCTGATTAACGTTGGATAAATATGGCGGCTATTACTTAGATACCACATCCTGGGAAGCAAACGTGATAATTATACCTGTCAATCTGCAGAACCCCCTGGTCTCAGATGGAGTGAAATGCTGCCATTTCAATCTAATCTGCGAAAGAGGCGAATGGAGAGGGGACGATAACTATGGAGAATGCTGAAAGCACCCCAGCTGTCAGTATCCGCGTGGGAGGCAGCTGATGGTTTGTATGTCATCACATTAGCAATCTCTTCAGTAAAAAGGAAGTCTGGCTGCTTTGTGCCTTGAAAAGGAGCAGCAGTTGAAAGCATTAAAATTAGTGCCATTTTACTGAAGATCATGATTATTTAAAATGTCAGTTGCTTTCCCTAACACTATCATTTATGATGGAACATAGGGAAGATTATCAACACAGTGAGAGACTGAGCCTAGAGTGAAGGGGGGTGTACCATTTCAGATGGCACTGAGGAGTCACAAAGGTAGAGGTGTGTTTGGATGCATGCATGTGAACACTGAGGCATTTCTAATGCCACTCTGAATTTTCCTCTCCTGCTTGAGAGACTAGCCCTTGGTCCAAAACCCAGGCCGGGAAAGTCAGTGGGAAACTTTCCCTGAGAGGAAAGGAAGGAGATGCCCTTTAAGACAGTGAAACACGAGCAGCATCCCCAAAGACAGAGTCCTAAAGTAATAGCAGGAGCCTATGTGATGATGATGATGACGATGATGATGATGTTGATAGCTAACATTTACAGACTGTCACGTTTAGAACTCTTTTATTTATGCTAATCCATTGAACACTTACAACAGTCTTATGAATTAGAAAATACTTTTAATCTCACTTTACAGATGAGTAATCTGAAGCACAGGACAGTAAGTAGCTATGCCAAGGTCAAGTGATGGTGGGAACTTTGGGAACTGGATGCAGAGTTTACACTCTTATCTTCTAAGTTGGATGCTTCTCAGAGTCACGAATTGGATAAACACAGGGACAAGTGTAGAGTAGCCATTGGCTCATAAACAGGGCATGATCAGAGTGATCACTGCAAAAATGCCTGTGGGTAATGTGGGGGTAAAGTTGGGGCTGCCGCATGTAAAAGGCCAAGTGGGTTCTAACAGTATCAAACCCCAGCAGGAAGCTAGACCAAAATGTGCATGTGGCACTGAGGAGCTGGTCTGGAGTATGTGTGTCCTAGGATGAATCCATTTATCAAGACATGTTGCTAATTTTTTTTTCATTTTTCCCACACCCTAAACTCCTTCTTTCCACAGGGGTTTGTATATGCTTTTGTCTCCTCCTGAAATGCTTTTCCCTGGAGAGGCTATCCCTTCCCTCCAAATTAAGTAGCATAATATTAGCCCAGCACTCCCCTTCCCCTTTGTAGCACTTAATATCATGCAAAAGTATTTAATTTCTATTTACTTGGGGAGTTTTGTCTCTTCCACTAAAATATAAGTTCCCTGAGGGCGTGGGTTATGTGTCTTTTATTAACTATTGTATCTCCAAATCCTAGCACAGGTGATGGCACATAGAAACACTGACTAATAATAGTTTTTGTGAATACTTACTATGTAGCATATTCTGCTCTAGATGTTTACACATATTATGCTTTACATCCCATCCTCCCAATACCTTTATAGGATAGGTATTTTACTATTCTTTTATACAAGTGAGGAAACCGAGTCACAGAGAATTTAAGTCTTATTGATTTAAGTGGTGGGGCTCATATCTGAACACAGGCAGTCTAGTTTCAAAGTCTACTCTATTCACTGCACTTTAACAGTCTCTTCTACAAGCCCTCATTTAGGATTATTGGATGAATGAATGAATAAATAAACAGGTTCACGAAAGGTCAAGATAATGTCTTCTGAGGTCCAGAAACTGACGCAGAAACAAGCCTGGGGGAAAAATATTCTCAAAAATTCTGAGGGCAGTAACTGTCTATAGAGCAAGAAGGCAGATTCTGCTCCTTAGTTAGATGGAATTTGGGTTGACAGAATCTGAGGGAAATCTGAGGGTCAGCAGGGCCGAGGTCTCAAGGACCACAGCTCAGACAGAACACAAGATGATATCAGTGTAGCTGCTTTTTGACTACTTTGCACTTTCTAGATGTTTTTCAGCCTCAATTCTTAAGGAACTAAGGGAAATCCCACACATGACTGATGCTTGAGTATGAACATTTTCATCAAATTAAGCAGAGCTGTGATCATGTTGATTAATCCATCCATTAATCAGATCAATCACTCAGAAAAACTTGTCTGTATCAGATCCTTTATGAGGCAGACACCAAGGCAACATTAGATGTACAAGAGATTTATTGGTGAAATAAATCTCTTCACAGGAACACCTGAAGGACAAAGGGAAGTGTAAGCAGGAGGAAGTGAGAAGAACCTTCAAACTATGATGTTGGTCTTGCATCTATGAAAGAAAGAAGGAAGGGAGGAAGATGGGGTATAAAGAGCCTCAGACTACACTGAAGTTCTGAGAACATCTCAACCAGGTCAATAGGGATTTGTGAGCAAAGATTGCTCATTAGAGGCGTCCGGTATTGGGAAAAAATAGCCCTTCTCCCGTAACTCCATTATGTTCCATCATTGGTTGGAAGTCATGGTCTCAGGTGTGCTTTATAGTGAATTCAAAGACAAGGTATGGAAGCTGGAAGCGGTCAATCAGTGCATTTTTTGCAGTAGGTTCTCTTGGAGAGTGCCCTGAGTGGTGCAATTCCATGGCATCTGCACTACTAATCTTTAACGCTTCATTCATTTACCACCTCCACCTTTTTTTTTTTTGTTTGGTTGGTTGTTTTTGTTGTTGTTGTTTTTAAATTAATTTTTACTGGAGTACAGTTGATTAACAATGTTGTGTTAGTTTCTGCTGTACAGCAAAGTGAATCAGTTATACATATACATATATTCAGTCTTTTAAAGATTCTTTTCCCGTATAGATCGTTTACAGAGTATTAAGCAGAGTTTCCTGTGCTATACAGTAGGTCCTTATTAGTATCTATTTTATATATAGTAGTTTGTATGTGTCAATCCCAATCTCCCAATTTATCCCTCCACCCTGCTTTCCCCTTGGTAACCATACATTTGTTTTCTACATCTGTGACTCTATTTCTGTTTTGTAAATAAGTTTATTTGTACCATTTTTTTTTAGATTCCACATATAAGTGATATCATATGATATTTGTCCTTCTCTGTATGACCACCTCCACTTTGAAGCTCTCCCTAATTACCTCACCTAGAAGTAACTTCTCCCTCCTTTAAGACTGTTGGAACTTTCAACTTATATTCTCCCTTTCCATACATCACTTTAAAATTTCAGTTAATCTTTTATGATAAAGTTCATGGTGGGTTGGGGGACTCTGACCTGCATGCCCATCTTGGCAATTCTCAGGTATCAGCGCTGTCAAAGATATCTGGACATCCATGGCCTTTGCAGAGAAAATGTGATGAGCACTTTGGTAAAGGAAAAATGGAGATGTTTTTGGCACCACCTTAACAAACCTTGTTCTTGGTAACCTGAGTAGGCACACAGACTATAGGCTGCTAAGGAAAGGCAAAATGATCAGTCCTTGGACAGTGGTTCAGGATTCGTCATCGACAGCATTTTTAAGTGATTTATGGAGTGTCTCCATTTAATGTCATCTAGGGAACTTGTTTTTATTCCTTGGAAGATAGGATATTGCACTGGAAGAGCCAGTTTACATTTAAGGTCTAAAAGGAAGCAGTCATTTATCAACTAGACCTTCAAAAGCTGGTGAAAACTACCCACACAGATTAAACTTTTCCTGCTTTGAGTCAGGATTGGTTAAGAACTACAGGTGGAACAATGGAGGCAAAGGTTGAAGAAATTAGGCAGGAGGCTGAAAGATTCCTCAGAGTTGGGAAAAGCATGTGTACTAGCTGGTATTAGCCCATAGGCTTCAAGCTCAGCCTTAGATAGGAAACTTGGTCTTCTATCCATAGTTTCCCTGTTCAGATATTGGACTCCTGAAACTAAATACCTATCTTCTGCTCAGCTCCTTGATGTGTGCTGTGTTTCCAGGTACCAACTCTGCTGGATCACCAGTTCTCTCTCCTCATTAGGAAATTGAGTGTTGCCCACAACCAGTTAAAGCATTAGAACTGCTACCTCAAAAGGACATCACAGGAATCAACAATATTTTCCTCTATATTTTTGAGTGAAATTACCTACCCTGATTTCACTTTCCTGCTCTTCTACTCCACTTCATGGATCCCTGTTATCTTGGATCATGACTGTGATTAAGACACTCTTTGGGCACCATGTCCACATCACTGAATTGAAACTTTTCACCACAACCTGATATTAGGGGAAATGGAATTGTAGGGTGAAAGAGACTGACTTTAGGGAGCTATTATTAAATTTATAATTGATCAGCTTCCCTTTTATATGTTTTCATCATGTCCATTTCAAATACTGTACTCATCACAATTTTAATTATTGTTTTAATTATTGGGTGATTCTCCCCTATAATGGCCTCATGAGGTCTTGCTGCCTTGTTCATTTTTGTGCCCAATTACTCACATCGTTCATGGCACATAATAAAGAAGCAATTGATGTTGCTTCAATAAGTAAGTAGATAAATTAATGAATAAATATGAAAGGTTCTGTTAAGTGAGATGGTTATAGTACAAAGTAGGTAACATACCAAGCTACATACTAACAATTCTAGAGGATATAATGAGTCTTGGTAGCTCTGGTTTCTCCTTTGTAAAAAGGTTTGTAAAATAATCTCTCTATGACATCTATCACCCCAATAGAGGCCAGGATTTACTTAGCCTATTGGACTTACCTGCTTTGTGTCAGAGTGTGAGTGTGATCTTTTTTTAAGAGTTTGAAAACAATTTCTAGTCTAAGACTTTTAAATCAGCTCAAAAATTACCTTTGTGGTAGAACATAGGCTTGCCACATTTCTGGCTTTGCCCAGCTTGGTTTCTATTTTGGGTCATATGTTGAACTTGCCTCACACTATTTGTGTGGAAATAACTACTTCCTGCTTTAGAAAGATCTTAGACTAGATTTAAGCGTTTGCTCAAAATATAGACTTTAACGACTGAGTCTCTATCAGTTGGTCTCCACAAAAAGCTTGCTTTCCTTCCAGCATATTGGCTGTTGCTCTATCTCTTAATGAAAATGAAGATGATGCTACAGCTCCCTGCTGTGCCAGTCAGACAGGTTTGTGTCTAGGTTTTCTCTGTATCATCAGCTTTTTAGTCTTTGTTATGACATTGGAACTATTTCACCTCTCTCACATTTTAAAAAATCTTTTAATTTTGAAATGATTTTAGACTAACATAGAAGTTGCAAAAATGATACAGAAAGTTCCTGTGTCCTCTTCATTTATTTTCCTCCAATGATAACTTCTTCTGTAACCATGGTAATATTGGCACCATACTAATAACTAAACTACAGAATTTGCTAGTTTTCACATGCACTCATTTGAGTGTGTGTGTGTTTCTGACATTTTAGAACTTGTGTAGATTTGTATAACCACCAGAACAATCCAGATACAGAACAACTCCTTCACCACATAGGAAATCTCAAATGTCTCCCCTTAACAGTTATGCCCTTGATCTAATCTCCGACAATCACTCATGTGTTCCCCATGTCTCTAATTTTGTCACTTTGAGAATGCTAAATAAACAGAATCATACAGTGTGCAACATTTTGAGACTGGCATTTTTCATTCAGTTTACTGTGCTTAAGAGCCATTTAAGCTGTTGTTTAAATCAATAATTTGCTCACTTTTATTGTTTTGTAGTATTCCATTGTATGGATTTATGAAAGTTTGTTTAACCAGTCACCCTCTGAAGGACATTTAGGTCATTTACAGATTTTGGCTGTGACAAATGAAGCTGCTATTTTTAATTTTTATAAATGAAGTTGAACATTTGTGACAAGGTTAACATGCAAAACTTTTCAATACTTTGTGGTTAATACTCTGGAGTGGAATTGCTAGGCCATATAGAAAGCATATTCTTAACTTAATAAATCACTGACAACCTGTTTTCCAAGACAGCTGTAGCATTTTTCATTCTCATCAGTAATGTATGAAAGATCAGTTAGCTCCTCATCCTTAACAGAACTTGATAGTATCATTTTATCTTTAATTTTAGCAATTTTAAAATCTGTAAAGACCCCCATCTGTAAGTAGTCACTTTTTTCAAGAATCGAGATAAAATGTATTTCCTTACTTGGCAGAGCTATAGCACCTCCAGTGTAAAGCATTTAAACATGCATCTAATAGCTATGACAGAGAAAGTTAATGGTTTCATACTAAATGTCATATATGGTTAGCACAGACACTTTGTAAACTATAAAACCTTGCCTCACTAAAAGGTGTTCTTGTTTTAGCATTCCTTAGAAACATTTAGGGAGAAATTAGAAGGTAACATGATACAATAGTCCTTGAGTGTCAGGGATGGGATATGTTCTTAATCTTATAGACAATGAGAATTCATCAGGAAAGTAATATAACCAAAGCTAAATAATGCTTTGGAAGATCCCCATAGTGTCATTGTGGAGAATGAAATAAATGAAAAGGATGATGGAGTAAAGCCTAGATAAGCAGCATTAGGAAAACTTTATAAAATTTATACAAATTATAGAGGGAATGGAAAGGAGGGAAAAAAAAAAAACAGGTAGAGCGTATTGTGAAAGGAGAACCTGTAAACAACAGAATAATGAGTTTTAGAATGACTCAAGATAATTAAAATAGAAATAAGAAAGTCAGAATTAAAAGCAGGCTTGGAGCTTAATGTAGGAAGAGGAGCTTCAAGACCACAAAAGAGTAAGATGCAGAGATCACCTTCCTCCACACAAATACATCAGAAATACATCTACATGTGGAACAACTCCTACAGAACACACACTGAACGCTGGCAGAAGACCTCAGACCTCCCAAAAGGCAAGAAACTCTCCACGTACCTGGGTAGGGCAAAAGAAAAAAGAAAAAAACAGAGACAAAACAATAGGGACGGGACCTGCACCAGTGGGAGGGAGCTGTGAAGGAGGAGAGGTTTCCACACACTAGGAAGCCCCTTCGCAGGCAGAGACTGCGGGTGGCGGAGGGGGGAAGCTTCGGAGCCACGGAGGAGAGCGCAGCCACAGGGGTGCGGAGGGCAAAGCGGAGAGATTCCCGCACAGAGACTCGGCGCCGAGCAGCACTCACCAGCCCGAGAGGCTTGTCTGCTCCCCCACTGGGGCGGGCGGGGCTGGGAGCTGAGGCTCGGGCTTCGGAGGTCGGATCCCAGGGAGAGGACTGGGGTTGGCTGTAAGAACACAGCCTGAAGGGGGTTAGTGCACCACGGCTAGCTGGGAGGGAGTCCTGGAAAAACTCTGGAGCTGCAGAGGAGGCAAGAGACTTTTTCTTCCCTCTTTGTTTCCTGGTGCGCGAGGAGAAGGGAGTCAGAGTGCCGCTTAAAGGAGCTCCAGAGACTGGCCCAAGCTGTGGCGATCAGCGCGGACCCCAGAGACGGGCATGAGACGCTGAGGCTGCTACTGCAGCCACCAGGAAGCCTGTGTGCAAGCACAGGTCACTATCCACACCGCCCCTCCCGGGAGCCTGTGCAGCCCACCACTGCCAGGGTCCCGTGATCCAGGGACAGCTTCCCCGGGAGAACGCACGGCGCGCCTCACGCTGGTGCAACGTCACGCCGGCCTCTGCAGCCACAGGCTCGTCCCACATCTGTACCCCTCCCTCCCCCAGCCTGAGTGAGCCAGAGACCCTGAATCAGCTGCTCCTTTAACCGCTTCCTGTCTCAGCGAAGAACAGACACCCTCAGGCGACCTACACCCAGAGGCGGGTCCCAATCCAAAGCTGAACCCCAGGAGCTGTGCGAAGAAAGAAGAGAAAGGGAAATTTCTCCCAGCAGCCTCAGGAGCAGCGGATTAAATCTCCACAATCAACTTGATGTACCCTGCATCTGTAGAATACCTGAATAGACAATGAATCATCCCAAATTGAGGAGGTGGACTTAGGGAGCAAAGATATATATTTTTTTCTCTTTTTCTATTTTTGTGAGTGTGTATGTGTATGCATCTGTGTGTGACTGTGTCTGTATAACTTTGCTTTTACCATCTGTCCTAGGGTTCTGTCTGTCCTTTTTTTTTTTTTTAATTATTACTTAAAAATTTTTTTTCTGAATAATTATTTTGTATTTTTTATTGTAATTATTTTACTTTATTTTATTTTATCTCCTTCTTTCTTTCTTTCTTTCTTTTTCTCCCTTTTATACTGAACCGTGTGGAGGACAGTGTCTTGGTGCTCCAGCCAGGCGTCTGGGCTGTGCCACTGAGGTGGGAGAGCCAAGTTCAGGACACTGGTCCACAAGAGACATCCCAGCTCAACATAATATCAAATGGTGAAAATCTCCCAGAGACCTCCATCTCAACGCCAAAACCCAGCTCCACTCAACGACCAGCAAGATACAGTGCAGGACACCCTATGCCAAACATTTAGCAAGACAGGAACACAATCCAATCCATTAGCACACAGGCTGCCTAAAATCATAATAAGGCCACAAACAACCCAAAACACACCACCAGACATGGACCTGCCCACCAGAACGACAAGATCCAGCCTCATCCACCAGAACACAGGCACTAGTCCCCTCCACCAGGAAGAATACACAACCCACTGTACCAACCTTAGCCACTGGGGACAGACACCAAAAACAACAGAAACTACGAACCTGCAGCCTGTGAAAAGGAGACCCCAAACACAGTAAGTTAAGCAAAATGAGAACACAGAGAAACACACAGCAGATGAAGGAGCAAGGCAAAAACCCAACAGACCTAACAAATAAAGAGGAAATAGGCAGTCTACCTGAAAAAGAATTCAGAATAATGATAGTAAAGATGATACAAAATCTTGGAAATACAATGACAAAATACAAGAAACGTTTAACAAGGACCTAGAAGAACTAAAGAGCAAACAAAGAGTGATGAGCAACACAATAAATGAAATTAAAAATTCTCCACAAGGGATCAATAGCAGAATAACTGAGGTAGAAGGACGGATAAGTGACCTTGAAGATAAAATAGTGGAAATAACTACTGCAGATCAGAATAAAGAAAAAAGAATGAAAAGAATTGAGGACAGTCTCAGAGACTTCTGGGACAATATTAAATGCACCAACATTCAAATTATAGGGGTCCCAGAAGAAGAAGAGAAAAAGAAAGGGACTGAGAAAATATTTGAAGAGATTATAGTTGAAAACTTCCCTAATATGGGTAAGGAAAGAATCACCCAAGTCCAGGAAGTACAGAGAGTCCCATTCAGGATAAATCCAAGGAGAAACACACCAAGACACATATTAATCAAACTATCAAAAATTAAATACAAAGAACAAATATTAAAAGCAGCAAGGGAAAAACAACAAAGAACACATAAGGGAATCCCCATAAGGTTAACAGCTGATCATTCAGCAGAAACTCTGCAGGCCAGAAAGGAGTGGCAGGACATATTTAAAGTGATGAAGGAGAAAAACCTACAACCAAGATTAATCTACCCAGCAAGGATCTCATTCAGATTTGAGGGAGAAATTAAAAACTTTACAAACAAGAAAAAGCTAAGAGAATTCAGCACCACCAAACCAGCTTCACAGCAAATGCTAAGGAACTTCTCTAGGCAGGAAGCACAAGAGAAGGAAAATACCTACAATAATAAACCCAAAACAATTAAGAAAATGGTAATAGGAACATACATATCGATAATTACCTTAAATGTAAATGGATTAAATGCTCCAACCAAAAGACACAGACTGGCTGAATGGATACAAAAACAAGACCCATATATATGCTGTCTACAAGAGACCCATTTCAGACCTAGGAACACATACAGACTGAAAGTGAAGGGGTGGAAAAAGATATTCCATGCAAATGGAAATCAAAAGAAAGCTGGAGTAGCAATTCTCATATCAGACAAAATAGTTTTAAAACAAAGACTATTACAAGAGACAAAGAAGGACACTACATAATGATCAAGGGATCAATCCAAGAAGAAGATATAACAATTGTAAATATTTATGCACCCAAAATAGGAGCACCTCAATACATAAGGAAAATACTAACAGCCAAAAAAGGGGAAATCGACAGTAACACAATCATAGTACGGGAGTTTAACACCCCACTTTCACCAATGGACAGGTCATCCAAAATGAAAATAAATAAGGAAACAAAAGCTTTAAATGATACATTAAACAAGATGGACTTAATTGATATTTATAGGACATTCCATCCAAAAACAACAGAATACACATTCTTCTCAAGTGCTCATGGGACATTCTCCAGGATAGATCATATCTTGGTTCACAAATCAAGCCTTGGTAAATTTAAGAAAATTGAAATCATATCAAGTATCTTTTCTGACCACAACACTAAGAGACTAGATATCAATTACCAGAAAAAATCCTAAGAAATACAAGCACATGGAGGCTAAACAACACACTACTTAATAACCAAGAGATCACTGAAGAAATCAAAGAGGAAATCAAAAAAAAAACCTGGAAACAAATGACAACGAAAACACAACGACCCAAAACCTATGGAATGCAGCAAAAGCAGTTCTAAGAGGGAAGTTTACAGCAATAGAATCCTACCTTAAGAAACAAGAAACATTACAAATAAACAACCTAACCTTACACCTAAAGCAATTAGAGAAAGAAGAACAAAAAAAGACCCAAGGTTGGCAGATGGAAAGAAATCATAAAGATCAGAACAAAAATAAATGAAAAAGAAATGAAAGAAATGATAGCAAAATTGATAAACCATTAGCCAGACTTATCAAGCAAAAAAAGGGAGAAGAGTCAAATCAATAGAATTAGAAATGAAAAAGGAGAAGTAACAACTGACACTGCAGAAATACAAAGGATAATGAGAGATTACTACAAGCAATGATATGCCAAAAAACTGGACAACCTGGAAGAAATGGACAAATTCTTAGAAATGCACAACCTTCCTAGACAGAACCAGGAAGAAATAGAAAATATGAACAGACCAATCACAAGCACTGAAATTGAAACTGTGATTAAATATCCTCCAACAAATAAAAGCCCAGGACCAGATGGCTTCACAGGCGAATTCTATCAAACATTTAGAGAAGAACTAACACCTATCCTTCTCAAGCTCTTCCAAAACATAGCAGAGGGAGGAACACTCCCAAACTCATGCTACGAGGCCACCATCACTCTGATGCCAAAACCAGACAAAGATGTCACAAAGAAAGAAAACTACAGGTCAATATCACTGATGAACATAGATGCAAAAATCCACAACAAAATACTAGCAAACAGAATCCAACAGCACATTAAAAGGATCATACATTATGAGCAAGAGGAGTTTATCCCAGGAATGCAAGGATTCTTCAATATACACAAATCAAGCAACGTGTTACACCATATTCACAAATTGAAGGAGAAAAACCATATGATCATCTCAATAGATGGAGACAAAGCTTTTGACAAAATTCACCACCCATTTATGGTAAAAACCCTCCAGAAAGTAGGCACAGAGGGAACTTACCTCAACATAATAAAGGCCATATATGACAAACCCACAGCCAACATCATCCTCAGTGGTGGAAAAGTGAAAACATTTCCACTAAGATCAGGAACAAGACAAGGTTGCCCACTCTCACCACTATTATTCAACATAGTTTTGGAAGTGTCAGCCACAGCAATCAAGAAGAAAAAGAAATAAAACGAATCCAAATTGGAAAAGAAGAAGTAAAGCTGTCACTGTTTGCAGATGACATGATACTATACATAGAGAATCCTAAAGATGCTACCAGAAAACTACTAGAGCTTATCAATGAATTTGGTAAAGAAGCAGGATACAAAATTAATGCACAGAAATCTCTTGCATTCCTATACACTAATGATGAAAAATCTGAAAGTGAAATTAAAAAACACTCCCATTTACCATTGTAAGAAAAGAATAAAATATCTAGGAATAAACCTACCTAAGGAGACAAAAGACCTGTATGCAGAAAATTATAAGACACTGATGAAAGAAATTAAAGATCATACAAACAGATGGTGAGATATACCATGTTCTTGTATTGGAAGAATCAACATTGTGAAAATGACTATACTATCCAAAGCAATGTACAGATTCAATGCAATCCCTATCAAACTACCACTGGCATTTTTTACAGAACTAGAACAAAAAATTTCACAATTTGTATAGAAACACAAAAGACCCCAAATAGCCAAAGCCATCTTGAGAAAGAAAAACAGAGCTGGAGGAATCAGACCCCCTGACTTCACACTATACTACAAAGCTACAGTAATCAAGACAGTATGGTACTGGCACAAAAACTGAAATGTAGATCAACGGAACAGGATAGAAAGCCCAGAGGTAAACCCACACATATATGGTCACCTTATCTTTGATAAAGGAGGCAAGAATATACAGTGGAGAAAAGATTGGCTCTTCAATAAGTGATGCTGGGAAAACTGGACAGCTACATGTAAAAGGATGAAATTAGAACACTCCCTAACACCATACACAAAAATAAACTCAAAATGGATTAAAGACCTAAGTGTAAGGCCAGACACCATCAAACTCTTAGAGGAAAACATAGGCAGAACACTCTATGACATAAATCAAAGCAAGATCCTTTTTGACCCACCTCCTAGAGAAATGGAAATAAAAACAAAAATAAACAAATGGGACAAAATGAAACTTAACAGCTTTGCCCAGCAAAGGAAACCATAAACAAGAAGAAAAGACAACCCTCAGAATGGGAGAAAATATTTGCAAATGAAGCAACTGACAGAGGATTAATCTCCAAAACATACAAGCAACTCATACAGCTCAATATCAAGAAAACAAACAACCCAATCTAAAAATGGGCAGAAGACCTATACAGACATTTCTCCAAAGAAGAAATACAGATTGCCAACAAACACATGAAAGAACGCTCAACATCATTAATCATTAGAGAAATGCAAATCAAAACTACAATGAGATATCTCACACCAGTCAGAATGTCCTTCATCAAAAAATCTACAAACGATAAATGCTGGAGAGGGTGTGGAGAAAAGGGAACCCTCTTGCACTGTTGCTGGGAATGTAAATTGAAACAGCCACTATGGAGAACAGTATGGAAGTTCCTTAAAAAACTAAAAATAGAACTACCATATGACCCAGCAATCCCACTACTGGGCATATACCCTGAGAAAACCATAATTCAAAAAGAGTCTTGTACCAAAATGTTCATTTCAGCTCTCTTTACAATAGCCAGGACATGGAAGCAACCTAAGTGTCCATCAACAGATGAATGGATAAAGAAGATGTGGCACATATATACAATGGAATATTACTCAGCCATAAAATGGAACGAAACTGAGTTATTTGTAGTGAGGTGGATGGACCTAGAGACTGTCGTATAGAGTGAAGTAAGTCAGAAAAAGAAAAACAAATACCGTATGCTAACACATATATATGGAATCTAAAAAAAAAAAAAAAAAAAGAGGGAGAGAAAAAAATGGTTAGAAGAACCTAGGGGCAAGACGGGAATAAAGGTGCAGACCTACTAGAGAACGGAGTTGAGGATACGGGGAGGGGGAAGGGTAAGCTGGGACAAAGTGAGAGAGTGGCATGGACATATATACACTACCAAACATAAAATAGATAGCTAGTTGGAAGCAGCCGCATAGCATAGGGAGATCAGCTCGGTGCTTTGTGACCACCTAGAGGGGCGGGATAGGGAGGGTGGGAGGGAAGGAGATGTAAGAGGGAAGAGATATGGGGACACATGTATATGTATAACTGATTCACTTTGTTATAAAGCCGAAACTAACACACCATTGTAAAGCAATTACACTCCAATAAAGATGTTAAAAAACAACAACAACAAAAAAAAACACACTTGGTGTGAAGATAGTGGTTGTGACAGATAATAATATCAACAGCACTATGAACTCATGGTGTGCTGTGTTTTATGTGGATTCCGTAATCCTCACACTAGCCCCATGACACAGGAACAATCAGGTGCATCTACAGATAAAGAAAGGTCAGAGAGGTTAGGAACCTGTCTGAGATCAGGCAGTGAGCAGAATTTTGCTTCCTACTGTGAAATGAGACACTAATAATATCAATATAATTGTTAAAATATTTAAATAAGATCATATCTCTAAGGTTTTAAGGGCCATATAAATGTTACCTAGTATTATTTTGTCAATAATTCTTCTCTAAAGTTTGACTTAACCAAAAAAAAATCCAAAACAATACAAAAAAATACCCAGGATTTTAATGATGGGCGCATTTTTTTTCTACAGAAAATAAGTATTTT
The DNA here is from genome assembly GCF_949987535.1 of Balaenoptera acutorostrata. Lineage (NCBI taxonomy): Eukaryota > Metazoa > Chordata > Mammalia > Artiodactyla > Balaenopteridae > Balaenoptera > Balaenoptera acutorostrata. The sequence goes on along the minus strand of NC_080068.1, from coordinate 101,740,758 downwards.
CATTCCTTAAATGCATTTATTATCCAAAGTAAAACTCTTTGGGCTTAATTCCATGATCTTTCATGAGAACCCTTAATTTTAAAAATGAATATGATGAGGAGCTCAGAAATCTTTTCATTTTCTGTCAATTATACATGCATATAATGCATAAGAGCAAATATTGCAGGACCAAAATAATACTTTATCAGCATTTTTCTAAAGAATGTCAAGAATGATAAATTTGAATATTTGTGGTAAACACAGCGAAATGTCAGAAACATTACTTCTGCAAGGCATTGTCTCATTGTCAGCTCTTTGTAATCAGTTTAATTTTTATTGAGAAAAAGCAACAATCACAAATCAGCCTTCTTGTGTCTTTTGTATTCTACGGCTGCAAATGAGGCTTCCCGCCGCTTCACTTTCATTTTGTAAAGGCACCATGTTGAATCATTCATTCTTAAGAATGTACTGCATTCTCATCTCCTTCTGGTAGGAAAAAATATAAATCAAATTGGAACCTTGGGCTGTGAAGTAATTTTTTTTTTCTTAAAATGCCATCTGCCAGGTTCCACCTCAGAACATCCAGAAATCATTAAAGGTGAGGAAAGGAGGGAAGGGGGAGGGTAGTGACGCATCTCAGTGTCAGGGCGTCTTGTCTTAGCAGTCTGTGTTCTCACAGCTTTGCAGGCCTTTACCACCTCCTGCCCCCCACCTTGGATTAATGACACAGCCTCCTAACTCATCTCCCTGTCATCAGTCTACCCACCCATCAATCTGGGCAGTTAGAGCAGTCACTCTATAATGCCTATCTGACCATGCTTCTTCCCTGCTCCTAATCTCTCAAAAGGCTTCCCATCCTTGGGAAAATGTCAGGAGTTCCTGTGAGACCAGCAAATCCATTCTCTCCAAACACCCCATGTGCCTCTACAGCCTCATCTCTCCACACTACCCATCTGATAAACCATACTACTACTTTGTTGAATTATTCAAGTCACCTTAACCTTAATCTTATTGTTTTGGTAACCTCTAACTGAGGCAAAGTTAGGGACTCAGTTTGTGTTTTACCTCTTCGAAGTCCTCCATAACCTTCTCTCTGACCACCAGTCACCATAACTCATTCACCTCAGCCAGGAGACTGAATAGGGTGCCCTACAAACGGGTTTCAAAAGTTTTCGATAATTATCACAAGTTAGAGCTGTCTTTTGCCTTGCTTTCATCTTCTGATAGATTTTGCTTAAAGAACAAAGATCATGTTATATTTGCCAGCATAAGTGTAGTCCCAATATTACAAATATGGCTGGCAGGGAAAGAAAAGTCATATATAAAGGTATCTGACATGAAAGAAAGAAGGGAAAGAAGAAAGGAAAGATGTAAGAAAGGAGGGGACAATAAAGGACTGTGGTGTGGAGTGAAGTATGGTGGACTGAATGACCAATTTTTAAGCTATTTGAGCATACGTTTCTGCCTCTGTAAAATAAGAGCTAAAGAATCCCTAGGGTTTATTTGAATTTGAAAATTCTGATTCTATGACTCAGTGTCAGCAGTCCCAGGGTGATTTTAGCAGCAGGAAAAGGCAGGACTTCTGGTGAAGCTGGACATTCCTGTCGTAGTCTGGGAGCTCAGGAACTGCCTTGACACACAGCCTCCATTTAAATCTTCCCAGGTACAAAAATCTTTGTGAAAATCTGCAAGCGAACACTGGTGTTCTGAATGCCCCACATTTGTCACCATTGTCAGACACAACCCAACCGCTTCCAGGCCTTTTTGAAACACCAAACAGTCTAAGCAACTGAGATCACACCTGAAAAGATTGGAACCCCCTTGAAGCTTGACACTACATCATCTTTATGCATTCAACAAACATTTATTAAGAATCTATTTGGTAACTAGTACTAGACTAGGCACTAACGGTATAATTAAGGATAAGACCTAATTCCTTCCCTCCTAAAGCTTTAGTTTAGGATTAAAGATAGACACTAAACAAGTGTATCTATCTTGATGATTTTTATAACATCACAGAAAACCCAACTCAAACTGGATAAGCAAAATAAATATATTGGCTATGTAACTGAAGACCCTGTCAGAGGTCCAGTTCAGGTATAGATTGATCCAGGTACTCACGTGATGATTATAAAGAAGACACATGCCTGAACACACACACACACACACAAACACACACACTCCCCTTTCTCTTTCTTTACTGTAAGATGGCTACTTTAGCTCTAGCCACTATATCTTTCCTGATTTATGTACACAAGACAGAGAAAGCTACTTGCCCAATAATATTTTATGGCCCAGAATTGAGTTTCATTTGGCTACACTATCCTGATTCGAGCCAGAGAGAGGAGAGGGGTAGGGTTCAATGATTGTCTTAATCTAGGTCATGCAATCCTGGACCTCAGTTAAGACAATCAATGAATCCCTGGAGCCCTGGGATAAAGTCAACTTCACCTAAATAAAGCTCATGGGCTCTCAAAAACTGAACTGAAACTCTCCTGAACCAAGAAAATTCTGGGCAACAAAACCCAATAATATGTGCTGCTAAAATGTAAATGCTGGTAAGTAACAGGAAAGAAGCAAATTAGTGTGAAAAAGAAAACTGGAGAAAATGCCTAACTTAGAGAGCTTAGCCTGGGAAAATCTCCCTGAAGAAGTAAAATTTCAATAAGATGGGATATTTTGAAGGACAAGAAGGAATCAACCATATACAAATTCCTGGGATTAATATTCCAGGCAAAAGAAATAACACAAATGTCCTGAGTCTGAGAGGTTGGCCACTTCTGGACACCATGAGACCAGGGTGGGTGTACTGTGATGAGACAGGCAGGGAAGGGCCAAGCAGGAGGTGAGGTGCAAGGGCTCAAGCAAGGAGGGTCTTGTGCCACATAAGGAATTTTAATTGTATTCTGAATATTATAGGGAGCCACCCATGGATTTATTTCTCTTAACTTCCTAGTATTGCTGAGCTAATTATTCAGCATATCATTATAGTTTACTTATTCAATAAATAAATGTATTGAAGATGCCCAGAAGTAAGCATGCTTCTAGCCTTCAAGGAGTCTTTACAGTCTAAAGAATGGGAGAGAGACCAGGCAACAACACGGAGAAATAAAAAAAGAAGCAGTCATATCTGAGCATCTTGCAGGTACCAGAAACTGTGCTAGGTATGACATCAAGATTTCCACAAATTCTTACAACCAATAAGCAAGATACACATCATTTTTCAGAAACAGGACATCCAAGTATCCAAAAGCTAAGGAGCTACCCTAAAGTCTTACCCAGAGGTTAAGTGGTAGAGATGAGGTTTGAATTTACCCCTGCCTGACTCTTAATAATAGGAGGCCATCTCATATTGTTATGAGATTAATTAAGCAGTCATTTACATATAGCTTCTGCTAGTTCTCACAAAAATTCCACAGTGGATAATACCTTTTCTTTAGTGATAAAATCAATATGAGCTCAAATAAATAAATATATTCCCAAGGTCACAGAGCAAGCACATGGCACAGCAAGATATCAAAAGCAGGGTCCAGAACAAGGGTTCTCTCTGTCCCTCCATGCTGCTTCTAAGGTCCCTAAATAAAAAGTGCTTTGTTGATTCAGAAAAAATGAGGGTGCAGGTCCAGCTGAAGAATTAAGGGCAGCTCCTTGTTTGAAAAGTGACTTGCTAGTGAGACACTGAGGGGAACTCAAGCAGTTTCTGCCACCCTTCTCACTCCAGTGGGTCCTGAAGGACAGAAATTAAACATACACAGAGCAGCTGTCCTGCATGGTCCCATGTTCACCGGGACTCTTGCCCCTTTGCAGCCTCCTCTCCTTCCCTGCTGGCTGTCAGGGAAAATTTAGCTTCCAGTGAAGGGAGAAAAGTAAGAACCTGATGATTCTGGCTTCTCTAACTAAACGCTGAACCAGTTTCACAGTTTATGACTCTATTGCTCCAGTTGCTGGCATCCCCCATGCTCACACCCCATGGGTATCAAAGGGGGAGGAAATTAGTGTAACAACTCAGGGTGGCCTGTATCACCTCCTGTGATGAGTCCTTTGTGGATGTTCCTTCTAGTCTTGCTTTTCCATAGGACGTGCCCATTCACTTGGGCTGAGCATCAGTGGGCTGAGTGCCCACAGTGAACAAAACAATAGTCCCTTCCTAGCTTCACAGGGCTCATAGCCATGGAGGGAGAAAATACCAAGAACTTATTTACAAAATAGAAACAGACTCATAGACTTTGAAAACAAACTTATGGTTACCAAAGGAGAAAGGTGGGGGGAGGGATAAATCAGGAGTTTGGGATTAACATACACACACTACTATATAAAAAATAGATAATCAACAAGGACCTACTATGTAGCACGGGGAACTCTACTCAGTACTCTGTAATGGCCTGTATGGGAAAAGAATCTGAAAAATAATGGATATTTGTCTATGTGTAACTGAATCACTTTGCTGTACAGCTGAAACTAACACAACATTGTAAATCAACTATAGTCCAATATAAAATAAAAGTTAAATTAAAAAAAGGAATTACAATTCAGGGTGATTTTTAATTTATTTTTGTATTTTTAGCAGGGCAAGTTGCATTATGTCCATCCTTGGCCCTTAGAAGAGTCTCAAGATTATGACCACTCTCTCCTTCCTAGACACTCAGGGGTCCAAACCCAGCCTTAACCCCTGTGCTTTCATCCTCACTTAAACCGCAGGAAACACATGTCTTCTTTTGGGTTCACTGAGAGTGCAAATTAAATGAAAACCTTTTCAATAAAGATTTATTACCTTGAAGTCAGAAAGTACCTGTTACAAGGACAAATATCAATAAACTGCGTTCTTCAGAAAAGGCATTTACAATACAGAAAAGACATATCTGGTGCCTGGCACACGGTCACATTCCCCTTGGCAGCCCCTCTATTGCTCACAGGAGAACATCTAACTTCTCAGTTTGGCTACCAGCCTTTCTGTCCTTGGATCCCGGTCTGTATTTCCAGCATCTCTCTCCACCACTTCACCCATAGAGCTGCTTCTCTGGGCTCCTCAGCAATTCCCACACCTCCTTCCCAGACTGCCTTAGCCTATCTTTCTCAAAAATGGGTTGTTTTATAATCAAGTTCAAATAGCACCCACTATGCAAACTGTGCTCTGAATTTCCACAGGCAACATTCATAGGTCTTGCTTTTGTGATCCTGAACCGGCTCTTTAGGCTGCTAATATGACACTTATCAAATTATAACCCAGTGGATGTATATGTGTTCTTCATCGTCTGTGAATCCTCCATACACCTAACATACAGCACAGCACTTTCCGTCACACACGGCAGGTGTACAACTCAATGATTATATTCATAACAATGAGGTAAGATTTTATGATCTATTAGATTATGGATTCAGTAGAAGGTCACATGGTACAACAGCAGCTTGACCAAGGGTATTATGTACACAGGGAAAAATAAGAAAAGGGAAGTGGCCTGGCACACTTGTGTAAGCAGACACAGTTGTTTGAGAAATTCACAAAGGAAGCTTCCCAGGTCTTCTTTGTTCATCTATACCGTGGTTGGAGGTCAATTTCTCAGAAATAAGCAGACAATAACAAAAAATACAGACCAGGGCTTCCCTGGTGGCTCAGTGGTTGAGAATCTGCCTGCCAATGCAGGGGACACGGGTTCGAGCCCTGGTCTGGGAAGATCCCACATGCCGCGGTGCAGCTGGGCCCGTGAGCCACAATTACTGAGCCTGCGCGTCTGGAGCCTGTGCTCCGCAACAAGAGAGGCCGCGATGGTGAGAGGCCCGCGCACCGCGATGAAGAGTGGTCCCCACTTGCCACAACTAGAGAAAGCCCTCGCACAGAAACGAAGACCCAACACAGCCATAAATAAATAAATAAATAAAATTAAAAAAAAAAAAAAATACAGACCAGCATAAAAACTGAACCATGTGGTTTTGGTACTAAAAACATTTTTATCACAAGTGTAGTATATGTATATCATAAGAAATTTAGAAAATGGAGAAAAGTAAAGAGAAAAAATAGCATTAATCCTTCCACAGAGAGATAACCACTATTAATAATTTAGTGTGTACTCTCCATGTTTTTGTTGGTATGTAGTATCTAAAATATATACTCTATCTCTATCTTTCCTTCTTCCCCCTCTTCTTTCTCTGTCTTCCTTACCTTCCTCCTACCTTTCCTCCTTTCCGTCCCTTTTTCTCTCTTTGTATATATTAATATAGGTAGTTTTCCAAAGTATAAGATGCTAAACAGTGTATAAAGTGCCCCCCTTTAGTGTAAGAACCAGAGAGAATAAGAACGTACATTTGCTTTTGCTTATATATTCATAAAGGATCTAGAAGGACACTTAAACTAGTAAAAGTGGTTTCCAGTTGGAAAGAACTGGGGAAAACTAGGTGGATGAGGACAAAATTGGAAGGAAGAAGTCTTCCCTTTTATGGAGTATCATCTCATACATCATTCTTTGCTTTTCCATCAGGTGAATGTATTTTTAATAAGAATACTAGTTGTGGCAAGTCACACACTCCCTTCTGCAATGTGCCCTTGCTACTCCCCATCTAGAGGGGAGCCTGTTTCCTCTGTCCTCTATGCCTTCTTGAATTCAGAAAGACCCTGCTTATCCAACAGAATGTCTTGGAAGTGATGTTGTGTCAGTTCTGGTTGCCATCAATTGACCTAGAAGCTTCCACTTCTTGCTTCCAGGGAGCTGGTGCCCATGTAAAAGTGAAACTACCTGTCAACCACCATGCTTTGAGAAGCCCAAGCCTGGTGAAGAGGCCAAGAAGCATCAGGACCCTAGACATATGAGTAAAGAAGCCACTGGGTATCCAGCTGGGCCACACCTTCAGCTTCAATCTCACTACAAATGCAAGGCAGATACCGAGAGAGAGTTGCCCAGGCGACCCACAGAAAGCTGTGAGTCACAATAAATGGATTTTATTTTAAGAAAGTACCTTTTGGGATGAGTTGGCATGTAGCAATGGATATTCTGAGCAGAAATAGTACAATTTCAGGCAACAAGTATTCACCATGTGCCCTTTCTGCTGTGCAGGCACTGAGAATTTAGATTTTAGGACTGGGCTGCCTGCACTCAAATCCTGACTCCGACTCTCTTATCTGTATGACTCTGGACAAATTTCTTCACCTTTCTGTGTCTTCATTTTCTGTAAAATGGTGACAATTAAACATACATTTAAAGGATGTTCTGAAAATTTAGTAACATTTAGAATAACACCTGATACATAGTAAGTGTTCATTAAATATGAGCTTGCTTTATTATGTGCAAAGAATTGTGAAAAATTTGTCAATTTATTTCTTAATATTAATTTATCCCTCAAGTAAATAATAGGCATTATTCCTGAAAATACTGTGATAGATTTTACTTGCCACTTTGGTTTTTTTTTTTTTTTTTTTTGGTAAATTTGAATCTCTATGTCCATCAGTGGAATTGGACTGGAATTTTATTTTCTGGACTGTCTTTCACAATTTCACAAGGCTATGTTTGCCTCATAAAACACCCTGATTTGAGATAATTTATATAAGTCATAACTTATAGATTTCTTAAGAGTTGGAAATTCACTATAAAAATGCCTGGGGATTTTTGACTTTGAATTTATTACTCTGAAAACATGATGCAATGCATTTGCAATTTATTCTAATGATGTTGGGAAGAAATAGAAGGTGTTTAAATAGGTAGTATCATGCTTGAATAATTTGAAAGGTCTTTCACCAGTAGTACCATGGAAGAGAAATTCAATGGAAACATGAAACCTTTTGCCAGTGTAGGTATGGTCCTATATTTTTTGCCTGGCTGAATTACAGATTCTTGTTTCTTTATCCTTTTCACTGTGAGTGCCACAAGGCCATATCTAAGGATTCTAGTTATGAGCCTTATAACATTAATTTGATGGCTGAGACTTTCTGATTTGAACATTAATTATTCAGCCTTATTTTAGTATTTCTTTCATTTCTCATCTTATTCTACTTATCACTGATTTTCTCTTTTGTCATATTTTTATTATTTTTCTTGAGTAATGAAAATATATTTGAATCAACTTCTCAAATACTGATGTGTTTACTTTTCCTGCAGAAACCAATTCTATCCACTGTCTCCATCACTTTTTTCCTCAAGAAATTATGTCTCTCAACTTTCTAAAAGGTTCTGGTTTTAAATCATCTCATTTCATGATCATCATTGTTTCTGTATTGATTTGATATCCCCTCAAATCTTATTGAGAATATGAATGAGCATATCCTAAAGAGATCTCAAAGTTTTTGCTTTCTCCATCCAATTTCTTACCTCCCACACACAATTTTTTGAGTTATATTTTCCCCTCTTTTTTCATAGCCTTAAATTCCAGAAGATAAATGTATTTAATATCGGGAGCTGACAATGCTTCTACCAAAGATGGTGCATATCTGTCTATATAACATTCTGATTTTGACATTTGAAGTTAGGGATAATAAGGGAAAACTCACTGCCTGGGAGTTTGAAGCCATGAATTTGTGACCTACACTTGCTGGTCATTTCCCTTCTTTGAGCTCCAGGTTTCTTTCTGGCTCAACCAGATTAGGGCAAATGCCCTAATGCCCCCCTACTCCTTCCTTTCAGACTGATGGGATGGATCAGATTGATTTGATTTTTTTTTCATTTATAGACTTGATATATCATTGGGAGTATATACAAGGAGATACAAATAAGTGTTACTGCAGTAGGGAAGTATACTTTTCCATAGCAATTTTCTTTTCCATGAGAAATTTAGGAGCTCTTTGTCAGTGGGCATTGCCTCACTTTCTCTAACTGACACAAGTACCAACAAACCTTTAGTACCAGCATTGACAGCATCCTCCCCATTCATTGAGTACTACATCCCTGCTGCCTTTGGTCCCTGGCATCCAAGAAGGTGAATGCAGTGCGGACCAATAAAGTAGCCACTAGCCACCATGGTGTGGCTATTTAAATTTAAATTAATTAAAATTCAATACAATAAAAAATCCAGTTCTTCAGTCACACCAGTCACATTTCAAATGCTAAGCATCACATGTGTCTAGTGGCTGCAATAGCCAAGATGTGAAACAACCCTGAAAATGCCCTTCAGCAGATGAATGGGTAAAGGAACTTTGATATATACCTATAATGGAATATTACTCAGCCTTAAAAAAGAATGGAATCCTACCATTTGCAGCAACATGAATGAATCTGGAAGATATTATTCTAAGTGAAATAAGCCTGTGACAAAAAGACAAATTCTGCATGAGTCCACTTATATGAGTTACCTAAACTAGCCAAACTTATAGAAGCAGAGTATAGAATGAGGGTTTCCAGATGCCAAGAAGATAGGAAAATTGGGAGCTATTGCTCAATAGGTATAAAGTTTTACTTATGCAAGATAAATAAGTTCTAGAGATCTGATGCATAATATAGAGTCTATAATAAACAATATGATATCATGCACTTAAAAATTTCTTAAAAGGGTAGATCTTATCTTGTGTTCTTATTGCAAAGAAAAAAAGAGAGAGAAAAAAAAAGTGACACAGGAAATTTTTGGAGGTGATGGACATGTTTAATACCTTGATTGTGGTGATGGTATCACAACTATATGTATATATCCAAACTCATCCAATAGTATGCATTAAGTGTACGTTTTTTGATATATCAATTATACTTCAATAAAGCTGGGTTTTTTTAATGGAAAGTGTCTATTAGAATATTCCTATCATCTCAGAAAGTTCTTTTGGACAGTGCTAGGCTAGAGGATTAAGTTTTAAACTCTTACCACTAACTTGACCTCAGCCCAGCCAGTACCACACCTCCTGCTCTTACATCCTAAGAGTTTAGTGGAATTATAATGGGCACACCTCCTACCTACTCTCCAGGTGGGCTTCTATATACTTCCCAGGTAATCTTGTAGAAACTCCTGAAAGCTTGTGCTAAGTGGATGGTCCTTTTACCTTACTTCCTCATCTCATAAAAATCTCTACGTATTTTAATGGGAACTAAGGTTGAAGAGGCCAGTTACTTTAAAATCTGCCCTCAAATTGATACTTCATCCTACAAATTAGTCTGCAAGGGAGAAAGAGGGGACATCAGGACAGCCAGTCAAATCCTCTGGTTGAGCTAAATGAGAAACCTAAAGTTCAAAGAAGTGATGTGACCAAGGCAGGGTGAGTGTCAGTCATGAAGGCAGACCTCCAAACTCCCAGTCACTGTGCCTTCCCTATGCCATGTAAGGCTGAAGAGATAGGCTGGGACCACAAGATAAGAAGCTCAACTGTCCCGTCTGTAATTTAAATGATGTCAGCAATCCATCATAATAATGATAATATTAATAAAATATGTCACTTTTTTTTTTTTTGCAAAGCACTTTCACATCTATTATACCATCTAACCCTTAATACAATCTAGTAAGGTAATAGAAGCAGACAAGACTCCCCCAACTTCACAGATGAATAAGCGAGTCTCAGAGAGAGTGTGCAAATTGTTCAAGATCATGTAACAATTAAAGGTTCATAGAGTCAAAGCCAACATCTTGTCTTTATAAAGAAGCATGACAAAGAAAGACTGGGATAACAGAGGAAAGGGGATAACAGAAAAGGATAAGAAAAGGATTGAAAGGAATCTAGGAATTAAGAACTGGAGGAATTTAAAATGCTAAACAAAGGAATTATTCATGTAAAAACTCAGAAACGAAAATATCAAGAGGCAGATGAATGGCAGGATGGGTAAAGACATCCTAAAAAGTGGAAAGGAGGAAGAATCACCTCACTGAATTAGGTAAAATCTTCATTTTTTTTTGTTGACCTCCATACGCACATTGGAGACAGATCTAGATCTAATACACATCTGGCAATGAGTCTAATCTAAAAGCTATCTCAGAGATTCTCCTTCCTAGGTTTTCATTTAGTTTTCTTGAGGGTGTTTAGGGAAGAGAAAGAGTGAGGACATTTCCGTAAACCAGTAGTTCTCAACTGGGAGAGACTTGCCTCCAGAGAAAATATCTGGAGACATTTTTGATGGTCATGATTTGGGAGAAGGTACTACTGGCATCTAATGGGCAGAGGCCAGGGATGTTACTAAACTCCTTACAATGCACAGGGCAACCCTCTACAACAGTGAATTATCCAGTCCAAATGTTATTAGTGCCAAGTCTGAGAAACTCTGTCCTAAACTGACAAAACCAGAATCATGTCTGGAGGACCCCACTGGAGCTCTAATTCTGGCTGAGCCCTGACTATCTGAGGCAGGGTCTCCAGAGAAAGGGACAGGGGATGACACTAAGGACAAGATCCTTTCCTCAGCAACCTGTCTGTAGCACCCCTTGAGAACGCATGCCCCTAACAGGATCAACTGATTCCCAGTATCAGAGAGAGTGTGACCCTCCAATCCAGTGCTGAGATGGGGAGCTCCTGGGACTTGGAATGAGAGGTAATTTTAATAAATATAGAATGCCCCATGAGAGAGCAGAGATGACTGCATGGGTCTAAAGCTCCTATAGTGAAAGCAGTAGGTTTTCAGAGGAGCCCTGGATTGGGAGTCAACATGGCCATCTCCTGGCTGTGCCCCTAATAACCGAGGTGGTGTGAAGTGGATTAAAGGGTACCAGTTTTGGGAGTAGAGAGGCTGGAAATCAATTCCTCTCTCCTCTTGCTATTTTTGGGGCCTTAAACAACTCTCTTACCCACTGTCATTTTTTTTTTTCCCTGTGTAGTTGGAAATAATAAAGTCATGACAATTTTCAGGGGAACATGAACTATACTAAGTCAAATAAAGTTCATGATACTAATTCATGGTTTATCCCCATGACTTTTTCACCCTCCCCTTTCACTGAGCCAAAGGTTCTTTAATGTTAAAGTCAAATCATTGAGCTTATTCCTTTCCAAAATCCTCTCTAGCCTGAAAATTCTCAAATGTTATGAGACCCTCCTGGAACTGTTGGGCTTCTGGACTGCTGATTTTTGGCATTGTCATTCAGAGGATCAGAGCTTTCTGCCTCCTACATGAAAGATTTTTCTATCAGCCTTGACATTTTGCCCTACTCCAATTTGCAGGCTCTGATGCCAGCTACTACAACTAACTCAGGTGTCATCTATCCCTGACAGCTGGTTACATCACTTCTAGCCTATCTCGGGCCTGGTGGGAGCACACACCACATCTTCTCTCTGTTACAACCACATTGCACACTGCCACCTGAGTACCTGGCGTATTTCAAATAGGAAGACCTTGTGTTACAGGAAAGAAGTGGATGATTTATTATAGGAGAGTAATTTTAGTAGAATGAAGTTTTCACTTTGAAATTTAACACATGTAATTTTTTTTATTATAGAGACTGCACATAAGGAAAAAGAGGAAATTGAAACTGTCCATAATTATACCATCTAGAGGTCACTAATATAATATTTATGTATAATTCATTTCAAGTGATAGATAGGTCATGCTGTACAGTTCTATAATCTGCATTCTCCCTTAGCAATATATCATGAATATTTTCTATGTCAATTCATATAGCCCTGCTCTCACCTTTTAAATGGTTTCAGGGTGTGCTTTTCTGGAATGTGCAATAATTAATTTATCTAATTTATATCTCTGGCATTCGAGTTCTAATTTTTAGCTATCATCAACTACATGAAAAAATACCCTATACCTATATATTTGTCTAATCTTCTACTTAGGATAAGTTCCCATTAAAATGGAAACTCCATGTGAAGAAGAGAGCCTTAAAAATCTTGTTCATCTTTTTATCTTTAGTGTCTATAGTATGTGGCATATAACACAATCTCAATATATATTTGTTGATTAAATAAGAATTTTTGAAGTGGAATTTTTGAGTCAGAGGATATGCATATTTTGTATTGTAACATACATTGTCAAATTGTATATAGAAGAATTATACAAATATAACTCCAACAATATCTGGAGATACCTGTTTTTCTTTGCTCTTGCCAGTATTGGAAATCATCAATATTTCAACCTTTGCTAAAATTATAGGCAAATGATTATCGCACTTTACCCACATCTTAGATTTCTTGTGATATGAAATGTATTTGCTTATGTTATTTGCCCTGTATATATTTCATTTATCTTTTCATGTTTTTTGCCCACTTTTGTACTGAGGTTTTTGTCTTTTTCAAATGTATTTGTAAGTACTCTTTATATATTTAGGATATATTAACACTCAGTTTGTCATTCATGTTAAAGATATTTTACTTAGTGCTATCTTTTACCTTTATCATATTATTTTTATACATATACACACATTGTTTGAACTAAAATATTTTCATCTATTTCTTTGTTCTTGGGGAATGGGCTGCATAAACTTAAATGCCTTCAGAACCAGGCCAGTAACAGAAATGTGTAAAAGGACTATATGTAAGACCACCTAATATTTTGTTACTGAGACAAAGGAGAAATGGCTTGCCTTTGGGTTTTCCATTTCAATTCTTTTATCTCCTTCCTTCCTCTGTCTCTCCCTCTCTCCCTCTCTTTCTTTCCTTCTATGTTGAAATTCTTCTGGCCAAGCTGAATGCATCTGTGGGCAGAATTTGAGTCAGGCAACGTTAGCTTGTGATGTCTGCTTTCATGATTCCTTGGACTTCTGCCCTGCTATGAAGAATCTTGCCCCGTCCAGGACTGGGGAGATTAGATATAGATAGATATAGATGTTTATATATATCCACATCCTCATGATGTAGATTTTGATTTTTTTTCTCTTTTTAGATTCATACTTTAAATTCATCTGAAATTCTATTTAAAGGATGGCATGATAGATGGATTTGACTTTGGTTTCTAAGTGAGTAGTCATTTGCCTCATTACCATTTTCTGAATTGTCCCTCTTTCCCCAGGGATTTCAAAGGCCTGCTGTTACTCTATACCAATTTCTCATACACACAAAAATCAGTTTCTGTGTATTCTGTTATTTCCCATCAATTTCTCTATCTCTAACTTTGTGCATGCCACCACCTCTCTATTCTATTTGCTATATCTCTACAGTACATCTTCATTAGAGCAATTCCTTAAGTCACCCTACACAGCTGGTATTGCTCATGGGAAAGCAATCATCTGTTGGTTTAGCTGGGAGCCGGCTGGACTAAGATGGCCTCAGCCAAGCTTGTTCACATACTGGTCATGATGTCCAACAGAAAGATCAAAAATAAGATTTCTTTAGGCTTGGGCTTGGAATTAGCAAGACATCACTATTGCCACATTCTAGTGGTCAAAGCAAGTAAAAACAATCTAGCCAAAATTCAAAAGGAAGAGAAAGTTTTCCTGGCTTGGCTGGAGGAGATGTAAAGTTGAACTGCAGGTAGAAGAACACAATTTCAGACATTTTGGCATTCAACTATTATACTAAGTAATGAAGAAATGACTCATTTCATATATATACACACACACACACACACACACACACACACACACACATTTTATGCAGGCTTGAACAGCTGAGATTATCTCTAAAATGCCCCATGCTGCTGTTTTCCAACACAGTTTAGTGCCATCCATGCTGGAAGTCCATTTATTGCTTTTATACATTGTTTCTTCAGTCTGATATGCTCCCTATATGTTTTCTCAAAGAGCAATATTTGAGGACTTCCACTTCTGGGAAGATGGAGTGAGTAGATGTAATTTTTCATATTTCTTCTGCTAAGTACAATCAAAAATAAAATACTTGTGTGTAAATCTAGCAAAATATGTGCAGGACTTGTATGCTGAAAACTAAAAAATGCTGATAAAAAAATCAATGAAGTTTTATATAAATGGAGATGCATATTGTGCTCATGGATTAAAAGACAACATAGTGAAGATGTCAGTTCTCCTCAAACTGATGCACAGGTTTAACATAATTCTTATAAAGACAACAGCAAGGTTTTTTATAGATACAGACAAGATTAGTTTTACATTTATGTGGAATGGCAAAAGAGCTAGAATAGCTACAACAATTCTGAAGAAAAAATAAAATAGGATTAATCACTCTACTCGATTTCAAGACATTATATAACTACAGTAATCAAGATTGTGTGGTATTTATGGAGAGACTGACATTTAGATCAATACAACAGAACAAAAAAGCTAGAAATAACATCTCACAAGTACAGCCAAATGACTTTTAATACTCATTTTGTGTGACAGACTATTAATATCCTAAATATATTAAAAGTAATCACAAATGCAAGATGCAAAAGCAATTCAATGGAGGAAGGATAGACTTTTTAACAGAAGGAACAATTGTACATTCATAAGCAAAATAAATAAATACTTTTGAACTATAACTCATACCTTTTATAAAGCCAACTCAAAATGGACCACAGATTTAAATGTAAAACATAAAACAATAAAAAATTTAGAAGATATTATATGGGAAAATCTGTGACCTAGTGTTTGGTGAAAAGTTCTTAGACATGACACCAAAAGCAGAATCTACTTTAAAACATTTATAAAGTGAACTTCATCAAAATTAGAAATGTTTGCTCAGTAAAAATTCTGTTAAGAGAATAAAAAGTCAAGCTACAGACTGGAAAAAATATTTGCAAACCACATATCTGACAATGGACTTATATATAGAATATGTAAATAACTCTCAAAGCTCAAATGAAGAAAACAAACTATCCAATTAGAAAATGGGCAGAAGACATATCTTTATCAGAGCAGAGACACAAGAAAAATAATCACATAGGGGCTTCCCTGATGGCGCAGTGGTTGAGAATCTGCCTGCCAATGCAGGGGACACGGGTTCGAGCCCTGGTCTGGGAAGATCCCACATGCCGCGGAGCAACTAGGCCCGTGAGCCACAACTACTGAGCCTGCGTGTCTGGAGCTTGTGCTCCGCAACAAGAGAGGCCGCGACAGTGAGAGGCCCGCGCACCGCAATGAAGAGTGGCCCCCGCTCGCCGCAACTAGAGAAAGCCCTTGCACAGAAACGAAGACCCAACACAGCCATAAATAAATAAATAAATAAATAAATAAATAAATAAATAAATAAAAATAAATGCTACCTATGCAATGCCTAAACTTATTAAAAAAAAAAAAAAGAAAAGAAAAATAATCACATAAAGATGTTCAGCATCACTAGTCATTTGGGAAATGTAAATTAAGATCATAATGAGATATCACTACATACCTACTAGAATAACTGAAATAAAAAATATAGTGACACTACTAAGTGTTGGTGAGCAGGCAGAGAAAGTAGACCTTTTATACATTTCTGGTGCTAATGTAAAATAATACAGTCACTCTTGAAAACAGCTTACAATTTCTAAAAATACTAAATGTACATCATTCCTATGATCCAGCAATTGCCCACCTGACATTTATCCTAGAGAAATGAAAACTCATATCTAAACAAAGACCCTGTAAATGATTGTTCATAGAATCTTTATTTATAATAGCCCCAAACTGGAAACAACCAAAATTTTTTTCAATAGGTCAATGGTTAAGCCTGGTATATCTATACCATGTGCTATGGACTGAATATGTGTATCCCCTCCATGTTCATATGTTGAAACCCTAATCGCCAATGTGATGGTATTTGAAGATTCAGCCTTTGGGAGGTAATTAGGTCACAAAGGTAGATCCCTTATGATGGGATTATTTCCCTTTTAAGAAGAACAAGAGACTTGCTTCTTTTCCCTGCCCTATGAAGATTCAGCAAGGAGACATCCATCTGCAAACCAGGAAGAGAACTCTCACCAGACACCGTATAGGCCAACACCTTGATTTTGGACTTCTTAGCTTACATAACTGTGAGAAATAAATTTCTGTTATTTAAGCCATCCAGTCTATGCTATTATATTATAGCAGCCTGAGCAGACTAAGACACCATGAGTATTACTCAGTACTATAAAGGAAAGAACTGTTGATACATGGAACAACATAAATGACATAAAACTATATGCACATGTAGCACTAATATCAGATTATTAGTTTTGATATTATGCTATGATTATATATGGTGTTACCATGGGAAATCTGGGTCTTTTCTGTATTACCTTTGTGAATCACTAATTATTTCAAAATAAAGGGTTTATATATATTTTTTAATCTTGAATCATTAGCCCTGGGAATGGCTGGCTGTCTGATCCTACAGCTCTCATCTTCTTCCTGAAACTTACTATGTCTGCCTTGGCTCTGTGGAGATCAGCACTGTTCTCCTCCAGTAACCATATTCTCTTCCCACTGTGATAGGATGATGGGATAGATTTTAAAATCACTTTGGAGAGTTGAGTCTCCTTATGTTTGGACTCTAAACCAACAATAAATGTACCATCTTCTCAATGTATGTACCTTCTTATGTCATACAATTTATGTGCCCACTTGGAAGTAATGTACAGTTTATAACTGTTTAACTATATCGGGTCTAATTTTGTGTATATTATACTGCAGCTTGATGCCAAAACTCATGTTGTTTCCTCTTGAAGTTTTACATGTGCTACAGTCTGAGTGTTTGTGTCCTGCAAAATGTATATATTGAGTACCTAATACCCAATGTGATAGTATTAGGAGGTAGGGATTTTGGAGGTGATTAGGTCATGCATGGAATTTGTTCCTTTATAAAATAGATCCCAACGAGCTCTCCCACCCCTTCTGCTATGTGAGGACACAGTGAGAAGATGGTCATCTATGAACCAGGAAGCAGGCTTTCACTAGACACTAAATCTGCCAGTGCCTTGATCTTGGACTTCCCAGCCTCCAAAACTGTGAGAAACAAATGTGTTGTTTATAAGCCAGCCAGTTTATGATTTTTTGTTACAGCATCCAGAATAGAATAAGACATCATGCTATGGTTCTCCTATAAAAATATAAAAATAGATAAAGGAAGCATCACAGTTTGTAGAAAAGGACACTGAACTAAAAATGAAAACCTTAAGTTCAAAACCTTTAACATTATTTAACTATATTATTGAAAGCAAGAGATCAACATATTCAGAATTTTAGAAAGATCACTCGAAGTATTTGGGGAAGATTCTGGAGGGGAAGAGACTGAAGACAGAGAAGGAGTTATGGAAAGAGTTCAGAAAAGATAACAATGGAGTACCCTTTATCTTTGCTAATGTTGAACTTCCTGTCTAGAATTTTCTACTCCATCTCAATTCAATTTAATATATGTTGAACAATGTGTCAAACACTGTTGGTTGCCTACCCAACAAGAATATCTGATTTTGTTTCACCCTGTCCCAATGTGACTCAGAGCCAAATCCTGATTTATTTTTACCCAAACACAGCAGTATTTTCCCATAAACAATGATTGGTTTGAGGGAGGTCTATGATCCAATTTTAGTCAATGAATTATAGAATACAGGTTTTCTGGAGGGTCTTCCATGAAAGTTCCATAATTCAGACATAAAGAGTAGGAATAAATAGTCCTTATTTTTCCACTGAAAGTGACCATGCAGGCTTCCGGTCAAGGACAAAGTCAAAGTAATGAAGATGGTAAAATTGAAAGATGGAAAGAACATGGGTATGTGATGAAATTGCTGAGACATTGAATAACCATCCTTGGAGCCACACTATCCATAGACATGAGCTAATATACGTGCCCTACTGTTTAAGTCAGTTAAATTGAGTCTTCTGATAGTTGCAGCCAAAAACACCAGTACTGATATAAACAATTACCACAAACCAGACACAGTGCTATATATTAGAAACCAAAGTAAAGTTGTCATAAGCCTTGCCCCCAGGAGCGTGTCATCTTTTGGAGAAGTTTATTGTCCAGGTGCTTAGTGTCAAAATTAATCCTCTACTTCCAAGCTGTGGGTAAATTTCTCTACCTCTTATAAGGCTTACTCACATTGATTTCATTTATTCATGGATTTTTCAATACCACTTTTAAAGCACTTATTCTAGTCTGTCTTGTTTTGCCAGTAAATAAACATTTCCCTCTGGTGGAGGACAAGGGTGAAGCTATCTGGGAGTTGTGTATTGCTTTGATTTGATTTGATTTGATTTTGAGGTGGGGAATTCAAATTATACAATCATGTATAGCCTATACATAATCACAGCCCTGAGTGTAACTCAGATGATTTAATCTTCTGGTCCTGACCACAGGTCTACAAATACCACAAATAAATATTTAATAGAGGAAGGGCTAACTACTCAGTAGACAATTGATGTTTCAGCTCTTGTTTCATTCCCTTTGAGGTCAGTGCCACAAGGTCATCTTCAAACTATCCTCTTTGTCCCTCTGCACATTTATATGGCACTAGCTCTCTGTTGAGTGGAAATGAGCATTGTGTATTATCAAAAATACACATTTTATTCTGTTGAGTTCTTAAAGAAAGGGTAAACGATCACTGATTCACTTCTGTTTCATGCTCAGGCTTACTCCATCTCACACAAGTTGGCAAGTCTGAGTTTAAGGAAAATCTATAGGAGTGTAGTAGTTTTACTGAGTATAATCATTCCATCTGCTGACATGGAAATACGTGGAGTCTGGTTCTCATAATGAAATTTAAAGCCCATAGCTATCAAATTAAAATGGAGAACTTTTTTGCTCTTCAGGTACAGGAGCAATTGTTGCATCTTAAATTGGGAGATCACCTAAATAAAATAAAACACTGAGCAAAAAATGCTATGCAAACGTATAAAAAGCGGTTGTTTGAACTAAGAATATATCATTTTAGGAAAAGGTTATAGTGAAGATTTTTGCATCATAGAGTAAGCTTGCTCATTGTAAAGAGGAGGTTTTAGATTTGAACAATCTGGTTTGTTGTCCTAACGTGACCAGCACCACCAGAAAATCACTGCATTCTCTGTGGTGTTGGTCATCATACAGAGCACTAACCTTGTGAGTCACTTAATTATTTTGTTCCCACAATGACTCCAGCCTTTGAGTTTAAGAATACATGCTTTTGTTTTTGCAAAAAATTTTTCAAAGTCTCAAAGGTACACCTTCCAATCAGCAACTGTTCTTTGAGTTGCTCTACAAAGTGTGTTAAACCTGTCTGTAGTCTTCAATCTTACAGCGTCTCTGTGATATCTCCTGCAGCTGAACCAGAACCCAGAGGCCACAAGGGATCAATGATCAAGGTCTCTGTATATGGAAGTACCAGGATTTCCTCTGCATGAAGCCCTGGGCCCAGGTCCTCCAAGATAATTGTATTTTCCCATCTTCCTTCAGCATCTACTCTGGGAAAGAAAATTGATTGGATGACAGTGAAAACCAGAGAGAGTAGAGAAGCAATCAGCCCCTAGCTTTTCTTCTTCCAGTTTAACTCTGGTCCTATCTTTTGAACTTGATATATGATCTGGGTCTGCTCAGCTTCCACCCTGGTACTCTTTAAAGATGGTGGTCAGATTTGCCATTTGATGCTCTCAATTCTGGTTGCCTTAGGTTTGAGAGACTATCTTTACTCCTGCTTGGGGACAAAAACACGTGGCCTGGTTCCCCCAAGGGCAATATTTAAATGGAAAAATAATTGATAAGAAACAAACAAGAAAGATGGTAAGAAATTGTCGAGAATGGAGTTGAAGAGACTCCATGCTGATATCATTGGAGGTCACCTTTGAGGGAGTATATTGGTCAGAATAGTTATGTGAACAGGCTTTAGTAGACACTTAGTGGACAAAGGTCAAAAGAATCAATGACTTATTTTGCAATATTTGTCTGAATCTCACTTCTTCTTTGATTCTCTAGCCTGTCTTCTTCAAGAGTTCTCTCATTGCCATTCCCTTGTCATAAGCCACATTATATACTTAAGTAACTTTAGAGATACTTTTGGATCATGGCCAGGGGTCCGCATTCTACTCTTTGGAGTAAAGGGTTATATGGTCAGGTTGTATAGTTTTCCTATCTATACACAACCTATATGCAGCTTGTGGAGTTTAACCCTATATATACAGGGCTAGGGTTTGGTTCTTGGGAGCCAGACTGGATTACAAATCCTACCTAAGGCAGCCAGGAATAAAATGAGTTAACCAAACAAAGGAATAAAATTTGTCAACTGAACACAGGATCAGTTGGAGGCAAACTCTTTAGACTGTGTCACAAAAATCAATGACAGTTGTGTAGTCCAAGGAAGAACATCTTTTTGGTTATCTACAGCTACAGAACCACCCACACCAAACTTAGCGGCTTAAAACAACAACAATCACTTATTTTATTCATGAATCAGCAATTTGTGTGGGGCTTAGGTAGGATAATGGGAGCTGAAAGATCCACTTCGAAGATAGCACATGCACATGACTAGCAAAGTTAGTGCTTGTGTTATAGGTTCAATTGTCCTCCTCCCCAACTTCATATGTTGAAATCCTAACCCTCAGTACCTCAGATGGTGATCTTATTTGGAAATAGCATCTTTACAGAGGTAATCAAGTTGAAACAAGGTCATAAGGGCAGACTCTAATCCAATAAGAGTAGTATCCTTATAAGGGGAAATTTTGACAGAGGGAAGTCTATGAAGACACAGGGAGAAAATGTACATCTACAAAGCAAGAAAAGAGGACTGAAACAGATGTTTCCCCTATAGACCTAAGAATGAATCAACCCTGATTTCTTGTTGGTCTCAAGGTCAGACCAACACCTTGGTCTCAGACTTTTGGCCTACAGAACTGTCAGACAATATATTTCTGTTGTTTAAGCCACCTGGGAGCCCTAGGATACTAACATAGCTAGTTATTAATTTCTCTGCAAATGGGCTTCTCCCTGGGGACATAAGCTTCCTCATAGCATGGTGACTGTTTTCCAAGAATGAGCATTCCAAGATCAAGGAAGTGGAAAATGCCAGTTTCTTCCAGCTTGCACCCAGAAACTGGCATGGTGTCATTTCCTCTGTATTCTACTGGTCAAAAATCAAGAGGCCTGATTCAAAGGCAGGGAACATACTCCTTCCTTCTTGTTGCAACAAACATCAAATAATTTGATGTGAAAACTGTCTCAAGCATTGAGACTGGCAAACAAAGTCAAGAATGGAGCATCTCGAACATGCCTTGTAAAAGATAACAGCTAACACTTACTAAATACTTACCAGGTCCTAGGCACCATACTAAATGCTTATGTGCTTTTTCTTTCTACTCTCCTCATAATCCTGTAATATAGATGTTGCTGTTATTATTCCCAGTTTGGAAGCAGAAAGATCAAGGAACTTACCCAGAGCCACACAGCCAATGATACTCAGAATTGCCATTTGAAACCAAAATATCTGACTTCTGAGCTTACACTTTTAGCCACTGAGATACTGCTACATGGATCTTCCAGGATGACTAGACTAGGAGTTTCTATATTGGAGATAACTCTGACTGAGACCTTCAAACATGCAACTTCATGTTTCCAAGCTTCTCTTCCAGAACATATTACCCATATCCTCTGGTTTAAAAAGAAAATGCAGTGAGGTGGATGGACCTAGAGACTGTCATACAGAGTGAAGCAAGTCAGAAAGAGAAAAACAAATACCATATGTTAACACATATATATGGAATCTAAAACAAAAAAGTCGTTCTGAAGAACCTAGGGGTAGGACAGGCATAAAGACACAGACACAGCGAATGGACTTGAAGACACGGGGATGGGGAAGGGTAAGCTGGGACGAACTGAGAGAGTGTCATGGACATATATACACTACCAAAGGTAAAATAGGTAGCTAGTGGGAAGCAACCACATAGCACAGGGAGATCAGCTCGGTGCTTTGGTGCTTTGTGTCCACCTAGAGGGGTGGGATAGGGAGGGTGGGAGGGAGATGCAAGAGGGAGGGGGTATAGGGGTATATGTATACATATAGCTGATTCACTTTGTTATACAGCAGAAACTAACACACCATTGTAAAGCAATTATACTCCAATAAAGATGTTAAAAAAAAAAAAAAAGAAAATGCAATTCGCTTCTCCTCATTTCATTTTTACATAAAGAATAAGAATGAAATCTAGCAAGTTCTATAAAATATTCATAGGTTTAAAGAGGACAGATATAGGCCAGATGAAAAATTTGTTACTTTAAGAATAAACTCAAGTGCATCAAGTTTATAGGCACTGGTAGGAGAATAAATCAATTTAACTCTATATCCCATCATTCCTTACAGGTTTGTAACAAGGTGTACTTTGTTAGATTTTAATCTGCCTACATTTGAGACAGCAAAGCTCTCCACAATCATCTTTTAATGGCATCGCAATTTATAGACAGTAACTAATTTCAAACTTCATAGCACTTGGCTTTTATGATTATTTCAAATCATTTAAATGCAAATGAATTTCCAGAGAGAGAAAACATCAAATGCCCTTGAGTGGCAACATGTAATCGAACCGTGCACGGCAGCCACCATAGGAATCTGAAGCGGTTGGATAGGGTTGGATGGTAAGGCTGTATAAAAGTGTTTGCCTAAATCCAATTTACTTTTCATTCCACATTGTATTCTATTTACCCATTTTGTCATTTTAATATGACTTACTTAATCCTCCTCTGAAATTCCATCCACTCCTCACTGAAAACCTAACTTTGAGCTAGATAAAGGAGGAATGGCAATGCAACATTCCAAAACAATAATTGATAACTCTTAGGTACCTCCTGCTCCTCTAAACCTTTTTGCAGTTGATGATGTTACTGCATGAGGCAGCCGCAAACATCTAAGCATGCATCAAACTATTGCTCTTTTTTCAAACTGAGCATGTGTTTGCCTGCTTGATCAAGTAATATTTTCTGCACAGAATTGTTAAACAACAATGTACACATAGCGTTGGGACACAGAAGGCTGGCCCCTATATGAATTCATCCTACTTTGCTAGTTCATAAAAGCGGTGGAACTATCACTATCACAGCAGAGTCCACTTAGAGAAAAGCTGTGGATGGTAATGTGCCTTTCATGGAGGAGGAAAGATGATAATACTTCATTACCTCACTCTACCTAGTGTATATGAAACTCTGGATTGGGCGTTGGGGGTATAAGCATAAGTAATGTATTATCCCTGGTCTCTATGAGTTCACAATATAATAAAAGAAAAAAGATGTCGTTAAATAGCTGTATCTCAAGAGCTATACAGGTCTGCAGGGCCTTGGCCATCTCTGAGTCTTAAAGAACATGGAGGCAAAGAAGAGGGTGCATTATGTGGAAGATATTAAAGAGAACAGCTTGAGTAGGTCTCTATTTTTACTCCCAGTTTTGGGGACTTTCCCTTCACAATGCTCATCACATCTAATTTTTAATCGTTTTTAACTACTGGTCCCCCTTCTAGAGTGGAAGTGCCATAGAGACAAGGACTTTGTCTGCTCAATTCTGTGTCTTGCAGCTTAGCACAGGGTCCTGCACGTAGTAAGAACTCCATCAATATTTGTTGAGTGCAAGCACCAAAGTCAATGTTTCTTTCTAAAAATTTTAGTCACCATCCTCACAATCGGTTTTCACACCAATCACGTGATCTCCTGCTTCTCCCTTTCCTGCCTGTGCTCATTCCCCCTCCTCCACGTTTGCCTCTTCTGGTCTTTTTGTTTGGACCACAGGCCTCACTCTTCCTGTGTGGTCCTTCAGTGACTATTTCAATGATTTGTTTTGATCATAAGACTGGCCTGATAATGCCACCTCTAATGATCTTTACTCCTCTGAATTTATACAACATGCGTTATCATTTTCATGTCTTTCAGCATAAAATTAGTGTGTTGTGTTTGGCTTCATGAAGTGTTTGTTTTTGTGTTGTGTGTGTGTGTGTGTTCAAACACGAAAATCCTCATGAAACTCCTCAAAAGTAAAGACTATTAAGTCTTTTATGGTTTGTTCTCCATTGTGTAGAATATAGTGCCAACATCTATAAAGAGAACATCCAGCCTGATAAGCCTTTATGGCCACCTCAACACTAGACATTGCTCTCCATTTTCTAGAAAAGCTGAATGACCATCGGAGCAGGAAGTGTCTTGCCCAGCATCAAATAGCAGGTGGGGAGGGCAGGATCCAGTATTCCTTCTCCCCAGTTCTAATTGTCACCATTCTTAGATACACGATAATGGAACATGTGAAATATGAGAATTTGAACCACTTAAAATCCATAGCTCTTCAACATCAGTTACTTCCCTGATCTGGGCCTCCATCGGCTCACCTCCAAAATGAAAAGTCTGGATTAGGGGACTTTCTAAATCCTCTCACAACCCAGAAGCTCCAGTTTCCATTTTCTGAATCAATTGTTTCTGCTGCCAAGGAAAAAGAATAAAAGATTCTGAATTACAAAACTGAACATTGCGATATACGACAGAATAAGCTAACCTTCATATTATAACATAGTCACTTTTTTACTTTAACCTGTGTCCTAAAAATGAACTAGGTGGGGATACAGTATGTGGATATCACTTCTAGTCTTTTCTAAGGAGCTTAGAATTCAATTAGATAGACTGACAAGTGACACAAAAATTACAGAGAGAAAGTGAGCCATCTATTCAAGGAACGTAGCACCCATGGGCAGGTTCATTGTGTGCAATGTGCCTCTTAGCAAAAACCCATCCACTATTTTGACAAGAATTTCAAAAGACTACCATAATAATATTTGGAAAAGATTGTGAAAGAAGATTAGTTGGACATTGAAAGTGTTTCATTTGGGGTCACAGAACATGAAGGTTGGTATAGAATAACAGCTAAAAGCATAGACTATAGAGTCATCGAGATCTGAGTTAAATCTGGACTTCATAACTTCCAACCTGGATCAAGTTATTTAACATCCATAAGCCTCAATACATACATCTTCAGGAAAAGGTAAATAAAAATATTCCCCTCAAGTGCTTTGTGTGTGGTTTCAGTGATATGATTTGTGCAGCTCCCAGAGCATAGCAAGTGCTCAATAAAGTTAATATAACAGGAGATCAATATTTATTAAATTGAATTTGCACAGTTTTAAAAAGGTATATTGCTGAGACAATTGCCTCAAATCCTTTCTGGAAGTCAGATATTGTAAATAAACCACAAAGAATGGAAATGGAATGGAATGAGAAAAGGAAGTTGACTAATAATCATCACGAATATTTGCAAAGTTTTAAAAACCCTCTTCTGTGCTTATCTCACTGGATAGTCTCAGCAGTCCTTGAAGTGGGCAGAAAAGGGGTTGTGAGTCTTACTTTAGAGATGAGGAAATTAGGTGTCATGATTGCAGTCACCTAGTTACAAAGAGGTGGTGCTGGTTCTAATACCAACTAATTCTAAGTCCCCAACTCTTCCAAGGCAAATACCCTCAAAGTTTGTGTCAGGAGACTTTTAGGTAAAGAGCAAGGACTGGATTTCAACCAAGGTCAATAGGGGTTATACATAAAACTTAGAAGGGAAAGGATGATGAACTATAAAAAGGTAATAATTGTAGGACAAGTTAACACAAAATGTGGGTCTAGATGAGATATGAGAAAAGTGGCAAAAGAAGAAACTTCCAGGAAGCCCAATCCATAGAAAGGAACCGTTGGTTGTGGTTTCTATGTGTGCACTAGGACTTTTAATTCTCATTCTGGAGAATGAGATGTGAGCATGAATTTAATATCTGTTCCAGAAAGAGCGTTTTTTTCCTGACTTGAGATGGAGGAAGGAAAGTCTCCGTTCCCTGCCCCCACCTCACAGTGAATCCTAATACAGCCCAGACACTTTTTCAGGGGCTAGACGTACAGACATGAGAAGCTAACTCTGTTAGTGTTGTTGAGACCTAGTAGGGAAACCAAATAAGGAAAAAGACAAGTCTAATAATAAATGGCAAAAGACTGTAATAGAAAAAGGCACAGGGTTCTCTGAGATCAGAGTGGAAGGAATCTGTACAGGACGACATCAAGGAAAACTTCCTTGACCAGGGATGGGTGGACTGGTACACAGAGGAGAACAAGATCAGCAGGGGAGGAAGCTAGAAAAAAAAAGGTACAGGAAGAAAGAGGACTCCAAGTTCCAGGCAAAGAGCACAGTCCATGCCAGAGCATCACACTATTGGGTGGGTTTATCAAGGTTCTATATGCCTGTTACTAGTCTGCATCAGGAAAGCCACTTAACTGGAGATATCATTGTTTCTACTCCACCCTTTGTCCTTCTAAAGATACCCTCTTCATACATGGTGAAAAACAGCCACTGTATTTTGTCCCACGTGGCCTGACCTCAGCTATCCACAGCCAATAGATCAGAGTGGGCATGAGGTCCATGGGCAGAATAGTCATTACATCTGAAGTATGACACATGGACTGGAATGAAAAGACAGTTCAATCTGATGCCTCATTCATTAACTTAATGTACCAAAATGTTCATTGCAGCTCTATTTACAATAGCCAGGACATGGAAGCAACCTAAGTGCCCAACGACAGATGACTGGATAAAGAAGATGTGGCACATATATACAATGGAATATTACTCAGTCATAAAAAGAAATGAAATTGAGTTATTTGTAGAGAGGTGGATGGACCTAGAGTCTGTCATACAGAGTGAAGTAAATCAGAAAGAGAAAAACAAATACCGTATGCTAACACATATATATGGAATCTAAGAAAACAAAAAACAAAGGGACCAAATTAGTGAGTGATATGAGTAAAAGCCATCTAGAATCATCA
This sequence comes from Balaenoptera acutorostrata, assembly GCF_949987535.1. NCBI lineage: Eukaryota > Metazoa > Chordata > Mammalia > Artiodactyla > Balaenopteridae > Balaenoptera > Balaenoptera acutorostrata. The sequence goes on along the minus strand of NC_080068.1, from coordinate 101,713,322 downwards.
GAAAGAAGAGTCAGAGATGGAGGGATATAGGAAGACAAAGCCATACGGAAGACAAAGTTATCAGGGAGAGGAGGAAACATGAACAAAGAAATTCAGCTGCTAGAGAGATAAAAGTAAGGTTATAAACAAAGAAAGATGTCAAGGCTTCATGTGAGAGGAAAGAGGGATCCGTTCCCTCTTAACCCCTGGCATTATTACCACATTACATGTTATTGGAGATACAGCAAAAGAATGTGAAAATTACTGGGAAAATTCTGAGTCATCATTCTTGACAGCTTTCTAAGTAGAGCCTATATTTGGGGGCCAGACAAATTTACCACAAAAAGAGCATTCATGTGATGCAATGTTAACAAAATGTAAGTGTAAAACAAACAAGTAAATGGGAAGCAAATATTTAAAGCATAAAGACTGGTAACTAATTGGCCCCTGAGCTTTCTGGTAGCCAGAGCAAAAAGTGAAGCATGCTAAGATACTAAATTTTATTAGCCTAAGAAGAAAAGTCCCAGATGCTGAAAGGAAACAAAATTTTCCTGCCTCAAACTTCAAAATGGATTTCCACATGGTTATTCTACCGGCACTACTCACTGGTGCAGTAGACAGCATCCTCCATGATAAGTTCAGAGCAAATGCAAAAATGGTTTTGAAATCATGCATAGTCTTAAAGCATAACTAATTGAAAGGAATCCTGGGATGAAGTCATATGGCTCTGTAACCATCTGGTGACTGTCACTAGAACTCAGCATGTTCAGAACTCTGGCCAAACTCTAGCCTCATTCATTCTACCCTTACTCTTATTCACCATGCCCCCAGAGGCAGGTGGGTAATAGAATGTAACCTTTAAGAGAGCAGTAAATTTTGTTCTGCTGAATTACCTAGTGCCCAGAATAGGCCCTGGTACACAGCTGGAACTAAGTTTATATGCACTGAACTAATGTGGAATGAAACATTCAGATCTCAACCTATAAACAGCAGTAGATTCCCTTGGCTAAATGTCCTAGCAAATATTTTTCATTCATTGAAATTACATCCTTGAAGCCATACTTTCTGAAAGACTGTAAACTCTTTGAAGGCAGTGTTACTTCCAGCTGTATCCCCAAGCTTGGCCCCAAGCCCTGTATTTAGAAGATGTTCAATACATAAATGATAACTAAGTGACAATAGGAATGAATGGCCTGTGATTCACTATTGAATCATGTGATGCATGTTCTAAATGCAATGTTTTTAGAGATTTTAAAATGATGGAAGGATTTCAGGACAACTGAAAACAAAGAGAAGGGATGTAGTGATGATGTAGGAGGAGAAGGGTAACAAGGAGAGGTAAAAAGAGGTCAAAGGCAAGAATAACCAGGATAGGGCTGTTGATGATGAGAAGTAGGGGGAACCCATATCTATCACCTTAACTGATTTTCCCAATACTGTGAAACCTGGATTATAACTCATCTTGTAGGTAAAGAGGCTAATAGTCAAAGGGTCTAGGTAAGATATATTCAATGAATTACACTGAATATATGAGGACTACTATTGTTAAAGCCTGTGCCAAAGAGCCACTGATTCATATTGGCAAGTCTTCAATTTTCTTGCTTGGAATGCTTTGGAAGTTTGCGGGACTTGTAGCAAGGACTGATCAGGGTGAGAGTAGATAAAGGTGCAGGACGTTGCTGTTTTCAGTTACTGCACCTTCTCTGCAGACTGACCAGGCCAATCCTGGGAGGCACACTGAAGTCAAGGGCCTCGTAAGTGTGACTAGCCCCCTTTCTCTGTAATTAACCACTGCAACCAACCCTGCAGAAAAGACCTGGAAAGGCCGAAGGTCAGATCAGCCAAAGACAAAGACAATAAGGCTGGCATTTGCAAGGGCGATCAGACTGCATGAAGATTTGTAAGAGGGAGGGCTTGTCTTGCAAAGGCCATGCATCCCAATGTTCATTGCAGCACTATTTACAATAGCCAAGATAAGGAAGCAAACTAAATGTCCATCAGTAGAGGAATGGATAAGGAAGATGCGGTAGATATATACAGTGGAATACTACTCAGCCATAAAAATGAACACAGTAACGCCATTTGCAGCAACATGGATGGACCTAGATATTGTCATATGAAGTAAAGTAAGTCATACAGAAAAAGACAAATATCGTATGATATTGCTTATATGTGGAATCTAAAAAAATGGTACAAATGAACTTATTCGCAAAACAGAAATAGAGTCACAGATGTAGAAAAAAAACTTATGGTCATTGTGGGGGAAGGCTGGGGGACACTGCGATTGACATATACACACTTACTATATATAAAACAGATAACTAATAAGGATCTACCGTATAGCACAGGGAACTCTACTCAATACTCTGTAATGGCCTATATGGGAAAAGAATCTAAAAAAGAATAGGTATATGTACATGCATAATTGACTTACTTTGCTGTACACATGAAACTAACACAACATTGTAAAGCAACTATACTCCAATAAAAAATTTTAAAAAAAAATCAGCTACCTCATCACAGTGGAAATGGCACATGGCATCTGATGCCAAGTGAGGGCTGCAGGGACCCTGACAGGTGGTCTGTTTGGCGTCAGTGAGACAGGTGACCATCCCACACTGACACCCAGCTGGAATCACACTGGGAGTCTGAGAGAAGGGACTCCACCCCCTGAGGGGATGCAAAAACTTCTCCCAGCTCAATACAGTGGCATTCAAGAAGGTAAACACAAAAGCATTCTGCCTAGAAACAGCAGTGTCCCATGAAAAATACAGTTCTTGTAGCATGTAGCATATTGCTCACCCTCCTATATGTAGAGTTCAGGGGTCCTTGACATTTTGTATGCAACAAAACATTTTATTCAAGCAAAAGCTTATTACAAGCAGCAGTACATCAAACAAAATCTGAGTGCTGCTGACTGAAAGAGAAATGGGAACCAGAACCTTTCCTTTGAACCCCTTCAATCCTACAGGTGCTTCGGAAGCACTTCTAGTGGACTTAATGTTTAAAATACTGGTGTAATAAAAATAATTTCAATGTCATGCTTGCGTGTGTGATTATTTGCTTAATGTCTATTTGTCCCACTGTACTATCGCCTTCTCCAGGGCATCAATCACATCTGCTTTTGCTCTACATGGCATCGCCAGCACCTGGCACAGTGCTCAAAACAGTGCTTGAGACAGTGCGTGGGAAAATGGTTTGTAAATCCTAAAAACAAAACAGAACAAAACAAGACAGAAAAAAACTCTAAAAGGCTAGAAGGGAGTAGTCTCAATTCACTCATCAGAATCTATTTTCAGGATGCAATTATGTTCAGTCGAGTTGAAAGTGTTTTCTCAGTAAGTTCACTGGCTCCCAACAGACAGACAGAGAATTACAGTTTGACTGATGCCTGACAGATACTTGAAATGACTCCCAAGCCTACTGTTGCTTGTGATCATTTTAAAAATACACATCCCTCTCACTAGCTCCATGTTCCACAACTCATTGTTTGTGAGACATCATTGTCTCCAAGTTCTCTGTCTCAAACACCTGCTATAATTCCTTTCAAACTGCCACACAACAGCAGAATGTAATTGCACTTTCATCTTCCTTAGGTATCATGTCTAAAGAAAAATCTGCAGTGGGTCTATTCTTCTGATTAGATGAGCACTCCAGCTGAAAAAATAAATTGAACTTCTGTCTTTCTGTGAAATCCAATATTTCACAATATACTTTTTGACACAGCTCAGATTGCATTGATCTGAACTGGAATATTGTAGCCCACCAAGAGAACATTCCCTTTTATTACATGACATGGATAAAGAGAGGTTTAAAAGCCCAAGGCATAAACAAAATCTTGAGCCTCCATTGCTGGCTCATTGACATACTGGGTATTAATTAAATCTTCAGAAAATGTTTTGCTTCATGCATGAGCTGAAGTTACATAATGATAATGACCAGTAATGCTTGGGGAGCATCTTATAGTGTCACGTGTCAAGAGACTTGCATTGGGAAATCCATCAGCCACGACTCCTAGCCCAGTGGGGAGACACACCCACACAAATTCCGTCTGTGGTCATTCCTTCCATGGAGGTGCCTTCTTCTTTTTTTTTTTTTTTTCAATTCTAAGACATTTCACTTTATTTAAAAGAAACCAATATACAGGATATAAAGTACATGATATTTACACCAGTACAGTAAACAGGTTGGTTTCCGGTAGGATCAGTAATCTTCAATGAGTATAAACACCCCCTTCCCCTTGACGCTAGACCCAGCTGGCAGACAAACAGCAATAGTTGTTGGGATGGGACTTCAGGATAGAAAGTCTCCCTGGGTGAGGCTAAAAATCAGATAGATGCTAAAATGTTCAAGAAGGGGTCTGTGGCCGGGAATGACTTTGCCTCAGTTCTTTGAGGGCTTGGCAGAGGGAATGGTGAGGGATTCGCTCGAGACTAACATACAGCCCACCCTGAGCCTAGAAATCTTCCACTCATGGAAAATTCCTTTCCAGAGAGAAACTGCCTTTACCCATACCCACCTGGCCACTTCCAGACTCCCCACTCTAGGAGAGTGCCTTTCTAGAACCAGAGCTTGGTGTCTTAAGGTGGAGGACCCAGGAAACTCCCAGCACCCTAGTTCCTCATCCAGGTCCCTGGAAGAGCACAGCAAGGTCTACGTCCTAGGCCTTGGCCTGGGGTTGGAGCAGCCAGGGCTGGACTATAGGCATCTCATGGCATTTGCACTCTTGCTCCAGCTGCCTGACAACCTTGGACCCACTGAGACCCAGGCCCCAAGGAAACTGTGGGTTCCCTGAACCAACAGCCCATTGCTACCCATACTCTGCTGCTTCTCTACTCTCTCCCAAATACAGCTGACTTGGCAATGGATCTTGGCAGACCAGAGTTCAAGCAACTAATCAGAGCCCACACTCTGAAGCTGAGCTTGTCCCCTACCTAGTGCCCCCTTTCCCTCTCACCACCCACCTCCATTCTGAATTCTTCACTGCTCACCCACCATGGAGGCAGCTTCTGCCTGGAGGTGACAAGGAAATATTTGAAGGGAGACTTGAAGAGCCAGATGACTTCATTCAGTGGCACCAGGGAAAATACATTTCAATCAGAGGGAGCAGAATGTGCAAATGAGCAAACAAAGAATCTCTCAAGTGTCTGGTTTGTCCATATTTTTCCAAAAGGAGCACAAGAATGGAATATTCCACCTGGGATTGTCCACAGTGAAGAAATGAGGGGTTGTAACAGTCAGACTTTGCTCTTTCAATCCACCACTTCTACTGGTGTACACAAGGCTTGCCACTCAGCTAAATCCTCAGTCATTTCTCAGTGAATAGTTGCCTGGTCAGGCCTCTGCACTCCTTCTTGCAGTTATGAAATGCAATTTTTAACCTTTTCTCATGAGCAATTTCACCTTTACTATTTTTTCAGAGCATTCATGCCTCTGGAGATTACTTTCACCTCATCTCTTTCGTTGATCATATGAACTAAGATCCCTCCCTCTTTTTGTCCTATTAGCAACTTTCATAAGCCACTTGTCTTCATCTCTGTGCACATCCTTTAAAAAGTGTTGTCCATAATGGGATCAGGAAAGCCCTGTGGAACCCCAGCAGAGGGCTGACTTGGGGATTGCAAAGAATTGTTCATGAGCAGACTCTGTGTAGTATTGACCTACATCATGACTGTGACTTCCAATATTACTCTTTAATCACATGATTTCTACCAACACAATGCAACACAGTGAAAAAGCACCAGAGAATGAAACAGGACTTAAGTGTGTATTCTGACTCAGCCACTCTCTGTAGGAAGAAGGGCAAGGCATTTTTTTCTGAATCTCAGTATCTTAATCTCTAAAATGGGGACAAAAATATTTTCCTCTGATGAATGGTTTGAAAATGTAATTCACTCAGTATCTCGAGTCTACAGACCCACAAACATACATATGCCTATGGGTGCTCATACTAATTCTGATACTGGCCCATGCCTAAAAAATAAACACTGCTTCTTCTTATTTCTCAGTGTTGAATAATTTAAAATATTTTCTTTCATTATTTGTTTAATCCCTCTGGGACATTTTGTCAGTGACCCCTTTCAAAACATCTTCTATTTTGCAATAATGGCTTACTTCATTGTGGAAAAATGAGGGCTAACAAAACAGATTGTACCTATTCTTTCATCAGAAATAGATTGCTGTTCATGAGTACTTTGTTGCTTGGTTTCAGAGCTCAGGTAATGAGTGCTTGCAGACCGTACAAGGAATTGCCCCCTTCACTAGCTCCCAGCCCTCTTCCTCCTTTGAATGACCAGGAATTGCAGTTGTGGTTGGGACAGAACCAACTTCTTGTAAGGCAACTCATGAGCCATGTCAAAATCAGAAAACAAGTTTTGTAGACAGAACTGAGATCAAGTTCAGGTCCACTTCTGAATCTGTGTGAAACCTTGGACCAATTATTTCACCTCTCTGAACCTTCTTTTTTTTATCTGGAAAGTGGGCACAATATTATCTACTTTTCATCATGGTTAAGAGAATAGTATTCTTCTTAAGTACAAGAATACACTTAAGAAGGTAGTTGCTATTGATAAAACGGCTTCTGAACAAATGTCACTCTCAGTACCTCTTGCCTAGGTGGGGAAGCTCTTTTCTAAAATGAGAGTTAATAAGCCAAACTACTGTTTATCGAGCTTTTGCTGTGTGCAGGTATCATATGAGGTGTTATGGGGAAAAATAAAACTCAAATCATGTCTTAAATGAACTACTGATCTCATACGCGGTGTTATTCCCAAGAAAGGTGTAGGCAAAGGACTGTGAGATTTAAGTATGGAGAAGTCTTCTGCTTGTGTGAGGCCATGAAGTTTCCCTGCAGAGAAAGACTTTGAACTTAGACTTAAATGGCAGGCAAGGATACACCTAAGGAGATGAAGTTTAAGGTAGGTTAAAGCTGCTTGGTTGCATGTACCAGAAAGCAAAGAAAATAACAATTCGATTCTCTTAAGGAAAAGGGATAATTTGTTGGAAAGATGCACAAAGGAGGAATTTGAATATCAAGCTTGAGGAGAGCCAGGAACCAGGTCCTGTGTGGAGATGCCAACAACAGAAGCACATAACGTTTCTTTCTAAGATGTAACCTAGAAATAACTAGTTTTCAGCTGCATTTTGGAACTAGACATCTCTGCTCCTCTGTTCAAATTCTCAGGAGAGAAAATCCAACTGACACAGAGTATATTAGTCAAAAGTGTCCAATATGGGGCGGGCATAGTCAGTAGAAATACCTTTGTAAGCAGGACAACCATGTCAGTTTGTGTTGATCATGGATCAGAATAAAGGAATGCATTCCAGGGAGGGGTGAGAAAGCTCAAGAATAGAGAATTGGGTGAAGCATGGCCAGATTGTAGGTCTTGTGAAAGAGAGAACAGAAGATGTAAGCCTAGAATCTGCATCTATTCCAAATGCCTTTGAGATCCCATGAATAAAGAGTGAGCAAGAGACACGATCAGAAAGGAACAGGTGGCATTGCGCCAGATTATTGCAAAAATGTTTTTCTTGGTGGAATCCACTGGGGTAGTTACTGATCACTGGGACAAAAATTACTCTGGGAACACTGTATGGCAAAAGTAGAATGTGTTCAGTTTCATTCCACCTCATGGATTGAGTGCCTGCTCAAAGTAAAGACCGAAGTGCTTCAAACATTTTGAAAAACATCTCTTGAATTGAATTTATCATAACCTGAAAAAGCTTGTTCTGATTTTGTCTAAATTGAATAAAGTCTTTATTGGGATATTTTACTTATTTCCCAGTTCTGTCTAAGTTTCACTCATTTGCTCAATGCATTCTTTTGAGAAACTGAGCATTCATTCATTCAGTCAATAGTCAAGGATTGTCTGGTTCAAGATAGGGGGCTCAATTCCTACATTTACCTTCTATCTCTCCTGAGACTTCACTGAAATAAAGCTCAAGAAATACATAAAGGAATACATTCATATCAGAAAACAAGGGACTGGATTATGAGGGGTCACTACTGATGACAGTGAAGAGATTTCAGCAAATTACCAAATAAAAAAAGATGGAGTTAATGGATGGATATTTAGATATAGTTACAATCCAGGATATGCTGTTAGGAGGTTACAGTGGAGGTGAGAGCTGATCTTCTCATAGGGTCCCAGAAAATCCATGGTTCAAGGTCAACAAGGACAGTGGAAGATAAGAATGAGAAGAGAAGATGAAAACAGGGGATAGACTGATGGTTTCCCATAGTTATGTAGCGGGGTCTGTTGTCTGAAGAGATTGGATAAACCATATGGGAAAAGCTAAGTTTTCTTATGTGGGTATTGGCCAAAAATAATTGCTTCCTCAACCTTTATTAAGAGCCCAGTAACCCCAAAGCCTTTCTTCAATGCAGTGATCCTAAAAATTTGTTTTGCCTTGATGTCTCCTTTCCACCCAAAGCTTCTCCTCACATGTGAGACTTTATAGGAAAAAATGAAAAGAAAACCTGCAGTAGCTACTCAGATCTTCTTCTTAAATATAAACATAAACTCAAAATCACTAGGTATATAAAGAAAAGCAGCAACAATGGGCTCAAAGTTCTAATGAAAAAAATGTTCCCTCTTTAAGCTAAAAGATAGTTTAAAAAGTCTTTGTCCTTTAAAATGGTCATTTAACCCATTAAATTTTATTATACTCACATTTTAAATTTATTTCTGCCATTTTAATTGTATTTGTTTTCTTTAATTTTCTTGATTTCTGTTAAGAGAGTCATATTCTCCCCCCCCCCCTTTTTTAATATTGCCTCTTCCATGAGAGCTGTGTAATTTACATTCCCATAGTAGTTCTGGAGAATACCCTTACCCTCCCCCTAACATAATTACTAGGGAATGCCAGTTCTCTAAATTTTTTTGATAAACTAAGAGTAAAATAATATATAATTTTATTGATTACTAATAAAAATTCATATAGGTCATTGTGTATTTTTGGTAAGTTGTTCATATATCTTTTCCCCTTTTTAGTTTATAAGTATTAACTTACATATTTTGTATATTAATTTTATGTTATTTTAAATAGTTTCTTTCCTCAGGATGTCACTTATTTCTTAATTTTCTGTTTGTTGGCTTTTGTAAAACAGAAGTTTCTAAATTTTTAATAGGTAACACTTACCAATACTTTCCTTTATGTCTTCTGAGTTTTATGTCTTTGTGAAGGTTTCTAATTCCAAAATTATTTTTAAAAGTTACCTTCTATTTTTCTTTTTTTTCTAATACTTTTGTTCTAATTCTTATGTTTATTTTCCACTCTAAGATACAGAATCTGGCATTTTATTTTTTTATTTGTGTGAAGATCCATTCTAAGTTAATTTTTAATATAAATCAACTTTTCTAAAATCATTTTTAAACGATAATTTTAAAACATTTCTAAAATTACTTATTGGCAAGTCCATTTATTCATCAGTAATTTGAAATTATGGTTCCCACATGAAATATAAACATGAAGTCTGTGGAATATATACATGAGTCTGTGTAGTCTCTATCCAGAATAGAGAGAAGATAATAAGCACATTGGTTTATTTGTCAATTCTTATGCTAATATCATATTGTGTTAAGTACTACCATTTTGTACATTGTGTCTTAATATCCGAAGAAACAATTGCTTCTTTGTCTTGATTTAAGTTATATTTCCAGATTAACTTTAGAATTGACTAATTCTATATATTATCCTATTCGGTAATATGTCATAGGATACAGGTAAACACACAAAACTCAATCATTATTTCCTTATACTTTCAGTAATCTATCAAAAACCAAAATTCAAGAAACCATTTATAATCACTCTAAAAAACTGATATACTTAGGTATAAGTCTAACAAAACATAAATGAGATATATATCTAGAAAAACTATAAAATCCTGATGAGAAAAAGCAAAGATCTAACTAAATGGAAAGACATATAACCTAAATGGATTGAAAGAGTTAACATCATAAAGATATAAATTCTAACCAAGTTGATCTATAGATTTAACACAATTCTTACCAAAATCCTACCAAAAGTTTTATAACTGTAGGCAAAGCTTATTTTAAATTTTACACAGAAAGGCAAAGAATAGCTTAAATCATTTTGAAGTGGAAGAGCAAAGTGGATGGAGTCACATTATCCAATTTTAAGACTTAGAATGTAACTGTCATAATTAAAACACTGTGATATTGATAGAGGGGTGAACAATAGACAATGGAACAGTGTAAAGAACCCAGAAATAGATCCACAAAACTCTTCTCCATTGATTTTTGACAAAAGTTCAGAGGCAACTCAATGGAGGAAAGATAGTCTTTTCAACAAATGGTGGTGGAACAATTGGACATCAAAGGAAAAAGAAACCTCAAACTAAACCTGATACTTTCTACCAAAAAAAATAACTCAAAAGGAATCACAGATCTAAAAGTAAAATGTGAAGCTATAAATCTTTTAGAAGAGAATGTAAAAGAGAGTCTCTGTGACCTAGGGTTGGGCAAAGAATTCTTAGACATAATGATGTATGAGAGATGTAAAAAATAAAAGTGGATAAATTAGACTTAATCAAAATTTAAAATGTTTTCTCTGTGGAAAAGCTTGTTAACAGAATAAAAATACAAGTCAGTGAATGAGAAAACCTATTTGTGAATCACATACCTGACAAAGTACTTCTATTCTCTCTATATATAATATATATAATATATATTATGTATATATATATATATATATATAATATATATACTCTAAACTTGATAGTAAAAAAATGCAATCCATTAAAAATGGGAAAAAAAGGCTTGAACAGACACTTTATAAAAGAAGATATATGAATGGTAAGTAAGCATGTGAAAAGATGCTCAACATCACTTGTCATTGGAGAAATGCAAAATAAAACTCTGGTGAGATACCACTAAAAATCTATTTAAATGTCTAAAATAATAACGACAATATCAAAAGCTGGAGACCATGTGGAGAAACTGAATCTCTCATACACTGCTAGAGGGAATGGAAAATAGTACAGCTACTCTGAAAAACAGTTTGGTACTTTCCTTTGAAGTTAAACATACATTTACCACATGACCAAGTAATGCCACTCTGCGGTACTTATCCAAGAGAATTGAAAACATATGTTCACACTATAGCAGATACACAAATATTCATAGCAGCTCTATTTGTAAGAGCCCAAGACTGGAAACAATCCAAATGTCCTTCAGTGGGTGAATGGTTAAGCAAACTCTGGTATATCACACAAGGGAATACTGCTCAACAATAAAAAGAAACACATTATTGCATGAATAGATCTCAAGAGCATCATGCTGTATTAAAAAAAAAATCCACCCTCAAAAGGTTGAATATACTATGATTCCATTTATATAACAACCTCCAAAAAGAAAAAATTATAGAGATAGAGAATAGATTAGTGTTAGTGCTAAAGGAAAGGTGTGACTACTAAGAGGTAGTATAAGGGATTTCTTATGTAGTGAAAGAATAATCCTATGTCTCACCTGTGGTGGTGGTTATACAAATCTATACAAGTGACAAAAATTCATAGAACGTATACATATAAAACCATATACATATTTTTTAAAATGAGTGCATATAAAAACTTGCGAAATCTGAGTCAGGTTTGCAGTCTAGTTGTATTAGGCCAATGTCAATTTTCTAGTTTTAATAACATTGAGAAGAGGCAAGTAATGGGTACATTGGATCTCAGTGTACTTTTTTGAAACTTCTTGGGAGTCTATAATTATTTATTAATGAAAAGCTAAAAATGTACATAAATGGAATTGCACTGTATGTATTATTCTGTAGCTTTTCTGTCCCATCAACACTGTATGTGAGTTTTATCCAGGAGACTACCATAGCTCTTATTTATTCATTTCCACTGCTGTATAGTTGTCCATCATTTATCCTCCCAGTGATGTACTCTTAAGTTGTTTCCATTCTATTCTGTTGTTGTTATTATTTTGCTATTCAAAATGGCAATGCTATGAAAAATCTGGTGCATACATGAGATCATTTCTCTGGAGTATGTATTCAGGAGGGGAAGTACTGGATCATACAAGATGGACATTTTGAAATGCACTCTCCGAAGTAGTTATACCAATTTGTATCACAACAAATAGTTATAAGCAATCCTCTTTTTCAACATATCAAGCTTTTTCAATCTGTTGCTAGTTTGAGGATGAAAATTGGTATCTCATTGTTGTTTACTTTTGCATTGTCCTTATTATGAGATTGTTTCAAATATTCAGCAGTTGCCTGTGCCTGCCTCTTCAATCTCATCCCCTACTGCTCTACCCCATTTCCAGTTATACTTCAGCAACCCTGGCTCCTTTTCATTTCCCTGTACAGGCAGAGAGGTTTTCTGCCTTAGGGACTTTGTACTTGCTCTTATGCTACTTAACCCTCTGCTTGGAACAGTCTGCCCTCAGGAAGTTGCAAGATCAGACTCTTCTTTCCTTCTGGTCTCACTTTACCTCCCCAGAGGGACCTGTTCTGATTACTTTCATATCACCCTCTAAATTTTTTTGAATGTGTTTCATTACTCTCTGAAACAATTGAGACAATCTTGAACATTTTTATGTTTAATAACTTGGCTTTCTCTCCTTCTAGAATATAATAATCTCCTTGGGAGGAATGACTTTGTAAGTTTTGTTTATCACAGTCTCTCCTATACCTAGAATAGTGAAGAGGTAACAGCAAGTTGGTGGGGAAATTATGAGGCTTAGAAACAGCTTGGCATGCCGGAGGAATGGAGCATGCAAGACCAGTTTGAAGAGTATAAAGTTGTTTTTGAATGTGGTGGTAACATTAAAAAAGAACATGAAAAGAGCATAAACAATCCTATATATATAACAAGATTTATGCAGTTCTTCTGCACAAGCCATAAACACTACATTTCTCATCATAGGCTTGTTCCCCCCTGGATCATTGGCCTCCAGAGAGGCTGAGCAGTGGCTATTCTGAGATTTTCTATTACTCTTCTATAATTTGGGCTCTCTGTCTCTGAGATTCCATAGCATCTTATTTGTTGCTTTATTACTTGTTTTCCGAGAGTTTATTTTCAAACTACTTTTCAGAAAAGATACCCCCCAATTTTTTTTCAGAATCCTTGCCTGTGAATTCTGTTCTGATTCGATAGTTTAGCAAGGTATCAAATAATAAGCTAAAATTACTTTTAATAGAAAATCAAACTGAAATTATAGAACACGAAATCAGATAAGAAGACAACACTAAATACTAACTTGTTGAGATGGTCTTAGAGGCATTTATTAGAAAACTGGAAAGACAGAATAAATGATTAAACTATTCAATTCAACGTAGTAAATGAATACGAGAGTAAATAACAAAAATGGAAACTAAAGATAAAAACATGAACTATTAAAATAGAAAAATATAAAAGCTGAAAAAGAAAATAGTACATAATAATACCATGAGTTGAATTTCTGAAAAGTCAAAGAGAGAGAGAGAGAGAGAGAAGGTCTGATCAAATAAGACACAGAGAAACACCAAATAAGGAATATTGAGATAGGCAATTGTTTCTAATTACCAACACAATTTTTTTTAATTACTTAACACAAATAAGCAAATTTATTATAAAAATTATGTAAATTTTAATATCCAAATCTAAAAGATTGTGCAGATCACATTCTCTAATAACTACACCATACACTTGGTCGTATATATATATACACACCCAAATAGAAATTTTAAAAGATTATTTTAAATAACTCACCTAAAATTATATGCAATATTATATCAACTAATTCAAAATCTAGATGACATGTACAGAGTTCCTAAAAATTAGAAATTTCTGAAAATCCTTAGAAGTAACTGAGCTCAAAAATGACAGACTAGTCAGCATCATCAAAAGCTTTACATTTCTTCTTGTCACAATCCTAGGTCTGCAGAATTTGGCATCCTTATGAGATGATAAAAAAGAAATTTCTTCATGTGCTTCAAAGTTACTCTTTTATTTTTAAGGATTCATTTTATAAACATCTAATCCCTTTTAATCTTTCTTGGCCAAGGATATGAATCCTTCTCAACTCCTTAACTTTTCTGTGTTAGGGAGCAAACTCTTTTCCCCCACTTCTTAAATTTCCTAATTTTTGCATAATTGAATAGGTTAGTCTATAATTTTTGAGTTCAGTGTAATGATCCCACTTGGAGATATAAGCCACTATCTCCAATATCACCTTTATTAGATAAAAGTGATATTTTGATTGCTTATCTCTCTTCCTTTTTGTTTTATTTTTAATAGGCTCAGAGCTTGAATAGAGGAGACAGATGTTGTTTATTGGGTCTTTTTGAATCCTCAACTACTGGTCCAGCAGTAAGAACAATAAATGAAGGACTTTACCTGTCATTCTGTCTTAAAAAGGCAATTGCATTCAGCTGGGTTTGAAACGACCGGTTCACCAGGCATCTGACCACAAACAACCCACCTAGGAGGGAAGAAAGCAGAGTGAAACTGGATGCACTGTTACATAAAAAAGAATAATTTTCTATTTATTTAAGCTATTAGACTTTTGGGACTCTACACATCAGAAGCTGCATCCTGGTCATAACAAATGAGCTCCATGAATTAAATTATTTTTCAGTGAGATTTACAAGTAGATAGAGGTGCAAAGAATTACCAGAGTTCCTTGTAGGAAGTCAAGGAGGCAATTGTGTAATTATTTCATGATAGATGTGTTAAAAAATATTTAATTATATTTATATTTTCTTTTCAAAGAATGTGAAAATTAAAACACAAATGTTGAAAAACAATTCAATTTTCAAGGTGAAAGAAGGTCCAGCAAATGGTGTATTATGCCACTTCTCTAAAGGAAAAAATGAGGGGACTTCCCTGGTGGCACAGTGGTTAAGAATCCACCAGCCAATGCAGGGGACACAGGTTTGAGCACTGGTCCGGGAAGTTCCCACATGCCGTGGAACAACAAAGCCCATGCACCACAAGTATTGAGCCTGTGCTCTAGGACATGCTTGCCACAACTACTGAGTTCACGTGCCACAACTATTGAAGCCCATGTGCTTAGAGTCCATGCTCCGCAACAAAAGAAGCCGCTGCAATGAGAAACCCACACACAGTAACGAAGAGTAGGTCCTGCTCGCTGCAACTAGGGAAAGCCTGTGTGCAGCAATGAAGACCCAACACAGCCAAAAATAAACAAACAAATAAATAAATAAATAAATAAAATTTATTTAAAAAATAAATAAAGAAGAAAATGAGAAGGTACTTTAGCAATTGCAAGTTTCCGTTTCTGAAGTTAATTAACACTTCCCAATGAATGGTTTGATCATCTTATGAACAGATCCTTTGTTAACATACAGAGAGCTATTATAAAAAGCATATTCTTATGTGAATTACCTAGTTAATTAATCCAGGCACAATTAAGCCCCTAAATTCACATAGTATTAATTTTTCTTAATGTGGTCTCATAGACATTAAATTTCTTTACAAGTTAACATTTGCATGGGCTTTCCCACCATTTTGATATTTGGTATGGACCATTGAACTTTTAAAATGCACAAACTCAGAAATCATGAAGAGTTAGAGGCCTTTCATATAGTTTTATAAGTCTTATTTATCATAAGAGCTCAATAAATAATAATATCATCAAGCAAGTAACATTTGGCACTGCAAATTAAAGTACTTACACCTTCCTTTTTGGGCAACTAATAACATGACAGAGAAGAAGAAAGGAGTATAATGTGCTGAGTACATGGGGATAAGAGGAAACCCCCTTTGCAGATTGGAAATTTTAAAACTGAAAAGATAGGTGTTCCCTTTTCCTTCCTGGTGCCATTGATAGTGGTACAGCCAATGATGGTTCCACTCCACATATCAAGGACAAGATGGTGGGCATGGGATCATAACCTGACTGAGCACAAGGATTTCTTGAGGCAGACTCTACCATCCTTTTCAGGATCTCCCTAGAGGTATGGAGGAGATCTGAATAGTTTCCATGGGCCATGTTCCAGGGGTGAAGATGGCTAAGCATGAGAACCAGTATGACTCATTTAATAATTATAATATAATAATTGTTATAATATAATGTAAAATTATATACTCATATTATTTGTAATATATACAATATGCCTCATAGTATTATACTCATTTGCAAGAAAGTTACCACAGAAAGGGAACAGAGGCAGAGATTGTCCAAGCCACACAGCAGGTGGTGGTAGCAGCTAAATCTCAGAGCAGCAGCAGCAGCAGCTCCAGCCATATAAGAGGTGGGGATTGAGTCAACAAAAGCAAATGGCCAAATTCTCCAGGAGGCATTATGATGCACTATGCAACATCATGATGTCAAGGGACAAAACTGTGCTCTTTGATGGACATTTCTCATTGGTAACCTCTGCTGCTGTACTCATGACCTTTAATCACATAGTAGGCAACTATGATGCCTCCTGGGAATTTGACTCAAAACTAAGTTTTCAACTAGCAAGTGATTGAATTATAGTCTCACACTGTCTTGAAGAATAACTGGGGGGCAGAGTAAAGATGGTGGACTAAGAGGAGGTGGAATTCACATCTCCACACAACTAGGGGACCTACTAGGCACTGGTGGTGGACCATGGACACCTAAGAGGACAGGAGGAACCCCCAGCGACCGGGTAGGACGTGGTGGGTAGTGAGGGGGAAGGAGGAGTGGAGGTGGGACAGGACCGGCATTCCTCAGGAGCAGCTGGGGGAGGGGGAGTGATCCCACAACTGGAGGGGAAAAGGGGGGAACCATTGGGAGGGAAGAGGATCCAAAGGATGCATGGCCAGTATTTCCCCTGCCCACTTGGGCCCCTGGGAGCCTGCTGAGATCCTGGGCCTGATCTTCTGCCCAACAAGGCCCCCTCCAGCTGCACGGGTCTGAGGGAGTGGGAGGGAGGGAATGGGGAGTAAAAGTAAAGGCAAGACCTATGGGACTGGCATGCTTAAGGGATGTCTGAGGGAGGAGAGGAGTTCCTACACCCGGCAAGACCCACCTACAGTTAGGGATCCAGCTGCAACAGAGGAGAACCTGTGGGGGGAGTGGAGGAACAGAGGGAGCACAGCCAGCACTTTCCCTGCCCACTTGGGCACTGGGGAGCTTGTTGGGATTCTGGGCCTAATCCTCTGCCCTCAGAGCCTCCATCCTGCTCCGCAGAGTCCAAGCCCCATCCCTAGACCCACTCCCAGTGCCCTACTTCTACATGCCGCACTCGGAGACCCCCTCTGAGACCCCCTTCAAATGCACTGGGCCTAAACCCCACCCAAACAACCTCACCCAGGGCCTTACCTCCAAAATCCAGAACTCCACACTCCAGAGGCCTGCCTCTGGACGTGCTGCCTTTCTCCTTCCATGTAGGTCCTAAGTCCAAGCCCCTCCTGACACTTGAACATCGCCCAGCATAGGCCCCGCCCCCAAGGCCTTTTCCAGCTGCATGGGTCCTGAGCCTAGGCCCTGCCCCACCTTAAACCTGGCCCCTGCCTAAGTTCCGCCTGCTTGCCTAGGCTCTGCCTCCCCAGAGCCAAGGCCTTTTCCGGCCGTTTTTCTTTTTTTTTTTTTTTTTTTCCTCTTTTAGGTTGGGGAGGGGGGGTTCTGTTTTACTTTGTTGTTGCTGCTTCATTTATATTTTTATTTTTTCTAATACATCTTTTATTTTTCTAATTTTATTTTATTCTTTATACATTGTTATTGCTCTGCTCCTTTTGTTCCTTTTTCTTCTTCTTCTTTCTTTTTTATGTTGTGGTTTTGTTTTACTTTGTTGCACTTGTTTCAATTATATTTTTTATTTTTCCTAATATATTTTTTATCTTTCTAGTTTTATTTTATTTTTTATTCTTTGTTATTATACTGCCCATGTTTTTCTTTTCTTTTGCCATGCCGCATGGCTTGCGGGATCTTGGTCCCCAGACCAGGGGTTGGACTTAAGCTCCTGTGGAGGGAGCACAGAGTCCAAACTGCTGGACTAACAGAGAACCTCAGACCCCAAGGAATATTGATCAGAGTGAGGCCTCCCAGAGGTCCTCATCTAGGCACCAAGACCTGGTTCTATCCAACGGCCTGCAAACTCCAGTGCTAGACACCTCAGGCCAAACAACCAGTAAGACAAGAATACAGCCCTACCCATAAAAAAAAAAAAAAGAAATGAAAAGAAAAGAAACAACAAAAAAATATGTTACAGACGAAGGAGCAAGGTAAAAACCTACAAGACCAAATAAAAAAGATGAAATAAGCAACCTACCTGAAAAAGAATTCAGAGTAATGATAGTAAAGATGATCCAAAATCTTGGAAACAGAAGGGAGAAAATACAAGAAACGTTTAACAAGGACCTAGAAGAACTAAAGAGCAAACAAACAGAGATGAACAACACAATAAATGAAATTAAAAGTTCTCTAGAAAGAATCAATAGCAGAATAACTGAGGCAGAAGAACGGATAAGTGACCTGGAAGACAGAATGTTGGAATTCACTGCTGTGGAACAGAATAAAGAAAAAAGAATGAAAAGAAATGAAGACAGCCTAAGAGACCTCTGGGACAACATTAAATGCAACAACATTCGCATTATAGGGGTCCCAGAAGGAGAAGAGAGAGAGAAAGGACCCGAGAAAATATTTGAAGAGATTATAGTCGAACACTTCCCCAACATGGGAAAAGAAATAGCCAACCAAGTCCAGGAAGCACAGAGAGTCCCATACAGGATAAACCCAAAGAGAAACATGCCGAGACACATAGTAATCAAACTGTCAAAAATTAAAGACAAAGAAAAAGAATTGAAAGCAGCAAGGGATAAATGACAAATAATATACAAGGGAACTCCCATAAGGTTAACAGCTGATTTCTCAGCAGAAACTCTACAAGCCAGAAGGGAGTGGCATGATATACTTAAAGTGATGAAAGGGAAGAAACTGCAACCAAGATTACTCTACCTGGCAAGGATCTCATTCAAACTCGATGGAGAAATCAAAAGCTTTACAGACAAGCAAAAGCTAAGAGAATTCAGCACCACCAAACCAGCTCTACAACAAATGCTAAAGGAAATTCTCTAAGTGGGAAACACAAAAGAAGAAAAGGTCCTACAAAAGCAAACCCAAAACAATTAAGAAAATAATCATAGGAACATACATATTGATAAATACCTTAAATGTGAATGAATTAAATGCTCCAACCGAAAGACACAGGCTTGCTGAATGGATACAAAAACAAGACCCATCTATATGCTGTCTACAAGAGACCCACTTCAGACCTAGGGATGCATATAGACTGAAAGTGAGGGGATGGAAAAAGATATTCCATGCAAATGGAAATCAAAAGAAAGCTGGAGTAGCAATACTCATATCAGAAAAAATAGACTTTAAAATAAAGAATGTTACAAGAGACAAAGAAGGACATTAAATAATGATCAAGAGATAAATCCAAGAAGAAGATATAACAATTATGAATATATATACTCCCAGCATAGGAGCACCTCAATACATAAGGCAACTGCTAACAGCTATAAAAGAGGAAATCAACAGTAACACAATAATAGTGGGGGACTTTAACACTTCACTTACACCAATGGACAGATCATCCAAAATGAAAATAAATAAGGAAACAGAAGCTTTAAATGACATAATAGACCAGATAGATTTAATTGATATTTATAGGGCATTCCATCTAAAAACAACAGAATACACTTTCTTCTCAAGTGTGCATGGAACATTCTCCAGGATACATCACATCTTGTGTCACAAATCAAGCCACAATAAATTTAAGAAAATTGAAATCATATCCAGCATCTTTTCCGACCACAATGCTATGAGACTAGATATCAACTACAGGAAAAAATCTGTTAAAAATACAAACACACGGAGGCTAAACAATACACTACTTAATAACCAAGAAATCACTGAAGAAATCAAAGAGGAAATCAAAAAATACCTAGAGACAAATGACAATGAAAACACGATGATCCAAAACTTATGGGATGCAGCAAAAGCAGTTCTAAGAGGGAAGTTTATAGCTATGCAAGCCTACCGCAAGAAACAAGAAAAATCTCAAATAACCAATCTAACCTTACACCTAAAGGAACTAGAGGAAGAAGAACAAACAAAACCCAAAGTTAGCAGAAGGAAAGAACTCATAAAGATCAGAGCAGAAATAAATGAAATAGAAACAAAGAAAACAATAGCAAAGATCAATAAAACTAAAAGCTGGTTCTTTGAGAAGATAAACAAAATTGATAAACTATTAGCCAGACTCATCAAGAAAAAGAGGGAGAGAACTCAAATCAATAAAATTAGAAATGAAAAAGAAGTTACAACAGACACTGAAGAAATACAAAGCATCCTAAGAGACTACTACAAGCATCTCTATGCCAATAAAATGGACAACCTGGAAGAAATGGACAAATTCTTAGAAAGGTATAACCTTCCAAGACTGAACCAGGAAGAAATAGAAAACATGAACAGACAAATCACAAGTAATGATATTGAAAGTGTGATTAAAAATCTTCCAACAAACAAAAATCCAGGACCAGATGGCTTCACAGGTGAATTCTATCAAACATTTAGAGAAGAGCTAACACCCATCCTTCTCAAACTCTTCCAAAAAATTGCAGAGGAAGGAACACTCCCAGACTAATTATATGAGGGTACCATCACTCTGATACCAAAACCAGATAAAGATACTACAAAAAAAGAAAATTACAGACCAATATCACTGATGAATATAGATGCAAAAATCCTCAACAAAATACTAGCAAACAGAATCCAATGACACATTAAAAGGATCATACACCATGATCAAGTAGGATTTATCCCAGGGATGCAAGGATTCTTCAATATACGTAAATCAATCAATGTGATAAACCATACTAACAAACTGAAGAATAAAAACCATATGATCATCTCAATAGATGCAGAAAAAGCTTTTGACAAAATTCAACTCACATTTATGATAAAAACTCTCCAGGGCTTCCCTGGTGGCGCAGTGGTTGAGAATCTGCCTGCTAATGCAGGGGACACGGGTTCGAGCCCTGGTCTGGGAAGATCCCACATGCCACGGAGCAGCTGGGCCCGTGAGCCACAATTGCTGAGCCTGCGCGTCTGGAGCCTGTGCCCCGCGACGGGAGGGGCCGCGATAGAGAGAGGCCCGCGCACCGCAATGAAGAGCGGTCCCCGCACCGCGATGAAGGGTGGCCCCCGCTTGCCGCGACTGGAGAAAGCCCTCGCACGAACCGAAGACCCAACACAGCCAAAAATAAATAAATAAATAAATAAATAAATAAAAATAAGAAAATCCTTTAAAAAAAAAAAAAAAAAAAAACTCTCCAGAAAGTGGGCATAGAGGGAACCTACCTCAACATAATAAAGGCCATATATGACAAACCCACAGCAAACATCATTCTCAATGGTGAAAAACTGAAAGCATTTCCTCTAAGATCAGGAACGAGACAAGGATGTCCACTCTCACCACTCTTATTCAACATAGTTTTGGAAGTCCTAGCCACGGCAATCAGAGAAGAAAAAGAAATAAAAGGAATACAAATTGGAAAAGAAGAAGTAAAGCTGTCACTGTTTGCAGATGACATGATACTATGCATAGAGAATGCTAAAGATGCCACCAGAAAACTACTAGAGCTAATCAATGAATTTGGTAAAGTTGCAGGATACAAAATTAATGCACAGAAATCTCTTGCATTCCTCTACACTAATGATGAAATATCTGAAAGAGAAATTAAGGAAACACTCCCATTTACCATTGCAACAAAAAGAATAAAATACCTAGGAATAAACCTACCTAGGGACACAAAAGAACTGTATGCAGAAATCTATAAGACACTGATGAAAGAATTTAAAGATGATACAAACAGATGGAGAGATATACCATGTTCTTGGATTGGAAGAATCAATATTGTGAAAATGACTATACTACCCAAAGCAATCTACAGATTCAAGGCAATAACTATCAAATTACCAATGGCATTTTTTACAGAACTAGAACAAAAAAAATCTTAAAATTTGTATGGAGACACAAAAGACCCCAAATAACAAAAGCAGTCTTGAGGGAAAAAAACGGAGCTGGAGGAATCAGACTCCCTGACTTCAGACTATACTACAAAGCTACAGTAATCAAGACAATATGGTATTGGTACAAAAACAGAAACATAGATCAATGGAACAAGATAGAAAGCCCAGAGATAAACCCATGCACCTATGGTCAACTAATCTATGACAAAGGAGGCCAGGATATACAATGGAGAAAAGACAGTCTCTTCAATAAGTGGTGCTGGGAAAACTGGACAGCTACAAGTAAAAGAATGAAATTAGAACACTCCCTAACACCATACACAAAAATAAACTCAAAATGGATTCGAGACCTCAATGTAAGACCGGACACTATAAAAGTCTTAGAGGAAAACATAGGAAGAACACTCTTTGACATAAATCACAGCAAGATCTTTTTTGATCCACCTCCTAGAGTAATGTAAATAAAAACAAAAAT
The DNA here is from genome assembly GCF_949987535.1 of Balaenoptera acutorostrata. Taxonomy (NCBI): domain Eukaryota; kingdom Metazoa; phylum Chordata; class Mammalia; order Artiodactyla; family Balaenopteridae; genus Balaenoptera; species Balaenoptera acutorostrata. The sequence goes on along the minus strand of NC_080068.1, from coordinate 101,690,879 downwards.
AAACAAATGGGACCTAATGAAACTTAAAAGCTTTTGCACAGCAAAGGAAACCATAAACAAGACGAAAAGACAAACCTCAGAATGGGAGAAAGTATTTGCAAACGAATCAACGGACAAAGGATTAATCTCAAAAATATATAAACAGCTCATGCAGCTCAATATTAAAAAAACAAACAACCCAATAAAAAAATGGACAGAAGACCTAAATAGACATTTCTCCAAAGAAGACATACAGATGGCCAAGAAGCACATGAAAAGCTGCTCAACATCACTAATTATTAGAGAAATGGAAATCAAAACTACAGTAAGGTGTCACCTTACACCAGTTAGAGTGGGCATCATCAGAAAATCTACAAACAACAAATGCTGGAGAGGGTGTGGAGAAAAGGGAACCCTCTTGCACTGTTGGTGGGAATGTAAACTGATACCGCCACTACTGAGAACAGTATGGAGGTTCCTTAACAAACTAAAAATAGAATTTCCATATGATCCAACAATCCCACTCCTGGGCATATATCCAGAGAAAACCATAATTCAAAATGACACGTGCACCCCAATGTTCATTGCAACACTATTTACAATAACCAGGTCATGGAAGCAACCTAAATGCCCATTGACAGATGAGCAGATAAAGAAGTTGTGGTACATATATACAATGGAATATTACTCAGCCATAAAAAGGAACGAAATTGTGTCATTTGTAGAGATGTGGATGGATCTAGAGACTGTCATACAGAGTGAAGTAAGTCAGAAAGAGAAAAACAAATATCGTGTATTAATTCATATATGTGGAAGCTAGAAAAATGGTACAGATGAACCGGTTTGCAGGGCAGAAATTGAGACACAGTTGTAGAGAACAAACGTATGGACACCAAGGGGGGAAAGCCGCTGGGGGTGGGGGTGGGGGTGGGATGTATTGGGAGATTAAGATTGACATGTATACACTGATGGGTATAAAATGGATGACTAATAAGGACCTGCTATATAAAAAAATAAATAAAATAAAATAAAATAAGTAATGTGCTTTCATATATCTTTAAGTAGCTTTTGTTTCATTTGTTGAGTTCACTGTATAAGGACACCATTTATCTTTGTTTTCTGCCTTCCACATCTATCATCTCCCTTCTATTTGCTTAATCTCTTAATCTTTTTTCTTTGTGTTTATTGAGATTATCCCAAGATTTGTTTTCTATGATTGACACTCAATTTTTAACCATTCTATTTTATTCTTTGCTGTTTCTAATTTATTTATTAGTTCTACAATATCTTTAATGTATGTGCTGTCTTTCTTTCTGACTTTCTCTTCTTTTCACACTCATCCACACAAATCCATTTTTCATACTGAAGTTGGATGAGTCTTTCCCAGGTTGTCATCATCCATTGGCTAGAAAAATTTTCAAGAATACCCTCGCACTTCCTCTAACTCTCTGAGACTTTAGAAAATCTCTGTCCTTAGTCTCAGTATCTGCCCATTTGTTTACATGGATTCCAAGTAGAAACTTTCATGGTAATGGTGATGACAATGACAATGAGAATAGATAATAAATATTGATCCCTTGCTATGTGTTTTTTAATTACTGCCTAATTTAACCTTTGTAACAACTCTATAAGGAAGGTGTTAGTATTATTATTATGCTTATTTTGCAGATGAGGAAATGAAGGCACAGAGCAACTAAGGAAATTGCCCAAAGTCAAACAGCAATTTAAAAGTAGTTGCTTAACAGCAAAGTGTTTCTTTTTCCTAATATTTCTTAGAATTGGTGTGTCCTTAAGAGTACAAAAATGCCACCTGCCTAATGGAAAGGAGCTCTCTGACCTACTGTGCTTGTGGTGTAAATTTATTTAATAGCAAGCAACATCATTCACATCACAGTCTCAAACCAAGTCATTTTCTGCCTGGATGTCATAGACTTTAACTGGTCTCCCTGTGTCCAACATAATCCCATACCAATTCATTCTGCATGTGGTTGTCGTGTGGTTTCTTCAGAACATAGACTGGAGCATGTTACCATTCAAGAGTCCCATTGATTTCAGTATAAACGTCTAACTCTTTAATATGACTTAAATAATTCTCCATGACTTGGTCCTTACCTGTCTCTCTGGCTTTACCTCCAGCAGCTTCCCATCCTGAATTTTCGCTGCCGGTAAAATAAACTCTATCCCATTTTTCTAATATACTATGAACTCTTACACCTTTTCTCTTTTTCCCAATCTCCTGTTCCTTCTCCTCTGCTTTGAGTAAATACCATTTGTCTTATATACCCCAGCTTTACTATCTTTTCCAAAGGGCTTTCCCAGACCCTATACAGATGTCAAATTATACAGTCCCACAACTAAATATACAGCAAACATATTTTATTGGAATTATTTACTTAATATGTGGACTTATTCACTTGGTTTCCCTAGCACTTAACATTGGGTCTGGAAATAATAAACTTAATATAAATGTTAGTGCATTTTTGAATGAATGAATGAATATCATTTTTGAGTAAGAACTTAGAAGGTACCATAAATGAGGATGGTCACTATGAAAAAGAAATTGGATTAAAGGAGAAGGTATGCTTGATAATCTTTCTATGCCTTGCAAATATAGTATTATTTATGTCCATTATGTATTATGTAATTATTATGTCCATTTTCACCACTACATTGCGGGCTCCCAGGCAAGACAGATGACATATTACTCATGTCATATACTACGACTAGAAACATACTTCACTCTGGAGATGGTAATATATTTTTGTTTCCTTAATTGTCAGTGAGTGCCCACTGTCCACTGAAAATTACCAAAATAATTACAGAGTCAATTGGATGTCATTCCTGTATTGTCAAAAGGGGGATTCAGACTGATATTTTTAGAAAGACATTCATTGCATAAAGTGAGATCCACCTGTATGCTTCTGTAAAAGGTTGACTGAGTCATTTTCTGTTTTCAAGTTTCAGCTGCTTTTTTTTTTTTAATATCTTTATTGGAGTATAATTGCTTTACAATGGTGTGTTAGTTTCTGCTGTATAAAAAAGTGAATCGGCTATATCTATACATATATCCTCATATCCCCTCGCTCTTGCGTCTCCCTCCCACCCTCCTTATCCCACCCCTCTAGGTGGACACAAAGCACCGAGCTGATCTCCCTGTGCTATATGGCTGCTTCCCACTAGCTATCGGTTTTACATTTGGTAGTGTATATATGTCAATGCTACTCTCTCACTTTGTCCCAGCTTACCCTTTCCCCTCCCTGTGTCCTCAAGTCCATTCTCTACATCTGTGTCTTTATTCCTGTCCTGTCCCTAGGTTCATCAGAACCATTTTTATTTTTTTTTAGATTCCATATATATGTGTTAGTATATGGTATTTGTTTTTCTCTTTCTGACTTACTTCACTCTGTATGACAGACTCTAGGTCTATCCACCTTAATACAAATAACTCAATTTCGTTTATTTTTATGGCTGAGTAATATTCCATTGTATATATGTGCTACATCTTCTTTATTCATTCATCTGTCAGTGGACACTTAGGTTGCTTCCATGTCCTGGCTATTGTAAATAGTGCTGCAATGAACATTGTGGTACATGACTCTTTTTGAATTATGGTTTTCTCAGGGTATATGCCCAGTAGTGGTATTGCCGATGGCAACACTCTTTCTGTGGTTCAGATAATGTTTGATTGTTAATAAACTCCTACCTAAAGAAGGCAATGATCAGGTTTTGTTCCATTACAAACAGCGTGTGATTTATAAAACCCATGATACCATTACAGCATGAAAATTGTCATATCTCTGGGAGGAAACTCTATATCCTAACTTGATAACAAAGACATTAGAAATGTAGCTGGTCCATGGTTCTTTCACACACAGGAGCCTCTCAGAGAGAGAAAACAAAAGATCTAAAAGCTGATGCCTCAAAAACTAGCCATCCGACAGCCCACAGAGATGATGAATGAGCTGTCAAGGAGATGAATAAACACTAACTCTGACATCACATTCAATACTTTATTTTGATCAAATAAATGTCATTATAAAGTTACTTCGTTTGAGAATCATCCAGTTGGAGAGAACCTTAGAAATGTTATTAATAAGAAGAACTAATATTCATTCAATATTAACTAGGGGCTTGGAAACTTAAGCGGACTACGATCTACAGTTCTCCCAACAATGCTATGAGATAGTTAAACTGATCCCATTGTTAGAGATAGGGTCACTGATGCAAAGAGAAGAACTAACGTGCTCAAGGTCTCATAACTATAAAATAGCAGAACAAGAATTTAAACCTAGACAGTTATAGTTCCAGAACTGCTCTCTTTGGTAAAGTTAACCCTTTACCTTAGAGATGAAGACAACAATGTAAGCATAGTTAAAATTGATGAATTCTTAACACTAGTCTCTGTATAAACAGCATACATTCATTATGTTGTTTACTTCCCAAAATAGCACTATAAATGTAAACCTAAACACCTGGCAGGGGAATAATTATGAAAAGTAATTCAGTTAAACCCAAAGAATCTCAGAAATGTTCAAAATTGGTGTTACCATGTACCATGGAAAATTTTTCACTACTCTTGTAAGAGACCAGAATTTATTCTTTGGAGAAATGAAAATCAGAGAGGTTTTGAGTGCAGAATCACTCTGTATCTTAGGGGTTGAAGGTGAGATACTGAAAAATGTGGATTTCATGGAAGCCTGCAGAATGAATGGGTAGAACCCAAGTGCCAAACTTTTTTTAAAATTTATTTTTATTGCGATATAATTGATATATAACATTGTGTAAGTTTAAGGTGTACAATGTGTTGATTTGATACATTTTTATATTGCAATATGATTACTACTATAGCCTAAGCTAACACCTCAGTCACCTCACATAATTATCATTTCACTTTGTGGTTGGAACAATTAAGATCTAGTCTCTTAGCAACTCTGAAGTTTATAATATTGTATTGTTGTCTGTAATCAATATACAGTGCCTTAGATCTCTTCTAGTTGCAATTTTGTACATTTAAAAAACACATCTCCAATTTCCCCACCCCACCTCCAGCCCCAGTCCCTGGTAACCACCATTCCATGTACTCTCTGATTTTACAAGTTGGGCTTTCTTAGATTCTACATATAAGTGATATCATACAATACTTTTCCTTCTCTTTCTGGCATATCTCACTTAGCATAAAGCCCTCAGGTTTCATCCACGGAGTTGCAAATGTCAGAGTTTCCTTCTTTCTCATGGCTGAATAATATTCACAGCATATCTACACTACATCTACTTTATCCATTGATTTGTTGACAGACACTTGTTTTTTTTTCCCCCCCATATCTTGGCTATTGTGAATAATACTGCAATGAACATGAGAGTGCATATATCTTATAAATATATGTATCTTTTAAATATCCTGTTTTCATTTCCTTTGGGTATATACTCAGAAGTGGAATTGTTGAATTAATGGTAATTCTATTTTTAATTTTTTGAAGAGTAACCATACTGGTTTCCATAATGGCTGAACCAGTTTACACTTCCGCCAAGTGTACAAGGGTTCCCTTATCTCTGCATTCTCACAAACATTTGTTATCTCTTGTTGTCATAATGACAACCATTAAAACATGTGTGAGGTGCTGTCTCATTGTGATTTTGATTAGCACTTCCCTGATTATTGGTGATGTTGAGCATCTTTTCATGTACGTGTTGGCCATTGGATGTCTTCTTTGGAAAAATGTCTATATAATTCCTCTGGTCATTAATTTCCAAATACCAACAGAATGGAGGATGTGAGATGGTTTTACTTTCCCAGGTTGGCTTTAAGGCTGAACTTAGCTGGAACTTTCTCTCTATGCCTGTAGTCTTAGGACATCTCCACGTGGTCTATCTAAGAGGGTATATTCAGGGACTAAGTCAGAAGCCTGCTGTCCTTTTAAGTGCTAGGCATAGACTGGCAAAGCAGCACTTCTCCCATGTTCCACTGATCAAAGCCGTCACAGGCCAGCCCTGGTTCAAGAGGAGAAAACAGACCCCACATCTCAAAGAGGGGAGTGTCACAAAATCTACAGCCATCTTTAGTCATCTATAGTCTACCTCTGATCACAACGCACTTGCATATTATTTGGGTTCACTACATTAGAAAATATTCACACCCATATAGCTCTATTTTTGTTTGGCTATGAAGTTTCTATGGGACAGCATCTTTAAAATTGTTGAGGGTCCTCTTACATAACAAAGAGAGTCTATGAGGAATCCAAGAGGATCAAGACAAATCTTCCAGTCCTCCTAAAGGCTAGATTCAGAACTGGCATAACATCATATCTGCTGCACTCCAAGGATCAAATTTAGCTCACATTAAAGGAGGAGGAAAACAGATTTCACCTGTCAATGGAAGGGGTATCACAGAATTTACAGTCATCTCTACAATTATTTAAGAGAACATAGGGTGATGATAGAGATCTGTGTATAAGAGAGTTAAATGCTCAACTACAGAGTCAATAGATAACGTTTACAATTAATAAAGAAAGAGAAGTATAAACATATTACTTAGAGTTTTTGAGGTAAATAAAAGAAACAATGAATTTAAGAGCTGAAAGTAGATCTGGGAAGAGGATTTGCAGATAGGGAGTGATGGACAAAGCTTCTGCTATATTTCACTTTAGCCTTTTTGGTAATATTTCATTATTTTCCCTATGCTCATGAATTACTTGACAAAAATAAAATTTAATTTCAAAAGAGTAGTTTCTCTCCATTTTTTTCAAGTACAGTCAGAATTATATTTCACTGGTCTAAAATGCAATTGAATGAATTTGGTAGTGTGTTATTATTCTAAACTAAGTAACAAAACAATTCAACAGGAACCTCTATCTCTGCTTCAGGATAAACTCAGTAAGTTAAAATAATACAGAATACTTTTTTTTTTTTTTAATTGGAGGTGCCAATACTGTAGTTATAGAAGGAAAACAACTGAGATTATAAGTGCACATATCTCTTTTTTTAACCAATATTTTTCACACTTTCAAAGTGTGTCAAAATGCATGATAATTTTATAGTTGAATTTCAAAATAACACTCTTGGTAGTATTTGTGTGTGTGGCACTATACCTTTGATAAATAACTTTCCTACACATATATATTTTTCACCCTCATAACATCTGTGTGACTTTTGTTGAATAAGCATTATTATTATTATCTTCATTGTCACAAGAAAGAAAGTGATGTTCACATGAGCTAAGTACATCACCATGATCCTGTGGTTACTAATTGTTAGAGTTGGTTTCCCTGTTCCAAACCTTAACCTCTTTCATCACAATAGGTACTGGTCTGTCAAATCTTTAAAAGGGCATATCCAGAGTGGGGGAGGGAAAGAGTACTGTAAATGTTCATCTGCATCTGGAAAGTAGGATCACATTTGGGCATTTCACAGGAATGAATATAGTCCTGATGCGTATAATAGCAATAGTAGTAGTGGTAGTAGTATTTATTTATGATTCTTAATCAAGAAGAAAAACAGAGTCTTTCTTGCTGCACACAATGTACAGAAAAGGATTCTAATTCAGTAACATTTTAATGAGATTGTTGAAAATCTTCTTCAGTTAGGAGAGGAACATTTTCCAGAATACTTCCTTCTAGATAGTGTCAAAGCATATGTAATTTGAACTTGACCAAATTGTGAACTGCCAACAGTTCAAAGCCTGGTTTGAAGAAACTCTGACATGATTTTTAATAGGAATGAAAATGTGGATCCTGTATGGAAAAGTTTCAGAGACACATTTCACAACATAGGAGACTCAGCTGCTCATCTTGCATGGACTGGTGTGACAGTCCAACCTTACTTTCCAAATAGGCTCAGCTCATGGGCCTGCAAATTTGGCTTTGAGGAACAGGGTTGCCATCTTGTATAATTGTTATGTGCTGTGTCTTTGATAAATAACTTTCTTATATACATTTTTTTTATACCCTCATAACATCTGTGTAACTATCTTTGAACAGGAATTATTATCTTTATTTTTCAAAGGAAAAAAGTGAAGTTCACAGAAGCTAAGTTACTAGGAGGTGTGGGTTCCAAGCTCAGCCATGAGTTATCTGTATGACCAAGAGAATATTGCACCACTGGGTCTCAGCATTCTCATCTGAGGGTTGATTAAATGGCATTTTCCAAAGTGTGGTGCCCACACCAGCAATGGCGCCCAAGCCAGTCTTAGTCAAGGTAGAGTTGAAATTTTAAATCATGATAGTTTTTGGTTATTTTAATATGGATTAGAGTAAAAGAAAAACATAATATCTGTTCTGAAGTTCCACAGATATTATTGCCTGGGATGAGACTAGAGTAGGTAATTAAATTGTTGCAGTTAGTCAAGTTAAAGGAAAAAAAAAAAAACAAAAACACAAATAATAATACAAGGAGCATATATAAATGTAAAATTCTTGAGATGAGGAAGAAAATGGTTAACACTGAACCAGAAGAGTCCAGTGTCTGAAAAATGTTATGATTTTTTCCTTAAAAGACAAGAAAAGCAACAACAAAACAAATAAATATAGTCTACGTTAATAAAAAAATGAATAATAACAGTTACAATTTATAGCAGCACTGCAAGGAAGGAACAATTATTTTTCCTATTTAACAAATAGACAGCAGTTCAGAGAGATTGAATATTTTTTGCCAGGAACACACAGCTAACACGTAGCAGTGTTAGGATTCAAAGCAGGTTCCTGATAACTGGGAAGCCCATGGTGATCCACAGGCTGTGGTAGAACTTGTTGGATAAGAGTTGGGAAGTTAGGACTTTGGAATCAAACTGTTTGAACTGGCATCTTGGCCTCACCATTTTCTAGTTGTGAGACTTTGAGCATGTTGCTGAACTTTTTGTGTCTTGGTTTCCACATCTGTAAAATAAAGTAAAGAAGAAGAAGAAGGTGCTGGTCAAAGGGTAGAAAGTTTCAGTTTTGCAGGACGAATAAGTCCTGGAAATCTAATGTACAGCATGGTGCCTATGGTTAATAATACTGTGTATATATAGTTGACCCTTGAATAATGTCGGGGTTAAGGGTGCCAACCCCCCATCATCAAAAATCCATATGTAACCTTATAGTCATCCCTCCCTATCCGCGGTTCCACATCTGCAGATTCAACCACAGAGAGTGTATTACTGTGGTAAGTATTTACTGAAAAAATTTGCATGTAAGTGGACCTGTGCAGTTCAAACCTGTGTTGCTCAAGGGTCAACTGTAGTTGACATTTACTAAAAGAGTAGGTCTTAAGTGTTCTTATCACACACAAAAACATAGTAACTATGTGAGATGATGGATTTGTTAATTTTCTTGATTGCAGTATTTCATAATATATATAAAAACATCACATTGTTAAAAAATCCAATGTCTTGGGACTCTCCTAGTGTGAAAGACAAAAAAAAGTAAATAATAATAATACTAAAGTGTTTATAGAGTTCTTATTATTATAAAAGAAGATATCCATAGTGAGCATTCAGCACATCACCTGATACATAATAAGCACTTTTTAATGTCCAAGCTGTTGTTGCTATTGTTTCTGTGGTTGACACTCTCTCTTTGTAACTGAACTCCAAAATAACATCCTTGGTAATATTTGTATGATGTTATGCCTTTCACAGATAATTTTTCTATACATATTTTTATTTGCATGGAAAGCCTTCTTCTGCCTTTTACACATCCAGGTTTACTTATCTCCTTTTTCCCCAGGATCACTTTGTGTCTCATGTTAGGCTTTGGATCTTACAATACTTATAGAGCTTCAACTGTCATATTTCTTAGGCTTGGTGTTTCCACATTTTTCTCCTTCTTTTCCATAAGTGGCAGAATTCTGAAAGATGGTACCATGAAGGATAATAGCCATCATTTGTTGTGTGCCAGCTCTGCAACAGCACTTTACATACATTATCTAGACACTCTTACAATAACACTTGGTGTGGCTGTCTTCATTACTACTAGGAGATAAGGAATTTGACGTGTAGAGAGGTGAAGTGACTTGCCAACTCTTACAGATTTTGGAATGTGGTGGGACCAGGATTCACACCCATTTCCACCTGGCTCCACAATGCATGGCCTCAATCAGCCAACACACTGCCCACTTTTGATTCAACTATGACCTGAAATCCCAGTGGTCTGGGACTTTCCTAGGGTTCACTCAGGAGCTGTCAACTTTTGTTTACAGATGATTCCCATAACTCTCCTATCCTTTTACCAAGGATATTCTTATGTTGGGGCTCTAGGAACACTCCTTCCATCTTTAAACATAAATCCGGCAAAGTATTCTCTTAAGTCATCATCTGAGCAGGAGGAAATGTTTTGTTTGTTTGGTTTCAAAGTGGTGTCCTTTTTCCAGATAAATCTATATTCCCTTTGACTAGTTTAATATTTTCTAATTCAGACTTGATGTCTGGTAACATTTGGTTATACACTGGGTCTTTTCGATGATCACAAATTGTTAGCAAGGATGCCAAACTCTCCGAGTCCACATTAGTCATCTCAGTCAAATCCTCAAATTTTGCAGGAGGATTCACTTTAATAGGGACCAAGACTCCCAATCTTTATAGTTTTAAGGCTGTCAAGGAAACCTGGAACATTGGGGTAGCATCAATCCCTGCAACACAATATCTGACCTGATATGGTCTTTCTTATGATTCAGCTCAGTGAAGAAAACTTACAGGAAGAATATTCTGAATTATATTTCAATTTCTATTATGATTTTGCTGGTGATAAACTTTTCTCAGCTTGCAAAATGGGCAGTGGCATTGAAGATCATTTTAACTTACACTGACTGCCATTTTGAAAGCTTTCCTCCTAGAGAATTTTGACCTTAAAGGATCAACTGTTTTTACAATTAATACACGTGAGCTATGATGTCTTACAGTATAGGCACTATCATTAAGCAGCATCAACCTGAGAGCTTAGCACCTTTATTCCTCTCTCTCTCTTTTGCTGTTGTGAACTTCTCTCCAGTGCTTTATTTATACATGAACATCCAATGATATTTGCCATGGGGAGAGGGGGATGTACTAGAATTGAAACTGAATACAGGTACAGGAAAAGAGCAGACAGGGAGGAATTTGGGGGAATTATCATTTATGTGCTTGGCATCGTTTTGAATCCTTGTGTGGATTCAATATGTGACATAATTTAGTCCTCGCATTAAAGCCACTTCTGTTTATTTCTATCAGCATCTATCTCTCTATCAAGACATCAGATCCTCCCATCTGTACACAAGCACAGAGTGAAACTTGAAGTAAGGTTTAATTAACACAAATGTTGACCCTTACTGGGTGTGAACATTTGGGTGTTTTCATTCTTATTTTCCCTTTGTACATTTTCTTTTGGTGTGAATATTTTCAATCAAAAAATGCAGTGTTATCAAAGTTCTTATTCCTAAAATAAATAATAATCTGGGGTTTCCATAAGCAGGCTCTGAGATAGTTTAGAGTGAATGGAGTACCCTGAGGAACAGCCCCTGTGGAGCTGGCAGGGAAAGCAGAACAAACAGAGTGGGGTGAGTACGTAAACTGTGATGCAGACCAAAGAGCCTCTTAGACCCACAAGAAGGTCTGGACCTGAAATAGCCCATCAAAGTTGTCTCACATGGGGCTAAAATGACCAGTCCTTTTTATCTCTGCCCATTAGCTGGATATGGTCAGCTCCTGGAAGTGTTGTGATCTTTTGCAAGATGGCTCTCTGCCACTGAGGCCATCCTTGTAGGGAGAGATGACTGAAGACTGATCACCATCAGTGTTCTTTGCAGCTGGGGTAACAAGTCATTCCTTAAAGGGAGACCTGGGTATCACCCAGGGTCTGCTTTATGGGTGTATGATCGCTGCTGTCACTCAAGGCCCTGTGCTCAGATGAGCCTATGTTTGGTTCAAAGCTCTGCATTTCTGTCCTGAAATTCTTAATAATTGTAAAATGAGTCCCTGCATTTTCATTTTGCACTAGACCTTATACATTATGTAGCTGGTCCTGAGTGGTACATCTCTATGTCCAGTGCAGTTCGCACTCCGTGAGATTCTGATGTAACCTGATGGAGTGGTCCGGCCATCGAAGATGAACTTTCAGAGTGAAACAGGAAGTTTTAGCGCATGTTACCCCACCGCTGTGCTGATGCAGAAGAAAAATATTGAGATCCTCTGAAATGCAATTAAACTTCCATATAATTTAGCTAGTTAGGTCTAAGTAAATGTAATTAGAGGTTACTCAGTGAAATTAGGCAACTGAGTCAAAATGAAGTATAATTATTTTTTTCCCTCTTTTTTTGGTGTAACTTTATTTATGGTGGTAAGTGTTGAGTAGATAGATGCAGGGCTGATTTGTTTGAATCATCCCTTTTGCTCTCTTTTTTCCCTTAGGCTGTTGGTAACTGAAGCAGAAACAAAATAGATTACTAGAACTGGAGGCTCTCCAACTTCAGTCTTTCATAAGTTAAGAAAATGAGGCCCCACAAGGACCTTCCCTAAGGTCACGCAGCTGCTCAGGGCCAATCCATGAACTAAACTCAATTCTCTTGATTTTAAATAGGGTATTTTTTTCACTATATCTGAGGTGTAATTTTTTTCACTATGTTACATCACCAGTGATTCTGACATTAATTATCTGATGGGAGGCATTGCAGTCCATGCTTATTTCTCAGTAGCTCAGAAAATTTCTAGTAAATCGAATCCCAATTAAAATCTGTATACCAAAAGTGGGATGGCAGATGTGTGAGATAACTATCCAAGCTGCAAATGCTGTCATTTCTCTCTTGAGTTAGAGTTGTCAAGAGCTGCACCTGGTAGGTTTCATTCCAAATGGTTGCAGTGAATTCACTTCAAGGTGCTACCTGTTCCTCTTTGTATAAGCAGAGTTGTGAAAACAGGAAGTCCGATTATAATGGGGTGACAAAATCAGCCTGAGGCTGCATTTGCATATCTGGTAACTTTAAATATAACATCCCTACAGATGAGAACCTTCATAAAAATTTAGAGGGCAGAAACTGATTTTGCCTTCATATACAAAATGTGTTGATGGAAGGCTGATGGTTTGAAACAAAGCCAATATGCAAAATTATGCCAAATATCATTGCTATTGGGGTTGGTTGAAAATGAAAGATTCAGGCCAATGATTCTTTCCTGGAAGCTAAAATAAATCTGGAACAATAGAATATGATATTGGGTACAGGCCAGAAGCCATCACAGACCTTTGGGTAGCCAATAAGAAGTTACAATAAACTCTGTTTCTAGCATTTCCAATCACCAGCAATCTTAGGTGATGTTTGTGTATTGTTTTCCTAGTGTCTTAAACTTGAGTTTTACCTATGCATTTTGCTTTGACTTCTCCTGAAGCTACACATGTTGCTTCCATCTTCAGTGAGGGGAAAAAAAAGAAATAAGGTAACTCCTGCCTATGAGTAGCATTCTTGCAAACCCAGAAAGATTTAGATTGATGAATTAGGGTGGGTATTTCTTTGTTGCCTCCCCTGTGTCCTTTCCATTCTTTTACTTTTGGAAATTCATATCCACCCAATTTTAGCCAATACATTTAAGGTGGATTAGATCTACTTCCAGAAACGAGGTCCCATTGGCCTGAACCAGTCAGCACATCCCATGTCTCTGGTCACAATGATTGGCTCAGACTGGGGTTCATACCAGGTTAGAGATTCTGACCCACTGTGACTTCTGCAAGACAGCAGTTCTCTCCTCTCTTCTGGTCCTGGTGGCAAAAAGATACAAGGCTTAGAGCCATTTTGCTGTAATCAGGTGAGTCAGGCTGGTGACTAAACCAATAGAAAAGAAGGAAGATATGATTTTAAAAAGCACTGATGGGACTTCTCTGGCCAGTGGTTAAGACTTTTGCCTTCCAGGGCAGGGGGTTCAGGTTCAACCCCTGGTCAGGGAGCTAAGATCCTTCATGCCTCGGGACCAAAAAATCAAAACATAAAGCAGAAGCAATATTGTAACAAATTCAATAAAGACTTAAAAAAAAAAAAAGCACTGATGACCTAGCTTGAGACATCTAGATGAAGTCATTCTTCTGCACTTTTCAGTTACTTGATCCCCTTTTTGGTTTTGACAATTTGAGTATTTGTTTGTCCCTCATAACATAAAGGGCATTAAATCATCCATCACACACCAGATCCTTTAAGCAGACCCAAGCTTCCCACCAAAGCATCCCACCAGGAACTGAGAATATCCTAGCCTTAGGACTTGACCCCATCTCTGGATACTTGTCAGACTTTACCTACCCAGCTTTTACCTACTCAGTGAGGTGAAGAATGTGTTAACTAACATTATTGTGCTAAACATTTCCCAGTATACATGTGTATCAAATCATCACATTGTATACCTTAAACTCACACAATGTTATATGTCAATTATATCTCAATAAACCTGGGAAAAAAGAACAGACACGTCAGACACATATATAGGCACACAGCAGCATATAGACCCATAAGAAATACAGATACTCAGTTGCCCTTAGGTACACCTCTCACAACTCAGAGACAACTGTAGTATGCAAACAAGAACATATGCCTTCAGTGATAAGGAATTATTTTTCTTCAAATCAACTTTGAAAACTTGTATTTGGGACTTGGCAAATTGAGCTTCATATACAATCATTATAATGGCAAAAAATTTTACTATCCATACTGCTGTAAAATTATAAGGCTCAGATGAATTTTTATTTTTCTATTTTTTTGAGATAGAAGTTTATCCTGCTGACTTTCAGTCTTTTTTCTTTTCAGATATATGGTATACATTTCCCTCTAAGATACAAATTCCTCTCTAAGGAAAGCTTTAGCTTTACCTCACAAATTTGGATAATGTAGCTTTTCATTAAATATAAAAATATTTTCTAACCATTTTTAAGCTAGGGTATTTAGAACTTACTTCATAATTTCCCCAAATATGTGGCATTTCAAATTAAACTTTGTTATTAATATCTATCTTAATTGCTTTCCATACAAAGAACATACCTTATGTGATTTGCATCCATTGAGCTACATTTTACAGTAAGTCCCGTACATACGAACTTTCAAGCTGCGAACTCTCAAAGACGTGAATGTGCGTTTGCATGTCCAATCATGTAAGTTAGTTCAGGTGTCTGGCGTACATTGTCACGTGCAGCTTGCCCTCCGTCTCCTATTGTTGATGATCCTTCAGCTCTACTATTTCCCACGTCCTCTCCCCCCCTCCAGTCAGTAACTCTTCTTGCCTGTTCACTCTATGCCACTCCTGTATGCCAGCTGTTGGACTGTACTACTGTACTTTTCGAAGTACTGTACAGTAAGATTAAAAATGTTTTCTTTATTTTTACGTTTGTTTGTTTTTTATGTATTATTTGTGTGAAAAGTATTACAAATCTATTACAGTACTGTATTACGTAGCCAATTGTGTTAGTTGGGTACCTAGGCTAGCTTTGTTGGACTTATGAACAAACTGAACTTACGAGTGAGCTCTCGGAATGGAACTCATTCATACGTAAGGGACTTACTGTACATCTTTATTGTGTACTCCTTTCTATGTATTTGTTACATTTCACTGTAAAATGTTGAAAGACTAAAACGAGCTCTCATAATATGTAATAAAATCATAGAATTATATTTTCCAGAAAAAAAAAAAAAAAACCAAGAGTGACAGACAGGCAGACCTGAGCATATTTAGATCCAAAACGCTTTTTAAAAAAGAAAAGAAGAAGGTTGGAAAAGTTTAAAGTAAAGTCAAAAGAAAACAAAAGAAATATATATATATTCCTCTGTCCCTGAATATACATAGGTACATAGATATATTCAGGGACAGATGAAGTATATTCATCCTTTACAGATCAAAAGACACACTATTGGGTTAGAACTTTAAAATTACACCATGCATTACTTAGTTTTTTTATAAAATTGTCATAATTGACATATTTAGAATTTTTAAGGGTTAAAAAAATGGAAAATTTCTGGGGAGACTGTTAAGGGTTTTTTAAAAGAATTGTTGTACTCATTTTGGATTGGGTTGTTTGTTTTTTTGATATTGAGCTGCATGAGCTGCTTGTAAATTTTGGAGATTAATCCTTGGTCAGTTGCTTCGTTTGCAAATATTTTCTCCCATTCTGAGGGTTGTCTTTTTGTCTTGTTTATGGTTTCCTTTACTGTGCAAAAGCTTTTAAGTTTCAGTAGGTCTCATTTGTTTATTTTTGTTTCTATTTCTCTAAGAGGTGGGTCAAAAAGGATCTTGCTGTGATGTATGTCATAGAGTGTTCTGCCTATGTTTTCCTCTAAGAGTTTTATAGTGTCTGGCCTTATATTTAGGTCTTTGATCCATTTTGAGTTTATTTTTGTGTATGGTGTTAGGGAGTGTTCTAATTTCATTCTTTTACATGTAGCTGTCCAGTTTTCCCAGCACCACTTATTGAAGAGGCTGTCTTTTCTCCATTGTATATTCTTGCCTCCTTTATCAAAAATAAGGTGACCATATGTGCGTGGGTTTATCTCTGGGCTCTCTATCCTGTTCCATTGATCTATATTCTGTTTTTTTTTTTTTTTTTTTTTTGCCAGTATATACTGTCTTGATTACTGTAGCTTTGTATTATAGTCTGAAGTCAGGGAGCCTGATTCTTCCAGCTCCGTTTTTCTTTCTCAAGTTTGCTTTGGCTATTCATGCAGCTCAGTATCAAAAAAACAAACAACCCATCCAAAAATAGGCAGAACACCTAAATAGATATTTCTCCAAAGAAGATATACAGATTGCCAACAAACACATGAAAGAATGCTCAACATCACTAATCTTTAGAGATATGCAAGTCAAAACTACCATGAGATATCACCTCACACCAGTCAGAATGGCCATCATCAAGAAATCTACAAACAATAAATGCTGGAGAGGGTGTGGAGAAAAGGGAACCCTCTTGCACTGTTGGTGGGAATATAAATTGATACAGTCACTATGGAGAACAGTATGGATGTTCCTTAAAAACTAAAAATAGAACTACCATATGACCCAGCAATCCCACTACTGGGCATACACCCTGAGAAAACCATAATTCAAAAAGAGTCATGTACCACACTGTTCACTGCAGCTCTATTTACAATAGCCAGGACATGGAAGCAACCTAATTGTCCAATGACAGATGAATGGATAAAGAAGATGTGGCACATATATACAATGGAATATTACTCAGCCATAAAAAGAAATGAAATTGAGTTATTTGTAATGAGGTGGAGGGACCTAGAGTCTCTCATACAGAGTGAAGTAAGTCAGAAAAACAAATACCGTATGCTAACACATATATATGGAATCTAAAAAAAAAAAAAGGGTTCTGAGGAACACAGGGGCAGGACAGGAACAAAGATGCAGATGTAGAGAATGTATTTGGGGACACGGGGAGAGGGAAGGGTAAGCTGGGACGAAGTACGAGAGTGGCATGGACACATATACACTACCAAATGTAAAATAGATAGCTAGTGGGAATCAGCTGCATAGCACAGGGAGATCAGCTCGGTGTTTTGTGACTACCTAGAGGAGTGGGATAGGGAGGGTGGGAGGGAGACACAAGACAGAGGAGATATGAGGATATATGTATATGTATAGCTGATTCACTTTGTTATAAAGCAGAAACTAACACACCATTATAAAACAATTATACTCCAATAAAGATGTTAAAAAAAAAGAAATTTTGTACCTTTTTCCCCCCAGAAATAACCTAGAAGTCCTCAAGGAATATTTTCAAAATAATCTAAAATTTATTATTTTTTCCTTCAGGGCTTTCACATCTCTAGGACGAGATTACCACCAAGGTCTAATCAGGCAGTAAAAATTTTACGGTTATAATAAAGTGCAAAATGGAATATCAAGAGCCAAAAATGTATGCTCCAGAGACCAAGTATGAAGAAAAGTCAGGAAGGAAAAAGATAATTATTGCCTGAAGTCATAGAGGCAGGGCTCATGGAGGACGTGGGACATGAGCCATATCATTATGGTGGATATCTGGGTGGGTTTTTTGTTTTCTCCCCTTTTTGCCTGTCCAGTGCCATTCTCCCAATTCTGTTTTTCTTTTGGGAAACTTCCACAGTCCCACTTCATTCATTTGGTTTGGATGGGGACTAACCCCATCAAGTGCCCCCAATCCATGGGGTGGGCTCTGGTCTGGGGCTTGGCCAATACATAGATTTGTTCAGCGTGTATAATAAATTTAGGCCAATAGAGTGAAACATAAGACTTTTACTAGATCATTTGGGAAAGAGAAATTCTCTTTCCACTGGAGTTGCTAAGCTGGTTAGGATGAAGTCTGGAGCTACGGATGATGAAACTGACAACTCATAGGAGAACTTTATAGACAGAGACCCAGGACACAAATTCCTGACATGGTATAATGAGTTCTTAGGTCAGTTCATGTCTGGAGGAACTAGACATCCCCCTGGACTTTTCACTTATTCACAAATTCCTCTTATGGTTCAAGCCAGACTGAGGCTTTTGTGTTCCTTATAACTGAAAGAATCCAGACTAATACAGGTATGAATGTGAAATTGGATTAGAATAGATGGAGAAAAACAATGAAGGCATTAAAATGAACCACTGTCCATCATGAGCAAAATCAAGGTGTAGGAGCAGGAGCAGTATCTACAATGGAGAGAAGACTGGAAATAATATGTTGAGGCAGAAAATGAGATAAATGTTCCTACTGTTCAGATGGGGCCAACAGATGGAAGACTTTAAAACACATTGATGAAAAACCTTATGCCATTGCTGTCAGGGACTCATTGAAGATTTTTGAGCAGTAGCCATAATGATGAGATTAATTTATACCTCTATAGTATTTTACAACTTCCATAGTGACTACTTATGCATCATCTTTTTTAATGATCTTTTGAAGACATTAATATTATTATACCTATTTTAAAGGTAGGAAACTGGGATTTAGCGAGGTAACATAAAACATACTTAATATCACACCTCTGTTGTCTAAACCCTCCAGCAGCTTTTTATTATTCTTAGAAAAAACTCAAACTCCTTACTAGAGACTACACGTTCTTGCAGGATCTGACCTCTCACTTCCTCTCTGGTTTTAGTCTACTCCTGGCCTTTTATACACTCCCTGCCTTGCCACAGTGCTCCCAGATACTGTGTTGTCTTCCATTTCCTCAAAAGCACCAAGTCTTTCAGGACTCAGAGCCTTAACACATGCTGTTCCTCTACCTGGAGGAACACATAAGTAGTGGACACATACCTAGTTTTAAACTTTGTAGTAACTACATTAAAGTAAAAAGAAGCAATGAAGTTAATTTGAACAATGTATTTTAAATATCTAAAATACTTTAAGATGTTATTGATATAAAAATTATTAAATAGATGTACATTCTTTATTTTTCACACAATGTAATCGAAATCTGATGTGTACTTTACACTTACAACCCATATCAGTTTGGACCAGCCAAATTTCATGTACTCAAATAGGAATATGTGGGTAGTGACTACCATATTGGACAGTGCAGGTTAAAAGTATTTATTTGACTAAATTTAGATTGGACTAAATCTAAATTCTCCCCTGGACACCAGTGCATGGACTAGGCAGGAAAAGTAGAACAAATGCAGAACAAATAAAGGAGTTACATTCTGTCTGAATATCTGAATTACAATGTGAGTTAAGAGTTTCAAATCCTTCAACCTCCCCATATTTATAAATCACTTAAAATATTGTCTGGTACAAAATAAGAACACAAGGAGTGTGAACTATTTTTATTATCTTTAATAGCAGGGACAGAGTGAGGGCCCAAGTCTCCTGACTTCTAGCCAAATGCCCTTTCCAGAATCCCAGGGGGCCTCCCATGTTAGCAATATATGCTAAGAATACAGTGTCATGGATATCTGCCAGCATTATGAAAACTTGCACACTGGATTCCTGGTATTGTAAGATGTGAGATGCTTCAAATAACCAGCTTGCAAAACAAAATACTGAAAAACAAAACAATTTCATTTTCCCGGATTGACCTTTAATTCTATGCGTGCTGCTTCAACTCTGCAGCCCTGGCTGCTAAGAACTCTGATGTTCTTATTAAAGATTCAAGATCAGGCTTGTGAGCAGGAAGCGCTGGATGCCTGTCACGGATGAAAGTCGGTGTTGGGAGGTTGAGTTTGTATGTGAATGTACTCCCATCAATGAAAAGGCTTAATGAAGCCAGAGTTGAGCAGCATCCCACTAATGAATCAACTGAGAAAATGAAGACAAAATACTTCATAACCATCTTTTAATAACATCCTCAGAACTGACAACTGGGGGAAAAATGCATTTTCTTAAAACAACAACATCTTGGGGACAACCATAGTAACCAAATCAAAGCCAGATTATTACACGGAGGGGAGAGGATGCTAGTGAATGGTTAAGTACCTAATTAAGTCTATTTTCTAGACATGAATCCCCAAGATACATTTGTTGTTCCTACTCTCTAAATATTTTTTAAAGGTTATTTGGTCTCTCAGGAAACCTATCCTCATATTAATAATTCACTGAAAGACAGAGATAGACACAAATGCTTGACAACTGATGTGACAGAATCATCAGTAGCCAAAGTAGGACCTTCACCCACACCCCTCCACAGCTAGTATGCAAAATCCACACTTTCTCACTCTGAGCAGAAAACACATGGGGGCGGGGTGGAGTGTAGTGGATCAGACAGCTACTATCAGCAGCAGAAAACGGTGATTTGATTTTTTCCTTTATCACAATGTAGTTGCTTATCTACCATGGGCCTGCGACTATGCTAGATCCTTAGGAGAGAAAACAAAAACTGTCCTGACTTCATGGCATTTACAGTCTTGTGGAGGGGAAAATAATGCATCAATAATTACATAATAATAAATAAACTTAATAATTTAGATAAGCACTTTGTTCCAAGACCTGTAATTGGTATTTAAAATACACTATCTCAATTAATCTTCCCACTGCAAATGAACATCAAATTGCCACTAAGGTAAGTGCTACAAAGGAGAGGAGCATGGTTTTGAGAGCACATAATAGGAGGCTTTAATCAATTTTAGACATCAGAAAGTGACAAATGAGCAGTGACATTCTGGTAAAAGTTTAACAACCAGCTCTCTAGGGAGAAAAGTGCATGTGTAGTGTTTACCTATTTCCATAGTATAAATACCTCCACTGTGCCTTACTTTAAGCTACCAATGTGATGTCACTGAAGGGGAATTGGGAATAAATGTGTACAGTCAGCCCTCCTTCCTCCTCATGAGAAGATGCAGTCTAGCTCATGCATATCACTGCAATGAGCTAAGATCTGCTCAGAGAAGACAGGCAGCAAATTGAATGGGTCCCATCCTCTCCCTTTGCCAGTGAGCACATACATCAGTTCTCTGACTCAGGGCCATGGATGGAGCTGGGGTTATCTGTAGAGTCACCATAAGGGATCCAGCCAGGCATAAATGCATACCTAGAATCTACCTGTAAAATGAACAGATGCCTTGCCTATATAAATAAGCTGCAAATTTTCATAAACAATTACATATTATTATAATTAATAAAGTAATAATACATTAAAGGCACTGATAAGTTCATTGTAGCCTTTGTTCATAGAGTATTCTATCAACAAGGAAATACAACTTACCTAATCCAGGAAATGAGACATTGATGCTGCATCTTGAAAATGAGTAAAAGTTTTCTCAGTCATGAAAGGAGATAAGGACATTACACAGGAGGATCCTATTTACAGGTGACACAGGAATCTATATTTTGTTTCACTAATTTATGCCAGAGAGCTCCAGCTTAAGGTCTTTGGTTTAGAGAACAACAGGGGAGAAAAACCTGTTTCCAAATGAAGGATTTGCAACAGACGGTTTTTTTTGTGACTGCAAGCAAAATAATGCTTTGCTTCCTCATTTTTAAAAGTTTAGAATTAGTTTTTCTTAACATTTAAGATTTAAATCTGTGTGTGACAGAAAGAAATAAAGTCGAAGAGTGGAGTACATTCAAATGGCTGAGATCCTAACTGATTTCTATATTTGATTTTTGCATAATGTTTAGCAAACCTAGACAGTCAGGCTTTGTTTAGACAGTGTTCTTAAAGGACTCTGCTTATGTGATTTTGTCCTCTTCAGGCACTATGGGTCACTTCTCTCCTTATGCCCATATCTTTTAACTTAAAACATTATAAAAATGATAGGAGGTTTTTCTGAGAATGATTGAGCCCACAAATTGGAAAGAAAATTCTATACAGTTTCCATTTTGTAATATTAAAAATAGCTCATATCAACTTAGACGTCCTTCAGTAGGTGAATGGATACTCTTTAGTATACCCACACAATGGAATATTACTCAGTGCTAAAAAGAAATGAGTTATCAAGCCATGAAAAGATATGGAGGAAACTTAACTGTATATTACTAGATGAAAGAAGCCAATCTGGAGAGACCTTCAAATGGTGGAGGAGTAAGACGTGGAGATCACCTTCCTCCCTACAAATACATCAGAAATACATCTACATGTGGAACAACTCCTACAGAACACCTACTGAATGCTGGCAAAACACCTCAGACTTCCCAAAAGGCAAGAAAATCCCCATGTATCTGGGTAGGGCAAAAGAAAAAAGAAAAAACAGAGACAAAAGAATAGGGACAGGACCTGCACATCTGGGAGGGAGCTGTGAAGGAGGAAAAGTTTCCACACACTAGGAAGGCCCTTCACTGGTAAAAATGGAGGGTGGCAGGGTGGAAGCTTTGGAGCCACGGAGGAGAGCGCAGCAATAGGGGTGCAGAGGGCAAAGTGGAGAGATTCCCGCACAGAGGCTCGGTGCTGACCAGCACTCACCAGCCCAAGAGGCTTGTCTGCTCACCCACCGGGGCAGGTGGGGGCTGGGACCTGAGGCTCGGGCTTCAGTCGGATCCCAGGAGAGGACTGGGGTTGGCGGCGTGAACACAGCCTGAAGGGGGCTAGTGCGCCACAGCTAGCTGGGAGGGAATCCGGGAAAAAGTCTGGACCGCCTAAGAGGCAAGAGACATTGTTTCACGTTGCGCCAGGAGAGGGGATTCAGAGCACCGCCTAAACGAGCTCCAGAGATGGGCATGAGCCGCAGCTATCAGCGCAGACCCCAGAGACAGGCGTGAGATGCTAAGGTTGCTGCTGCAGCCACCAAGAAGCCTGTGTGTAAGCACAGGTCACTATCCACACCTCCATTCCTGGGAGCCTGTGCAGCCCCCCACTGCCAAGGGCCCGTGATCCAGGGACAACTTCCCCAGGGGAATACACAGTGCGCCTCAGGCTGTTGCAATATCATGCCAGTCTCTGCCGCCACAGGCTTGCCCCGCATACATACCCCTCCCTCCCCCCAGCCTGAGTCAGCCAGACCTCCCAAAGCAGCTGCTATTTTAACCCCGTCCTCTCTGAGCGAAGAACAGATGCCCTCAGGCAACTTACACTCAGAGGCAGAGCCAGATCCAAAGCTGAACCCCAGGATCTGTGCAAACAAAGAAGAGAAAGGGAAATCTCTCCCAGCAGCCTCCGGAGCAGCAGATTAAATCTCCACAATCAATGTGATGTACCCTGCATCTGTGGAATACCTGAATCGACAACAAATCATCCCAAATTGAGGAGGTGGACTTTGGGAGCAACTGTAGACTTCAGGTTTGCTTTCTGCCTCTAATTTATTTCTGGTCTTATGTTTATCTTAGTTTAGTATTTAGAGTTTATTATCATTGGCAGATTTGTTATTGATTTGGTTGCTTTCTTCCTTTTTGTTTTTTTTTATATATAGATATATATATATATTTCCTTTTTCTCTTTTTACGAGCGTGTATGTGTATGCTGCTTTGTGTGATTTTGTCTGTATAGCTTTGCTTTTACCATTTGTCCTAGGGTTCTGTCTGTCCCGTTTTGTTTTGTTTTGATTTTTCTGTTTTTTTCGTATAGTTTTTAGTGCTTGTTATCATTGGTGGATTTGTTTTTTGGTTTGATTGCTCTCTTCTTTCTTTCTTTCTTTTTTAAATTACTTTATTTTTACTTTTAATAATTTATTTTTTATTTTAATAACTTTATTTTATTTTATTTATTTACTTATTTATTTTTGTCTCCCTTTTCTTCTGAGCTGTGTGGCTGACAGTGTCTTGATGCTCCAGCCAGGTGTCAGGCCTGAGCTTCTGAGGTGGGAGAGTCAAGTTCAGGACATTGGTCCACCAGAGACCTCCCGGCTCCATGTAATATCAAACTGTGAAAGCTCTCCCAGAGATCTCCATCTCAACGCTAAGACCCAGCTCCACTCAACGACCAGCAAACTACAGTGCTGGACACCTTATGCCAAACAACCAGCAAGACAGGAACACAACCCCACCCATTAACAGAGAGGCTGCCTAAAATCATAATTAGGTCACAGACACCCCAAAACACACCACCGGATGTGGTCACACCCACCAGAAAGACAAGATCCAGCCTCATCCATCAGAACACAGGCACCAGTCCCTTCCATCAGGAAGCCTACACAGCCCACTGAACCAATCTTAGCCACTGGGGGCAGACATCAAAAGCAACAGGAACTAAGAACCTGCAGCCAGTGAAAAGGAGATCCCAAACACAGTAAGTTAAGCAAAACGTGAAGACAGAGAAACACACAGCAGATGAAGGAGCAAGGTAAAAACCCACCAGACCAAACAAATGAAGAGGAAATAGGCAGTCTACCTGAAAAAGAATTCAGAGTAACGATAGTAAAGGTGATCCAAAATCTTGGAAAGAGAATGGAGAAAATAAAAGAAAACCTTAAGGACCTAAAAGAACTAAAGAGCAAACAAAACAATGATTAACAACACAATAAATGAAATAAAAAATTCTCTAGAAGGAATCAATAGCAAAATAACTGAGGCAGAAGAACGGGTAAGTGACCTGGAAGATAAAATAGTGGAAATAACTACCACAGAGCAGAATAAAGAAAAAAGAATGAAAAGAATTGAGGACAGTCTCAGAGACCTCTGGGACAACATTAAATGCACCAACATTCAAATTATAGGGGTCCCAGAAGAATAAGAGAAAAAGAAAGGTAAAGAACAGCTCCTTTCCCTCACAATCTTTGTTCTAGAACTACTTACATTTAATCATCTTATGGGTGTGCCAGACTCCTTCTTACCTCTGGCTCTTTACAAATGACATTTGATCATAGACCCCAGAGAAATGGAAGGCACCTTAGCTGTAGCCCCATATCTTCAACCTAACATATCAACATTGGCAAATTATCACCTTGAGTTACTTTTATATAATACAAACACAGAGACCCCACTCTTTTGTAGGGCAGACCAGTTGTCAGCAAAGTTATAAATATGGTCATGAGCACCAAAATCTAGTATCCTATAATTTTCATACATTTGCCCTAGTGTCCTAACTCTTTCAGTTCTGCTTTCTGGAGTTACTTAGAAGAAATCTTTTGCACACAATGTCATATTACTATATACTGAAGGTCAGCTCTCATATATTTTACATTAATGTTTATATTTAATCATAACTCTGTATGTACATGTATAAGTTAGTGTGTGTGTGTGACTTTTGCATAAGAAGATGAGAGAAAGAGCTCAAGACACAAGGGAGACAGAGATGAGAATAAGCAGTTACATTCTGAGAGGAAAGAGTCAATGTTCTCACTTTGTTATGTAATATGGCTTCAAGATCCTATATTCCTCAGTCATGTCTTCTCGAACAAGGGTTCTCAAAATCTTATAACATCACCCACCAAAAATATGTATTCATATAATGATCCAGTATACACACACACCCCTACGCCCCCCAAACACACATAGCACTTATTACCTGCAATGCTAACTCTCATGTTTTGTTTTGTTTTGTTTTATTCTAGTCTAGTCTATTGTTTTCAGATGCTGGTCATGACCTGCTAATGTGTAACAACAAGCAATTTGAAAAACACTGTTCCAGATGAACCCTATCTTCACCATGTACCTCTTAAAACATAAATTCAGGAAGTAAACCAAGGGTTCCATCACACTGTATCCATAATCACAAATCAGTGAATCCCACATGATCCAGCATCACATGGCAATATTCTAAAGCACTTGAGGTTCCTAATCTACTATAGTAAGCAAGACAGAGGGCCAGGTGTGGGCTGCACATGTGGCAGGGAACAAAATAAGCAACTCTGAGATGAAGCCCACGTTTACTTGTTTCTAGGCTCAGTTCTCTCATTTGTAAAATAGAATTGTAGTCCCTACATTAGGAAATAGTTACAAGGATAAAATAAGGGAATATAGACAGTGACTTTTGTATAATCTTCGGGGGGTGTGCATGTGCTCATGTGTGTGTATACATATATGGCTTTTGATAAATGTGAGCATTCTTATCAACTTACTCTCTTAAATAACTGAGCCATTTAAAAATATAAGTGAAAGTGAGCTATGTCTATGCTCTTTCCCAAAGTTTAAGATAAATTTTCCTTCCTGCTCAAAATAAAGGAAAATGAAATTTTGACAGTATGCTGAAGTAGGGGTAAAATGACATGGTGCTTTGTAATTCTTCACAGAGAAAGAAAAAAATAAAAATAAAATAAAGTAAATTTGACAAACTCCCAGCAACTGTAGGATTTATATGAGGCTTTACTGTACCCATAATTCTAAATTATTCTAAATAATTATAAACATTATACTAGTATTTTTTTCTACTGTTTTTGTATTTTTGAAATTTTTCATAATAAAAAGTTTGTCTTAATTATCCAAAAATAAAATAATAAAGTATTGACTGTTTCACAGTTAGATATGTAGACAACATATAAATAAAACTAGTTTTTAAGAGAATCCAGGAACTTCACAAAAGAGTTGGGAGAGGGATTTGTGCACAGAGTTCATAGCAAGAACAAAAATTAAAAGAAATCACGTAGTAAATCTAGTTTTTTGTCTGTTTTGTTATTCAGTTTGTATTTTCTTGAGAAAGAACGTAAGACAAAGCATCCAATCTTTAAGTGTATTATACAGCATGATGTAAAACATCACGCTGCAGAATTCTGTCCTTGTGGAAATGACTTCACCTGGAAATACATGAGGTCCTGTATATGAAGGGACATTTGGAGAAATCACTGCTTTTGATCTGAACTCTTACAAGAAGTTTTGGTTTCTCAAAAATGTGGCCTCTTGGAACCACAGGAAAGCTTGATCCAAAGGTCTCTGTACTGTGTCCCACAGAACTCTAAGGAATCCGTAAAGGAGGCTTATTCATTCAATAATGTGGCAGACACTGATGGAACTCAGTGAACACAGATATGATTCCTGACCCACCCTCGAATGTAAAGGGGTGGGTTCCCTGCACCACAGTTGTTAATTATCTGCTGTAAGATTTGCTTTCTGAGTTAGTGGTCCACTATAAGATTTCTTTTAAAGAAGGGTTTTGGTAAAAATGAACCAACACTATTTTTAAAAAATGGTTTATTCTAAACGCTTACTTTAAGATTAAAAATGTATGGCACAAAGAGAGAAACCAGATTATCTGAGGTTGCATCCAGCTAGTGGCAGGACCAGGACTAAGGCTCAATGCTGCTCGTTCCCAAGTGATTGCCTTTCTCACTCTCCCACTTTATTTTCCTACTCTCTCTTTCCTTGGCAGAATGGCCTAATGGAAACTCACAGACTTGGAGCAAAAAGTTTGGAGTGTGAATTCCAGATAAATGAATTACATTTTCCTGGCCCCGGGTTTCCTCATTCATAAGATGAGGATATATGTGGTTTGGGAAATCAAATCAGGCAAAGTATTTTGTACACAATCTGTAAATTAAATTTGATATTCACTTACAGTAATTCTATACAGATGTTGACAATTATAGTCTGAGCCCCTAAGTCTTTTTACCGATATTCCTGAAAGCAAAATAATTGAGAAATGGAGTAATAAAAGCAAAATTAAAGGAAAATAAGACACACCAATTTGTATATATATATATCTTGGGTTGCACCCTGGCCTTGCTGCTTCCTCTGTGACGTCAGTTGAAAGAGGCCCTGTATGCTGTAGATGAGGCTTGAGCTCTAGAGAGTGAGATAGACTCTAGATTGGCTTAACTTCACTAATGCTGTATTGCTTCAAGTGGAAAACTGAACTGAAAAAAACAGAGCTTATTACACTGGGCTGCTCTTTGAGATGGTGCTTTTAATGCATTTAGTATGATGTCTGAGACATAGGTGCTATTGAGTAGGTGCTCAATAATGACCATCTGTTATTTTTAACTCTAAAATATTAACTATTGTTAACTATTTCTACCTCATAGGATATCCATTAGAATTAAATGGACTACGGATAATTGCATATCCAATAAGTGTCTGATGTATATAAGACATTGAAAGTATATTCTTTCCCTTCCTTTCTACCAACGTGTGAAACGAGCTACAAAAACTATACTTACTGGAGAATTGTAAGGGACATGCCATAGGTTCATTTTTCTAAGTCGGTAGCTCCAAATATTTAGTGTATGCCATAATCTTCTTGAGATTTACTGAAGAAAAAAAGCAGCATCCTTCATCCCGCCCCCTGTGGAGAAGGAGCCCAGAAATCTGATTTTTAATAAATAATACAAATACAAATAGTACAAATGATGAGTTAACACTTCCAGAGTGGTTTAAGCCCTTGTAACTCAAAGTGTGGTCCTTGATCCAAAAGCATTGCCTGGGGATTTGCTACATAGAATCTTGACCCCATTCCTGACCTGCTGAATCCACATCACAGTTTATCAAGATCCCCAGGTGATTCCTGTGTATGTCGCAGTTAAGATGTGTTAGTCTAATTTCTATCTCTGAGGAGTTAGCTAACTGATGGTCACCTGGATCTCATTTGCTTCTTTTCCTCTAAGAAAATATCTTCATTATATTTCATGATAAATGTCAGCTTTACAAAAGACTGGTAGAAAAAAAATGGGCATATTAAGACATCTCAACATTTCTAATGAGTTCTCTCAGAGATTTTGCCTATCATATTATTCAATGTCTTTTATTTAAAATCGTGCATAAGTTAATTTTAAAAGAATATTGCTTCTAAAATAACTCTCTCCTGATGATTTTAATTTTTATTTAAGAAAATGGGAGGGACAAATGATTAGGATATTTTTCATTGGCTGCTATCTCAAATTAAATTTGATATTCAATTACAGTAATTCTGGTAGCCTAGATTTTGGGTATGTTATTCTTCCTTGCATTAGCATACTTACAACTTTTCTATTGCTCACTCAAAGATTTTTTTTTTTTAACTTAGGTACAATTTATATACTGTAAAGTGCCCAGGCCAATGTATTTTTGCATATGTATACTCCCATGTAACCAACACCCATAACAACATATAGAATATTATCATGTCCCTATAAGCTTACCTTGTGCCCCTTCTCAATCAATAGCTACCAACTCCAACTCATTATTCTGACTTCTATCACAGAGATTACTTTTGGCCATTCTCAAACTTCATACAAGTTGAATCATCAAATACACTACCCTCTGTGTCCGGCTTCTCTTACTTAATGTAAAGTTTTTGAAATCCATGCATGTTGTTGTATTTACCAGTGTTTGTCCTTGTTATTGCTGTGTAGCATTTCATTTCATAAATATATCACAATTTTTTACCCATGTTTCTGTTGATGAGCATATGAGTTATTTCTAGTTTAAGAGCATTATAAATAAAGCTGATATATTTGTACATTTATATATAATTATTTTAGTGAATATGTACGCTTATTACTATTGGGTATATACCTAGGAATGAATTTTCCTTTTAATAGTCTTTTATGTATATGAGTAGATTCTTTCTGACTATAAGTAGGTATACATTAGAATTGGAAGAAAAGACAAAAAGGGACAAGAAGGAAGAAACATGAGAGAAAAAAGGAATAAAGAAAACAATATAACAACATTTCAAGATTATGTGCTATATTATAGGGGAAGAGTGCTGGGTAAGCAATCTGGAACCCTGAGATTCTTCTACTTTAGGTAAATCACTTCTTCTTTCTCAAGGTTAGTTTCTTAGTTTAGTCATCCAAAAGATGACTTGGTAGACTAGATGCCTTCAATGATCCGTCCCACCTTGATAATCTGGGAATGTAACCAAGAATTTTTCTTTTCTTAAGTGAATTACCTGGCTGTTTGAAAAGGGAATGCAGTGAAGACTCTTTTGTGATTAATAAGTCATAGGAGAGTACACATCTAGAATTTTTCCTTCAAATGTTGAAGACTGCTTTTCCTACCAGGTTTATCTGTCTCTACCCCTTCCTAAATCCTTCTTCCAGAAAGAGGTGTTGTTGAGCTAATTGATCAGAGCCCATGTATTCATTGGCCCACATTTACTCGAGGGCAAGGTCCTTGTGCCTTGTAGGGCAGAAACCCAGGTTTCCCCATCACTTTCTCTTTCTGTCTTGTGGTGCAATAAACTCTCCTGGGCAGGGCCTGAACTCTAGGGAGGCTGGTCTGATTGTTAGCGTCCATCTTCTCACCCCATGTGCTTGGTTGAGTAAATATATTCAGTGAAACTGGTGCCTAAATGGGTGCCTAAATGTTCCTTCCCCTATAAGCATGCTTTAGCCCATGAGTCCCAATCTTTAAATCTGGGGGGGAAAGACACACCACTTTATCCCTACTTTATCACTTTCAACTCAAAGTTATCCAAGATCTGTGTATTAGTGAGTACTAAATTCTTGACTACAAACAAAGAATTTTTCTTCCAGTTGAGGGTTGTTATTCTTTTTTTCCATTTTTCCCTTGAGTGAAACACTCCCTTAGTAAAGAGTCCAAGAAGTGAAAAGGAAGAAACAGTGGTAGGATTACTCAGACTCCCTCAAGGCCTTCAGGGAGAGGATATTGAGAGATCATAGAAATTCTATACCCAGGGCAAGCAAAAGTTGTACCAAGAAAAGAGAGTTGTTAAAACAAGGAGCTGTGGGGAGAATCCTGGCATTGATTGTGCCTGCCAAGGAGCCACACTCCATAAACATTCAAACCACGAACCCCAGAGCCACAGATCATGAAGGTCGCTTGGATAGGGATGCCTAATGGAAATAAAGGTGCTAAGGAGAGGCAGGACTCTAAGAATCACATCATGCTTCCAGAGTCACCTGTAGGAGGACACGGCATGTCATAGAGTGCTGATCTGGGCACCTGCCATATGCCCCACCTGAGCTTTTCTCCTTATATAACACATTTATCTGCCTCCAACAGCTTTTATAATTATAAGGTTTTATATGCCCACTCCAGATGTAGGGGGGAAAACAGATGTTTAGAATAATCAAGTCACCTACCCTAGCACACACAGCATGTGATGAAATTAACTTTAGTATTTGTCTGACTGAAAAAACCCATGAAAGCTTTGTCATGACCAGCTAGCTCTATCTATTATTCTACAAATAAAGATTGTAGCTCAGGAAGCTTATGTGAGTTGTCAGAGTCAGGACAGAAATCTGGGGCTCCTGACTCACTCCTGGGTCAGCTCCACTTCTACTGCTCTGTCTTGCCCAAAAAAAGCAAAGCCCCACGTGGAGTTCAAGACATTTTCTGAAATGTTATGAAGGGATTGTTTATCATCTATCGTTTAAAGACTCAGGTACTGGAGTCATGTTGTCTTGGTTTGGAATCTAGCTCTGCCATTTGGAGTGTCACATTAGCGAGTTAGTTTTTCTGTGCTTTAGGGTCCTTATCTATAAAATAGGGAAAATATCAGTCCTTTATATCTGGTGTTATGAAGGCTAAATGAGATAAGCAAGGTAATTAGCTTACCATTAGATCGGACATGTCATTCACAACACCATAAGCAGTAGCCATTATTATTTCTGTCTTATTTCTGACTCATTATCAGGCAAGGCAGTTCCACTAGAAGATCAGAGGCTTGAGAATGGGGAGGGGGATCATTTGTCCTATGATATGGGTCTATGCAAAACACTTCCCTGGGGACTGGGGTCAGACCTACATCTTAGATCAGAGCAAAAGTCCAGTCCATGTCTCATCCTCATAATTATGCAACAGGTTAATTCACTGTAATGTGCCACGCCCTGAGCTGGGCTTCAAGACTCTAGAGATGAAGAGGACAGAGTCCCTTCCTGACAGTTCAACTCGGGAAAAGCACGTCAATGAATGAAAACAGTGCAGGACAAGCCACCAGCAAGCTTCTTTGCTTTAGAATTTGATAGATCTCCTGGGAGGAATAAGAGAGAATATTCTGGGACTGAAAAACAAGCCTAGGAATAAGACTGAGGAACAGGACAAGGATTGCTTGTCCCTGAGAATGGCTCTTCTCTTCTCTGGGTCTTTGATCCTTCATCTGTAGAATGGGTAGACTCAACTGTTAGTGTTGCTATAAGAATTAAAGAGGAGGGCTTCCCTGGTGGCGCAGTGGTTGAGAGTCTGCCTGCTAATGCAGGGGACACGGGTTCGAGCCCTGGTCTGGGAAGATCCCACATGCCACGGAGCAGCTGGGCCCGTGAGCCACAATTGCTGAGCCTGCGCGTCTGGAGCCTGTGCCCCGTGACGGGAGGGGCCGCGATAGAGAAAGGCCCGCGCACCGCGATGAAGAGCGGTCCCCGCACCGCGATGAAGAGTGGCCCCCGCTTGCCGCAACTGGAGAAAGCCCTCGCACGAACCGAAGACCCAACACAGCCAAAAATAAATAAATAAATAAATAAATAAATAAATAAATAAATAAATAAATAAGAAAATCCTTTAAAAAAAAAAAAAAAAAAAAAAAAAAGAATTAAAGAGGAAATATTTTTGGCATGTAGCAAGTCATACTAAATATTAATTTAATAATAATAGTATACTTTAGTGTTCAAAAAAAGAAGGTTCCATTAAAATTTTTTCTGAATCAGATCTAAGTTAATTTGTCCCAAGACCCTAAAAAAAAAGAAAAAGAAAAGCCCATCAGAAAACTGAAAGTGTAGCACTCCTACATGGAGGAGCTAAATAGATAGTTGTAACCCCAGTGGAGTGACCTCCTCCCCAAACAGAGCTCAGAGCTGCAGTGAGTGTCAGGGTCCTATGCCTATGGTCCCAGAGAGTTAAATCCAAGACAGAATCAGCAGGTCTGGCAGAAAATGGAACACTTTACTAATCTCCAAGGAGAACACGTGAACCTTCAAGGACCCTGAAAGGGGAGGAAAAAAAGTTAAGGGATCGGGTGATAGTAGCTTCTGAGTGTGAGCTCAGATTCAAAGATGACTTTTACTTACTATTGTATTATCATCCTTCCCCAAGCTCTGGTGTGGTATAGGGAAGCAAGTCTGTGTGTGTGTGTGTGTGTGTGTGTGTGTGTGTACTTCCCTCCAGAAATGACATATGGGCTAAAGTTGTAGGAGCACCAAAAATTAAAATATACACTTGGTTATAGGAGGTAAGGGAGTGAAATGGGGGAAGACTTTACAAGAGAATCACTTTTATCCACAAATAGCGTCATAACAGAGACCATGTCAATCTAACCCACCAATGGACATTAGCAAACATGATGCAAACAAAGGTTAAAAGTGATTGCACACTAAAGATTTCTTTCTTGTGCCACATTCATAATTCTAAGACCACCATGGAACTGAGCTTGAAATAGCCTGCTAGAAATAGAGTCACAGATGTAGAAAACAATCTTATGTTTGCCAAGGGGGAAGGTGGGGAAGGGATAAATTGGGAGATTGGGATTGACATATACACACTACTATATATAAAATAGATAACTAATAAGGACTTACTGTATAGCACAGGGAACTCTATTCAGTACTCTGTAATGACTAATATGGGAAAATAATCTAAAAATAGTTTTATAAATACACATACTGTATATATAAAACTGATTCACTTTGCTGTACAGCAGAAATTAACACAACATTGTAAATCAACTATACTCCAATAAAAATTTTAAAAAATAATAAAATAAAATAAATAGGAAAACAAAGCCAAAGAAAGAAAGAAAGAGAAAGAAAGAGCCTGCTGGAGGATGAGAAGTCCCATGGAGGAGGCTGAGGCACCGATGTGAGCCACGCTACAAAGTGTCAGAATGTAAGTGTGACCAACCTAGCTCATCCAGCTTCTGGTCAATCCACCAGCTGAACACAGGTCCCTGGGAGGGCCCAGCAGAGATCAGCAAGGTGATTCAGGCCAGGAGAGCTGCCCAGACAACCCACAAAATAGGAGAGTGATTTAAAAAAATTATTGCTATAAGCCACTAAGCAACAAAATTAACTAGTATAGAATGTATCCTGAATGCTTAGTCCTCTGTACTCATACCAATATAATATTGGGCAGTAACAGACAAACAGAGAAACTGCACAAATATTCTAGAAATCAATCTCAGTATAAAAAAAAAAAAAAATTGGGGCTTCCCTGGTGGGGCAGTGGTTGAGAATCTGCCTGCCAATGCAGGGGACACGGGTTCGAGCCCTGGTCTGGGAAGATCCCACATGCCGCGGAGCAACTGGGCCTGTGAGCCACAATTACTGAGCCTGCGCGTCTGGAGCCTGTGCTCCGCAACAAGAGAGGCCGCGATAGTGAGAGGCCTGAGCACTGCGATGAAGAGTGGCCCCCGCTTGCCACAACTAGAGAAAGCCCTCGCACAGAAACGAAGACCCAACACAGCCATAAATAAATAAATAAATAAATAAAATTAAAAAAAAAAATTAATATATGGCAAAGGTGATATTTTGAGACAGTGGAAACATGACAGATTATTTAATAAATAGTCCTAACACAGGTGATTACCCTTCTAAAAAAATAAATTTGGATATTTACCACACATTAAATGCAAAGGAAAAAAAAAGTAAATGGACAAGTTATTTAAATGTACAAAACAAAATACCAAGTGACCATATACATACAGAGCCTAGGGGTTGGGGAAGCACCAAAAAATAAATAAATAAACAAACCCAGTAAATTCAGAAGCAATAAAAAGAATATTGACATAACTTATCATAAAAATAAAAAATTACACATGCTGAAAGATATCATGAGGTCAATAAAATGGGAAGAATGGAGGAGAAATAGCAATGCAAATTGCAGATAAAGGACTAGGATCTGTAATATAGAAAGTTATCACATAATATCAAAAATAAAATAGCAAAGTATATATGTAAATTGTAAAAGATAAAATTTGAATGGACAACAAATATATAAACAGATGCTCAAGTTCACTAGTAGACAGGGAACAACAAAGTATTATCTTACATATCCATCCACTGACAAGGGTTAAAAAGTAAAATAACACTGATAATTGGCAAGGATGGGAGGAATGTACTCACATACACCACTTTTAGGAAAGTTACTTATTACAGCCATTTTGTAGACAAATATGGCAACATTTTTTCAAAATAAAAATTCACATTTGTCCCTGGAATCTCTTTCAACCCAGGAATCTTACTCTCAGGAATCTATCTTACAGAATAAATGGAACAATATGCAAGGGTGTTCTTTGCAACATTGTTTCACAGGGGCAAAAAATTAGAAACAAAAGACAAACCCATCAGTAGAATAAGACTGAATAGATTTTAGTTCATCTACATTCTTTCTGGAATATTGAGTAGCCATTAAAATGAATTGGAGCAATAAGAGTTCACTTGATGGGATTTCTATTAACTACAGAAAAGTAAGAAAAACAAGATGTAGAGAAATGTATGTAAGATATACATTTATGTATTTTTTTTAAAGCAAACGATGAACTCCCAAATCCCTTTGTTTACGTATTTATAAGCGAATAGATATCTATGTATTTGTAAATGGTTGTGGAAGCATAGAGAAACTATGCATAAAAAGATGCATTTCTGGTTGTTAGGATGGGTTGAGGGAGAGGAGGGGGCAACTGTGTGGCAAGAAAAATAGCAAATATACAAAATAAAAATAGGAGAAAGGGTAGAAAAGAGGACACAATAAAATAACATATGGCATAATCCCATTTGTGAAAAAATAGCAGTTTATCTAGAAAAAAATTAGAACAAAAAGATTATGAGTGTGTGTACACACACCTACACACTGATTTGGAAGAATATCCATTCATCAATCGACAAATTTTCATTGAGCACCTACTAGGTGCCAAACCTTGTTCTGAGAATATGACAGTGAAAAAAAAAAAAGTTACAAAAAGTCCAGCCATTGTGGCATGGACAGAGACAAAATAATGAAAGCATTCTGTTATACAGTATACTTATAACTATCATACTATTATAAATTAATAAGTCTGTGGGGAAAAATAAGTCTCAGAAGACAGGTACAAAATGTCGTGGGTGCAGATAGTGTTGCAGTTTTAAAATGGATGGGTGGAAAACTGTTCACTGAGAAGGTGATATTTGAATAAAGACTTGAAGGAGTTGAATAAAGGTGGAAGGAGGGAGGTCAGTGAGGATACTAGGGCAATAATACAGGTGAGAGGTAGTGGTGGCTTAAACCAGAATGAAGATGACTCAGGAGGTAAGAAGTGGTTGGACTATGAATATACACTAAAAGAGAGCCAAAAGGATTTGCTGAAGGATTTGGTCCAGCATTAGAAAGAAAGAGAGGACTCACAGGCAGCTACAAGATTTTGGGGAGCTGAGCCAATGGAATGATGGAATTTCCATTAACTAAGATGGGGCAGAGCACAGGTAGAGTCAGTTCTGGGGAGAACATTAGGTTTTCCATGTTGGACATGTTAAGTTTTAAGTACCCATGACACAGACAAAGAGTGATGATGAGTAGGCAGTAGGATGTACAAGTCTGAAATTCAGACAAGGGTCCAATACAGAGGTATGAATTTGAGAGTCAGCAACCTAGAGATTTTTAATGGCTTGGGACTGAATGATATCACCAAGGGAATAAGTGGACTAGAGGCGAGGTCCAAAGACTAAACCTTGGATGATAATAGCCATAATTTATGTTATATATTCATGATATATACATGATGTATCATGAAATTAAAAAAAAAAACAGGGTTCAAAGTAACACTTACAGTATGTTTCTGTTTGATGACAAATAAATCTAATAAACACATTATAATATGTATATAAGACAAGGGGGAAAATGGAAGGATACACATGAGTTAATTAATATTGGCTATGTCAGGAACATGCAAATGGAGGTATCATTGTGGAGGGGATCATGGCTTTATACATATTATTTTAAAAATTTTACTTGTTGAACAAACAATTTTTATAAAGTATAAAACCTGAAATAAAGAACAAAAGTTAAGTTTTCATCTCACCAAAACAGTAATTTCTGATTTCCCTCTAGGTGGGAAGAATAACAATGCAAATTCTCAGCAAAGCACTGTACACACATTAAGGCCAAATTGGAAGGTTAGAAAGCCTCTATTTGTTCTGTAATTATGCAGCACATCAGCCAGGGCTTCTGAGGAAGGAAGCTGGCATTGAAGATTTGCCTTGAGCAAGAGCTCAGCTCCAGAAAAAGGTTCAACTAATCTTCTTTGGCTGTGGTTAACTGAGCCAGAGAGGAGCTGCAGCCATTCTGAGAGTTCTGAGATAACAACTGGGAAAAGCATATCCATTTAGACAGGAAGGTTCAAATGGAAATCATAAGTAGCAGCAAGACAAGAACCCCACCTGCTGGGTTGGAACTAGAGGAAGAGTCTATATTCCTACTGGTTTCCAGAACACTTACTGATTTGGAAACAGATGTCAACTGGACGGTATATTGGATGAGACCATTGGCTCTGGACTCACCCTGACTTTACTCCAGTTCCAACTCTGTCAGTTCATCATTTCACCTAGGGCAAGTTATCACACCTCTCTGTCCCTCAGTCTCCACATTTGAAAATGGTGTGATCATGATGATGATAATAATGATGATGACAGTAATAGTAAAAATAATAACAGGGCTTAGGGGTGTTTAGATTAAATAAGGCAGTATCTAACCTATAAAATACCTAACTCAGTGCCTGGTATATAGCAAGCCAATAATAAATATTTGCCATTATTACATCATCATCATCTTCATCATCATTATTTCAGTAAAATCTATTTGATTAATGCTGTGGGTTGAATCATGTTCAGCAAAAAGATATTTTCATGTCCTCATGCCTGGTATCTGTGAATATCACCTTATTTGGAAATGGAATCTTTGCAGATGTATACAAGTTAAGATGAACTCATACTGGATTAGGGTGGATTAGGGTGGATTGCCAGCAACCACCAGAGGCTGGGAGAAAGGCATGGAACAGACCATTCTTCAGAGCCTCCAGATGGAATCAACCATGTCAACACTTTGATTTCAGACTTCTAGCTTCCAAAATTGTGAGACAATAAATTTCTGCCATTTAAGCTACCAAGTTTGTAGTACTTTGTTACAGCAGATGTAGGAAATTAATACAGTTAAAGATATGAAAGAAATTGGTGAGCTTTGTTAACAGTTACCCCAACACCACAAAAACCACTTTGGTCTGAGGATTTATTAGTCTCATGAATTTGGGCATGTTGATTACTGAACGTAAAGTGGACTACTCCTTCATTCCTTTTATTCAGTAAAACTTCAGATAGCTTATGGACTTCTAATTGGTCAAAGAAGACAGAGACAGCCACAGTCCTTCCTGGGAAACAAACTCTCCAGGCACAGTAAGTATTAAAATAAATGTCTATGGAACCAAGTGAACTGAGTTGAACACCAACATAGAACAGGGTCTTGTTGGAGCCTTGAATGACCATTAAAAAATAAAACTAAAGACCTATATTCTCAAAATATATAAACAAAATACTAATAGACATCAACTGTTACACTTACTAGGTGCCATTCAATATTCTAAGCATTTTACATTTATTAACCAAATTAACTCACTACAACCCTATTTAATAGAAGTAAAGGGACTTCCCTGGTGGCGCAGTGGTTAGGAATCTGCCTGCCAATGCAGGGGACACTGGTTCGATCCTTGGTCTGGGAAGATCCCACATGCTGCAGAGCAAGTAAACCCGTGCACCACAACTACCAAGCCCGTGTGACACAACTACTGAAGCCCACACACCTAGAGCCCGAGCTCCGCAATAAGAGAAGCCACCGCAGTGAGAAGCCCGCCTACTGCAACAAAGAGTTGCCCCCACCCGCTCAACTGGAGAAAGCCCGTGCGCAGCAACAAAGACACAACACAACCAAAAATAAAATTAACTAAATAAATAAATTTATAAAAAAATAGAAATAAGAACAGATGATATGATAGTTTTTTACTTGTAGTAAAAAGGTATTACGTAAATGAACCTTGGAAAGTGCTCAACACATACCAATAATACAACAGGTTCAGACTACTAACTATTCATGTTCCCTTACTACGGTACAGAGCTGTTGATGGGAAGTAGTTACCAAGCCAAGGATTATATTTCCAAATCTCCTTTCATTTACTCTGTGTGTCACCTTGTTACTCATTTTTGACCAATATGAGCAGAAGTGACATGTGTCAATTCCAGACTGAGGAATTTAAATATGATAAACATTCACCATGTTCTCTCTTCATCTTCTGCATCAAGCCTGGAATCCTAGTGATGGGTAGAAGGGCTTTCCAAGCTGGAAGGAGCCTGCATTCCTGACCTATTCTTTGGAGCCGAGGTACCCAGGAGGGCTGTCCCACTAGGAATGCCATTGCTAAGCCACCCTGGGCTTCTTTGTTATAGCATTTAATGCTTATCATTATTAACGCCATCATTAGAATTATTATCTTATTACTAATGTTTCACGCTTAAGATAAAAGAATGGACACTTGAAACTCCACTGTTATACTGTAGACATCCCAACCAAAGAAACTTTGCAGCCTGGGAACTCACTGCAATGTTTCTAAGGTCTGAAGTTTAGGTCAAGGGAAAAATCTTTTCTGATGTTTTTATTCATTTTATTTCCAGGTGCCTTCCAAACAACAAAGTGAAGAGCTTATTTATCTTGGAGTGTTTGGAAATGACAATTTTGTTGAAGATAGTTGGCTTTCAGATTGTAACTCTCCACTGTGTAAGGGTGGCAGTTATGCCTAGCTGATCAAGCTCACCTAGCCCTTATCTTGGCAACCAAGGTGTCATAAATAATTTGGGAACATGTCTACATCACTGAGCAGCTAGGCAGATGAAAAACTTGTTCCTCTCAGACCATAACTAAGTTTATAACTTTCCAATGTTCTCTGGAAAGAAAAAAACATAGAAATGAGTAGGCACCGTATTGTGTACCATTTTGAAGAACATTCCTATAAGCCAACCTTTTCTCTACTAATTTTAACTGATTGAAACTGATAAGGGGACATTTCCCTAGCATTTCACCACTCCATTTTCCCCCAGGTTAATATAGTGGATGTTATTTGATTTGTTTTTTTCCCTAAATCTATCTGGTTGTCGTTTATAGACTCAAGATCTTAATCCAAGTCAAGATGGTGGGAGCAAAGCACTTAACACAATTAAATGAATAATTTGTTGTAAGAACTTTGTAAAAAATATTTTGTTTCCCTCTTATCACTCATCACCCATTGTCACAACTACTCAACTCTGCCACTGTAGCATGAAAGCAGTCAAAGGCAGTATGTAAT
Source organism: Balaenoptera acutorostrata (assembly GCF_949987535.1). Taxonomy (NCBI): domain Eukaryota; kingdom Metazoa; phylum Chordata; class Mammalia; order Artiodactyla; family Balaenopteridae; genus Balaenoptera; species Balaenoptera acutorostrata. Next base: position 101,650,499 of record NC_080068.1, on the reverse strand, counting down.
GCAACAAAACTTTATTTACAAAACAAGCACTTCAAACAGCATTTCAAAGATATGAAATAACAAGCGCAACAAACTTAAGGCGTTAATGTTGGTGGCATGTTCAAGGGAAAGAAAGGTCAGCTGACCAGAGATTAAGGAGCAAGAAGGATAGCAATGTGAGAAGAGGTCCAAGCAGTATCAGGGGCCAGATCAGGCAGCGCACTTTAGGCAACAATTTAGCTCTCAGTTTATGTGCTTCTGATGGATTAGATGTAGAGTGAGGGAAAGAGAGAAACCAAGGCAGATTATTAAATATTTCATTTGAGAAACAAGGTTGCCCATAGTAGGAGAGTGGGAAAGTGTAGAGAGCAGAACTCAAAAATTCCATTTTGGTCAGCACATGATTTGTAAATCAATTTTCCTACAAAAAGCTGAAACAAATGTGATCCATTCATTCAGTCGTAAATTCTGGTTCTCATAATTCTACATCACAGTTTGGCATCCTGAAAGGAGGGTAGACTTCAGTGTAGACAGAATAAGGTTGAAATGCTAACTCTCACCCTGTCTAACTGTGTGAATCAGAAAAGCCATTCTCTCTGAGCCTCTGTTTTCTCTTCTGGGAAATAAGTTAATTACTATACATCTCACAGAGTTGTTTTGAAAAAAAGTTCTTAATGAAGGATCTGGCATAAAGTAGATTCTTCATAAACATTGTTTCCCTTCCTTCTCATGTATGTATTCATTCAATAAATATTTATTGCATTTTGGGCCAAGTATGTGTCAGGCACTGTTCCAAGCACTCTGAGATGTGAGCAAGACTAATAAATCTCAGCGCCCATGAACCACATAAGAATTCTTATTGGATATATATATGGATATGAATATAAATACAGATCAGTTATTCTCAACCAGAGGTGATTTTGTCCCTAAAAGGACAGTTGACAACATCTAGATATATGTTTGATTGCCATACTAGGGGTAGATGTACTAGCATCTAGTGGGTAGAGGTTAGGGATGATGATAATATTGCTACAATGCATAGGATAGCCTCACCCACCACAAAGAATTATTCAGCCCAAAATGCCAATAGCATGTTGAGGAACTTTGATTTAGGGATGTGTGTTTATGTGTGTGTGTGCGTGTATGTTAAAATTAAAAAAAAACAACAACTATGAAGAGTACAGGAAAGTAATAGAGTGTTTTAGAGTTCTACTTGAAGAGGTGAACCTGAATAAAATAAAAGCTTTGTCCTGGTAAATTTCTGAGAAAAGACTTTCCCAAACAGAAGGATCAGGACTTACAACTGACCACCAGCATAAATTTAATTAATTAATTAATTAATTATTAACGTCTTTATTGGAGTATAATTGCTTTACATTATTGTGTCAGCTTCTGCTGTATAACAAAGTGAATCAGCTATACATATACATATATCCCCATATCTCCTCCCTCTTGCGTCTCCCTCCCACCTTCCCTATCCCACCCCTCTAGGCGGTCACAAAGCACTGAGCTGATCTCCCTGTGCTATGGGGCTGCTTCCCACTAACTATCTATTCTATATTTGGTAGTGTGTATATGTCAATGCCACTCTCTCACTCCGTCCCCGTGGAAGGGTAAGCTGGCACCAGCATAAATTTAAAAACCCTGACTCCAGCCATAAATGTGAATTCAAAGTCAGTCATTAGTTTTACTTTAATCTTCAAGGCTTTATGCACTTTCTTATTTTATCTTATTATGAGCTATGATGAGAAAGACAGTTTGGGAAGTTGAATAAACTTAGGACCAAATCTTGGATTTATAGCTTATTATATAATCTTGAGAAATCTCACTTAATATCATGTAGCCCTGATTTCCTTACCTATAAAATGGGGTCAATAATAGAAAATACATAAAACAGAGTTGTTTTGAAAACTAAACGAATTAGTGCATTTTAAATGCCTATGTTAGTGTCAGACTCAGAGTAGGAATTCAGTAAACAGCCATCCTCCTCCTACCCAACTGTCATGGCAATGAGAGTGGAGAGAGGGATGGTCCAAGGCCTCCTGGCTTTTTCTATCTCTGTTAATTACCACTAGTAAGTCTGTAGCTAAAAATTTCAGACTCATTTTTTTAAAATTTTCTCTGTCTTTCCCTCTCCTATAACATTATCTCTCTGAATCAGTCCCAAAGTCATACAGATTCAGTCTTTTTTGGTAGAAGTGGATGAGTTTTGTATATAAAAGTTTAGGAGCAAACCCAGGGAGCTGTCCAGCAGAAAGTTAGAAATTCAGCACCAGAAGGTACAAGAGAAGTGAATCCTCTTGTTGATGTTAAGAATGTCATCCATCTTGTAGAAATACCACAGAAGAAGAGATCCTCAAGGGACAGCAAAGACAATTGAACCTTAGTGAAGACTTTCATGGAAAGGAAAACACCCATCAAGTTGACAGGATGACCCAGACAGAGAAAGAAGTTTCACAAAAGTCTGCAGAGTGGAAGTAGTCATCAAAATCAGACGTGCTGGAGGAGAATGAGGACAGAACAAACTTGGTAACTGTAAGGGCGCTGCTAACTCACCAATTCAGGAGAGCTGTGTGAGTGGAATTCAGATCACAAGGGGATCCATTGGGATATAAAGACATTAAGGCAGTTTATGTATAGGACATTTTGAAGATGCTCATAACAAAAGTAAGTAGAGAGATCTCCTTAAAAAGGAGATGTGCATGGTGAGCTATTGTAGAAGTAAAATTATTAATTTGAGCAAACAGTGGAGGAGGACCAATGGAAGAGAGGGTATGTGAATATACAGAATAGCTACGAAGTACAGCAAAGATAATTCTTACCATATCTCACCAATTTTTCCAGTGAGGAAGGAGGTGAGCCAGTTGTGAGTGAGTAGGTAAAGAGTTTGGATGACAATGGAAAAGGTTTGAAACTGTTGCTTTGGGATTATATCAGATCCCTTTAAAGGAAGTCAAGGGCTGCTAAGCTGTGGGCAGACCCAAATTGAGATTAAATGGAATCAACTTGAAATGGACTCAACCATCACACTTAAGTGGATTTCTTCAGCAATGATGGCTGGCATGAATCAGAGTAAAAGCAATAGACTGGGCAGTGGATGGCCTGGATCAGCATGTTGGGAGGATGAGAACATAGAAGGTCAAAAGTGGAAGGAAAAACCTCAGAATGGCAGAAGATGCAGGGTTGTTCTATACACTGGCGTTTAGGTTGGCTGGGAAAATATTGTAAAATAAAAGGAATAAAGGAAGAGGTTATTCTTTCTGTCAGTTATGCATCAAATATGTACATCTATGATGTAGAGCTATAAATGAGACATTGGGGAAACAGTTATGAGCAAACTACAACCTTGGCCTTTAAGGATCTCCATCCAGTGGGTAAAAGTATAGTCATTACCTCAACTGTTTTCGAGAGCATCCGATTCCAAGGGAAATAAAGCCACTGAAATGACCTTAAGCTCACTAGGGAATTTATTATAAGGACAGGATATATCTCATAGAACCAAAGGGCAGGAAGTATAATTGTTCTTCACTAAGGATGAGAAGCAGGCATAGGAACACTCCAAGGCAAAGCAGTAGGAAAGCTCTACCTTCTCACTTCCTATTTTTGTTGAGTCCTGTCATCTCTCATATTGTTGAGTCTTCTTTATCAACAGTTTGGATTTCTCTACTCTCTTGTATCTTCTCATTGGTGCTTTAGCACCTCCAGTTAAGAATACAACCAAAATAAATTAGTATCACAATATACTGATATCAAATGTTAAGGAGCAAACATGATCTGCTCAGCCTTGCCAAGGAATCAACTCAGTCTAGTCAGATATCTACCCTTCATTCAATGAGCTACAGCCAAGCGTTGCAGGGCTATGTTATTCAAAAAATAAGGACATGTGAATAGGGCAGAGACTGAAAAGTAAGAAAAAATGTGTTCAACAGGCCAGTCTCAGAGGGAAAATTCTAGTGAATCTTTTACCTGTTCTCACTGAAAAGCAGTCGGTGTGTGAAGTAAACAATTATACCAACTATTTATTGCACTACATACCAGGTACTACAGTGTGCTTTAGTGGGTCAGGGGGCTTAGCCTGAGTTTCCTGAAAGTAGAGACTGAGGCAAAGACTTGCATGCAGAGAGTTTATTTAAGAATGTGATCCCAGGGATGAGGAAGGAGGGCGGAGGACATGAAACAAGAGAGGGAAAGCCAACTGGTCATCAATCCTGAGAGATTTTCTAAAGAGCTTCATGAAATATTTCTTAAGACTGTCTTCCCAGGGAATAGGTGAGTAAAACATTTATTTATCAGTTCCTGGCCCTATTGGTAAAGAATGCTCTCCCAGTCAATATTTTCTTCACACTTCCAGGTATGTGCACAGTGCATCCCAATCTTCAGTGTCAGAGAATCTCCAGGACAGGAAGTGAGAGGTATTCAGTGCAGGTTTAGGTGAGATGTTGTCAGATTGTACCTGATGAACCTAGTCCAACCTGCATGAAACTGGTCGCTATAGCAGTGGCTGCATAAAAGCTGGGACCAAGAGAATATGAAGTAGTGCACAAGGCAATTCCAGGGCAAGAAATGTCAAAAGGTAAATAGACTATAACATCAGGCTGCAGGATTTGGCTTTATCGTCATCTGTACTGGTTCTTCATTAACTTGACCTCCTGTATTCATCAATGATTACCATGAATGAAGTAGTATGCTGAGAAATAAAGGTAGGAGAGACAGAGAAAGAGACAGAGAGAGAGAGAGCTATAAATAAGAATCCAAAAGGGAAGAAGAGGAATATTTACTGGGCTTCCATTTGCTACCATTCACATTATATGAAGAATCACTAAATTTCCCCAACAGCTCTGTGGCTTGAACATTCATGTTTCCAATCAAACATAAACAAAGTAAAGTTCAGGTTAGCAAATAATGTGTACAAGTTCACCTGACTAGAATTAAAATCTAGGCTCATTTCTCCAATTGTTTCTTCAAATGTTAATAAAACACAACTCCTGCCTTCAAGAAGCTTGCTGTCTGCAAAAGGAAAACAATATGTAAAACACTAGTGATCATAATATGGGAATCATCTGACCACTGACCAGGAAAAAGCCAATAATTGGACTTAGATTTCTAAGGGTTGGATAGATATGCTTCAAAATATTGATTATACCTTGTCATTAGATGACTGTAGGAAATCTAGGGTACAAAGCACACAGGTGATTATTTTTTTTAGCTGCCATGCAACACAACATTTATTAACGTTTTGATAGCTTCAGCTATCATGAATTGTAGGAGGAGGAGTGATTAAGAAAGCTCTCATTCGACTTGATGAGCCCAGTTGAGTTGCTTCCAGGCTGGAGACTTTGGCAGAATATCAGGACTAGGACCTCGTAGGCAATGAACACAGTAAAATTAAGGTAGAGAGTTCTGTATCTGTAAATGAGGAAGTCAGTCATCTACAGGGTTAAGATTTGCTTGCTAGGGCTCTCCTTTCATAAAGAAATTTAATATTTGTAACATACTTTGCATGTTAATGAAATTGCTCCCCACAAAGTTGTCTTTGGGGATAAACAAATGAGGACTATTGGGGCTGCTCAAGACTGTAACTTGGTTTCTCAGGTGGAGTCACACCAAAGCAGCATGAATCGTGACAAAGCACAAGGATGTTAAGCTGTGGGCAGAGCTCACAATTGAGGTTAAAGAGTATAACTTTGTTATGGCTTTATCCAGGTAAACTTCACCAGCAACAGTGGATGGCAAGGAGCAAAGCAGAAGGCAATAGACTTGACAGTGGATGATGCGGGGCAAGATGTTGGGAGGATAGGTTGAAGATGCCAACCTGAGTCTTTGTGGCCATAGATGTTTCTGTAGATAGATGGTGAGACTCGTTGATCAAACATTTTTATTTCTCTCCATTCTCCCCAACCTATAGCCACACACACACACACACACACACACACACACACACACACACACACATACACATTTAAATAAGAATTTTGAGAAATATAGAAAAACAGAACACTTTGGAGATGAAAATTCTCAGTTGGCAGGCATTGATTATTCCTGAGACAATTCCTTGGGGCTAACAATGTTAGCTACCATTTAGTTAGTACTGATGATGAACCAGGCTTTTCTCCCACTTAATGTTCAAAACAACTCTTTGAGGTGAGTATTGATTATGCTCATTTCACAGATGAGGAAGCTTCAGCTCAGGGAGATTAAATAACTTGCCCAAAGTCTTCAGCTGGCGAATGATGAGGAGGAGATTCAATTTTTGTGTCTCCCTGATTGAGAACTCAGATCTTCCTACTGTGTACAATTGCAATCCCCATTCTGACCCTGCCTTACATTCTTGTACTGAGGAGGTTTAAAATGATCTATCAGCTTTTCTGTTCTGTTTCACCAGACATTGGTAAAAATGTCAACCTTCAACCATAACACCAGATCAAGACTGAAAACAGACAAATCTCTACATATCTTTCACCTAATTTCTTACTTCATTCTATTTTTATGTGTATAATGGTTATCCTTAAAGGATTTTTTTAAAATCATGGATCATGGTACCACTGCCCTAAATTTTTCATTCATTTATTCCACAAACATTTATTTTATTTTATTTTATTTTGAACTTTTGAATTTTATTTTATTTATTTTTTTATACACCAGGTTCTTATTAGTTATCTATTTTATACATATTAGTGTATATATGTCAATCTCTCCGCAAACATTTATTATGTTGAGCATTGTGCCAGATGCCTAGGACACACAATGAATGGGTCCCTAGCTTCAAGGAGTTGATAGTACAAATGAGCAGGAAAGAAAAGGAGACAGAAAAAGATGCAAACTAGAAAGAGTGTGATAAATATAGACCTTGACAGTCTATACAGTGTATTGTGAAAGCCCAAAAATTTTTGCCAAAACCAAATAAGATATCCTGTGGGACTGAGTAAGATTTTTAGACTTAGCAAATGGAAGCAATGATCTATCATCCTCTGTGATGGGAAGGTGGCAGAGTGGAGCAGGTTGTAACGGTGGGCGAGGTGGGGAGATAATTGTCATTTTGAGTTTGAGTGGTCTATTAGACTTCCAAATAGAGATGTGAAACAAAGAGCTAAATATTGGGTCTGGGAGTTGGGAGAGAGGTCTTGACGCTTCAGCATATAGATTTTGTTTAAACCTTGATATTGGGTGAAATCAACAAGGACATAAAAGTATAAGGAAAGAGAAGAAAGGACAAGAACTGAGTGTGGGGCAGCCCCAGATGAAGAGGTCATGAAGACAAGGCACCAACAAAGGAAACTGAGAAAGAACCACCAGAAAAGCAGGAAGAAAATAGAGACTTTCATACAGAGTGAAGTAAGTCAGAAAGAGAAAAACAAATATTGTATATTAATGCATATATGTGGAATCTAGAAAAATGGTACCGATGAACCGGTTTGCAAGGCAGAAACAGAGAAACAGATGTAGAGAACAAATGTATGGACACCAAGGGGAGAAAGCAGGGGAGGCAGGTGGTGGTGGGATGAATTGGGAGACTGGGATTAACATATATACACTAATATGTATAAAATAGATAACTAATAAGAACCTGCTATATAAAAAATAAATAAAATTCAAAAAAAAAAAAAAAAGAAAAGAAAATCAGTAGGCTTTAGAGCCCTGAAAAACCTAAAGAAAACATATCAAAGAGAAGAAAATTGCCTGTGTCAAATGTTGCCGATAAGTCAAGTAAGAGGAAGATTGAGAACTGACCACTAGATTTAGCAGTCTGTAGGTCAGTGGTGACCTTGAAGTGAGCAATTTTCATAGAGCAGTGAGGAGAAACCCTGCTTAGGGTGGTTTTAAAGAAAAGGAGGAGAGATTGAAAACATTGAGAACAGGCAAATCTTTCAAGATTTGCAGTAAAGGGGAACATAGAAATGGGGTGAAGACTCACAGGAGAAGTAGAGTCAAGTGATTATTTTTAAGACAGAAAAATCAGCATGATGTCATGCTGATTGGAATGATTCATTAGAGAGGAATGCTTATTGTGGATGTAACATATGCAGGGAAGAATTGGTAAAGCAAGGTACCTAATAGGGGCTATGTATACAGGGACATGATATGAGGAGTTTTTGTTTGCTTCATTAAACATGGAGAAGGTAACCAGTTTGTTTGGCGCCTGCCATATGCTAGGTACCATGCAAATGTGCCATTCACTCTTCTAAACAATTTTTGTTACAACAGCTCTTTTAGACTATCCCCGAGGCTCAGAAAGATTCAATACCTTGAGCTAGTGAACAGCAGGGTCAGAGCTTGAATCCTCACCTATCTTAGACCAGAGACCATTCTCTTATCTTGACACATGCTACTTCCTTTGAAAATGAAAACGAACAAGCAAACAAATAAAAATGAGCTTCTGGCAGGTGTAAAAGATGGATCAATTAGGAGGCTATTTTAATCATCAGCATGAGCAGTGGTGGCCGTAAGGACCTTACTATAAGTCCAACCGAGAGACCTATCTGAGGTGGATTCTCCTGGGTCTGGGTTGATGAGAAGGGTGGAGTGCTGTCAGACTCAGCACAGGGGAGGGAAGGAGTCTGGGATGCCTTACAGCTTGCCCGTATGAGCAGGTGGTTTTAGATGGTTTAACCTATCCTATGGGCTATGAATGAGAAGGAGACAGGAAGAGTTCTTAAAGGAAAAGAAAATATTAATGTGTGTGGATTCATGGTCTTCCTTTTCTCCCGCCTTCATTGCTGTAGTCCTCTCCTCTGTTCCACCTCACACTATCACCTCTAACTCAGTGACGAATGGTCAATTCCTGGCAGAAAGACCATCTTGGGAAAAGAAAAGTGGTTATAGAAAAAGAACCATGTTAGTATAGTGCTGAGGAGAGAAGCAATTTGGAAAATTGGATAGCAGGAGCAGGAAGAATTGGAGAGGAGGTAGAGAGAGGGGCCCACAGGAATGGGTGAAGAGGAAAGAGACGGTTGTTTTTACAAAATAACTGCCATTGTTAAAAGTTACTGACAAATTACCATATGGCAGACACTAGTGTGTGTGCGTGTGTGAGGGAGGGAGGGATGGAGGGAGGGAGAGAGAGAGAGAGAGAGAGAGAGAGAGAGAGAGAGAGAGAGATGAGGGGAGGGGACTATCTTTATCCAATGAGGTAGGTGTCTTCACCAGATCCATGTTACATTTGAGAACACTGGTTGGCTGAAAAATAGTCACCCTAAAGATATCCACATTTGAATCCCTGGAACCTGTGAAGGTTATTTAATATGGTAAAACCAGCTATGCACAGATGTGACTAAATTAAGGATCTTGAGAAGGGAAGATTACCAGGTAAGGGAAGGGACTATCCAGGTGGACCCTAAAAGCAAACACATGTATATTCATGAGGGAGCAGAGGGAAATATTACTGCACATAGAGGAGAAGGCAATTTGAAGATGGAGCAGAGAGAGATTAGTAGATGCTGGCCTTGAAGATTAGGGTGATGCAACAGCAATCCAAGGAATGCCAACAGCCACCGGAAACCAGAGGAGGCAAAAAGAAGACTATCCCCTAGAGCATCTGGAGGGAACTTGGCCCTGCTGGCGCCTTGATTTTGGTCTAAAGGTATTGTTTTCAGATTTCTGTCCTTCAGAACTGTGAGGGAATAGATTTCAGTTGTTTTAAGTGACTGAGTTTGTAGGAATTTGTTTTAGCAATCATAGGGAACTAATACAGACACCAAGGATGGGAGAGTTTAAGTAATTGGCCCAATAAATGGTCAAGCCCTCTTACACCCAAGCAGTCTGACTTGAGTTGCTTTGAACTGCTTGTGGTCCCTCGCAGTAACTGGGATCCTTTAAATGTTTGAGAAAGACAAGAATAAGAATTGGAATTCCTGTTGGGTCTCCAAAATAATGACTGCAGAGTAATACCACTCTGCCACTGATCTTGGGATACCTATTGATAAGCATTCCAGTAGGAACTCAATAAAGTTGGTAACTCATCATAGCAAGTCTCCAAGAATGCCTTGGGACAGCCTTGGACAGGGTCTCTTAGTGGCTGGGTGAATAATGTCTGTGGTGTCTGGAGCTACACCACTGGCACAGCCTCAGACCTCCAACCAGCCCCCAGAGCATGCAAGCCCAATCCCAGAGCTGCTTTCTGTCTCACCTTTCACCAAAGCGTGGGTGGAGCCTTGCCTTCACAGAAGGGAGGAGCTTCAGTCTTTCCACCAGCCCCTCAGAGTCCCCCATACATTTTCTCTGGGCATTTCCCAGCAACTAAAGGAACCATCCTTCTGGAATGGGTGCCAGGGCAGGAGAAACATTTGGTGAAAAATAATTTTCTCCTCCCCTCTCTTTCTCTGAGCTGGGGGCCTTATACAGTTAGACATTCAAGTAAAATTAAAAGTCATTCCAAAAGGTTTCATATTTCCATGAAAAATCTGTCTCTGAAAGTTTGCAACGTCTCAGTACTGAGAATCTGGCCCTTCTGTGCTCCTCAGTACCATGGACAGCCCCTTACCTGATGCCTGGTACTAGGCGGTGAAGCCCATCTACTCAGTTTTATCCCAGCCACACCTTCGTCCACCCACACACATTTTGTTCCAGTCACAGGATTCCTCACCTCCTCCTCTACACAGGATGCTTCTTCTTCCCAAAACAGTCTTTTCTGAACCCTTTAGGAAAGGGGTCACCATGGACCTGTACCGGTCAGAGGCCTGTTAGGAACCAGGCTGCACAGCAGGAGGTGAGCGGCCGGTGAGCTAGCGAAGCTCCCTCTGTCGCTCCCCATCACTCGCTTTACCGCCTGAGCCATATCCTCCTCCCTCCTCCCCACCCCATTCCCTGTCCCTGGTGCCAAAAGGGTCACTCTGCTGCCTGCCGCTTCCTCTAGGAAGTCCTCCTTGATCAACCTCCCACTAGATTTTGGGACTCCCCAGACACCTGTTCATATTCTTGCCACAACCTGAAACACTGACAGTATAATCATCTATTTCATCGTTTGTGAGTTCTATGGGCAAGGATGTTATTTCACTTATTTCATCCAGAATCCTAGCACATCATAGGGGTTTACTAGGATTTGTAAATGACTGGATGAATATTATAAACAAATGAATGGGTAGCTTTGAGTTTTTTGTGTCTATAGCCTCTTCGCTCCTCAGCAGAGAGTTCAGTGTAAAGACAATGCATCTTACACTTCTGCCTGTCCTTCACAGGGCCTTGACCAGAGCAAGTACTTGATACTGCATTATTGATTGATTCCGATCAAAATGTAATCTTGATTGAAGAAATTTCGGATGGTTTTGATGGTATTAACCTGAGGGCTCTGAGTTCTAATAACCTAGACCAAGAATCCATTTTAAAACTGTATCCCTTACAATTCTAGTCCCCAAATCTTTTAACATACTGGACTGCTCACTGTTTTCTGACAAGACATACACTTGAATATCTCTGAGGTTTTATCTCTGCTGCTATCTCTACTTAGAATGCCACTTCCCCTTCTGTCCAGTTAGAAAACACTTCTCAGGCCCCAAGGTCCAGCTAAGACCCCCTCACCAGCCAGATTTCTACTGGACTTTGTGCCCATTTCTACCATAGTATTTTCTACACTTAAATCAATGTAGTTGTTTAAGTGTTGATCCCAGTGTGCTGTGAGGTCCTTGAAAACAGAGTGATATCTCACTGAACTGTACCACAGTGTCTAGAGGTTATCTTGGGCCTAGAACATTGAAATTATCAATAAGAATGAATGTTTGACATTCAGCTGGACCAAACCAGAGCTGAGGCGGTCACCCACAATGACTACAGCTTAGATTCTTTACTTTCAGAGCCATTTTCCAGAAAAATTAACTGACACTCACAAAAGGCAAATGGCCAAGTTCAAGAGCATAGAGTAAGTTAGTGAGAAATGCAGAACAAGAGCTGAAGCCTCCAGACCCCAGCCTGATGCCTTTCCACTTGTCAGCCCCAAGAAGGTCAGCTTAGTAATTTACCCACCTTCCTTATTACTGGGACTCAGCTCTCCAGGGGCCGAGTGAAGGGTCTGGTTACCTGAGTCCGTGCCTTCCTTTGATGCTAGGAAGCAAGCAGCTCCTTGTCCCAGCCAGATGTGTCCTCCCTGGGGATGCTGCAGGCAATCGTGATTAGCTCCCTCTCAATTTTCTATGAAATGCAAATGTGTTCCACTAGCACACCAGTGACATCCATTGTCTGCTCTGTGCAGAGGCCTATAATGTCAATTAAATGCCAAAGCTCACTAACAGGTGTGCTGATTGCCTCTGCAAAATGATGTACTGGAGCAGCGCTCCAAGTGTGAAGTAGACAAGAAAGAACTTTCGGTTCCTCCGCGTCCCCATCCTCAGCTCTGTTATTAGCTTTTACTTTTGGTCCTTGCTGCCAAGAATTAACTTTTTCCCCTAAAAACAAAATCAGAATCGTGCTTCATATGTGCAAAATACACCAGTAATGTTTCTGATATTGAACGCCCCTCTCACTACTGCCCCACTGCAGGGCTGACCCTGAGGTTTTTCTCTAGCTCCCCTCCCCCCAATCCAACCACCCCACTCACAGGTTACTGAGTGATCTTCCTGAGGAGGAAAAGCTCTCAGTCTGTCATTTTCCTACTCAAAAGCTTTCAGTGACATCCCATTGTCTGTTCAATTAAATGCATATTCTTCAGATGGGCACCCAAAACCTTCTGTCTATTGGCCCCATATTATTTTTACAAAATAATCTCCCACTGCACATCAGCCGACCATGAATCTTGTACTCTACTTTTCATGTCTGCTTCTTCAAGAAAAATTCTGTCTAAAATGCCTTTTCCTATGAACTCAGTCCAGTGAAATAACCCTTCTTCCAGAGCCACTTCTGTAAAAAAACATTGTTAGATCTCCTTAATCAGAATTCTTTCTCTTTCCCCCAAATCACAAAGTTATCAGTGCAGAATTATCGATTTTTGAGCTTTTCCTGCACAGGTCAGACACATGCTAATTGCCTTATTTGCATAACTTCATTTCATCTTCACAAAGTGAGATAGTCACTTTCATTTCACAAATGGGGAAACTGAGTCTCTAAGGGATGAAGTAACTGGCCCTAAGTCACAGAGTTAATAAGAGGCAGAACCTAGTATTAACTTCAGAGAGGGGGCAATTGCAATGCATAGGTTCTGATCCTGTATAGTATGTGCTGGCATCTTGAGTAGACTATTACTGATTACCATGTACATGAGGATTCATTTCTGTGACTACCTCTAATATCAAATTATAAATTGACCTGCATATGCCTCCTGTTCAAAAGCAGAAGCTCAGAAATAGATGTTGTTAAAATTTTTGATCCAATTCAATCTGTCCTGGAAGGAACATGTCTGTCCCTGGATCTACTTTTTACTTTAAGAGTGTCTATAGATTTGTTGCATGAAAATGTGGATTTAAATCCTCCTGGCATAGAGGCTGGGATCAGTGGTCATATTTATATCTAACGTCTATATGACTGGGAGCCACAGGGGTGATTTATTTAATGCTTACAGTCTGTAAAATCAAATGGTGTCAGCCTAAACTCATTAGAGCACTATCGCCTTTGGTTTCTGCACTCCACTAGCTCAGGATCCTACCCAGAGAAAAACTTTGCTCATTCCTGCTGCCTTCTGAGGTCTGGCTTCCTTTCCCCAAGTCCATAGTCACTATGACAGGCCCTGCTGCTCACAGATGGAGCTGCAGAGAAGCCTGCCCAAAGATAATTTTCATTTCAAAGCTCAAACATGAAAAGCGCTCCCTTGCTGGGTAAATGAACCCACTGTTTTCTTGTTAAATCAAGCTCTTTTGAAGAGAAGCTGGAGAAAGAAACTGGCAGAGGAATTGGGGAAAGAGGAAGTGGAAAACAAAACTTTAGTAGCTTTTTCTTTTTTTCAATTTTTCGGCTAAGCTCAACTTGGTTGAGTAAATGAACTATGTTTTCCCAAGATGCATTGAGAAAGGTGAATAGTGGGCAGGGCTTGTTTAACCATAAGGCCTGGGGTCTGTGACCCTTGATCTAATTGAAATGGCGAATTAAACTGCTTAATACAACACCTAGACCACTGCAGTAGTTTGGACTTCAATTGCGGGGGAAGTTCAGAAGCATCCATCTTCCTTTTGTAAAAAAAGTAGAAGTTCAACTTTCTGGTGACCCAAATCCATGAAGTAGCAATTTCTTTGCTACTTCCAGAAAGCTGCAAAAGGAAAAAAAAAAAAAAAAAAGCTGGAAGTGTTTCATAGTCGGCAAGGGACAGATTCTCCCTCCCTTGAATCCCTGAATCTGCCATCTCTTCTACAACAAGCAGAAATGATTCTAATGGTTAAATGATTACTAGAACTAAGCTACTCAGTTTCCTGACTAAGAACAGCCTTTTTCTTTCTCTGAGAATATCTGCATCTTCAGATGGTTTTAAGAGGACCCCGCGTACAATCAGGAGAAATGCAGGAGAGCAGGAGTGAAGAAAAGAACAATATCCAGGCAAACTGTGCAGCTGGGCATCCTGATGCCCAGAAAACAGATAGAGAGAGGTCTTCTTTGCCCTTACAGATAATGTCTGAGACTCTACTGAGGTTTAAGTCCTGTGATTCTGAGGACACACACCTCAGATAAACAACAACAAACTCTTTCCACTATCTTGACTCTTTTCCTTGGTCTTAGTAATAGGAGACCTCTAATCAGTTAGGGCCTCAGGGCTTTAGAAAATGCTGTTGCTTCAAATGTTCTTGTACAGCCACTTTCAGTTGTCTACCCCTTTCTTGCTGACTGAACCCATTCTTCCCATGGCTGTGAGGGAGATATGAGAGTACACACACACACACACACACACACACACACACAGACTGGCTAGGGTTGGACCATTGCTAAGGGTTAGAGTGGACCTAGAACTAAACTCCTAATACCCAATGCATTTAAAGGGAACCCTGGACTGGACCACAGGGAAACTTAATACTTCATTAGTTTTCCAGTTCTATTTTACCTCCATAAGTGCTTAAATCCTAATCCCAAATGTTAAAAACACTCTGGGTGATTGCAAAGAACAACAAGAGAACAATAGTAAGACCTCCTTCCATCTGGGAACAAACCCAGCTCTCCTCACTTCAATTATATGGAAGACAATTAAAAAGATGAAAGAAAAGAGGCAGAGAAAAGGATGGCTGGACCTGTTCCCACTATAGTCTCTGTACCAATTATCAGTGAGACCAAATGTATTGAAGAGGAGGAAGGAAGGTAGGTAGAGGTGGGGAGACCACCTTCTCTCTGGATTGTACTCTGGACCTTCATGCTTTGACAGTACAGAAAAGAATGTCTCCTCCATGTGCCCTCCTCACGATACACTGTGATTCCACTCTCTAGGGAACTAGGCCAATCAGTGACTTGAAGATGACTGGTGACATTAATGTCCCTCTCTTTAGGGCATGATATGGAGGGCAATGAAAGAGCCACATAAGAGAGAAAAAATATCCTGGATGTAACTGTGACATAATGTTATACAGAAGAAAATAGGAAAATTGAGGGGATGAGAAGAACAGTGGAAGAAATGTGTCTGAATGTTCAGAATACAATTTAAAAATGGGCAGGACACATACTGTTTCAAATATCACAGCCTCAAAGACAGTTTGAAATAGTGGGAAAAGCATAGGCATTAGAGCAAAGCAGGACTGCTGGTTCTGAATGTGTGGTAAACATATTCCATTTTCCTTTGTCTGCTAATAAAAAAAAAACTGGACAAAATGTGTAAGTCATCAGTAGAAAACTCTGGAAGGTGGAGAAAAGAAGGATGACTGGCTAGGGACCTTGGGACTTGAGTAAGGACAAAGCACCACTCCTGGGTAGAGCCTCTTGGCACAGTTCTGATTTCCACTCCACTCCTGCAGTAACTAGATGGTACCTTCCCCCTGCCCAGTCAAAGCCAAGGAACTGTAGGGTGGAGTCCTGTCATCTGGGTAACACACAAGTTAAGCAGACAAGAATATCACTTCATAGACTGTAAGCACTAAATTTGATATTTAAACCACAAAAGGGAGCCAGGACATGAATCTAAACCTAAACAGGATGGCTATCTACTTGTTATGGACTAAATATTTGTGTCTGCCCAAAGTTCATATGTTTGAAACTCTATCCCCCAATGTGATGGTATCAGGAGGTGGGGCCATTGGGAGGTAATTAGGCTTAAATGAGGTCATGAGTTTGGAGCCATCATGAATGGGATTAGTGCCCTTAGAAAAGTTGAAAGAGAGCTTGCTTGCTCTCTTTGCTCTCCACCATGTTGAAGTTGACAGTCTGCAACTTGGAAGAGGACTCTTACCAGAACCCAGCCATGCTGACATCCTGATTTCAGACTTCCAGCCTCCAGAACTCTGAGAAATAAATTCTTGTTAATTTTAAGCAACCCAATTTATGGCATTTTGTTATAGAATCCCAAGATGATTAAGACACTACTAAAATAGAAGATATAGATAGGAATAGGGGTCTTACAATACTCAAAATATCCATGACACAGTCCAAAATCTTCATTATACCAAGAAACAGAAAAATTTTAACTTGAATGAGAAAAGACAATCAATACCAAGATGACACAGAGGTTGGAATTACCATACAAGGATTTACACACAGCTATAATTAAAATGCTCCCATGAGCAATTCCTTGAAACAGCAAAAGCAAACTGCTGAAAAGAAAGAGAAGACATGAAGAAGAATCAAATAAAATTTTAGTCTTGAAAAATAAAATAACTGACATAGAGTTAAAAACTTCCAGAGTTTGATGCAGCTACTTAAATAATCTTGTGATTCTGTTAACATAACAACCTTTTAGAATTCTAGCTTTATGAATTCCTCTCCCTGAGCCTGGGTTTAAAATGAGGATAATTCATAATGTCTCAGAGATAATTTAGTAAAAGAATGAAATACTATCAAACAACAATTTTTAAAAGGGTATTAATGTGGCTTCAAACAACAAAAACATTTTCTTTGCTCGTGAATTGAAATTTTGCAAAAGTCTGACAGGGATAGTCCATCTCTGCTCCATTTGGCTTCAGACAGAGTGGCTAGAAATTTGAGAACGGGAATCATCTGAAAGATCACTGATTCACACAGCTGGCACAAGGCTGGGATGACTCCAGTGGGTGAGAGCTGGGACTCTATGCAGTGTCTTCATGTAATCCTTCCAGCATGGCAGTTTCAGAGCAGATGAACTTTTTATGTGTAAACTCAGGACTTTCAAGTTGTGTGTCCCAAGAAAGGCAGGTGAAAACTACCTCATCTTTTTCTGATTTAACCTCGGAAGTCATACCCCACACATCTGCTGTAGTCTGAGGAACACTCAAATTCAAGGGGAGGGAATGTACTCCATTTCTGGATGCAGGAATGTCAATAAAACATTGTAACAGGAGCATTTGAGATGGGATATAGTGGTGTGACCACCTTGGAACATACAATCTGCCACAGTATGTGCAAGTCCTTTGTCTAATATTGTAAACCATGGATTGGCAAACTACAGCCAGCAGGCCAGTCCAGTCCTCTGCCTGTTTTTATAAATAAAGTTTTATTGGAACACAGTCCAGCTCATTTATTTACATATTGCCTATCACAGTTTTTGTATTACAGCAACAGAGTTGAATAATTATGACAAATACCATCTGGCCACAAAACCTAAAATATTTACTACTTGGCCATTTACAGAAAAAGTTTCTGACCCCTGTCTTTAATTGTGATATGCTTCTAAATTCTGCTACCTGCTCTTAGCGCTTCATAATATTTTCTCCATATTCTATTGGATTTGGAATTATTTGTGTAAATGTTTAGGACCTTTGCTATGGATGCTTCTTCTGGTAAAAGGTGTTTTTTTATAACTCTTCGAATGGGTGGCTCCTTGTCAACATGAGGTCTCAGATCCTATGTCATCTCCTCAGAAAGGCCTTCTCTGTTCACCCAATCTAAGGTAGTGCCCCACCCTCATTCCCAGTTATTCTATCCCACCGTTGTCTTTCATTTTCTTCATTACACATGTCACTATTAGAAATTGTCTTGTTTACTATCACCCCACTCTTCACAATAGTACAAGTTTACTAATAGTAACATCTGTTTTTTGTTTTTGTTTTGTTTTGTTTCTTAGAGCACCCTTGGGACATTAGGCTCTCACTTAATATCAGTAGAATTGAGAAAACATGTCAGTTTTGTCCCAACAGACTCTTGAATGCTCAGCAGAGTACAAGATATATAATATGTGCACTACCAGTAGCTTCCAAGCACATGGCCACTTGACAGGGCTCTTAGAGTCTGCATCACAGTGAATTCTAAGGAACATTCCAACAATCTCTGGATATTTTATGAGCTTAACTTGTATCTTCATTTATGTCACCAGCTGTTTGAGGACAGAGGTGGTGTGTTTACTTCTTTATGGTCATCATCATCATTGTCAACATTTCCATATGTGTCCAGTTTGTCTCAGCCATAAAATATAGGGTCAGGGTTGAGGCTGAGTGAAGACAAGCGAGTCAGGACAAGTAAGATGGATTTATAGCATGAATGAGTTCAAGTGCCATACCTGGAATTATTTTGAGATTTATCCAAGGCAAGTATAACAAACAATTTTTAGTAGCAGCCAGGAGATCCAGAAGATAAACTTCTCATTGTTTGTTTTGTTGTAATTCTTGATGAAAATGGTATTGAAATGTTTGCACTAGACCAACCTAAATGTATGGCTGGACTTCACAGCAGATTCAGACTTTATCAGTGTGTAAGATGATGGGTTGGTTGGATGAGACACATAAGCTTGGTTTTGAATCTTGGGTTTCATTAAGTTACTAGTCATGTGACTTTGGAAAAGTTGCTGAAACTTTCTAACCCCAGTTTCAACATCTATTAAATGGAGCTAAAATTAGTTCCCAGTTCCTGGGACTAGTGTGAGGAGTAGATGAACGTTAAGCCAGACCACATTTACCCTTGATTGCATACATTAGCAAATGTGAAGTATCTTAAGAGATGTCCTGCACATAGTAGGCAGTATAAATAAGTAAACTGAATAGGAGTTAGTATCCAGTATTCCACCTGATATAAATCATACCCAGAAGGAATACATCTGGCATTTTTATATTCAGATGACAAGAATGCAAAATAGTTACTTGGCAATAAAGGAGAAAGTAATCTGGAAGGGAGCAGCTCTTTTAAACAGATAAAAATGATAATAATCAGAAAAGGACAAAGGTGAGCTTTTTTATTATCTGTCTTAAGTGAAAATTAGAAGGAAGACCACCAGTTTCCAGAACCAAATATTTTTCTCAACTCCTGTGTTAGAGAAAAGGAACTCAATCGGCAGGATTGTAATTCAGACTACATAATTAGATGTTGAATGATAATTAATCTTGGACCCTGAATAGGCTCCCCGCCAGTATGTTTCTTTCCTCTGTTCCAGTTCTCCAAAGCCCAGACTCCCTCCCAATCTCAATTCCAAAACCACTAATTTTAGTTTGGCTTAATTAATTTCCCCTCCAAAGTCTCACCTATTGCCTTTGCTCTTTGTTAAGCTTCTATTGAATTTCCCCACTGATTATATTTGTTTCCTCAGAGCCTGGAGGAAGGATAATAAGTGTAATTTCTCACCCTTTGCAACAATCTTCAAGGACGTGGAAGAGAGCCCCTCCCCCTTTTCATTTTTTGCTAAAAATATGCATGAAATTGACATTATGCACATGTACACAGTTTGTAAAGGACTGCCAAGAACAAAACCCAAAGGAATGGATATGGTTTTATTTTAAGTTCTATTTTGGGTAAACAAGGTTGAACATGCTTCACTGGTTCCCACCCTCACCAATGACACCTAAATTATTCTTGGTCAAGCTCTTGCTGATCGATCCTCATGTGAGTCATGTAAAGGAGTCAGAAATAACAAGATTTGGACACTGACTGGAAAAGTGTTGAGAATTACCCCGGGTTTTTGCTTTTGTGCCAGAATGAATAATGAAGGCATTCTCTGAGAAGGGCAACATTGGACAAGAAGCTAATTTGAGGGGAAAAAATATTAGTGGGTTTAGTTTTGGAAATTTTGAGTTTGAGTGGCCTTTGGGATTTTAATAATCTTAACCTCAATTTATTTTCTTTACAGAAAAACTCCTTGAAAGAGATATTTATATGCACTGTTTTAGGTTAGGGTTCACTGAAGGAGACCATGGGAGGAGGATTTGTGTGGAAACGACTTATTAGGAAGTGTTCGTCAGGCAGATTCCCACAGAGGGTCACTTAGGCTCAGCCCCCCAAGGAGCCATAAAGATGGTACAAGCCACCAAAATCACCCATTGTGTCCAAAATGGGGGATGGGCAATGAAACCCCAGGGCTTTTGCTTTTTCATTTTCCCTACTTTGTATGCTCTCCTCTTAGATTTCTGCAGGGCTAGCTCCTTACAATTCAGACCTCTACTCAAATATCATTTTCTCATTGACTACCAAACCTAAAATAGACATCTACCACTGCAACCACCATCACCACCACCTCTACTCCCACCCACACAGCCACCACCTCTTCCCCTGGCCACCATGATTGTTGCCACCTCCATTGCACCCACTGCCACCAGCATCACCCTCAATGCTACCCCCCACCACCATGCTCACCACCATCGCCATCATTGCCACCAACACACACATCATCACCACTACTACCACCAGACCCCTGTTGCTGGTGTCCCCAGCTTTGCACTACTTGATGATGTATTACATATCATCGACTTGTTTAGAGCTGTCTGTCCCTCCCCTCTTAAATATAGCCTCGTTGAGAACAAGGACTCATTTGCAGTTCTATCACCAGGGTTTCGAACATGCCTACCACATGGTTGGCATGAAAATGAATAGACTGGTTGCCTATTTAAAGAATCCCTAGTGAGGAACTAGAGAGAGATGGAATCACTATGGAGGAACAACCTGGGAGAAATGAGGAGGAAGTTGAAGTAAGAACCCAGGAAAAAAAGTGAAGTTACCCAGGGAAAGGGAAACCTCTCACGGTGCTGTCGAAGGTAAGGAGGTGTAGGTGGGATTTCAGACCTGACTGGCTCCATTTTCTCTGTGAAGTAGGACGTACCTTAAACTTTTTGTCTACCTCAGCCCCAGATAAGCTCATTAAACATAGTCTAGGGAAACTTTCACAGTCTCTATTGGTTTCATTTCAGAATCTCATTATATGAGCTTATCAATTAATCCAGTGTGCTTCATTCATGTTTGACATAAAATGCATTTATGTCATTTTAGGTGCTTTAAACTAGAAATTTAGAGGGAAAATGAGATCCAGGATGGAGTCCTGGGGTTGCCAGTGTCTTGGGCTAACCAGCTGCAGAAAGCCCTCTTGGAAGGCAGCGGAAGAGAAGCAGTTGAGGAAACACCTCTCAAAGCCTCACACCCTGACTTTGGCATCAGCAAAGCCATTTATTGGTATCATATTTGATCCCAAGAAGTAATGTATTTTGGAGGAAGGAATTTTAGATATTCACTGGGATGCCCACCTCCTAGTGGTCACGTTGTCTCAGGCTAATGATTCCTTGTTTCTGAGCTGCAGTTCTTTGGGTCTAAATGCCTGGTGAAGTAAGCTGGCCTCCATGGCCCCTTCTGGCTATTGGGTCCTTACAGCTCTACACACTTTCTACAAAAGAGGAAACGGGCTCAGGGACGTGAAGCCACTTGCCCAAAGCCACACAGCTCCTGAGCAGCATTTAAACCTAAAGTCCAGGTCTGCCCAGTTCTGAAGCCAGCCTCCTACCCTCCTGGCCACACTGCCTTCCATCCACCCAGCCACTACCAGGGCTTCAAGCAGAAAAGTCCACAAAATGACAGCTGAGGGTCCCAAGTTCCATGCTGGGTCTGTGGTCGAGAAGGAGGATGGTCCCCCTGGACTGGACATCTGCACTAACTTGCTCAAGCCTCCCTCCTCAGCTCTACCAATTCTTCATTCCACCAAGATGTGCCAGGCTCTCCATTCCAGCCCCTGGTGGCAGTGCTTAGGTAAAAACTGTCAAATGGTTCAGTGACCCAGGAAGAGAAAGGCAGGGAAAGGGGCAAGAAAGTAAAGGAAATGACTGAATGAACACAGTGCCAGATTAGACTAAAGGCCTTTGGGACCCCATAATGACCATCTTTGGGGAGCAGTGTGGCCAGCTGCCATTGGTCTCTGAGCACAATTGACTTCACTCCTGCTTGCTGCTTCATGGGTGGGTGGGCGGGCAAGGCCATTCCCCTCTCCATGTCTCAGTGTTCTCCCTATAAATGGGAAGAAAAATATCAACCTCACAAAATTATAATATGAATCAGAGGGGGAAAAAAAAGCTTACACAATGTCTAACACCCTATAGGTGTTTGATAAATGGTGGTCATTATTATCTTCCCTTGAACCGAGCAAGATGAGGCTCATTTGAAATGGTAGGAGTGCAATGAGCTATTTGCTGTCATGAGCAGAGGGATGTCTTTAGACAGATGGCAGCACCTTCCTGGGGCACAGCATCTCTTCCTGACACCCCGGCCTGACAGGGTACCACTGCACAACCCAGGCAGGTAATGCAGTAATGCTGATGGTTGCCATGGTGATGGAGTTCTGTATTTAGTCCAGCTTTGGTCATCCAGGACATACAGGATGCAGGCCAACAGCTCTTTGTTTGGAATGGAAATGAGGCTGTTAATGATGAGGGAGGCACAGGATAGTCAACAGACTCAGGACTGTCACTAACTCACTTGACTTTAGTAGAGCTTGGGTTCTTCCTCTGTAAAAGGGAAATATTAAAAATTTCCTTGAAGCGTTGTCAGAAGACTGAATTAGGTTGTGCATGTGATATCACCAAGGACAGTGCCTAAGACATAGGTGGTGCTTGTTGAATGCTGGTTCTCTTCTTCCTTTCCTGTTACTTTTCATGACATAAGAGGGAAAAAGGAGGATGAAAAGGAAGAGACTGGGAAAGAAGGATGAGGGAGAAGGAGGAAAGAAGAAAAGGATGAAGAACAAGAAGAGAAAGAAGAATAACCATAACCGCAGCAAAAACAATAGCATTCAGTGTGCCCACCCAGTGTGCTGTTGTTCCAGGTCATTTGCATACGTAGTTAACAATCTCCACTGTACTTGTTTACCATCGCTGCAGTAACAACTGGTCACAAAGGTGGTGGCTTAAAAGAACACAAAAGTAATTATCTTTTTGTTCTAAAGGTCAGAAGTCTAAACATGTGTCCACAGGGCAGTGTTCCTTCTTGGGCTATAGGAGAGAATCCACTTCCCTACCTTTCTAGTTTTTAGAGGCCACCCTCATTCTTTGGCTTGCAGCCTCCTGCACAAGCCCACCCCCATAGCCTCACTCTAAACTTTCTTTCCTTGGCCACATCTCCTTTTCTGACTCTGCCTCCCTCACCTCCCTTTTCACTTATAAAGGTCCTTGAGAATACATTGGGTCTACCTGGATAATTAGCAATAATCCTGCATTTCAAATCCTTAACTTAATCTCATCTGCAAAGTCTTTTTGACCGTGTAAGGCAATATGTTCACAGGTTCTGGGGATTAGGATGTGGAATCTTTTGGCGGGGGGGTGAGGGAATTATTATTCTACCTACCACATCCACGCAGGCTACAAGGTGGGTATTATTACTATTTCTTTTTAAAGGTTAACACTATTATAATAACAAAAATATGACTCAAAAAAATTAAGAAATTCTCCAAAGGTCACACATTTGTAAGTGCAAGAACAAGGATTCAAACCACTCTCTATTTGACTCTGCAGCATTTGTTCTTTCAGTAGAATTTACTGGAGAGACTCAGTTTCCTCTAAGTCCAAAAGGGTTGTATTGAATGATCTTTGAGGGTCACCTTCTGTCTGATATTCTATGGTTCTCTGCTCAGGGGAAAAAGTAAAGGCTTAGTTCCAGCCTGTCTTGACCACTGTTTCTCTTCTCTGGCTCTAAACTAAAGGGGGAAGGTGAGAATCCTGGGGTTTCCACCTTAGAGAGTGATGGGGAGTGAGCATTTCCTAAGCAAGACTTTAGAAAAATGCAGAACAAGCTCTGCTCCTATATATATGACCTTGGAATAATAAATACAAAATCTGTTTAAGATGCTGAAATATTCTCCCATTGGGCTCTTCTCCTGGCAGCCCAACCGTCAAAATCAATGACAATCATGTTGGCGTTTTGCTAATTGAACCAAACAGGAGGTAACTGGTCTTGAGAAAGCTTATAATGAAGTAATTAGTTACTCCATCAGTAGACGGAAATAATAATCACAGATTGTTAAAGCTGAAAATAAACTTTCTGATTATAGATGGAGGACCTGTAGCTCAGAAGTGTCTGACACCTGACACAGATGTTAGGGACAGAGCTGGAAAAAACACCTAGGTCTCCCGGCTGCTGGTTTAGGATTGTTTCCACAGGACCATCAACCTCTACAAGTTTGAACATGAATATGTGGTTTCCTTGTAAGCTGGAACACCAGAAATGAAATGACATAGTGCATACGGATGACAGCCCTTGCTGCAGGTGAGAGATGGATTGCTGAAAAGTCCAGAGTCTGTGTACAGCTGGGGAGAGTCTTTGGGTCACATATATCCATTCACATGCCATCTGAAGAACTCACCAACACACTCAGCTCTCAACAACCACTTTTTTTCCTTTTTTTTTTTTAATTTTAAGAATAATTGATTCTGACTAAACATAATTTGGAACATTTTTAAAGTTAAAGTAAAAATAAATCATCTACCATGAATTACACATGCTAATCACTATTAATACACTATTAATATTATGGAGAATTTCCTTCCAACATTTTTCTTCTCTATGTCTACTCAACAATTCTTTGCAGAAACCAACCCCTCCCTTTATATAATAGTAATAAACATCACTGTGGCCCAGTGGGCCTCACCCTACTCCCCCCACTTTTAAGTGAGCGTAATGAGCCCAAGTGATCTTTGCCTGGGCCACTGTGATTTGTTCAAACATGGCCATGTGAACCAAGCCCACCCACAGAAGTCTTCTCTGGAAATTTTGTTAGAACTGTTGGGAAGGATGTCCTTACTCTGAAACATGAGGTCTCTGCATCAGGTTGGCCATGGAGTCTCACTTTCATGTGGGGAAAAGTTGTCTGCCTGATGGTAAATCCAAGCTGAAACAAACAGAACTTGGGGAGGGGGTGGACAGAGGAGGGAAGGAAGGAGGGAGGGAGGGAAGGAGGAAGGAGAGAGAGAATCCTGAAAGCATCATTTCATTTGGATGCCTTTGCCTAAATTTGCTTGAAACTAGCTTTGTCCAATAGATTTCCTAGTTTTTATGACCCAATAAATTGTCTTTTGATTAAGTCAGCTTGAGTGTCTGTCACTTACAATTGAAAGAAAGAATTGGCATCTGGTTGGTATGTCCAAGGGGCAGATGCTCAAACATGAAACTGGCTAGTTGAGGTGGGGTATAAAGCAGTGAGAGTGTGAGAGTCCCCCAGCCCCAAAGCAGAGGCTGAAAGTCCTTGTGCTAATGTGGACTTTATGTAGATATTTCATGCTGTACATAGAACTTTGTGCCCTGCTTTTTTTCACTTAGCATAATTATAGTGATAATAACACTAGTTTGTAATTATTGTACATTGAGAATTGTGTATTCTGTATTTTCCAGGCATTCCTTCTTTTATCACTCAGCTCTGTTAGGTATGTGCTATTATAATCAGTATTTGCAGGCCTAAAGAAGTTGAAAAACATGATTAAATTCAAACAGCTAAAAAAGATTCTGACCCTATTGTTCTGGTGCAGAATAAGAATTCTTAACTACTGTTTATTTATTTTTTTATATTTCATAATCCTGTTTCTATGGATTACTTATTGTTTGTAAACATTTTTAACAGCAGCATACTATTCCACTGAGAACACGTAACAGTAATTTTCCTCTTTGGGAAAAGGACACAAATGAAGCCATAACAAGAGATGGGCCGAGGCTGCTGAGACAAGTTTTGGATCTTGTTGGCAAAAATGTTGATCTTCCCAGGGAAAGCAGGTAACTTTTATCAGTTCCCTCCATCCTCACTTCCAGTGGCCCTGCATGGATAACAAGACTTGTTGTAACAGCCAAGGGGGCCTTTACAAGCTGGAGATAAGGAAGGGAGCTAGTCACTCAACAAAGGTGTGTTGACACCTACTCTGTGTGACTGGGACTATAGCAGTGAACTAAACAGCAGAAATTCTTGTCCTCTTAAAGCATTCATTCTGCTTGGGGGAGAGTTGGTTAAATCAATCAATCAAACAAATGTATGATGTGAAAGAGGTTGATAAGTGCCAAAGAGTAAAATGAAACAGGGAAAGAGGATAGGGAGGTAGAAAAGGTTGCAACTGAACCGAGTCATCAGGGGAAGCCTTCAGTGTGGAGGTGACATTGGAGCAAAGACTTGAAGGTTGTGAGGGACTAAGCCATGTGGAAGAGAGCACTCCAGGAATGTGTTAAGGCAAACACAATGGCTCTGAAGCAGGAGAACGCCTCATGCGTTAGAGGAAGACCCAGGAGCCTGGTGTGGCAGGAATAGAGCAGGTGAGGAGAAGGTATTAGGATATATGAGTTCAGAGAGGAGATGGGGTCAAGAGCGGACATTTTGGGGCACTGCACACCACGCCATGTGAGTACTTTGGTGTTTGCTTTGAATGAGATGAAAGGCCATTTGAACAGAGGAGTGGAATAATCTGACCTCGAGTTTAATAGTATCCCTCTGGTCCATGTGTGAGGAATAGACAGTAACAGGCAAACCAGAAGCAAGGAGACCAACTGAGAGAGATGACAGTGAGGCTTTCATTCTAGTAGGGGAAATAGACTAAATGGGGAAACATTATAACCCATTATAATACAGTATGCTTTATGCTGAATATGTAACAACTGCTCATACAGTGTTCTTTGGGCAAAGAGGCTGCAATGCCTCTAGGTCACCACCACAACAGCTCCTTACAAGTCCACGTGCTTTCATGATGGTTCAAGTTCTCTCTGACTAATTGTCTACCATGCAACCAGTTTACAAATCTGATCATGTCTCTGCAACTTGTACCATCCAAGGACTTCCAATTGCTCATTGGATAAAGTCAATGCCTCATTCAGTATAAAAGGCCCTATAAGTTTTGTCCCCTGCATGACCCTGCAACCCTTCTTTAGCATCCATAGTCCAGTCAAAATATACTTCATTCAAGTTCTCAAAACACTAAGCTGTCACCAAACTCCAAACCTCACATATGCTGCTACTTTTTCCAAAACACTGTCTTCCATCACCGCTCTTTGATGAAATCTTACTAAATCTTTAGGTCTAAGATAATGTCACCCTTTCTAGGAGACTTCCCTGAACCTCCAGGCTTTTTCAAGTGTTGTTTCCTATGTGCTCCCAAAGCACATCTTTCTTACTCTAAAATAATATTCATCACTGCAATACTCATCACTTCCCTCAAATTCCATATATAATAATTTGTTTCTGCTGCTGGGCTGTAAGCTCAGAGAGAAAAAGGTCTTGTCTGCTGTTATAATTCTGAAACCTGTTAGAGGGATCCACAAATTGTAAATCAGAAGAAGTATTTGTGGAATGAATGAATGATGGATACTCATCAATTGATTAAGCCACCACTATTTGAGATGGTTAGTGGAAACGAGTGGAGATCAGGGGCTCTTGACTAGGATAGTAGCAATTTTATATATATTGTATATTTAGTATTAAACATGGATCGTACTCTCTAATATCTTTGTCAGATAGTAACTATTGTTGAATATTAATAAACTCCATTTTCATCATGGAGCCAACAAAAAGCTTTAAAATAACACATATACACACATATGCACACGCACACACACATAAAGATATTGCAATATTTCTTTTCTTCAAAAGGGCCCATCACAATCTGTCTACTTCATTTTAGCATTCTTGTTCCCAGCATTCTCCAGTTTTGAGCAAACCACTTAGTTTTCTGATCATTCCATATTCTTTCATCCATCAGTGACTTTGCATCTTCCCACCAGCTTTTCTCTTTCCAAAAGACGTCCCAACTACTTAATTTTATCACATTTCCTCCTTTTAGCTTCCTGACTTAATTCAACTGAAACTTCCCCATTCCTCTATAGAGCTCCTAGAAATGGAAGTCCATTTTTTTCTCATCATATACTTCCCAATTTAGCAGAATTCTCAGGACAGATGAGAATCTTAGAAAAAAACTGAATAAATAAAGTAAATAAAATGAAAGAATGAATGGATAAGTGGTTGTATGGAAAGACGGATGGATGAAACAATGGATGCATGAATTAATTAATTAAGTGAATGGATCTGTCCCATCAAAATCTCTCTGAATTGTGGTAGGGATGAGGGCACATATGTCTGGCCTCACCTCATTGGTTAATAATTAAATCTCAAAGATTTTATTACATGTGCAAGTGATCCAGCAACAAATGTCACAATGGGAGAAAATTCATTTTCCTAAGTTCACTGAAGGAATCTGTGTTTCAGGCTGAAATGTACAGCTTCTGCCTGACAACTTCAACAGAAGGTACCACTGAGTAAACATAAACTTCTCCCCCATTAAATCCCATATAACCTCGCACTTCAAAACACAGTGCTCTGGAAACTTTCTCCAGTGAGACTTATCCATGATAAAACATCTAATCCTCATAAATTCCCTCTCTACTGTGTCAGAATTTGGACTTGACACCCTCTAAGATTATTCCAAACTGAAGATACTGTCATTTATTACAGACCCTGAAAAGGACAATGGGAGAAATGAGTCTTAGAGAGGAATCAGTCAGGGCCTAATCAGGGAAACAGAAGCCACACTAGGTATTTCAACAGAAATAAAAATTAGCATTAGGAGTTAGCTAAATAGGTGCTAGAGATGAAAAAGCAAACAGGTAACATAGGGGTTGAACAGGCAGGAACTTCAGGCAACAGCTGTCATCATAGGGCTGGGGACACTGCCTGCAGCTGCTAGGGCAGTTGAGATCCATTGCTGGGGCCACATTGAAAAGAATGACAAGAAATTATATAGAGCCAATCCCTTGTCCTGTTCTGCTCCCAAGTCTTGCTCTAGCACCCTTTAATGGTAGATCCTAACAGCTAGCAAAACAGAAATATAGTTTGCAGGTTCCTAACCCTGACATTAAAAGGACTACAGAAGAATGGATTTAGTGCTGAGTTGTTGAGAGATGATAGCTTAATTAAAGGTAAATCTAGGTATCTTGCTGCCTAACAACTTAGATGCTGGCAGTTGTATAAGGGAGAAAAAAATACTCTTCAATAACACTGAGATCCTGCAGAAGAACAGTTAATAAGCAAAATGCAAATGGGAGACCTGGAAAGAAAAATTAATTTCTTATTCTTGGAATGACTTTGTCAACCAATAGAAAGAGACCCAAGTGTAATATACCAGACCTTAGAAAAATGAAATGTTTACATGACATAAGTCATGCATCTATATAAAACAGCAATCAAAACATAAAAGAGAGTAGAGTGAAATCTGGTTCTTTCTGAACCATCTTTTACACACAAGGCCCAAGAAATCCTCATCCCTACCCCCGGCTGGTCCAAAATGTTCAGTCATGCCCTGCTCTCCCTGAGTGACTTCTTCCTGCCCCCAAATCAAGTTCATATTAAACCCCATTAATTCATCAAACAACCCATGAGTTAAACACAGATTAGAACAAAACAGAATTGAGTTATTTCTTTCATTAACCCAAGCTGATCTTCAGTTTAGAGAGGTGCTACTGTGAGCACTTCCATGTTTTTTTCACTGATAAGCATTATAAATCTTCATTTTCTCTGCTTGAATATGAATTATTTGATTTTCTACATAAGGGTGTAAGAGTGGGGGAAATGAACAATTTGAACAAAATGATCTTTGTATTTGTGACAAAGATGGAAGAAAAATTATAGTCTGCTGATAAAAAACAATGACAGTATGTGATGAAAAGCTCTATGAAACCAGAAGCAACCATAGAATCTGATCAGATTTTTTTTTTACTAGATTTTTTTTTTTTACAGGACTGAAGCAAAACAAAACACAATATCTGTTTGGCTCATTTGTCATTGATCCATAGAAAATAGTATGGAATTTACCCAAATTCAATTTGTTGACACAATAGGCAAAACTAATTTAATTTTGTCTCCAAAATTAAGTAAGGGTTTGCGACACTGGATTCTTCTCATAAATAGCATTACTATTTTCCCTTATTTTAACTAGTCACAAGTGTCCTTCTTCCAAGGGTGAACATTCTATCATGGGCTATTGCAATTGTTTAAATGGGAGATGTTTAAAATGTTTTCTGTCTTCTTGGAATCCCAATGACTCTTCTAACACTGGCTCAGATATGAATAACCACAGCTGAATCTACAAATGAGAAGTGTAAATTACGTCTCCAGATACAGGGAGTATTTCCCATCACACAACAATGTTTTCCTAATCTAAGAAATAATACTAATAAGATAGTTTGTGGTTTCAAAGCAAGTTTTTCCATGCTTGGAAATCATTTGAACATAGTGTGATCTTAATTTTTAAAAGATCTGTTTTGGAAAATAAAATAAAAGATGATGCGGAGATAATTGCTTTGGGATAAAATGTAAATATCATGGATTTTTCCAAGGTCATGATTTTCCCAATTGTTTGGTTTCTTATCTCAGTCCTGTATCTTAATTCCCATTTGCAGAGCATCTTTCGGTTATAATGCACTCTTATTGTATGATTTCATCATTTGGGTATCACAATAATATATGAGGAAAAAGTTACTATTATTCCTCTTTTGTGGGTGAGGAAACCAAAGCCCATAGATTAAGTAATTTCTTGACCAAGGTCATACAGCTAGCAAGAGGCAGAGCTGAGAATGGAGCCCAGGCTGGCCTGGTGCCAAAACTAATGACTTTTCTTGAAACCTCTGTTGTCACCAGTCCCTGATCTCCATCTCTTTGTTAACCTCAGGAAACCTCCTGGAGAATTTTCCATGCATAAAAAGGTTTTCTAGTTTCATCCTCTGTAGATTTAGAGGACAGAGGCTAGTTCTTGCTACTCTGTACAGCCACAGAGCCTAGCAGAGGACTGGAAACAGAGCATCCATCCATTAGAAAATCTGTCTGAGGGATTGAGTTCCCTATTTAACCTATACTCATTAAGCCCTATTGGAGGGGGAAGCAGGAAACAGATATAAGGACCTATAGTCCAGTCCCTGGGCCCCAGTAGGGAAGGTAAAAGGGGAAAGGGAAGTGGGAAGGTATAGAGGCTGAGGATGGGGGCAGAGAGTCCCAATGTTCCCCAGAGGAACCCTCGTGACATATGATGTCCATAAAACACACTCAAGTTTTGGTCAACTTCAGAGAGGACTTTATGGGACCAGGATAAGAAGAGTAGTCCTGAAATAAAAAGCCATCAGGAGCACAATAGCTGGTGCAGAATTTTCTGGATATCAGCAGAACTAACAAGAGGCAGAGGAGACACACATTCTTAAAACTAACTTGTTCTACTCTCAGACTGTCAATTTTTACATCTTTAAAGATATTTATGTGGAATTCGTTAGTCTTAAAATCAATACTAACTAGCATCCATTGAGTTATTAATCTGGGTCAGACACTCAGCTAAATGTTCTGCCTGTGTTGCCTCATTTAATCCTCACAACAATCCTATGTAGTAGTTATCATTATTCTCCCTTTTATAGGTGAGCGGGATGAATCTCAGAGAGGTAAGTAACTTGCCCAAAGTCACAAAGCAATAATTTTCTAAGCATCAGCTTTCTCTTCTGTATAACAGAGACTATCACAGCTCCCTATTGGGCTTGATGTCAGGATGAAAAGAGAAAATGTTTGTATTGGAACAGAGTCCTGCATACAACAAATAACAGGTCTTCACTTGGTTATTTAAAGCAAAAAAATTGGGTATGGTATGAATGCAGGTGGCTAAAGTCCCAGTTTTACCAGCCGAATATAAGAGTTCAAACACTTGTTCTGACATCTTCATCTGTATGCATTATCTTGCCTCTGTAAATTGCCCCTGGTTCCTTTTCTCTAGGTGCTAATAATAGTAATGAAATATGCCTTGTAGAGCTATTATGAGAATTAAAATTGATTATACATTTTGGTAGGTAGAATTCCACCATGGCACCCATGATCTCTGTCCCCTGGTGTTATGCCCTGTGTGATCTCCTGAGTGTGAATGGGACTTGTGACTTGCTTCTAACCAATAGAATATGTCAAAGATGATAGGCTGTCACTCCCATAATTAAGTTCCATTATATAAGACTTTATTTTAGCAGAGGAGAGAGATTTCCCTGCTGGCCTTGCAGAAACAAACAGCCGTGTTGTGACTTGCCTCTGGAGGGGGCTGTAAGTCAGGAGACTGCAGGCAGCCTCTAGGAGCTGAGCACTGCCAGGGTCTTCAGTCATAAAGTTGCAGGGAAATAAACTGAGTGAGCTTGAAAGCAGATACCTCCCTAGTCGAGACTTCAGTTGAGACCACAGTCTGGTCAGTACCTTGGCTGCAACCTCATGAGTCCCTGAGCAGAGCACTCAGCTCAAACTCCTGACCCACAGAATCTGCTTTAAGCTAGTAACTTATGTTAATTTTATATTCAGCAAAAGACAACTCATGTTTGCATATAAAGCATTTGACACAGAGCCCTGCACGTGCTAAGCCTTCAAAAAATATTAGCTGTATTTTCTACATATATCAATAAACAAATGTTTATAAAGATTTTTACTTATGTATATTATATCTTTACAAATGACTACTTGAGTGCAGTTATTGGATCCATGCCTTCTATATACTTAATGAGAAGATCTTCTTAGAATTTGCATAGTTAACTTCTCCTGAATAAGGTCTAGAATTACAGAATTCTACTAGAGGCCCTATTCAGCTGTATTGTAACAAGGTCTCAGAGAGGATGTGGGTGTGTAAGATTCAACTATATCTGAAATATTAAGGTCTTCAACAAAGAAGGATTCTGTGGAGTAGGTGGGTGGGAACAAACTGTACATAATAAGCCATATTATTTCTTTTTAGGTTTTCATCATATTATTAAATTAAATGTCAATTTTGGGCAGATTGAATAACAATAGCAAACATTCAGTTTAACAGACATGATACAATATGCACATACTTTTAAGAGTCTCTCTAACAGCTAGGTGGAATTCAGCCTGACACAAATTCATAAACACATATTATATAACCTGCTTAGTGGGTTATTAAAGAATGAGGCTGGATTTATCTGGCAATTTTTCAATGAGTGAAAATAGAATGCCTTCAGAATGAAGGCTTCTCTAAGGCTGTTGATGTTTGGAGCTTCTCCCTAAGACTCCAGGCATCCTTAGAGAAGCTGTTGGCATAACAATGGACACTTTGACAGAAGCACCAAATGACAAGCCAAAAGGAAGTCTCTGTTTTGCCCTGTCCAGAGTTCTCCTTGGTTACAACACTGAATGAGGACTCCATTTACACTGACTTTCCATACCTATTCTTGCATGTTTTCATTATACTAATGCTAAAAGAAGAAGAGAACGTTTTAAAATTAACTCATCCATTCTTTCAATAAATAGCTTATTGAGTACCTATGATAAGTCAGGAAAAATAAGCACAGAAAACTCTAAAGAAGTTTAGTTGATTCAACTAATCTTACACACTTGGAAAGCAGAAGAGTTAGGACTCAAACCCATGGTTCAGCTCTGTTAAGCTGCTCCTGACATGTCTTCTGACCATAAAAGAATTTACTTGTTTCTGTCACAACGATGTAGTTGCAACTTCAAGGGGAGCCAGATTTGGTAAGAAAGAATTAGCTCCAAAAGACAAATGATGACTTGTTATCCTGAAGGGTTTTGCCTAGAGCTGTAACCATCATCTGGGATGCATAGAGGTATGCTCCAACCCCAATACTCAACACTATTGGCCCCAGAGAGTATAACAGAGAAGCACCTCACCATTTACTGTCCAATGATTTTCCGATTGACCAATCCCTCATGTTGGGATTTTTGTTTATAAATGTATCACTCTATTATGGACCCTTGCTTTGAAGTGTGCTCTCCGAATATATTTTCTTAGAAGGCTATTGGGACCCAACAACAACACAAAAATCCCACACCACTTATTTCAAGGTCTTTACAATATTCTATTCTTTGTGCTAGCTGTACTGACCTTTCATTCTTTTATTCAACGAATGTCGATAGAGCACCTCCTATTAGGGGGCACAGTCAGGAAGGAATTGATTTCCACTTGGCAAGAATAACTCTCAATCACTTCCCCTTGTGTTGTATGCATCTCCCATCTCTTGCCCTCAGTCTTTGCTATAAGTTGTTTCTTATTTCTGTTGCAGTGCCCTAGCAAAAGCATTCTGTTATTTTCAGATGTTGTACACAGATTAACACGCCTGGCTACACTGACCAACTAAACAGGCATGGAGAAGAATAACCAAAAAAGTAGGGACTCTTGAATCCATGGCATGTAAACGTGGCCATGTAGTTGCGTGACTAATAAGATTGGCTCTGCCGCCAGAGCACATGGATTTGAAATCAGGCTCTGCCACTCAATAGCGTGCATGATCCCAGGCAAGCTACTCCACCTTACCTTGTCTCTAAAAGGAGAATAATAATAATAGTAATAATCATCTCATAGGGCTATTGGAAGAATAACAAGTGCTAACATAAATGAAGAGCTTAGCATGGTAACTGACATTCGGTAAGCACTCAATAAGTGTTAGCTATTGTTATTATAAAGAATATTAAGTATTTCTATCCAAACTCTCCATCTCTTTGTATAGCATGTGAATTAACTTTCCCTAGGACATTTGAAAGAACTAGCTTATAAAACCTTCTATACTTGGTGCTTTTTGTAGGAGCAATTCCAAAGTCATTATCATAAACATGGATTACTATTTTATTATCAGGGTAATAAGAAACAAATGCTATTTTTAAACTAAGATTTAAAACCTGAATAGGTTTTCTTATTCTGACTCCTTTTCCTCCTCATCTTCACAGTTAAAATTTGTTGATTCTTTTTTAAGTTCCAGGCCTTATGCTAAGTTCCCTTTCCACTCTGAGTCCTAGCTCTTGAGCCCCATTATGTGGCTTTGTATTCTGGTTCTTCTACATCTTATCTATGAGAACATGGAGAGGTACCTAACTCTCTGTGCCTCAGTATTCTCATCTGTCAAATGGGGAAAAAAGTTGGGCCTAGTGTTATCAGGCCAACATAATACTTAGCACATATAAGCTCCCATTAAGTCCTAGCTACTTTTATTACCCTGAGAGCATAAGACAATTTTAGACATCATAGCTGTTCAGTTAAGATATGTTGAATTTACATTCTATGAGCAACAGGAGTAAGGACTCAGAACTAGGAAATCACAGGGTGGATTGTAAGAAATAGAGAGTTCCATGTATGTGGAGCATGTGTTACTCCAGCCACGAAGGCCAAAACTCTCTCCCAGATGTCAGAGCACTCCTGCTCCCAGGCGTAACCCAAAAGCCAGACCTCTCCAGTTCACTTGGCAACTAAGGCCAATAAGCCACCTTAATTTGGAAAATTCCATTCACGTTCCTGGTCTCTGGCTCTCCACATGTCCCCAGGGGTTTCTGTGCCAGCCTTGAATCCCAAATGTTGAAGAAGAAGAAAGGAGGGAATGGAAAAAAAAAAAAAAAGGTAGAGGAAAGGTCAGAAATTTAAACTGAATTGTTTGGTAATGGAAAGTCCCTTTCAAGTCTCTTTAATTCTTTATTTGGATTCCATTGAGTGTGTGCCAAGAGGGAAAAAGGAAAGGTTAAATCCTTCTATCAGATCTGGCAAAGGAGCTCAGTCAAGCAGCTTAAGAGACGGATTAGCTCGCCTGCAATGCAGAAGTGTTAGTATACAGGATGCCAGCGGGCCACATAGACCCCCTCCTGACAGGCCTTGGCATCCCCTGGCCCTCGGAGGGGACCTGCAGGAAGAAATTGGCCCACAAGGTGACAGACCCCCAAGGAAGTGCAAAATGGTCCCTCTGCACAGAGGTGAATGGGGCCTTAGGTACATTCACCCTTTTGAGAATGTGATAAAGCTTCATATCCTCCCAGAAAAATACTCAGGTATACAAGATTTTGCCAAAAACCTCAGGGGATTCAAGGACCTCATGTAACCCACTCACAAACTCCTGCCTTAAAACTTTGAGGACTTTTTTTTCGCTAAAAATCTTATTATTTTTCACATGCTTCTTCTTGGCAGGCTTCTCTGGAGTCAAAACACTCTTTTTAATTAAGATCAGATCTTCAATTCAAAATCTGTTTGTCGGTGGCCCAATGTGTCTGTGTTTAATTCAATGTAAGAGGTGAGTTTAGTGAAAGAAAAAGCAACATCAAAAACCCCAGTCTTTGGAAGAAATACAGGGCACTTCGTTCCAGCAATCCCAAGCTGGGTGATGCTGGGAAAGTCACTTAGCCTTTCAGAGTTTCACTGTCTTCATGAATAATAAAATAGGGATTTACTAGTTACCTGCCAACCTCTTCAGGTTTTTGTCAGGTCACACACTTCTTGTATGGCAAAGTGATTTTCTAGTGATAAAAAATAACATGTAAATATGAAAGGTTAGTGAGGAGCTATGACATGGCAGACACTGGAGATGCTGAGGTGAGAGGGATACAGGTCCTTCCTTCCCTGAAGGGGCTTCATGGAGTGAGGAGATGGACCAAGACTTCAGTGACCACAGCCCATTGCAATAATGTGCTGTGATAAAGCCTGTATGAGGGCTCACAGGGGAAGAACCCATCTCTTCTGAGAGGATCAGAAGGAGAAAAACATCTGAGCTGAATCTCCAAAGGCAGTAAGAATAACCAGCTGGAGAAAGAGGGATAGGTTATCTCTGCCCAAGGAATCATCAGGCTTAAAATCAAAGAGGAAAAGCATGATGATAATTGCTGAGTATCTCATGTCATGCGGGCACGAGTACTGACAGTGTTGCTGGGGGTCCTGAGTTAAAAATGAAATTCTTAGAGGAAAGTTCATGGCCAGGGGAATAGGGCTGAAGGGGGCAAAGATTTTTGAGCAAGTTCTTTCTTCTGTCTCTTCACTGCCCTACAGAAAGGCAGAAGTTGGCTACTGAGAAGAACATTGCTTTTCTCTGCCTCCATGGCTCCCCAGACCAGTGCCCCCAGCTTCCATGGCTCTCTTGAGGGGAGGTGCCACACTTTCCCTCATGTTTCAGATTCTTTTGCCTTCTTTTGGATCCTTTCCCCAAATCTCAGATTAGGGGAAATGCTTACTTCTTTGGGATCTTTGGGAGCCTATCCCTAAATGGGGGACCCAGGGTGGACATCAAGAGAGATGGTCTAGCTGACCAGGCAAAGGGAACTGGGATGGTTTTCTGCTTGATTTTTCCTCTAAAGTGTGTATGTGAGTGTATGTGTATAAAAACACGAGGGATTTGGAAAAGCCAAGGCAGCCCCCTATCAAGTACTTCTCCCATGAAGTTTTAAGCTTGTGTGTGCAATGGGGGCTTTCCACTTAAAGAAGGGTTAGTCTCAAGGCCCTTGTCCCCAAAAGAACACCAATCTCTGATCTACTCACCTAAGTCATCGGACTAATCTCGTGATTGTATTTTGCATTTGGGGGTCTCTAAAGATAAGAAGATGCCTTTTCCTGTTAATCTGTAGACCTTTGAATTTGATGAGCTCCTGCATTCTTCTCATGCACAGCCTATATCTTATTGAAATTATAGCCAACTGAAGGTTGGATCTCCCTCATGGCTTTACCTATTTGCTTACAACATCAAAGGCCATTCACTGACACCGACCCTGTAAATGATATACTTTCTCCACAGCTGCCGTATTTGATGAGTAGTAAATCCAATTCTCATTTATTAGCATTTCCTCATCAAAGCAGGTTCTTACATGGTCATGTTCATCTATGCACATGTGTGTGTAACACACACACGTATACATACATACACATATTCTATTATTGATTCTTCTATTCTTTTGTGAATTCTTATATTCTTAAAGTATCGATTTTGTATGAATTATTTTCTCATTCATCTCTGCCTCTACTCTTTCCTTTCTTCTTAACACTTACCACTGACATTGACACATAATAAATACCCAATAAATAATTTTTGGCTAATTG
Source organism: Balaenoptera acutorostrata (assembly GCF_949987535.1). NCBI lineage: Eukaryota > Metazoa > Chordata > Mammalia > Artiodactyla > Balaenopteridae > Balaenoptera > Balaenoptera acutorostrata. Next base: position 101,612,496 of record NC_080068.1, on the reverse strand, counting down.
ATATACTGGACAAATTACAAAAGGGAGGAAGATTTTTTTAAATCCCTTTAAAAAACTCACAGCTGAACATTTAAAAGCCTAAGAGTAGTTTTCTTTTTAACTCCAGTTTTCACTAGCATTCCCACTCAACAGCCTCACACTATTTATAATTTGGAAAACTCTGTAACATAAAACTGATTCTGGGGGCTTCCCTGGTGGCGCAGTGGCAGAGCATCTGCCTGCCAATGCTGGGGACACGGGTTCGAGCCCTGGTCTGGGAAGATCCCACGTACCGTGGAGCAACTAGGCCCGTGAGCCACAACTACTGAGCCTGCGCATCTGGAGCCTGTGCTCCGCAACAAGAGAGGCCGCGATAGTGAGAGGCCCGCGCACCGCGATGAAGAGTGGCCCCCGCTTGCCACAACTAGAGAAAGCCCTCGCACAGAAACGAAGACCCAACACAGCAATAAATAAATAAATAAACCCAAAGGGGGGGGGGGGAAACTGATTCTGTTAAATGGTTAATGGGACAAAAATTACAGTCTCTGTGAAAACTTTAACTTAGAATTTCCAGATCCGAGGATAATTAAAATCACAGCTTGAGTGCTGCAGGAATAACCATTTGATTTAATTTACTATTGTACGCAATGTAAGGGCTGATAACTTTCCCCCCAGCATTTTGGACTTTGATATAATTTCCTTTTTGTGAGTTAAATTTACTTTGCAATTCAAGTATAAATTAACTTTATGTGTTTTTCTCCCCTAATAAAAGCAACATTCAACAAAATTGTAATTGTTCTCTTGTTTTGCTTCTATCAAACACTTTGGACTTGAGTTTTACTTTAGAAACACGTGTCTGTCAGCATCAGTAAACTCAGAGTGTTCCTCCTTAATTATCAAGTGGATCCATTACAATACTGGTTTTACTCTTGGACTCCTCCTTCTTTCTAACCTGAAAATGCAATGCAGTATAATCGAAAGAATATAGGGTCTTGAGAGCATTTGATTTGGAACCCAGCTCTCTGTGGGACATTGAATGCTTACCATGTGTCAAGCACTGTTCTAAGTACTTTTCAAACATTATCTCACTTAATAATTATAAAAACTTCTCATCTTCCCATATTGCAAATAAGGAAAATGAGGCTTAAAAAGATAGAATAACATGCTCAGGATCACACAGCTAGAGAGTAAAATCTTGATCCTGATTCATTCAACAGAGTTCCAGGTTCTGCTGCGCTTAATCCCTATGCATTGGATGCTGTAAACTAAAAGCGGCACCTTTGATGCAGGGACCATACAACTGACTCAAGCCCATTGTTATCAGTGGATTATTAGAGTCCAGACACCCAAACTTGTCCTCTTTCAGACCTGAGCAAAAATCACCTAAAATCAGAGTGTCAGCACCTTTTTAGTGGCCCAAACTCACACAATCCTGCAAAATAAATACTGAACCAGCCACTAGGAGCAGTCTGCTTGCTAAGCTCACTCTTGGAAACTTGTCAGGCTAAGCGTCCCAGGACAGCTCTGCAGTCACAGGTCCTAGAGCTCCTCATGGTATCTGGTTGACCACATAAATGAGGTTCAAAGAGTCAGGGAGTTCCCTAAGGGACATCACTACCAGACCTAGAGGCAAGAGCTCCAAAAGTTTAGCTATCCCTGATTCTCAGGACAAAGCAGGAGCCCCTCTTGCCTGGGTCTAAGGACAATACTGTTATCAGTCCAATGTCTAGCCATATGGAGGAGGTTGATCTGAGAGTAGAGAAGAGTAATGGAAAGATGATCTTGGCAGCATTCACATTTCCAGAAGCCAGATCATTTCCCTGTCCTTCTACATTACATGAAACACCTTGGTGTCCTTGCACTAAGCTCACCTATTTTTGCTTAAGAAATTTTGAGACAAGTACCTGTCTCTTGAAACGAAAAGAATTATGAAGATTGCACCAATGAACAATTTCATGCTGGTGATTTTTCCTGGGTTTGGCTTTGTTAAAAATTTCAGAGGGCTGAAGCCAATCAAGCTGAGAGCGTAAGATCATGAATTAGGGCACCGAGAGCAGGTTCCCATCTGCCACTTCCTAATTGCATGACTGTTAGCAAGTTATTTCACTTTTCTTGTTCAGTTTACTCAGCTTGTTTAAAATTGCAAATACACACACATACATGCCCACACACACCAGCACTCCCTATCTTCCTTTCTTGTTTTATTTTTCCCATAGTACTTTTCATTTCCAATACACTAAATAATTTACTTATTCATTTTGTTAATTGCCCTTCTTACTAAAACACAAGCTCCATACAGATGCAGCTGGATCTCCCTGGTTTAGCATGGAATTCAATACATAAGAATTCAGTACCTATATGTGGCAGTTGTTGTTGAATGTATTATGTAAGTTGATTACACCATATCAGTAGTTACCCTCTTGAGATTCTATGAACACTGTGAGTTCATGATGACAGTATTAGAAAGGCCTTAGGCTAATTTGAATATTACTAAAAGCATAATGGAGATAATACATTTCAACCATCATGGTGCTCCTCTGACTAACACATCTACTATTTCATTAAGCAAAAGGATTTAATGCTGCTTAAAATTGCTACTTATAATCGCTTTTCACTATCTTCATAAATTATCTATGTCTCCTGCTTAGTAAAAATGACAATGTCATTAGTATGACCCAAAGTGCAGTTTTTTGAGCGAGCAAAACAAGGGAGACAATAGAAGAAAAAACTGTAGAAGAATTATTTAGTTTGTGACTTTTCTCAACTTAATTAACCTTCTCAAACCATATTCCGCTACCTTATAAATGGTTATGGCATAAAATAGCACATATATATAGTTTAATGTGTGCTTAACAAATGTTAGATCCTTATTCCCTTTACATGGTGGAGAATGTCCTTTTCCGTCCCTAGAATCAAAGATTCTAATTTGTTGGAGTTTCGCAAGTGTAAGGATAGGTTTAAGTGCAGTGTAAGTCCAGAATTTCTAAAATGTCTTATTTTCAGCTTAAGAATTCTTGTTAAAAATGTTCAACAGATGTGTAAGATTCAATCCATCTCCACCAAACTAGCATGCCCTCAACTCTGATAACAACACTGCAAAATAGGTTGAGGAGAAGGGAGCTCAGAAAAGCGAAATACAGTTCAGTGGCAACAACCTAGAATCAGCTTAACTCTCTGACTCTAAGGAAAAACAACCAATAAGGGGCAGTCCATTTGTTTGTTTATTTCTGATTACAAAAAACAAAGAGTAGGCACAGGTGGAGGAATTGGATATGGTCTTAGAAGAAGCAGAAATATGGACGTTGGAAAAAAAAAGTGACAGAGCAAGTAGATAACCAAGACTGAATTTTGCCATTTGCTAGCTTATTTGCAGTTAGCATCTGAGGAGGATAGGAAACAAGCATATTGCCTTTTTTTCCATTGATTGCTAAGTGACCATGGAGGAGGTCAGAAGAACAAAAATTTTTTTTTTAATATTTATGTATTTATTTATTTATTTTTGGCTGTGTCAAGTCTTAATTGCAGCACACAGGATCTTTGTTGCAACATGTGGGATCTTTTGTTACGGTGCGTGGGCTGGAAATCTTTTCAATTTCTCAACATTCCCCATGCTCCCCAGGGACCTATTTATGGTTTTCTCTATCTAGGATCCCTGAGACTATGCACTGGATCTTGGATGTCAACATCATCATCATCATCTACCATTTTGAAGCAATTACTTTATGTTCAGATATTAACCTTGAAGTTTTGTACATATTACCTTGGTTAATTTTATTCTTCAAAAATCCCACAGTTATGTAGGTCTTTTGGTCCCACTTCTAGTATGAGGAAACAGAGGTTCAGAAAGGTTAAGAGATTTTATTAATGAAAGATAGGCTGAATTAACAAGCAACTTCCAAATCTCAGATTCTCAGAGCAACAAAGATTTATTTTTCACACAAAATCCTTGTGATCTGAGGCCAGGGCACTCGCCAAGACTGACTTTCTTCCATGTGTTGAACTGAGACTCCAAGGTCATCACACATCCTTTGACTCTGTCATCTTAAAGTGAGGCCTCGTCGATGACTATTGCAGCAGGAGAAGAGAAGAGAAGAAGTGGAAGATCTCCCACTGACAAATGCTTCTGCCCAGAAGTGGCCTGTGTCAATTCTACTCACAGCCCATGAGCAAGAACAAGTCTCCATTTAACTGAGGTCAACCAGAAAAGAAGAACTAGACACCAATCAGCCCTCATGAACTTATCTAAGCACACACAAGGAGAAGACAAAGTAGCAAAGACCCCATCCTAAGTCTTTTTTTTTTTTTGACATCTTTATTGGAGTATAATTGATTTATAATGTTGTGTTAGTTTCTGCTGTATAACAAAGTGAATCAGCTATATGTATACATATATCCCCAGATCCCCTCCCTCTGTGCCTCCCTTCCACCCTCCTTATCCCACCCCTCTAGGTGGTCACAAAGCACAGAGCTGATCTCCCTGTGCTATGCAGCTGCTTCCCACTGGCTATCTATTTTACATTGGTAGTGTATATATGTCAATGCTACTCTCTCGCTTTGTCCCAGCTTACCCTTCCCCCTCCCTGTGTCAAGTCAATTCTTTACATCCGTGTCTTTATTCCTGTCCTGTCCCTAGGTTCATCAGAGCCATTTTTTATTTTTTTTAGATTCTATATATATGTGTTAGTATATGGTATTTGTTTTTCTCTTTCTGACTTATTCACTCTGTATGACAGACTCTAGGTCCATCCACCTCACTACAAATAACTCAATCTTGTTTCTTTTTATGGCTGAGTAATATTCCATTGTATATATGTGCCACATCATCTTTATCCATTCAACTGTTGATGGATACTTAGGTTGCTTCCATGTCCTGGCTACTGTAAATAGTGCTGCAATGAACATTGTGGTACATGTCTCTTTTATAATTATGGTTTTGTCAGGGTATATGCCTAGTAGTGGGATTGCTGGGTCATATGGTAGTTCTATTTTTAGTTTTTTAAGGAACCTCCACACAGTTCTCCACAGTGGCTGTATCAATTTACATCCCCACCAATGGTGCAAGAGTGTTCCCTTTTCTCCACACCCTCTCCAGCATTTATTGTTTGTAGATTTCTTGATGATGGCCATTCTGACTGGTGTGAGGTGATATCTCATGGTAGTTTTGACTTGCATATCTCTAAAGATTAGTGATGTTGAGCATCCTTTCATGTGTTTGTTGGAAATCTCTATATCTTCTTTGGAGAAATGTCTATTTAGGTCTTCTGCCCATTTTTGGATTGCGTTTTTTGTTTTTTTGATATTGAGCTGCATGAGCTGCTTGTATATTTTGGAAATTAATCCTTTGTCAGTTGCTTCATTTGCAAATATTTTCTCCCATTCTAAGTGTTGTCTTTTCCTCTTGTTTATGGTTTCCTCCGCTGTGCAAAAGCTTTTAGGTTGCATTAGGTCTCATTTGTTTATTTTTGTTTTTATTTCCATTTCTCTAGGAGGTGGATCTTGCTGTGATTTATGTCATAGAGTGTTCTGCCTATGTTTTCCTCTAAGAGTTTTATAGTGCCTGACCTTACATTTAGGTCTTTAATACATTTTGAGTTTATTTTTGTGTATGGTGTTAGGGAGTGTTCTAATTTCTATTCTTTTACATGTAGCTGTCCAGTTTTCCCAGCACCACTTATTGAAGAGGCTGTCTTTTCTCCATTGTATATTCTTGACTCCTTTGTCAAAGATAAGGTCATATGCACGTGGGTTTATCTCTGGGCTTTCTATCCTGTTCCATTAATCTATATTTCTGTTTTTGTGGTGCCAGTACCATACTGTCTTGATTACTGTAACTTTGTAGTATAGTCTGAAGTCAGGGAACCTGATTCCACCAGCTCAGTTTTTCTTTCTCAAGATTGCTTTAGCTCTTTGGGGTCTTTCGTGTCACTGTTTGTGGATGGAATGGTATTATACATAGAGAATACTAAATATGCTACCAGAAAACTACTAGAGCTAATCAATGAATTTGGTAAAGTGGCAGGATACAAAATTAATGCACAGAAATCTCTTGCATTCCTCTACACTAATGATGAAATATCTGAAAGAGAAATTAAGGAAACACTCCCATTTACCATTGCAACAAAAAGAATAAAATACCTAGGAATAAACCTACCTAAGGAGATGAAAGACCCATATGCAGAAAACTATAAGACACTGTTGAAAGAAATTAAAGATGATACCTACAGATGGAGAGATATACCACGTTCTTGGATTGGAAGAATCAACATTGTGAGAATGACTATACTACCCAAAGCAATCTACAGATCCAATGCAATCCCTATCAAACTACCAATGGCATTTTTCACAGAACTAGAACAATAATTTTACTATTTGTCTGGAAACATCCTAAGTCTTTTGGTTACAAATTCCTGTTTTGTTGCTTTGTCAACCACCTTAGAAAGCATCTGTATTTAAATAGGAAACTCTAAATGTATAAAAGAAATATTCTCAAATATTGATAAGTATTAGGAACTGTGAATGTTTAGAAGAGGTTTAGGGCATGTAAAAAGCTTCCTCCACCTTAAATTATACTCTTTGTCAGCCAGATATGTAGAAAACCTCATATACCTCTGGAAGTGTCAAAAGAAGAAGTCTAGTCCTCCTCTCCAGTAATGCTGACATGATCACCTAAACACACTACACCAAATAAACAGCTTAAAGATAAGCATTACTATTGCTAATATTATTATAGCTTTCATTTGTTGAGCAATTTCTCCATATCAAACACTTTTTTTATTAATTTTTATTGGAATATAGTTGCTTTACAATGTTGTGTTAGTTTCTACTGTACAGCAAAATGAATCAACTACATGTATACGTATATCACCTCTTTTTTGAATTTCCTTCCCATTTAGGTCACCACAGAGCATTGAGTAGAGTTCACTGTGCTATACAGTGGGTTCTCATTAGTTATCAATTTTATACATAGTATCAATAGTATATATATATATGCCAATCTCCATCTCCCAATTCATCCCACACCCCTTCCCCCTTGGTATCCATACATCAAAAACTCTTCTAAGTTCTTTACATGTATTCATTCATTTCATCCTCACAAGACCTTAATGAATTAAGTAATACTGTTAATCTCATTTTCATGTGAGAAAAGTGCTGCAAGGAAGGGTCAGATAGTCCAAGTTCAAACTGTGGGCTTGTTATGCAAATGCAATTGAAGAAACATTCCCTACCTTTGCCTTTGGACCAGATTTCTCTTCATAGGCATCTTATGTATACAAATTCTAGAGCTACCTCCATGTATAGCCATCTCCAGGTAGGAATTAAACATGGAAAGTCAACATGCAAAGTGTCAATAAATCAGAGAAAGCAACTGACCATGTCCAGAGAGGCAGATGCCAATGTTCAAAGCTTTGGTTAAATACCTGATATTCAGGTTATACAAATCAGTTCTTAAGAAAACTCAGTGAATGAAAGAACAATAGGAACAAAAAGAGCAAGCATTGGTGGAACCTTGTTGGACCACTGCAGAGGGAGAATTCAGCACCCACAGAGGATTAGAAATTCTATGAAGCAAGTACAGCAGCTCCTCCTCCTCCTCACTTATTATTAGCAGCACTGCTTGAGGCTCACTGTCAGCTACTATGGAGCAAGTCTTCCCAGAGAACCCTCCCTCTCTGACCAATTTTTGTACAGAGGAAAACAATACAGTAAAATTGCTTTACATTTTCCAAATATAGCTGCTTTGGGGTGATAGGCGAGCACTGATCACGTATCTTCTATAGATAGATCATTGGATCAGGAGCTCTAGGAACATATCAGAAGGGATTCAGAGTCTCATCTTTCAAGGCCCAACTGTATCAGTGGTGGGAAGGGAACTAGATTCAGAGTCAAAAGACAGTATTTTCAGTTTGCTAACCATGGCCCCACGAGCAAATCAGTCGATCTTTTGGAGACTCATTTTCTTATCTCTTAATGGTAAACCTGCTTCTCTTACCCTGTAGAGTAGGGATGAAGGTCAAGAAATAGTGCCTATAGGAATCACAGGGTTCCCCTAAAACTCCAGATATGTCATTTCACCCCAGGGCCTCTGCAAGTGTACTGCCCTCTTTCCTGAGTGTCCTGCTCTAGCCCCTCACATGGCTAATGCCATGATAACACGTATGATCCTCTACTGTAATGCCCTGTTTACATGTCTGTCTTCCAACTCTACTGTGTACTTTATGAAAGCAAGGATGGTATCTTATCATGCATAGTTGCAACATACATAGGAGGTATATTAAAAAGTCCTGCTTGAGACTTGTGATTCCAGAAATATGATAAACAAGGCATTCTAACATTGGAAACATTGAAAATTTTAGGTACAATATAGAAGTTATTCTTAAATGCATCGGGTTGACCAGGATGTAAGAAGACTTAAAGGTCAAAATCTAAGTGCAATAAGAGAACTCCAGAAAGTCAAGCAGAGCACTGAACCAAGCTCTCATTCAGGGGTGTTTGTTGAACCCCAGTGTACTTGGGCCCTGGTTAGCAAGGAGACAAATTACAAGGTTCACCCAAAGTAATGAGTCTTATAGGAGATTCTCCACATAATTAGAGTTGGACCCCTCAAAAGCTACAAACAATATAAGGGTGAACATAAAAAGTACTGCTAAAGGGAGTAAAAGAGTGTTTCCCTCTCTCAAACCTCTAAACTAGGGGAAGAGGAAAAAAGTTCTTTGAAAATTCTTTACTACAATTTGGCCCCAATCAAATGTGTGGTCCCAAATCTCAGTAACTAGGTGGCTTGAAAACCTCTAGCTGAATATTTGTTTAAAGTATTCCCAGATTGGCAGAACCTGTCTGGGGAATCCAGCTTCAAATCAGGTCTCAAATAATTCTTCAGATCAGAAGTAAGAAAATAGCTTTCATTCAATGTTTGTTGGGAGTCCTAGTAGAACAGGAAGTCAAAAAAACAAAAAACAAAAAAAAAACAGATGATACAAGTTTATAAATATAAAATAACAAAACTCTGTTTATTCATAGATGACATGATTATCTACACAGAAAAGCCCAAATCTACAGATTTATCATTTAACTCAATAGATATATTATGATTCTTGATACAAATACAAAAAATTGAATAACCAGAAAATATATTTTAAAAGAGAAACAATTTGTAATGGCATAAAATATCAAGTACCTAGACATAAATCTAACAGAGCTTGGAAGGAGTTTTATGAAAAATCTTATAAAACTTTATTGAAAAACATTAAAAAAGAACAAAATTAAAGAAGTTAAAAATTACATCATGTTCATGGATGGTAAGACTCAATATTAATGTCGTTTCTTTGCAAATTCATCTATAAAGTCAATGTAATTCTAATAACATTCCAACAGGTTATTTTTAAAGAACTTTGACAAGTTGACTCAACCATTTCATGTGAAAAAGCAAATGACCAAGGATAACCAAAACACTCCTGAGGAAGAAAAATAGTGGGATTTGGCTTTCAAAATACCAAGCATTATTATTAGGTGACAGTAATTAAAGCAGGCTGGTGTTGGTGTGCACATAGACAAATAAGTAAATGAGAAGAAAAAAGAGCCCATAAACAGATCCACACATTTATGGAAATTTGATGTATGACAGGACCAGCATTACATCTCAGTGGCAAAAGATAAGTTATTCAATAAATGATCTTGAAGAAATCAGTTATATTCATATGGACAAAAATGAAATTTGACTCCTATTTCCTACCATATACAAAATAAATTCCAGGTAGATTAAATATTTAAATATAAAAAAGTAAAACTATAAGACTTAGAACTTAATACAGGGGAACATCAGAATATCGTCATGACTTCTGGATAGGGAAGGGTTTCTAAACAATAGATAGAAAGTACAAATCATAAAGAAATGACGAAGTACTCAGCAGTATTAAGAACATCTGTTCATCCAAAGACATAATATAAAAACTGAAATGAAAAACCACAAATTGAGAGAAGATATTTGGGAATATGTAATGACAAGATTAGTATCAAGACAGGACAGAATTTATGTTAATCGATAAATTAAAGACAAACAATGCAATGGAAAAACAAATGGGCAAGTCTTTAATAAGCACTTCACAAAAGCAGAAGCTCTAATGACCAATAAACATTTAAAATATTTTTCAATTCACTAGTAATCAAAAAAATACAAACTAAAACCACAAGCAGGTACCATTTTTCATTCATCATATTAGCAAAAATTAAAGGTTGAGAATATCAAGTACTGGCAAGGATGGAAGGTAGAATTATAAATAAACTTTATATACCGCAGGCAAGGTTATAAATGGTTATAGTTTCTGTGTAAAACAATACAATAGCATTATATAGTAATGTTGAACATGCTCAAATCTTTCACTCCCAAATATCTATTCTACAAAGAATCTTGTCCATACACACCATTAGTTTATATACTATGTGGATAGAAACACTGATAGCAATAGGAAAAAAATTTTAAAGGAAGCAACTAAAATCTCCATTAGGAGAAAAAAGGATAAGTGAATTCTGCTATATCCATACACAAGTATACTCTACAGTACTGGCAAGAATAGATCATAGCTACATGAACAAGGTGGATATATCTCAGAATACAATGTTAAACAAACAAAGCAAGTAACAGAGGATTGATAGCAATGAGACTCCATTTATATAAATGTCAAAATCATGCAAAACTAAAAACTTCTATTGTTAAGATGCAAAAGTAAATGGTGTAACTATAAAGAAAAGCAAGGGAAGGTTCAACACAAAATTCAGAGTTTTTGTTGCCTCTGAAAGAAGAAGGACGGCATGTCGGTGCATGTGGTGAGTTTCAAAAGTATTGGGTGATGGTATGTAAATTAATTTTATTGTTATTTTATATAATGCATGCATACTTTAATATTTTTATTTAATATTTTATTCACTATTTAATATAAAAAAATTAAGACATTGAATGTGTGTAGGACTTAATTATATACTATCTTCTTTCATTGGAAATCACTAACTTGAGTCACCTTTTACTAAATATTTTAGCTAATGATGTTAATAACTAGTACTGACTAAACCTTTACTACATGCAAGGCACTGAGTGAGTACTTTATATATATTATCTCAATCTTCTCAAAGCTTTCCATCTTTAGGCCATGATATAGATGAGAAGACTAAAGCACAAAGAGGTTAAATATATTCCTAAGTCCTCATAGGTATTGAAATGGCCCCTGTTGGCTCCCTTGAGCTCACCAAGCCTTAACTTTCAGTATTCCATGCAATATCTAGATATCTAGACGCTCAATACATATTCAGCAGTCAGTGGACTAGCAGTATGGTTCCTACGGCCAAGAATCTTGAAGAATCTAACTCAGTGATCTTCTGAGATGAGGCTTAGGAGTATGACCCCTGCAAGTAGAAGGCCAATAACTAGTGAAAATCAACAGGATTTATGTTACCCATCCTGGACACTATAAAAAAGTAAATACTTAGGGTGAATACAAAACAGTACAGAAATGCATGTGTTTGTTTTCTAATAGGATTATTAAAATAAAATTAAAACAAAACAAAAACAAACGAACAAGCAAAAACCACCAAGCTTGCTGTTGGGGGGAAAAAGCAGAGTGAATCCACAAGTATGAAGTAGTACTTCTAGGTGATAGTCACTTTCTTTATGCTCTGTCATTTTATTTTTACATCCATCATGCCATGGGCATATTTTATTTTATTGCTTTTATAGATGAGAAAACTGAGGCACAGGCATACTTTCTGCCTCACCTTAGGGCACCCATCTAGCAAGGAAGAGATCTGTATTTGAATTCAGGTCTCTCTCCAAAGCCATCTTTCCTCTGCAAGAGCATATCAAGAAGGAAACACTATGGTACCTCTGCTACATGTCAGTGTGTCCAATGCGTACAAAGTGGAGGTTACTATAACATCTCATGTCTTATAGAGCTAAATTACATTTCAGGTTTGAATACAGAATTTACATGAACCTTGATCGTTATAGTTCTCATCTGGGAAATTGTAATAATTAATAGTAATAATGATTATAATAACAAAACCAACCTTACAAGATCACCATAGTGATTACAAAAGCTAGTACATATAAAATTCTCCATATCTAATTAGCTTTTACACAGGTTTGTGCTCCTACTCATCCCACATTTCTCTAGGTAGGAAAATAGTGAGCTGGGCTTGGATTTTCCACTGAGTAGAAGAGACGTCTTGTTTAATTGATTCCTCTCCTCTAGGGCTCTTTTTCCCCATCCACACAAGGTCAGTAGACCAGATGACTTTAGGAAGGGCCAACCCCCAAAAGCCACAATAGAGATCTCAAACAGGAGATGGCAAATGTCCTCTATCATGTGAGGGCAGCGAAGGGGAAGAAATGAACCCTGATCTATTCTCTGATACAACAGGAAACATAACCTTCACCACCCACCTCGCTGGGATCTGGGAAGGATTAATGAGACAAAATGCTCAGCGCTCTGCCGAGAGCTATTACTGCCTTACAGAGGGAAAAATCCCATTGTTGCCAGCAAACAAGACTGACAATTTGATGAGGTGTGAATATTTTTAGTGTAACAGTATGTAAACACTGCTTTTTTCATCCAAGTCATCACTCTGTGCACACACCCTTATGCATTTTTATGAGGCCATTTCTCCATGGCTGTAAATATTCTATGCTTGCCCTTTTCCAAGAGCTCGAAGAATGTGCTGACCAGGGGCCCCAGCTGAACCTCTGAGCTAATTCCTAAGGCTCACCACATTCGCTGGGAGAAATGTTAATAGGCATATTCACATTTCATGCCGATATGCTTGCCTTTCCTCTGGCCAGTACAAATTGTATCGTGCAAGGCCAGGGGCAAAAGGAGGCCTCTGTGGGAGAAGGTTCAGCCATCTCATAGTGATAAATATGAAGCAGTGTCATGAGTATCAAGACATAAAAGTGGGAAAAAGGCAGGAAGCCTGATTCCAAATTGTGTCCCTGCTACACTTGCTTAAACAGTCAGAAGCCTAAATCCTCAAACCAATACCTTTTCGATAAACAATTCCACCATTCATTCCTTTGACAGGCATTTACTGGGCACTAAGTGCCAGATCCTGTGTCACTTACTGGAATATAAAAGTGAATACAACTTAGCTCCAGCCTTTACGGTGATCATATTTTAGTGAAAGACTTGACAAGCACACGATGACAATTCAGGGGTAAGTGTTCAGTGCATAGGGTCTCTTCCATCCCACCCCTCTGTCCATCCAACTGCTAAAGTGTCATCTTCCTCTACAACAACTGGGAAAGAGGTGGTTTGTCTCATGTCTTCCTTGGAGGTGTACCAAGGAAGTTTGGCAACTGTTTCTGCACTTGATATCTGTGCCACAACTCTCACATTGTTTGGTCACATCTAAGACTCTAGGCCCCTGGTAGTCTGGGATCTCTTATTGCACTGTTGATGGGCTCAGGCAGTGGGGGTGAATGAGAGGCAGGTGAGGCTCTGCCCCAACACTGCATTCCCCACAGTACCACTACACAAAGCTATATGCATGTGTCTAATGTCACTGAAGAGTGACAACCATGGAAAGTAAAAATATAAAGTCATGCACTAAAACAGCAAATCCTGCTGTGTCCACCTCCAAAACATCCCCAAATCAACCACTTCTCCTCATTGCCAGTGAGATCACCTTAATCCCAGCAACTCACAGTTATTTGTAATTTGATGAATGAAATAGGCTCATAACTTATTTCTCAGATTCTACTCTTTATCCTCCTATCCCCAAAATCTATTCTCCCTCAACAAACAGAACAAGTTTAAAAAATATAAATCAGATCTCATCTGTATTGCATGAACACTCTAATATTTCCATAGCAGCTAAAATACAAAACCTTCACCATAGTCTTCAAGATCTGTTCTTGCTGACCTCCTCCAATCTCTCTCTGACTTTTCTCCCCCTTACTATCTAGATCCAAATCAAGCCATTTCTATGCCTAGAAGGTGTTCAGTTTGTTTTCACCTTTGGGTCTGTGAATTGGTGGTTTTATTCTATCTGGCATCTACTACCTCCAAGTCTTCACATGGCTGATGCCTTTATATCATGTCTCAGCTCAAGTGTCGCCTCTTCACTGACTGTCCAATTTATCCAGCATCCCTTGAGATGCTCTCTAACAAAATACCCACTTTTATACCTTGCATAGCTATTATCATGACATTAACACATCTTGTACATTTCTTTGCTTTTGTGTTTATTGTATGTCTTGCCCCACGAGGTTTCTAAGTACCATTAGGAAAAGCATCTTGCTTTCTATAGGCTCTGTATCTCTAGCATCTAGTACCTGCCAAACAACAGTGGCTCAGTACATGAATAGATATCCTCATAATACAAAGGAAACTTAAAGAAAAGTTGAACTGTTTACATTTCTCAAACTGTTCACCAATCTATAGTTCAGAATACCACCTCTTGAAGCCTTCAGTGCTGATTCCTAACCCTTTCACACAAAGGTTGGTCTGGACATAGAATCTATGCCCTACCAGTGCATCAAATGAAAGATATTATATCAAGAAAATAAGCAAACACACATTTTCCAGGGATAAGCATCAATTCTCAAACACAGCACTGTCTAAATCCACCTTAAGTAAGGGGGATAAATATCCTAAAAGCAATGATATCTACATAGTTGTTATTGCCCATTGGTTATAACATCTTCCAATATTGTGGAGACCAATGGCCACTTGCCTTCAGACTATGTCCTGGGTCCTTAGTGTTTTATGGGAAACAAGGTTCCATACAGAATCATCTGCTCCATTGACTACCCTTTAACTGCCAATAGGCCAGTAAAAGATTTGAAACTATTTTAATGTTTTTTTTTTTTTTCACTCTTTGATCCAGGGTACTTCTTTGGTAGATTGTCTTCCTATTCTCTTGGGACATAAAAAAAGCTGTATGAGAATCCATCTGTCCAAACTAGGGAGGACGGTTGTTTTCCCCAGGAGGAGTTAGTTGTTCTTCAAGGCACAGGTGACAGTGGTAAACACTGAGTTCTTTGACTTCTTGGAGGAGAGACCACTGACACAGCCTAGGAGTGACAGTTGGGCATGGCAGAAATGAGAGTAAGGGGTTTGAGAAGGTTTCGCAGGCAGGTGATACTGGAGCCAACCCTAAACAGTGAGTAGAATTTCTAGGCAAGAAAAGAAGAAGAGAATTTCAGACAGAATCAGCATAGGCAAAATTCTGAAGGCAGGTGAGAGCATGAAATATCCTGAGACCCAGGGAATTTCACAGCCAAAGCAGAAGGGAGGAGTAGCAACAGATGTGTCTAAAGAAGTAGGAAAGTTCCTGTCATAAATAACCTAGTGACTCATGATAACATGTCTGAATACCTCTGAAAGCAAAAGCAAAAGAATGAAAGGTTTTAAGCAGAGGAGGATGGAGTTTGGATCTCAGGATTTCGTTTCCACACTAGAGCTTGCAAAGATGATAGCCCTCCACTGTTGGTGGGTATTATGCCAGGCCCTGTTCTCCTCACTGGCTTCCTACACCTGAGCACTGAGTCATCACCAGGTACTAGGATTTCTAAGAACGTCAACCACAAGCCATTACCTGAGAAACAGGTTTGTGTTCTTCACTATGGGAGAGACCTAACTGAAGTTCCCAGTAATTAAAATAAGCAAATGTTACTTCCATAATGGATTGTTAATTAAACTGCTTGTGTTTCTGAATGTCTTGTTTAAATAGATTGTGATATTTAGAGGGGATTTTTGGTGTCAGAGGTGTCTCTTCTGCCTTATATGTGACTGTTGATCCTTATCCAAAACAAATTGAAGTCTGCTGGATAATATTTATGTGATAGGTTTGACATTTTCATTCCTAAGGTTATTAATCAGTTGCTGTATACCAATTCAGGTTCATGTGGAAAAAAAATAGCTCTTACATATTATCCACACCTACTCTTCAAGGCTTCTAAATATCACTTGTGTGCCGAACCATTGTCCTTCTGGACAATGTTCCCATTAAGCCAAGTGAGGAAAAGATGAATGTTTAGCTGTGTTAACCTCTCTCCACTCACTACACAGGTAAAATACATCTCTGTTGTACAAATGGGAAAAATAGTGATAAAGAGTAATTAGAATATCAATTGCTAAACTTTAGAGGCCCTGCCAGGTATGAACATTGAAGGAGAGGTCAGAGGCTTCCATTTGCACCTAGCTCTGCTTCTGTGTGGTATTGTTATCTTGGATAAGCTTCTTAGCATTTCTGAACTCTTCCTCATCTGTAAAATGGGCTGCATGAATGGGGTTACTGGGAAGTTTCTCATCAAGATAGAAAGCAAGTATCCTGTTTAGGAGGTAGTGCTG
The DNA here is from genome assembly GCF_949987535.1 of Balaenoptera acutorostrata. Taxonomy (NCBI): domain Eukaryota; kingdom Metazoa; phylum Chordata; class Mammalia; order Artiodactyla; family Balaenopteridae; genus Balaenoptera; species Balaenoptera acutorostrata. The sequence goes on along the minus strand of NC_080068.1, from coordinate 101,596,180 downwards.
TTACTCTTAACATCACCACCACTACATTATTGTATTAAAAAAAAAAGAATGATTATTGGAAGCCAATTTTTATAGTGTTTTTATTGTCATATGCAGTAATTTGGGGTTTGTTTGTTTCGTTTTGCTTTTAGTAGGAAAGAACACTGGATTGGGAGCAAGACAGAATGGGGCCCACATTTACCAGCTGTGTGTCCTTAGCAAAGTTTATCTCTCCGTAGTCTCTATTTTCTAATGAGCATAATAATATCCTCTACTACAAAGAGCTGTTATGGTGATGAAGGAAGCCCCTGCACAAGGCTTAGCTAATGCTTTGATAAAGCTTATTCTCTGTACCCTATAGAAAAACTGCTGATATTTTCCACTGGAACAAAGAACTTACCTTCAGGAAAGGCCAACGGGATTGGGAAAAACAAACAGTGCCTTCACCTCTCTGGAAAGCCTTCCCCAACCCTCCATTTGTCCTCCAAATGTCCTTTGAAGTGTTGCCTCAGGACACTGAGCTTCCCTTAGAGCAGGACTATTCATGTCATGTTTTTTTATTAATATATAACTGACTTACAATATTATATTAGTTTTCAGGTGTATAACATAGTGATTCGATATTTTTGTTCATTACAAAGTGTTCACCAGTGTAAATCTAGTTACCATACAAATTATTGTAATATGATTGACTATATTCCTTATGTTGTATATTATATCCCCATGACTTAATTATTTTATAACTGGAAGTTTGTACCTCTTAATCCCCTTCACCTATTTTGCCCATCCCCTCACTCCCCTACCCTCTGGAAACTACTAGTTTGTTCTTTGTTTGTTCTTTGTATAAGTCTGTTTCTGTTTTATGTTTGTTCATTTGTTTTGATTCCACATATAAGTTAAATTATAATGTATATATGTGTATGTAGATATATATTGTATATATTCCCTTTCCATCCATCTATTAGTGGACACTCAGGTTTCCTCCATATCTTGGCTATGCTGCAATGAACATTGGGATGCATGTATCTTTTCAAATTAGTGATTTAGTTTTCTTTGGATAAAAACCCAGAAGTGGAATTGCTGGATCATACGGTAGTTCTATTTTTAATTTTTTGAGGAACCTCCATAGTGTTTTCCATAGTGGCTGCACCCATTTACATTCCCACCAATAGTGCACAAGGGTTCCCTTTTCTCCACATTCTTATTAACACTTGTTATTTCTAGTCTCTTTGATGACAGCCATTCTGACATGTGTGGTGTGATATCTCATGCTATGTTTTAATCTACTGTTTATTGGGTTGTATCCTCAACTGGACTGATAGCTCGTTAAAGAAAATCACTGTATTTTTCATTATTGTCCCTTCAGGACCATCCACATTGTCTAGCACGTGTTCATAAATATTGTGACTAAAGATAAAATGAAAGAAATATACCAAAAGTTGTATGTCTCCATGTGGGCCATAAGAGATAATCAAGATATGTACATTTATCAAGAGTGTACACTTATTTCAGCCATTTTTTTTCAATTCCTGCTATGTATCAGACATCTTAGTAGATTCTAAACTGTTTTTAGAGGTGCGCTCCATAAACAATGAGAAGGAATCTTATAGTTACAACATATGAAAATCAGAATATGTGTTTCAAAAAAGAGTTGAAGCTTAAGGATCAGGTATATGAAAAAGAGTTCCAGCCTTGAGCCTAGCTAGCAAAGGAATGGAACAAGGTCCTCTTTGGAAAGAAGGATAGAAAATATTATGAGTGAAAGCAGGAAAAATACATTTGAGCTACATCAGAAAAGGCTCTAAACACCAGTCTAAGGAATTTCGGCTGTAAATTGCATAAAGAGGAGGAACTCTGAATTCCTGAGCAAAAGAATAATATTGGGAAAGCACACTTCACAGGCCCTTGCCAGGCAACCCTTTGCAAGTACAGTCATTGCCTAAGATGGCTTGCTTACGCAACTTGGAAGTAGATGATTCTGTGGGGAATGTCTCTGTCATTTCTCTTTCCTTTATTGGAAATCTGACCCATATTCTCATCCAACCTGTTGGTTACTGTTGTATCACCTGGAATTCAGCTCAGACCTAGTACTTAAACATAAAATAAATCAGAATTTAAAAATATATATATAATAAAATAAACACCCCTCTCCAAAAAGAGAAATCTTTCCTTATCTGACAACCCCAGGCTCCTGCCTTCCTCCCTACCCACTTCCCCCACTTCCTTCTCCCTGTTAAGAAGTGTTAATGGACTGTTAGAGATAAAATGGGCCCAGCTGTGGACCCAGCCTTACACTACCCAAATAACTGTACAAATATATCACTGCAAATTTTGATTATGCCATGAAGGAAAAGTGTTGGGTACTAAGAAAGCATGTAGCAAGGTAATCGAATCTCTTCTCAGAAGTCAGGGACATTTTTACTGTGAAACGGTTGCTTAAACCTCAGCAATAAGTACAAACATCATTTGTGTGTATGCTCATGTGTGTACTCATGAGGGTACTGCCTCCTTCCTACACATGTACTCATGCATGTGTATGAAGGAGGCAGGTAACATTCTTAGGAAAGGACAATGGCATGTATACATATCCCCAGGCATGACGAAAGATGGTTCTCAAACACTTATAGGATCAGGTAATATTCAACAAACATCTGTGTTGTGTGCTAGGACTTTCAGACAATAAGAAGAACACAGTGCAAAGTCTCCAATCTTAAGAAAAGTACATTAAGAATAATAAATGATCAGAGGCAATTGAGATGAAACAAAGCGATATAAAATAATAACAAATTTGTTTGACTTACTGTACACTTGCTACATCCCAGATAGCTCTATAAGCATATTACTCCAGTGTATTATTTCATTTTCATTTATGAAAGAATCCTAACACTACAGATGAGAGCACCAAGGCTAGAGATATGAAATGTATGTTGTCTAAGTTGGCATGGCTAGTAAATAGTGAATATGAGATTCAGTCACAGAAATATTTGAGGTCAAAGATGCTATCAGAAGCATGGAACATATCTTCTTCCAATAACTATTTATAATCTATAATGTGCCAAGCATACTTGTTCTAAACATTACCCTCAAGAAGTTACATTATGGGTTCTAGTGGAGGAGACACACAATAAGGCAAAACATAAATAGGTTAATTATTCTAATCAGTTTTAGGTATAATTTAAATATAATAAATGCCCCAATATTAAGTTTAAGATTAGATGAGTTTTGACAAATAAATATAGTCATGTAACTACCACTACCCTCATGATTTAGAACATTTCCATTGCTCCAGAAAGCAACTGCATGTCTCTTCCCAGTCAGTCTCCTACTCTACCCATGGCTCCTAGCAACCAGTGACCAGCTCTTTGTCACTAAGACTTTTGCTTTTTTGTATACTATTTTTTTTGGGGGGGGGGGCCACACCCCATGGCATGCAGGATCTTAGTTCCCCGACCAGGGATCGAACTCACGCCCCCTGCCGTGGAAGCACAGAGTGTTAACTACTGGACTGCCAGGGAAGTCCCAAGGCTTTGCTTTTTTGTGATTTAATATAAATAGAATCACACAGTGTGTCATCTTTTTTTGTCTAGCTTCTTTTGCTTAGCATAATATTCTGAGATTTATTTTATGTTGTTGCATATACCACTAATATCTTCCTTTTCATTGCTGAGTGTTATCTCATTGAATAAATATACCACAATTTGTTTCTCCATTCACCAGTTAATGGTCATTTGGGTTATGTCCAGTTTTTAGTTATTATAAATAAAGCTACTATGAACAGACAAATATTTGTATGGACATATGTTTTTATTTCTCTTGAATAAATACCTCGGAGTGGGATTGTTGGGTTGCATAAATTAGAGTATATTTTACTATGTAAGAAACTCCCCAAGTGGACCTGTCAGCCATCAGCCAAATCCTTCCCCATATCTTCAACTTCTTCTCTCTGTTCCAGTTACCTTCTTCCTTTAGCACATACTATAGGACCAAAAGAGGATGTAGAAAATTCTGTTTGCTCCCATTGCTCTTTTCTTGTCCCTCAGAAACTCCAGCTCCTCCTGAAGTGCACTCCATCAAACTCCACTTTCTTCAACACATCCGTGCTGCTCTCATCTAACATCTTCCTGATCACTTCTCCTATGTCATGGAAGGTGTAAATGCCTGCACTCTTGTCTCCTCTACCATTATTCTTTTCACCATATATTCTTCACTCAACAAATATTTACAGAGGAATTATTTTGTGTCAGGCACAGCCCTGGCTACTGGGAATACAGCAATAGACAAAGATCAAAATCCTAGCATGCATTCTATTGAGGAGATACATATATACACACACACACACACATACATACATACATACACACACATACATACATGCTATACTTTTCTCAGAAAAGTAAAGCTGAAAAGGCGGGTAGGCAGCTCATTGAGGAGTGAGAGGTAAAACTGTTTTAATTTTTAATAGGATATTAAAGAAAGATTCCAAGATGGTGACAGTTGAGCAAGGTGACCGGTGACAGGAAAGGTCATGCAAATGTGTGGGGAAAGAGAGTTCCAGGCAGAACCAATCACAAATACAAAATTCTTGAACCTGAACATGCCTAACATATTCTAGAGACAGTGAGAAGGCCAGTGTGGCTGGAGCAGAGTGAGCAAAAGGGATACAGAAGATGAAGTTAGAGAGATGAAGGTAGGAGGCAATCAGTAGGGCATGGTAAGGATTTGGAAGTTAGTTTAGATTGGATGTCAAGTCACTGTTGGGTTTTGATCAGAGGACGAACGTGGTCAGTCTTATATTTGTAAAAATTTACTCTAGCCTCTATGTTGAGAATAGAAGATGACAGACCAGTTGGCAAGTTAATGCAATAATTTGGAAGACAGATAATTGAGGTGATAGTGATTGGAGTCTGTGTATATTTTTAAGGTATAGTCACCAGGATTTGTTGAGTAATTAAATATGGGATATGAAGTTAAAAAATACTTCATTTATGCTCCAAGATTTGGTGCATGGGTTAAGTAGAAGTATGGAGAACCAGTAACTGAGATGGAGAAAACTGCAAGAGGAACAAATTTGGGGGGTAAAACTGGGAATCCAGTTTTAGATGGCTTTTCTTGGCTGTGTGTAACACTCTGACTTCCCAGTTTCATGCTACCTTCATCCAAGGAAACTTAACCTCTGCTCTGCCTATGGTGCTTATCCTTAAGGCGTGGTCCTCTGGTCATTTCCTGGGTCTTGTCATCACCAGCTATTGCTTCACCTTCAAAGGATGATTTCAAGCATCCAACTCTCTGGTTACCACCTTGTAATCACTAGCTCACCCTGTAATGCTCTACTTCCCCTTCTCTTTGGCCTCACTGGGAGATTTGCTCCACTGACCTCACAACAGTGTTGCTATTGTCCTGTGCTGCTCTTCAAGTTTCCACAGCCTTCCTTAGACACCTTAGATGCATGCATGATCCATTATGGTACTGACACCATTGTGTGTTCATTTAGCTCACTCTCTCCTCCTTCTCCTGTCATACTCCTTAGCACAAAACTCTGGTCCTATTAAATCTCAATTTTCCCACTACTCTGTCACTATACTTGAATATATCTGGTGAAAAAATCACAAGTGTGCTGAGTAGTCTAACTTTAAACTTATGATCACAAATATCTGATGGCCACTCAGCCCTGTTTAACAACCCTAATTTATGTTCTTAATAAATTTGCATGTTCATTCTTTGAGATGACCATTTTATATCTTCTCAGATCTCTTCAAAGATCTTAATTCTCCCTTTCCCCTATTTTCAGCTTATGGTCTTACTTCTCATTAAACTGAGAAAACAGAAGCAGCTGTGGACATCCTTGTCTCTCTAACCTCAAATCTATCACCCTGTCTATATTTATACCTGTATATTCTGACTTGCCTCTAATTAACGTGGGTGAACATCTCTGTTCCTACATGAAGTCAAGTCTCTAAACTGGATTCTTCATCCTCTCACCTATTAAAGATTTTTGTTCTTACAATTATGTATTTTTCCCACCTGAATCTTTATCCTCTCATCTACTAAACTTTTCCTGACATCATTCAAACATACCATAATAAAAAAAAAAAATCCTAAAAATGTTCCCTCTTACCCTACATTTCTATTTAGCTATTTCCCTATTTTCCTTTAACACATTTTGATTGGAAACTTTCCAACCAAGCTACTGAAACCACTGTTTTCAAAATCATTAACAACCTCCATCTTGCCAACTTCAATGGCCAATTTTCTGACTTGCCTTCCTCAAAATATTCACAGCATTTGACACAGTTCGTTTCTTCCTCTCTTCAAATACTTCCTTCACTTGGTCTTCAGAGTACCACCCTTTCCTAGATTTTCCTCCTACCTCATTGGTGACACCATCTCAGTCTCCTTTGCAGAGTCTACCTTGAAGTAGCTCAAGGCACAATCCACAGGCCTCTTCCCTCTCCATGGGTTTCCTTGGTGATCTCATTCTACTCCCATGATTGCAAATACTACCTGTTTGCTGAGTGCTCCCAAGCACCACAATTACGTGTTCAGTTTCCTACTAAGAGTCTCTAATTGAATGTCTAATGGGCTTCTCGGTCTGTACAAGGTCATAACAGAACTCTTGATTTCTAGCCACAACTGCCACCCCGCCACCCCACAAACTCAGACCAGCTTTTGTCCCAGTTTTCCTTTAATAAATGGCACCATTACCCATTCAGTTGCTTCTTTAGTTTGCTAGGGCTGCCGTAGCAAAACACCACAGAATGAGTGGCTTAAACAACAGAAATTTAACTGTTCCAGAGGCCAGAAGTTTGAGATCAAGATGTCAGCAGATTTGGTTCTTTCTGAGGCTTCTCCTCTTGGCTTACAAATGATTACCTTCTTGTGGCATCTTTGCATATTGATCTCTCTTTGCATGCACATGTCTCATATCTTTCTGTGTGTCCAAATTTCCTCTTTTTATAAGTCACATTGGATTAGGGTCTACCCTAAAAAACTCATTTTGACTTAATCACATCTTTAAAGACCTTATATTCAACCATAGTTACATTTTGAGATACTGGAGTTAGGACTTCAACATATGAATTTGGAGGGGAGGAGGCCAGTTAAATCCACAACAATTCTTTTTTTTTTTTTTTTTTTTATTGAAGTAGAGTTGACTTTACAATATTATATTAGTTTCAGGTGTATGGTATAGTGAGTGGTTCAGTATTTTTATAGATTACATTCCAATAAAGGTTATTACAAAATAATGGCTATAATTCCCTGTGCTGTACAATACATCCTCCTTGCTTATTTATTTTATACACGGTAGTTTGTATCTCTTAATCCCATTCCCCTATCTGGCCTCTCCCCCACTTCCTTCTTCCCACTGGTAACCACTAGTTTGTTTTCTGTGTCTGTGAGTCTATATCTGTTTTGCTATATGCATTCAATTGAGGATCAGACATAGAATGCCAGAAAATTACAAAAGGAACAACTTAGTCTCTTGTACATCTTTCCTCCAATTCACCACATCACTAGAAAGAAAGGGAGAGTAGAATATAGATAACACTAGCTTACAGTTCAGTAAAGAAGACTAAATGCTAATATTCAGAAGCTAGGGGAGGGACTTCCCTGGTGGTCCAGTGGGTAAGACTCCGCACTCCCAATGCAGGCGGCCCAGGTTTGATCCCTGGTCAGGGAACTAGATCCCACATGTCACAACTAAGAGTCTGTATGCTGCAACTAAAAATCCCGCATGCTGCAACTAAGACCAAGCACAGCCAAAATAAATAAATAACTAAATAAAAATAAATCTTAAAAAAAAAAAGAAGCTAGGGGAGAGGCATAGAATTCTTTCTCACAGTCCTTATACTATAGATAATATACTATGCGCTGTGAATCATTTCATTCAATTCTTGCAACAGCTGGTGAATAGTATTCCTATTTGACAAATAAAGACATTGAGATAAAGATAAGTAAAGTAAAATATTCATTGGCAATGCAATGGAAGAGTTTTAATCTATTTCCATTTTTTCCTGACTCTAAAGCCTGCTTAATGTTTATAACCTTACCATGACTTCCATGTTCTAGAAAAGAAACATCTCTGATCTCTATGCTTTTACAGTCTAGCAGGTAAGACGAGGCACTTGAAAAACCAAAGATGAATACAAAATCATATATCAACAAGACCAAATTTAAAGTTTCTTGATAATAGGAACTTTGTCTCATTCACCAGTGAAGCCTCAGCACATAGTAAATTGCCAAGAACCAAGAGTACATTCAGTGCACATTTGCCAAATGAGTAAGTGAATGAATGCATGAACAAATAGCATGTTGGATAGTACTCATTCAGCAAGCTATTTAATGAGTGCTTACTGTATACCAAGTTATATATCTAGTACTGCTTACAGCACTGGCACTTACAGTGGTAAACAGAGCAAAGATTGCCTAAATTCCATGGGGAAGACAGGCATATTCCCAACAGAGGCAAATGCACATTCCCTAAAAGAAGAATAATCCAGAGAATGGCTCAAAGGAGGGCAAGATTCCCCATGATTCATATGCATAAGAACCACCCCAGCCTTACTTGTGAGAATAAGATACCCACTGTTTTCTGAGAACTGTGGACAATCATTATTAAAATAGCTAATACTTATGGAATGTTCACATCTTGAAAGGCATTGTTTTAACAACATTCACGTATAAATGCATATATTTCTCACAACATCCTCATGATATGAATACTGTTATTATCCCCATTTTACAGATGAGGAAGCTAAGGCACAGAGGAGAGTAGCAACATGCCTAAGGACACAAAACTAGACGATAAAGCCAGGATTTGAATTCAGAGAAGTTAGTTTCAGAGCTCTTACTCTTATAGAATGCAGTAATCAACCTCTAGATATGAAGAAATAAAAAAAAAAATTTGTAAACCAAATATGGCAAAATGTAAACAGTTGTTGAATCTAAGAAATGGGTTTATGGGTGATCGATGCACTATTTTTTCTCAACATTTATGTGTATTCAAACATTTTCATTATAAAACAGTTGAGGAAAAAATGTGGTTTTTGAGGACTTTACAACAATGTGATTAAAGAGCCAACACACACACACACACACACACACACACACACAGTTTGGTAAAGGAGAGTAAACGCTAAGAACCTAAGGCAGAGCAGGATTTATCTGTTGGTAGGTCCATGTCTACCCCACTCCCAGTTTCTGATCTCTTTGAGGGTAAGAACTGTGCCTTGTGAGCACTGCATCCAGCACCCAGTGCTGGATTTAGAACATGATTGATGCTTAATGAATGCTCAGTGAGCAAATGAAAGAAAGAATGGAGATGGGAGATACAGTCTGATATAGGATAGGGAGATGGTTAAACTATAGCATGTCAGTTTCTTAGGAGCTGTAACAAAGCAGTACAAACTGGGTGACTTAAAAGAGCAGAAATCGGTGGTCTCACAGTTCTGGAAGCTAGATGTCCAAAATCATGGTGTCAGCAGGGCCATGTTTTCTCTGAAAACTGTAGAAGGGATAATCCTTTCTTGTCTCTCCCTAGCTTCTTGTGGCGGCTGTCATTCCTTGTTATTCCATGTTTTGCAGCAGGATCACTCCAATCTCTGCTTGCATCATCTCATGGCATGGCATTCTCCTGCTATGTTTCCCCCTCCTCTTCTTTTAAGCACACCAATCATATTGGATGAAGGGCCCATCCTATTCCAGTATGACCATATCTTAACTAATTACATCTGCAGCAACCCTATTTCCAAATAAGGTCACATTCTGAGGTACTGAGGATTAGAACTTAAACATGTCTTTTGAGGAGGTACAATTCAACCCATACACAGGTACAGGGAGAGATGCATGGAGTGAGAACATCGATCCTAGCATACTTTATCGCTCCAAAATGTCCAGGAGGACACAAATCCAACCAGAATGTTCCAGCATGTAAGATGGAGAAAGAACATAATATATATTCATTGACAATACAGACATTGCAAGGAATTTTACAGCCCCTGCCAATCGAATGCCAGCAACAGCTGGCTCCCACCAGCGCCAAGTCAGCTTTTCCTAAACAGCTTATGACTGGCTTCTCAGAGGCTGTTTATGTTTTCAGAATATTAAGCAGTGTTTAGTCACTTTCTCAGGGAGGGCTTCTCAGTGCGGTTTCTAAAAATGTGCTGAATGTGTTTCCAAAGAGGAAAGGCGCCAGAGGGCCTTTGGTGGGGCATGCTGAGCCTTGTAATCACAAACAGATGACAGAGCTTCCTGGCTCTGACTCTAGCTAGTGAGGGTCCTGAACACCAGCTCACAGTCAACCTGAGTATAATCCCCATGGTTTACCTTACAAGAACTGTCAAAAATTGGCATGGGCTCTTCAGTCCTATCGAGTCCCTGACTCTCCAGGGGACTCGATTTTCTGATATGGTCAGGGGGCCCAGTCTTCCTAGCCTTGTGATTAAGAATCCATAAAAGGCCTCCATGGCCTTGAGGAGCCAATAAAGAGACCCGCCCCCCACAACCCTGAGGCTCTTGCCCTGAACCAAGCCAGGGCTTTGGCCCTGCACCTCTGCATAATCCACCAGCACCTATGGGCTCTTCTTTCTGCTAGGGTTCTTGAAGCACAAGCAACAGAATCTTACTAATTTAAACAAAGGGAAGAAAGGGCTTATTGGATGGATGCTGGGTACCCAGTGGGAATACGGGAAGCTTGAACAATCTCAGGCCTCAGGAGGGCAGGAACAGGGACATAGTTGGGGACAAAACAATGAGAGAGCTCTCCTCACAGCATCCTTAAAATGGATGGATACTAGAACCCTGGGTGCCTGGTGGTCTCTAGTCAAGATACCAATTTCTAACCTAGCTGGACTCATCTACCCTCCTGGGTGAAGCATAATACGGGGAGGGAGGCGCTCTTCAAATGAAGGAGTGCTTCAGAAGAAGGGAGAGGAAGCAGTATGCTGAGCGGAGAGCAGCAGCTCCCATGGGTGGACTGAGGCCTATGTGTGTAGAAGACTCACAGCATCTGGCTCAAAGGCAGGTCTAACACAGCCTGCTTTCTCAGGGTCACGTTCTGGTTTCACTGCAAGGTCGGCAGGCCCTAGGTCTGTCTTATGCACCCAAACCATGGACAATGAGTGTCAGAGGAAAACCCAAAGAGAAAGATGTCTAGATAGGAATTCCTAAATGTAAGCCTACAGAGCGAAAGAAAAAAATATTTCATATCCCTGTTCTTCCACCTCAGTCTAGATGGAAAGCGTAAGAAAGTGTAAGAACAGTGAGCCCTCCTGTAACTGTTGCAGGAGAGAGATCAGTTTTCTTGGTCTGGCATCTAAGACTCTCTGCAGCAGCAACTTTCTACTCCCAGGACACTTTCCAGAATGTTCCTTGTCTTTATTCTGGATTTCCATAATACATTGTATGTGGAATCACCTGCCCTCAACGCACTAGTTATAGGTGCCAATATCTAGGAGTCCTCAGCAATGGCAAGGCTTCCTTGAGCAAGAGGAATTCCCCTACTTCTCCAAGTACTGGCCATTATATGGGCAGAGGATGGAAAGAGAGCACAATCTGGAAATCACACAAGGAAAGTTCAGCAGCAGAAAGGAGGCCTATTAAGGGCAATGTGCTTATTTAGAGGAATAAGAGGAAACTTTAAGCATGATTTAAAACTGTAAATTATTTGTAAAATAATAAATGTGACTACATTTAAAAGTAAAACCCAAATTTCTAAATGCCTCCCCACAAAAAATCCAGAAATAAAATTAAAAGACAAAGAGCAATCAGTGAAGTAAAGACTTGCAACAACCATATCAAAGGGTGTTAATTTTTCACTCCCTAAGAGTTCTTTTAGATCAACAATAAAAGGAGCAGTTGTAAAGGCAGTGTATTTAATTGTTCAACAAATATTATTGTACACCTATTATTCACTCAGTTTAGAAAAACAAATACAAATTGCTTAGAATTATATGAACAGAAGTCTAACCTCACTCAGTGATTTAAAATGAGAGCTAAAACAGCAGGATATTGTTTTTACTTTTACCTATCAGATTGGCAATGATTAAAAGGGGTTACAAATATGGTTTGGGCAAGATTGGGGGAAAACGGATATTCACACGGTAGTAATGGAAGTAGAGATTGGCATAACCTCTTTGAAGGTCAATTTGGCAAAGGGTCAATACCTATTAAAATACCCTTTAACACAGAAATTTCACTACAAAGATTTTTTTTTTTTTCTATAGACATACCCACACATGCTCTCAAAGATATATGGCTGAGGATATTCATTGTAGTATTGCTGGAAAAGAAATACAAAAGATAAAATTCTCCAAGCTGGACAGAATCTACATGTTCATTAATAGCTAATTGTGGATATAAATCATGGTACATTTATAAAATGAAATACCTTGAAACTATTAAAAAAGAATGTCCTAGAATGATATAAAAGGAATGGTAGCTACCAATATGAAAACTTCCACAATATATATTATTAAGATTAAAAAAATGGAAGGTACATACCAGTGTTTATAGAGCCCTTTCATTTGTGTGAGTGTATCAGATGTGGAGGCAGGGGTGTGTGTGTATGAGTATCTACATTCTAGTCTATTTGCATAGGTTATATGTGTGATAACTTCTATTTCATTTTTTTTTTCTCTTTTCTATGTGTGAAATTCATGTCTTGCAACCTACAGATTTTTACCATAGTAATTTGTTTTTGGAGCACTACATCCTTGTAGACTATTTTTCTTTCTCTGGAGCCTCTAATTGCTTTTTATTCTTATTCCATATTTTTATCAAATCCTCACATTTTAATCCAGCTCTCAAGCATATGACACATCCAATAGAGATATCTTTTTAATCTCCTTATATCCAGGAAGTTTTGAATAATTTGTGAATTTTTTATCATTTAAATAAGAGAAAGCCAGACAGAAACAGAAAGGTGTGCTTGGGTCTTTCCCCAGGGACAGAAAGGCAGCTTCCTTTGAGAAAGAGAATTCTAATCCTTATGCCCTAATACTCACACCACCCCCAGGCCTGATACTCAATGAACAAAATCCCCAAAGTTGGACTGGTACTATCTATTGTGTCTGGTCTGTCTTTCTGGTAAGCATATCCCAGGTGAGAAGGCAATATAGTTGGCTAGTCAGGTGAGAACAGGTCACTGTGGTCCTAGAAAAATGGTTGCCAGAATTTAGAAACAGATAAAGCATCCTGAAATGCCCTAGAAGCACGTCACTTCCGAGTTATTCATTCTCTGCTTCAGCTTGCCTCCCAGGTTTAAGTAAAAGTCTCCCAGTTCACAATCTTTGCACAGGACACTCCAGAACACTTATTTCAGGAGTTAGGGAGTTCCTCAGACACAGGTAGTCCTGCTGGAAATGATTACCAGTGGGGCAAGAGGCCCATGCACCTGCTTTGGCTTCAGCATTCCAGCCAAAGAGAACCAGCAGACAGAGACACACACACCAGGGACCACAGAGACATTTTTTGAATTAGAGCTGGAGGTCATGACTGCAAATTACATGTTAGCACTTTTCTTCCAGATTGTGTTCTTATTAATGGCCATGAAACATTACAGCAGTCACCCCACATCACCAAAAAGCCTTCCTGTTAGCCAACACGGAAGACAGTTGTCTAATTAGAAACATAATATCCCAGCTCAGCCAAGATTTTGGAAGTCACAGCGGCAGAGAGTAGAACAGTAATACAGCCCAGGAGCCATGCACCATGAGTAGGAGACAGTCATCCTGGTAGTATCATTATGCCTTTTTGGAGGGGAGAGGTCCCATTTTGAATAATAAAAAATAATAGCAGCAACAAGCACTTATACCATGCTCACCATGTGACAGAATCTATTCTAAGTGCTTTTATGTGACACTCATTTAATCCTCACAACAGCTCTGTAAGCCCTATCCTTGCTATTACCACATGTCAAGCCAGAAAGCTGAGGCACGGAGAGAGTAGCCACATGACAAAGGCAAAGGCACCCAGAAAGTCAGTGTGGAGGTGGGGTGGCAGCAGAACTCAGGCAGGGTGACTTCAGAGCCATCAACCTAATCACTCTACTATGTTACCTCTCTGTAATTTAGCTGGGTGCCTCTCCACCATCCTCATGTCAGAGAAAGTATAACGACCACTGATAATGGCCTCTAATTGATAATGGCCTCTAATGTGTTTGAAATTTTACCTATTACAACTTCATTTCTATTGCCTCAATTGCTTTGCATAAAGTAGAAAAATCACAGGCAGGTGTTGGAAACAGATCTCTGTTTGGAATTTTCTCAGTCATTTGCTCACTGTGGGACCTTGAGCTGGGTATCTATTATCTCTGGTGACCCCATAGATAGATATTAGATTATTATAATATTTTCTTACCTGGAAAATGAGACTAAGAACACTCATCTTACAGACTGTGAGGATTAAATGAGACATTTGTAGTGCACTCAGTGGAGGGATACAGACATAGTAGGTGCTCAATATATGTTGGTTCCTTCCTCTGTCTTAGCTCTTCCTTTTTCATAGTCTCCTGTCTACTCTTTTCCCCCTCAGAATGGAGAGATGATAATAGAAAACCACCTCCTTATTCTTCAACAGCCCCAGACATTCCTTGGTTTGTAGTCACAGCATTTCAATCTCTGTCTCCATGGTCACGTGGCATTCTCTCCTGTGTGCCTCTGTCTTCACATGGTGTTTCCCTCTTCTTATAAAGACACCAGTCATGTTGGATTAAGGCCCACTCTAATAACCTCATCTTAACCTGATTACATCTGCAAAGACCCTATTTCCAAAATAGATAACATTGACAGGTACCAGAGGTTAGGAATTCAACATATCTTTTGGGGGGATACAATTCAACCTATAAAAGGGGTATAAGATTGAAAACACAGAGTAGCATAGCACTGGTCCAGGGGAAACAGATAGCTGAGGTGCATTCTTGAACTTTTGGTGGATTTGCTTCTTTCAACCAGGAAACGAGTCACCCACCAACACACTCTATGGGGAAGATAACAGTGGATCAGTAGGCCAGAGGTGTTGAGGAAAACTCCTTTCTCATAAGAACAGGAGAAGTAATCTTCTCCCCCTAACATCTACTATGTACTGAATCCACCCCACTCCACATCACCTCATTTATTCCTTCTAAGAGGTTACAAGTGAGGCAAGTGAACTGACACTTATGAATGATTAAGCAACTTGCTCAAGGTGAGACCACTGGCAAATTTCAGGGCTGGAATGTGAACCAAGCTCTGTCTGGCTCCAGAGCCTGAGAATTAATGAGAGCCACTAAAGGGAAAATCCATCATAGCTGTTCAGTGTTGTACACATGAAAGGAATTAAGGTCATTGCATTATAATATCAATGTGGGCCTATCACTATTATTGCCACAGGGAAATGGCAACCACTCATCGTGGATAAGCTCACAGAGGGGATCAGAGTTATTTACTCAATTGACCTGATTTCTCTAACCATCTTGAATCCTCCTCCTCTGTCCTCAGATCCCATCTTATCTCTGGGTCCAGATGGGGCAATCCCTGAGGGGTTTGCACAGCTGTAGCTCATTAAGATTCCCACAAATTGTCCACAGAGTGGAGTGCTAAGACGTTGTGCAGAGTCTGAGTCTACCACACCTGAGTTGACAAGCCTGCGGTCCTTAACTAGCTCTGTGACATCAGGTGAGTTACCTAATATCATGGAGCTTCTGTTTCCATAGCTGTAAGATGAGGATAATTATTCCCAGTCATAGGGTTGTTGCAAAGATTAAATTAAATGTGGCGACATAAAGAAACACCTGGTATAGCACCTGATACCTAGTATGGGTTTAAATAATTATAGCTGATATGATAACATTCTTACCTCTGTACAGCAATGGGTTCTCCTATATTTTAGCTCACTGCACTAGATTTCTGTAGTCTAATCCAAATGTGGAAGGAGAGAAAGAAAGAGCACTGGAATAATAAACACAAACCCAATGGGATTTTGCCCAAGGGCAGACACCTTTCAAACCAGGTGGTGCAGGGTACAGGAAAACACAGGGACCATTAGTTTCCTGGGACAGCCATAACAAAGTGACACAAAATGAGTGAGTTAAAACAACAGAATGTATTGTGTCACAGTTCTGGAGGCCAGAAGTCTAAAATCAAGGCATTGGCAAAGCTATGTTCTCATTGAAACCACTAGAGGATAATCCATTCATGTTTATTCCAGCTTCTAGAAGCCTCAGAAGTTCCTCACCTTGTAAATACATCACTCTAATCTCTGCGTCCATCTGCACATAACCTTCTCCTTGTGTCTCTGTCTCTTCACATGGCTGTCTTCTTTTAAGGACTCCAGTCATATTGCATTAGAGGCCCACCTCTAATGGTATAATATCATCTTAACTAATTACTACTACAATGACCCCATTTCCAAGCAAGGTAACATTCTGAGGACTTGGACTTAGGAGTTCAGTATATCTTTGGTGGGGCACACAATTCAACTTTTAATAGACCATGGGAACCAAATTCTAAGAAGATGGTTTTCCACTCTCCCCTCCAGGGCCCAGGTTACAATCTGGCTGATGAGACCATCAAACCCTCAGACTCAAGAGAACTCATGCAAAACTCTTTCCAATCCTGCATTCAGTGATGTCACACTGATAGTTTGAGATCAGCCACGGTGGGAGTATTCACACCATGACAATCAGCAAACACTACTCAGAGAGGCTGCTGTTCGACACTTACCAGCCCACAGCTGCCTAAGGGAGCCCCTTAGTTCATGTGGGATAGAAAAGAGCCAAAATGTGTGGGCTTCAGGAGATTAGAGTGGGCAGTACTGAGGAAGATTCTCTGGAAGAGATTGAGAAAGTCAGTTCACTTCTAGTAGAAAGTGTGCAATGGAGGTCAGGAGTCTTCCGTGCTTCTCCACCAGCGTGCGGTGAAAATTGAAGGAGGTAAGGGTTTGAAATACAATGTGCTTTTAATAAACGTGGGATTATGCTGCTTTGTTCTGGCAGAGACTTGTTTTATTCATCTTAAAAAATACAAAAAGACTTGGGCGTGGCACATGATAGGTGTACAATATTTGTTAAATTGAAATATTATCATTCCAATCAGAAAAGCAGGTTTTCCGTACCTTGCCCCAGTTTAGTTTCAGTATAAGTAGGTCTAGGATACTAGCCAATTGCTAAGCCAGAATGACTTCATTTTTTGTCTTCCAGTTTTATTGAGATATAATGGACATACAGCAGTGTGTAAGTTTAAGGTATACAGCAGAGTGATTTGACTTACATACATCATGAAATGGTTACCACAATAAGTTTAGTGAACACCCATCAACTCATATAGATCCAAAAATAAAAAAATAGAAAAACAATTTTTCTGTGTTGAGAATTCTTAGGATTTACGCTCTCAACAGCTTTCATATATAACATAGAGCAGTGTTAATTATATTTATCATGATTTGTATTACATCCCTAGTACTTATTTATTTTATAACTGGAAGTTTGTATCTTTTTATTGCCTTTGTCTAATTCCTCCTCCCCACAACCCCTGTCTCTGGTAACCACAAATCTCTTTTTCTATGAATTTGCTTGTTTTTGAAGTGTAACTGACCTACAACACTATGTTAGTTCCTGTTACACAACATAGTGATTCAATATTTCTATACATTTCAAAAGGATCATCATGATAAGCCTAGTTAGGAGATACCACCATATTAAGATATTACATAGTTATTGACTGTATTCCCCACACTGTTCATTTCATACCTGTGACTCATTTATTTTGCAACTTGTAGTTTGTAACTCTTATCTCCCTCACCTATTTCTTTCCTTCCCCTACTCCCCTTCCCTCTGGCCACCACCTGTTTGTTCTCTGTATCTATAGCTCTGCTTCTGTTTTGTTATGTTTATTCATTTGTTTTGGCTTTTTAGATTCCACATATTAGTGAAATCATACAGTATTTGCCTTTCCCTGTCTGACTTATTTCACTTAGCATAATACCCTCTAGGTTCATCCATGTTGTTGCAGATGGCAAGAGTTCGTTCTTTTTTATGGAGTAATATTCCATTGCATACATGAATTCATCTATTGATGGGCACTTAGGTTGATTCCATATCTTGATTATGTAAATATTGCTGCAGTGAACATAGGGGTGCATATATCTTTCCTAATTAGTGTTTTTGCTTTCTTTGGATAAATACTCAGGAGTGGAATTGCTGGATCATATGGTAGTTCTATTTTTAATTTTTTAAGGAATCGCCATACTGTCTTCCATAGTGGCTGCACCAATTTACATTCCCACCAGCAGTGCATGAAGTTTCCCTTTTTTCCACATCCTTACCAACACTTGTTATTTGTTGTTTTTTTGATAATAGCTATTCTGACAGGTGTGTTTTGATATCTCATTATGGTTTTGATTTGCATTTCCATGATTTTTTTTTCCATGATCATTAAGTGCTGTTGAGCATTTTTTTTCATATGCCTGTTGGCCATCTGTATGTCTTCTTTGGAAAAGTGCCTATTCAAATCCTCTGCCCATTTTTTGATCAGGTCGTTTCTTATTTGATGTTGAGCTATATGAGTTCTTTGTGTATTTTGGATAGTAACCCCTTATCAGATTTATCATTTGCCAATATCTTCTCCCATTCAGTAGGCAGCCTTTTTATTTTGTTAATAGTTTCCTTCACTGTGTAAAAGCTTTTTAGTTTAATGTAGTCCTTTTTGTTTATTTTTGCTTTTGTTTCCCTTGCATGAGGAGACATATCCAAAAAATAAATATTATTTAGACTGACATCAAAGAGCTTACTGCCTATGTTTTCTTCTAGAAGTTTTATGGTTTCAGGTCTTACATTTGTCTTTAATCCATTTTGAATTTATTTTTGTACGTGGTATGACAGAGTAGCACAGTTTGATTCTTTTGCATGTAGCTGTACAGTTTTTCTAACACCATTTATTGAACAGAATGTCTTTCCCCCATTGTATAGTCTTCCTTCCTTTGTTGTATATAAATTGCCTATATAAGTGTGGTTTCACTTCTGGGCTATTTGGCTCCATTGATCCATGTGTCTGTTTTCGTGCCAGTACCCTACTGTTTTGGTGATTGTAACTTTGTAGTATCATTTGAAATTAGGGAGCATGATACCTCTTGTTTTGTTCTTCCTTCTTAAGATTGTTCTGGCTATTTTGTGTCTTTTGTGTTTCCATACACATATTCGAATTATTTGTTCTAGTCCTGTGAAAATATGCTATTGGCATTTTGATAGGGATTGCACTGGATCTATAGATTGTTTTGAGTAGTATGGTCATTTTCACAATATTAATTCTTCCAATCCAAGAACACAGTATATTTTTCCATCTGTTTGTGTTGTCTTCAATTTCCTTCATCATTCTCTTATAGTTTTCCAAGTATAGGTCTTTTACCTCCTTAGTTAGATTTATTCCTATATATTTTATTCGTGATGTGATTGTAAGTGGGATTTTTTCTAAATTTCTCTTTGCAATAGACTGCAGTTAATAGAAATGCAACAGATTACTATATATTAATTTTGTATCCTGCAACTTTACCAAATTCATTGATGAGCTCTCATAGGCTTTTTGTGGTGTCTTTAGGATTTTCTATGAATAGTATCATGTTATCTGCAAACAGTGACAGTTTTGCTTCTTCCTTTTCAATTTGGATTCCTTTTCTTTCTTTTTTTTTTTTTTTTTGGTCTTAGTTGTTACTAGGACTTCCATACTATGTTGAATAAAAGTGGTGAGAGTGGGCATCCTTGTCTTGTTCCTGATCTAGAGGAAATGCTCTCAGCTTTTCACCATTGAGTATGTCACCTGTAGGCTTGACATATATGGCCTTTATTATGTTGAGGTATATTTCCTCTATAACCACTTTCTGAAGAGTTTTTTATCATAAATCCATGTCGAATTTTGTCAAAAGCTTTTTCTGCCTCTACTGAGATGATCATATGATTTTTATTCTTCAATTGGTTAATGTGGTGTATCACACTGATTGATTTGTGGACATTGAATCATCCTTGCATCCCTGGGATAAATCCCACTTGATCATGGTGTATGATCCTTTTAATGTATTGTTGGATTTGGTTTGGTAATATTTTGTTGAGTTTCTCTGGTACCAAGTCCTTTTCTGCCCATACCCAGGATTTGTCACACAAGCCCATCCAAATTTCACTTCTCCAGTTGGGTTTCTGTGATGAAAATGACTCCTGACTAGCAGGACAGCCCTTGGCTCTTTGTCCCTAACTTGCTCCTCCAGCCTTGCCTGTTTCCCTTCCCAATGATCTGTATTGTCATATCACCAGTGGATTCCTGGTCTCAGATTATGCCATGCTCTCCATACTTCCATACTTTTGCACAATCAGATGTTCCTTCCTCGAACTCTCTTGTTCCCTGGTTGAACACCTAGGTTTTTTTTTTTTTTTTTCCTCTCTCTTGGTTATTTGCTTCGTTGTATGCTTTTTAATGTCTTTCCCAGCGTGGATAAACTTCAAAGATCAAAGTATAAATTCACCGTTGTGTCCCTACCACCTAAACAGATCTGAGAACATAATATATGCACAGTAAATACTTTGTTGAACAAATGAATGCATTTATCCTCAAAATGGGGAGAATGTGGTCATGATAACAGATTACAGACTTTGATGTCATAACCTTGCTAGACCTTAAACTTGCTGAGGACAGGCACTGAGACTTACCATTTTTAAAGCCCCAGCCCTGTATTCAATGTCTAGTACATGGTGGGTTACCCAGTAAAAGTATGCAGATTGACTTTGCCTGTAATCTTTGGGGGCCTGGGCAGAGCCCCAGGAGCCCCTAAAATCTTGAGGGCACTCATTAAACCTGTGTTTGTACCTAGGTGACAATTAGTGTAGCTTTTCTTTTCTAACTACTTTTCTACCTTTTTGGAAGAAATAATACCATACTTTATTTTTGGTAATAGTAGCTTACATTTATTTCTTACTAAATTCAAAGTATGTTTTAAGTCATTTAGTCCTTCTGAGAATACTACATCATAGCTACTATGGTTTTCCCCTTTGTACATATTTGGAAAGTAAGGCTCAGGACTTTTAAGTGATGTGCTCAAAAGTCCACGGCTGTAGGTGTCAGAGCAGGACTGGAACCCGGGGCCATCTGACAACACTGCCTGTGTGCTTGGTCACTCTGCCATCACCTTCACTTAGCTGAGACTTAGCAGCAGGCCATGTGCTCACATTTAGGACAGAGATGTCAATGGGACACCACCCAGCCTTCGAAGGGCTGGGGACTCCAAGGAGAGCAGATGATGCCATGTAGGTAGGCACATCAGAGTAAGATACAGGAAGCAGAGAACTAATCTAGGCTGAGGACAGTGGGTACAGGGGAGATCAGAAAAGGCCATGGGGACTGAATTCAGAAAAATGAGTAGGAGGTAGCCAAGAAAGAAAGCAGAACGGAATAGAGAAGAAGGGAGAAGAATAGCATTCTCAAAAGAGAAAACAAGGGCAAAGGGGTAATAATAGAACTGTGCATAGTTGGTAAACAGAACTCGAAGAAGAGCAACATGTGAGGCTGGGAGTGTGGAGGGGGAAGGGCTACATCATCAAGATGTCAAAGGTCATGGGCATCTCACCAGGAAGTCAGCCTACCCTGAAGATTCATACATAAAACCAGTATAACTCAGCATCTTAGGCATAGGCTTTTGAATTGGACAGATCTGTGCTGTCATAGACTGGGTTCCCTGGAAAGCAGAGCCAAAGATAAGGGCCTATGTGATTTTTTAAAAAATATTTATTGCAGAAAGCAGGAGGGAGGGGGAAAAGGGAGGTAACAGGAGGGTGGACCAATAAAAGATGCTTTCTCAAGCTGGCTACAATGAGGTACAACTGGTTGCTTGATCCTACAGAGCTGTCTTCCAGGAAATATATAAAATGCATCTCTGCACAGTCTGTCCAGGGGAATAATAGGGAAAAATCAATTTACCTGATTTCACCTCCCATTGATCAAAGGTTTTCCCTATGGGGCATTAACTCCCTGATTATTCTGGGCTGGGTATGCACAGGTAACTAGGGGTGCTGTGGATTTAAGTTCACAAAGAAGCCCCAGGTCAGGAGGCAACAGGCACGCTGCAGGAACTCACACTGAGCTTGTTGTTATAGCAGCCCCTGGAACAAAAACCAGGTGAGGCTGAGAGGATATGAAGAGGTACATAAGTTCAATGTAGAATCTCTCATCACTTACTATCTGTTGTATCTTGTGTGCTGGTTAAAGACTACTCTATGCCTCAGTTCCCTCTGATGAAAATGGGAATAGTAGTTACTTAGCTCGTGAGAAGTGCTTAGGATTGTGCCTGATACCTAGAAAATGCTCAATAAATGGCAGCTACTCTTACTATTACTGTCATCACCGACAACAACAGTATAATTGAACAAACTTTCCTTGAGATTTCTACTTTAATCATTGCTGGGTTTTAATCTATTATTATATATACAGTAGTTTATCATGAAAAAAGCAAGAGTAACCTTGAGTTGTAAAAATAAAAATGCAGCACTTGATTTTAAATCTCTTTGATCTCTGTCCCTGGAATCAAACTGATCCCTCTTTCTGGAAACCTGACTTAGAAAGCACCATGAATGAGGACCCAGAAGGTATGGGCCTCAGTCGCACCCTTGCACACAAGCTGTGTGTCCTTGGATAATTCCATTTGCAGCAGCCCACCAAAGGCACTGACTCTGGGCAGGCCCCACTCTTCCCCTGGGGATCAAAGATCAATCTGGCTCTGCCTTCTAAGCACAGAGTCTAAAAGGCAGATACAGACTCAAACAGCTGACTGGTATCAGGCAATAAATTCTTTACAAACATTACAGAGAACCAAGGAGCAAACAGAATCACACAGGACCTCTGGAAAATTGGTTTCCCTATTGGTCAAAAAATGCACCAGTGTGTCCCAAAGTGTACACCATAGACATCTAGTGAAATTGAGATTATTTAGATGGTACATAGATGGGACTTTAAGTTATGTTGAATAATGTAGTGAGAAAGTTACTCTTTTTACAAACCTTCTTGTTCATCCAGGAGAGAGCGTCAATCTGGGCCTTGCTAATCTTCATTTTTAACAAGAAGAGGGGAGGTCAATGGCTCAGAGCTTTTCCTGGCTGACTCGGTATCCATGTATAATTGATAAATTTGTTTCATTTTATTTTATTTATTTTCTACACCCTTTATGGAAGCTTTACTTTCTAACTGAAGATTTTTAAAAAATATTTATTTAAGTCTTAAAAAGTAAGTTGATTTAAAAACATATTATGTAAAAACAGTAGAGATGGTATGTAAATATAAGGAAATAACTTTTTTTACTACATCATTCAATACAAAGTAATCACTTGGATGGATAGCATGCAAATATAGCAAAAATCATGAAGGTGGGATGAAAATGTCTAAAGTTGAGGAAACACTGGAAGGGACTTGGAAGGTCTCCTGCTTTTTAAATATCCTTTTGTCCATTGCACAAATACATATGGAAAACACTTCTTGGATGAGTGCTTAAAGGGAGCTGACTCAGCTAAGATGACTTATTCACCTGCTTCATCCTTCCATGGCTTGGAATGAGGATATGATGACTAGAGCTAAAGCAGCCATTTTGGACCATGAGGTGATCTTCAGGATGAATGCCAAATTCTAAGAATAGAATGAAAGGGGCCTGGAACACTGATGAATGTAGAACCACTAAAGCAGTCCTAGGCTATCTACTGCTAGACTTCTTGAACATGAGACTGAAATAAACTTCTTTCTTGTGTATCCCACTATAATTTGCCATTTCTGTTAGATGCAGCTGGAGCTAATCTAACTGATGCAGAATTTAGTTCTTACAAGAGAAGTGCTAAAGAAACAGAACCTAAAATGTGGCATTGCTTTATAAGTTAAGGCATTAGAGACAATTATTAAGGACTAGGATATTGCAGGCAAGAAATCGGATGCCCCATGCTATATTATGACAAAATTTTGGCCAACCTAGTTCCTACTGAAAGTTGGAACAGAGCTCACACACTCACTGAGGCTGCAACATTAAGACAAAAGAGAGGAAAACTCCAGAATATTGGTGGATTAGGTGTCTACTGCATAACAATTATCCCCAAAACTTAGCAGCTTTAAACAGCAAATATTTATTATCTCACAATTTTTGTGTGTGGGTTAGAAAGCCAAGCATAGCTTATCTGGGTCCTTCTTTTTTTTTTTTTCTTTTTCTGGCCACACGGCATGTGGGATCTTAGTTCCCTGACCAGGGTTTGAACCCGCTCCCCTTGCATTGGAAGCAGGGCATCTTAACCACTGGACCGCCAGGGAAATCCCTGGGGCCTTCTTTATCAAGGTTTCTTTTAGGGTTGCAATTTAGGTATCACCTGGAGTTTCAGTCTCATCTGAATGTTCCACTGAGATACATTTACAAGTTCACTGACACGGTTGTTGACAGGATTTAGTTCTGCAAAGTCTTTTAGAATAAGAGCCTCAGTTCCTCACTGGATATTGGTCAAAGGCCCCCTCAATTTCTTGCCATGAGCCTCTCTAGAAGGCAGCTGGTCTCAGAGAGAGAAAGTGATAGAACGAGAGAGAAAGAGAGAGAGAGAACACCCAAATCCTAACGTCACAAGTGCATCCATCACCTCTGCTATTCTATTAACCAATAGTTACTAAATCCAGCCTGCATTTAAGGGAAGTAGACTACATAAGTAAATACCAGGAGGTGGCAATCATTGGGGGCCATCTTAGGGGCTGCCTACCACAGTTGGTATGGGACAACATTGACACTTTTAGCAAAGTTCCACAAGAAATAAAGTCAAACAACATCTCTCCATTTACAAGAAGAAATCATAGGAAATACAGTTTTGCTTTGCCTGCAGACTATCATCTAGACTAAGAATCTATAATTGGAGACCTTGAAAGATTATTACCTAACTTGAATCTATTCTCAGTATTAAATCAACTTGCTGGTAAAGTGGGAATAAGTATATTGCTTCTTGACCAAAGTTTCACATGGCCATCAGTCTGGGGGAGAAGAATAGACAGAACACCGACATCTCTAAGTAAACTCCAAGAGCCCTCAGGTTTAAAGCCTCTAGCTGGACAAGATTTTTGGCTGTGGTCACTCATACATAGAACTTCCCAGGAGTATGTAGAACAGAAATCTTCTAAGTTGTTACACAGGGCCTGCCTTGCAGGAGCTGTCATATTCCACGGACTGGTGGCTGTGGTGTTTGACCCATCCTCCCGTTTACTGAATGGGAGTTTTCTCTGAAGGTGTGCTGTTGGCTTTAGCACTAAGTATTGGGTGTGTGAAGAGTGTGAAGCAGAGAGGTTGTCCCAGTTTATGGGTCACTGGGGTTCAAGGAGACTCCATCAGTTCTGGTGGAGAGAACTGCATATCTTCCGAGATCCTAGACTTCCAACACAGTAAGTTACCTAGGGGTTATGATCTACATAGGGAAAAAGGCAGGTTTGGATGTTGGGAGCTAAAAAGGTAAACTGACAGGGAATGTTTGATGCCTACCCATATCTGCTGTTCCCTTTTGCCTTAGTAGAAGACCCCAGTTTATTCAAGGTGGTGACCCACCCATATAAAAGGATACATTCCCCAGACTTCCTTGCAGTTGGGTGGACAAAGTGACCAGGTTCTGTCCAATAAGATGGGAGGTTTAGTAGCATGTGGCATCTCTGGGAAAACTCCTGAAGGAGAGCTAACTCACCTGGAAGGTACATCTTTACCCCCGAAAGCCTATTCATCTTCCTACTGCATGAGATATGGACACGATGGTTAGAGTTCCAAGGAACATGAGGTGACCTTGAGGATAGAAACTAGCATTTGAATGATGAAGTAGAAGGAGCCTAAGCCTCTGATGACCACAGAGTAGTCACACCCACCCTGGGTTTCTTACCTCTGGACTTCTTTTATATAAGAGATAGTAAACTTCTACCTTATCTAAGCTTCTGGTATTTTAGGTTTTTACTGTCACGTTTTGCCAAACTGATACCAGCACCTAGTTAATATCTAGGCCTGTGAACAGAAGTTCTCAGAGAAGTGTCTGGCACCCAGTAAGTGCTTAATAGCTATGAGGCATCATTACTACTCTAATGCCATATATGGATGGATCTATTTGGCCAATAACCCTAGGGCATGTGTACTTTGTTACTGTCTTCATTTTACATATGTAAATCCCAAGGCACATTAACTTATCCAACTTCACTCAACCAGTTAATAACAGAATAGAGATTCCACCGAGGCATTTGGGGACCAGAATGCCTGTCAATAAAGTTGAGCTACCACCATCCACACAGTCTACATGCCCGTAGATCACCCTACAATTTCTATGAATCATAGTGTGTTACTTTGTAGTTGGGAGCTCTTTCTACTTGCTGATTGGACTGTAAGGGGTTAAAGAAATATGAACTGCAGGACCACGGTTCCTGCTGTTGTGGAAAACACCCTTCCCTTCTGCACACATTCTATTTTCCATTCCCAGCAAACCCGGGTCCTGTCTCCTTTTGACCAATCCAGAGCTGGCTGCAGGGAGCTGCCCTCTCTTCTCCCCACCCTAACTCCGACCTGACCCTTGGCTATTCCGGAACCAAAGTGAAGTGAGAAAAAGACAAGGGAGGGGCAGCTAAACTGGTACTAATCTAATTAGGTGTCAGGGTGGAGGCCAAGGTAGGGTTGTTGTAAGAGAAGAAAGGAGAAAAGCACAGTCTGAACTGTAGAGCCTCCAAGATGAACTCCTCCTTGGAAGCTGCTGCCTCATTCACGCCTCTGTGTCAACTGTTTTGCTTGGTTGATTCCCCTCACGCCCAGCAGAAAGGACTGAGTTTTACAGAAGGAGCAAAAGTGAATCAGAAACCATTGGAAATCAGAGAAGGGGAAGGAGACTCGAACAGTTAAAGTGCAGCTGGAAGGCCAGGGGAGAGCAGCTCCCAAAGGAGGTTGAAAAGGTTGCACAGACACACTGCCCATTTTGCAGTGTTTTTGATTCTTAGTCAGGAGGGAGATGTGTCAGGCAAAATTTCAGAACTGATTAGGAAGTTGGAAGGCTAAGTTCTCCCACGGTTGATGTGGTCTCTGTGTTGCAGAGAGGAAAACTAGAAATAGGAGAAAGAAAGTGAAACAGAAAAAGTATGAAGAGTGAACAATACCCAGCAGAGACTGACAATCCACAAAGCAGGATAATGGTGATTACTGCTGTGATGCAGACTTCGTGTGGGCATTGTTGTAAGCACTTTCTAATCACTTAACCTTCTCAGCAAGGGATACCATTTATCTTCATTTTACACATGAAGAGATTGGAGCACAGAGAGGGTAAGTAACTTGCCCAAGGTCACACAGCCAGGATGCCAATCTAGGCATTTGATCTCTAGAGACCATGAGTTTAATTACTAGATCCTCTGAAGAAAAGTTTTTTTGAGTCAGCAAGGGAGGGAGGGAACGATTCAATTAATGAAAGAACAAAATAATGAATAAGTTAATTATTGAATAAATAAATTTACAAACAAATGAATTGAATAAACGAATCAATTAATGCCACCAATTTTATGAGAATTACATAGCATTCATCAGGTCTCTTTAGGGTCTTTATCGTGAGAATACATTCTCCAAGAACTCTTTGAATCTGATCAAAACTGCCACAAAGAGAAGGCAGACTGTTATTGGTGTCTTTGTAGGTACCACAGAGGAGGATATCCAAATGCAGGAAAGGAGAAGCTTCATTTTTCCCTCCAAGACCAGCCTTGGTGTCTCCTGTGCCCTAGAGGCCAAATCACCTGTTAGTTACTTCCCAAACAGATTGTAATTTTCTCCTCCAAAATGCCATTATTTAGAGAATTATTTGTGTTTCATTAAAAAAAAAAATAGGGTGGAAGTGTGATCAGTCACTCACACTTCGGTATTCATTTGTTTATTCACTAATTCATTTGTTCAACATTTACAAAGTCCAAGTGTCTACCAGTCTTTGTGCTAGACTCAGCCCTTCACTGAGAGGAGAATCACTGATTAGCTTTGATTCTCCTAGAAGCAGACTCTGAGAACAGGATGGATGTGCAAGAAGTTTATTTGGAGGCAATCCCAGGACAACTGGTAGATGAATGGGGGAGTGAGGCTGGGCAGAGAAGGAAAGTAATAAAGGCTGTGTTATCATGCTGGGGCTCGGCCCTGTCTGAGAACTCTTGGATGTATTGAAGAACTTGTCTCCTTAGAGATCTTGCCAAGGGGTGATGAAGGTGGGTTATTTATCACCTAACTCTCACCCATCACTGGTTAAGGTGAGGGCTGCTCCTAGGGACCCTTAACCCTCTTGTACTTCTGGTTTTCCTTGCCTGTGGATGCAGAAAAACTGCTCAGGTGGAAAGTTGCAGGTGCCTGTAGTAGGACACTATGTTCGTGCACTAGGATAGTGGCTGCTACAAGTGGGTTCCATCAGCATCTGCTAGAAATGGACATATAGGTGATTAATTAAAGCAGGAGCTGGAATAGAGGCATGACCCAGGGGCTATGAGAGCAGACAGGAAGGAATGTTTAATTTTTCTCCACTGGGCTTCTCTGATCATCCTCCAATATGTATACAGGCATGCATGTGTACACACACACACACACACACACACACACACCAGCTTCAAGGCTGATTAAACACTTCTCCTAATTTCTTTCACAGCTCAAAAACATTCCTTATCAGCGCACATAGCATAACTACTTATGTTCTCCTTTATACTCGGATGAAGGACATTTCGAGATACTGAGACTTGGAAAGATCGTGGTTCCTTTTCTGCTGAAATATAATTCAATATAAAAACACTCCTAAACTACATGTAAGGAAGTTCAAACCAGTTGTGATCTTTTCCTATGTTGATAACATAGTTATGTATGTGTCAAATCAAATTATTTCCAAACAATTTCTTAGTGTCCTTTCTTTGTTGGTGCTCCAGGCACATACCCATTAGGTAGTCTCTACACCGTTCCCAAGACTTAAGTATCATGAGGATGAGGGGAATCTTGCCTCCTTTAAGATCAGTGGTATCCCCAAGATCTGGTAACATCAGGCACAATGTAAGAAGTCACCAAATGCTGGATGGGTGGATGGATAGATGGATGGATGGATGGATGGATGGAGATATGGAGAGATGGGTGAGTTCTATTTGGATAGAAGTCCCAGGACACATCAGAGGTTTCAAAGGGGTGACTCTGAACCCAGTCTTGGAGGATGATCATTGGAAGTCTTTAGATAGAGATTCAGAGTAGGAGGCAGGGATAACGTAACATATATTCTTCAGGCGTTATGAACCACCTTTTAATTTAACTTTGTTCTACTCTCACATTGGAATGCATCAGGCCTCTGGGGTTACTGCCTCTCAGAGCTTTCTAGTCAGCTTGATATGGAAAGACCTCATGGGTGGTCTCTGAAGTTGTCAGCAGCTTTGGTCACTGCCACAAATAATTTATTCTCTCTGCTTCAGTTTTTGCTACTGAGAAGGACAGCCTAATTGGGTCTTCCTGGCAATCCATGTCAGCTAGAATCTTCCTGCTAAGATCCCTCTACCTCCTTTCCAACCATTCTCAGTGCCAAGGCCTAACAAGGATGAGCGTTTATAAAGCACATGCCTGCTGAGAATACCCTCTAGTGATTGTTTTCCCCAATCCAGGCATTCCCTGCCAGCCACTTCAAAGGCTTTTGAAGTCACTGCTAATTTAAAAGCAATAATAAGATTGACACTGAAATGCTTCCCAGCTGGTTTTTCTGGACAATAATTCTCACCAGTTCCTTTACAACCTGCTTTCTGTTACAATTTGAGGCTTGCAAAACATGACTTTTAAAACACATTCAAAACAGAACATGTTTTAAAACAAAGAACATGGTCCTAGCACAGATATAAGTGCTTTCTTCTCCATTTAGGAAACATTTCTTAATAATGAACCTGAGTGAATTCAGGTTTGGAGTCTGTGTGTCCTAGGTTCAAAAGCCGACTCTTCCGTTTATTAATTGGGTGTTCTTAGAGAAGTTATTTACCTCCCTGAAACTCTTTTCTAAAAATAAGGCATAAAATTATCTTTCTTGAAAGCTGGTTAGGGAAGTGGAGGCCCCAGGGGTGGAAAATGCTGGTATAGGTTGCAGATCAGACCTGAGGTCAAATCTCAGCTCTGCCACTTTTCAGCTGGTAACCTTAGGCTTAGCTGATTCACCTAACCTCCCTGAGAATCTGTTTCTTTACCTGTAAAGATCATATAATAAGATATATCTCATATGATAGATATAAGGATTAAATTTTTATGACGTATAAAGCACAGTATCTGGTACCACAGAAATATTCAACAAAATGTTAGCTTTTATGGATGTGGAGATGAAAGGAGAAAAAGTATGCAAGGCCCTGGTACAGTTCCTGGCACTGGACAGCGTGCTTGGCAAGGATTATCTACTTGAAAACTGTTTTCATTGTATTAGCTATTGCTTCATAAACAGTCACCCCAAAGCTCAGTGATTATTTTATCATTGCTTTAATTAGTTTTACAGTGATTGTATCACTGTAAATATTTTATCAATGTTTAAGCTCAGGCTTAAAATAATAGCAGTTAAATATGGTTCATGAGTCTCCAGTTCAGCTGCAGGCTGGCAGTTCTCCTGATCTGGGACGGCCTGGGTTGCAGGGGTTGGTCTCTGCTCTGCACAGTTTCTCATCCTCCATCAGGCTAGCCCCAGCTTGTTTACACAGGACCAGGCAAGGTCTCAAAAGAGAGTGAGCAAAAGCCTAGATCTGGCTCTTCATAACTTCTGCCACATTCATTGTCCAAGGCACATTCCAAGCCAGACCAGATCCAAACGCTGGGGGAAAAGATTGTACCTCTTAAAGAGCCAAAGAACATGGATATGGTGAGAGGAGAAAATTGCGCCCATTTTTGCAATCTACCACATTGCCCCCAAATAAATTGTAGTAGACACTTCAGGATGAGTTCATCAAGAGAACTCCTATGCTCTGTTTTCAGGCATAGGTTCAGAAACAGACTTTCAGCCTTTCAGAAGTTACCAGTTACAAGATTTTCTTTCTGAAAAAAAAAAAAAAAAAACAACTTGTTCAACAGGTAGTTTGCATCATATGTCCTTGGGAGAACTAACCTGGCTTTATTCACAAGCCGTCAGTAAGATATTTTACTACCTAATGGCACCTTCCCTTGCCTGGAGCAGGAGGGTGGTGAGAGGCCATGCTACGGATTGTCCTTATGCAGCAGTTGTGACGTTCTTACTAAAGCTAAGATAGGATAATGGGCAGGATGTGCTTCCTGAAAACCAACCTTGCCACAGGCCCATTTGACCATCCAATTCAGGGTGGGTAGCTTTGCTAAGGATCTAGAATTTATTGGGGCTAAAAGAATGGGTAGAGCCAGGGCCTTCAAGGATGGGAGAAGATCAGAATACTAACCTTTTCGCCTTCAGCGATGGGAGAAGATCAGAATACCAACCTTTTCCATTTCAGTCATAGGAAGGGTAGAAATTCCAGCTTACTCAAGGAGGAAAGAAGATAGTTTCTAAAATCTGGTCTCATTTGCAAGGCTTTATAGAGACTTTATTTTTAAAGAGCCTAGAACTTAAAATCAGAACTTGGTGTGAATCCCAGTTCTGCTATTTGCTGATTCTGTGACCTTGGGCAAATTTCTTACCACTCCTGGCTTCCATTCTTCCAATCTCTAATATAGAGACAATAATACTAAATTTACAATGATGCTATGAGGAATAGATTAAAGAAATACCATATAGAAAGGGCTTGACACAAGGTGGGTTTTCCATAAATATTTAGTCCACGTTCCATCCTTCCAGCAGCCTGCAATAATTGAATATTAGTAGAACAAATCAGAGTGAGATCTTTGAATAATGAATTTTGCATGCCTTCTTTCTGAGGTGGTAGGATCTATACACTAAAAGGGATTCACCTTTAAGGCTTTTATGAACCAGACTCATATAATTGCTGTCTCCACCTTCCAACCCATTCACCCCCATTCGAGGCTAGGTGACCTCAGTTTTTCTCTTCTAGGCTGATCTGAGTAGTCAGCTTCTCCAGAATTACCTGTATGACCATGAAGAACATGATGAGCTGGGGTTCTGAACCCCAGCCTTTTTTTCCCATATCTAGCTAATCAGGATGGAGAAAGGAATCAAAACCACCTCTAATACAGACCAGTCCTAGAAGCTGGCCTTTCACAGACCCAGCCTCGGTCACCCAGGGTAGAACTTATACTGACCAAGGCTGGATTATCTTTCAGTCTGTCTGTGAAGAACAACCTAAGAAAGCTTTTTAGCCAAAATTTACCCTGGAAGATGAATTTTTTAATATGATTCTAAATAATTTACTGAATATGTAATATGTACAAAATTAGGTGTAGTTACAGTACTAATAACTACTATTAGTGTCATTTGGTGTCTACCATGTACCATGTGTCAGAAACTATATATATATATATATATATATATATATATATATATATATATATATATACACATTGTGTGTGTATATACTGGAGAAAACTCACAGTCTATGCCATTGATACTAAAACCCCAATATACAGAGAAGGAAATAGGCTCAGAGATGTTGTCACTTGCTTAGCTGGTAAACGGCAAACCCAGATTTGAGCCCAGGACTGTGTGAGTTTTTACACCTCATTCTTTCTACTAAATTATATTGCAAAAGTCCATTATCTCTAGGGGAAGACCATAGATCACATCATTAATGAGTGGGATAGTGTAGCAGAGTTCCAGAAATGCCCCATCCCAAACTTTTCACTTTCTCCTTCCATTGCTCTACAGCAAGGTTTATGATTAAGGATGACTGTATCATTCTACTGTCAGTGACACCATTTACTAGCTGAATGATCTTGGAGAAAATCACTAATACTTGTGGCCCTTGAGTCTCCTCATCTATAAGATGAGTATAAAATGAGTATAATAATATTTATCTACTAAAGTCAAAATCCAAGGCTTTAATATATGTGAAAGCAATATGCACATTTTGTTTTTTTATATAAGGCACCAGGTATGTTATTTTATGTAAGTGAGTTCTCAGAAGTGGAGACGATTTATTTCTACTTGGATTGATCTTTAAAGGCTTCAGGGAAGCAGTGGCATTTTTATTTACTTGGCAGTCAGGGACTGCAGAGGAAGGTGCTCTAGGCAGAGGGCACCCAAGATATAGGGACACAGAGTTGGGGAGAACGTGGTGTTTGAGGAAGAGTAAAGAATAAAAGGAGACTAAACCCCTATGAATCTTTGGTGAAGGGCAGTTATCCTCGCAATTATGTGGCCACACTGCGGGTGACCTTCCTGTCAAGGTCAGCTTATGGTCATGGTACAATGTGGCTGCTCTAGCCTGGGCATCATTGTCCTGCCCCAGGAATCTTTCTGAACAAGAAGAGGGAGCTAAATGGCTAAGACTGTGGAAACCCTGGCGCGTAATTCTAGAGTCCATTCCCAGAAGAATATGTAAGATATGGATCAGTGAGGGATACAGGAAAGGATCCAGGAAAGAGGAGATCTGACTCCACTTGCAAAGTGTTATGTGCAGTGTTATGTCGTATGTAGATGCTTTTAAACAGTCCCGTCGTGATAGTAGAAGGAGGAGCTATGTCACCATTCACAGTGGCCAGGAAGAGAAAAAGTATCACATGGGACACGACGGAGGGGGAGGAGCAGGCAGGCTGGTCCCAGAAGCCAAGGGAGAAGTTAGTAAGAGTAGCTACTCAGCTTCCCTGGTGGCGCAATGGTTGAGAATCTGCCTGCTAATGCAGCGGACACGGTTTCGAGCCCTGGTCTGGGAAGATCCCACATGCCGCGGAGCAACTAGGCCCGTGAGCCACAACTACTGAGCCTGCGCGTCTGGAGCCTGTGCTCTGTAACAAAAGAGGCCACAATAGTGAGAGGCCTGCGCACCGCGATGAAGAGTGGCCCCCGCTTGCCGCAACTAGAGAAAGCCCTCGCACAGAAACGAACAACCAACACAGCCAAAAATAAATAAATAAATAAATAAATAAATAAAAGAGTGGTTACTGCGTTTTCTAGTGCTGGACCCTCCTGAATGAATCCCCAGCCTTCTATTTTAACTTATGGCTAAGATGCATGGTCAAGTCAAATGTATGCCTACACTTCTTTCCTGAGGCAGAGGGAAGGTTCCTGGTTGTGTGGGGTCTGAGACTTTGCAATTTGGGATCCTCTTTGAGGAACAGAATACAAATCGAGGATTATCAAATGAACTAGGAAGCCCTGGGAGAGGCCTGTACAAATAAGATGAAGGGAGAAATTAGGTAAAGAGAACACCAGACAATAAGAAAATATTAACTGGGACCATGGACTCTAGGCTTGGCTCCATTATTAACCAGCCATGTGATAATGGACACATCACTTCCTTCTCTGAGACTCAGCTTTCCTTCTGTAAAATGAAGGTGCCCTCCATTGCCACCCCATCAGTCAGGGTAGGAAATAGATGACTCATAATAGGCCATAGTAGAAAGATTTATTAGGTGAGGGATGGGTGAGCACAAAGCATAAGGGGGGCTGGTAGAGTACCCAGGTCTTGCACAGTAGACAGCTGTCACCAACACTAGGTCTGAAAGGACAGGTACTAGACCATAGAAAGGGTAAGTAACTGTTTAGAGAGGACCCCTTGACAGTGGCTTAATAGTTGCAGCAAGATTTCTGTAAGAAATGAGTTCAGGGAATAAATACCCCATCATCACTCACTTCTCATCCACCAATTTCTGCCAGGGCTCCCTGTTGGAGACACTCACCCAGAACTTAGAAGGCTGGGGAACCCATTGATGTGGTCCATACAGGTCAGCCTTTTGAGGCACAGAGGAGGAGAGATAGGATGGAGATGGGTCTGTAGGAGCAAAGACATCAGTAAAGGTTCCTGGGTGTCTTCAGATCTGATATACTGGTAGGCTGTCTGTATAGAAGTCCTCCAGAAGTTTTCTGACTTAAAACATGAGTTTGATAGATTTATCTTTTTATTTTCCCTTCCCCACTATGGAGCACTAGTGCTTTAACTTTAAATTCTAGCTCTGGGCCCATCATGCCATTTCTCAGAGCCTTGCTTTCCTCATCTGCTTCTCAAGACTGTTGTAATAACCAACTCCAATCATGATTTTGTGCTTTGTAACCTGTAAGTTGGTATACAAAAGTCAATCTCCTCATCAGAACTAAGTAACGATAATAATATGTAATATTTTTTGAGGTTTGCTCTATGCTCCTAAACTAAACTCTTAATATGTGTTCTTCCAAATAACCCTATGAGGAAGATAGTATTAAACCCCCATTTTACAGATGAAGAAACTGAGATTGAGACAAGTTACCTAATTTGCTCAAAGTTTTATGGGATGAACAGTGCCTCTCAAACATTAATGCACCTCGGAATCAACTTGTGTATGTCAGAATCAACCAGTAAAATGCAGATTCTGATTAAGAAAATCAGGAGTGGGGCCTGAGATTCTGAATTTCTAACAAGGTGATACTGCTGGTCCATCAATCACATCCTGAATAGCAGGGAACTAAAAAGGGGAAAGTAGAGACACAAATCCAGTAATCCAGATCAGTCTGGATATTAAACCATTACACAAACTACAGCATTGACACCCCTTCGAATTTAAGGGGCCTGCTGGAAGAGGTCAGGCCTGGGGACATTGGTTGTATGAGCACTTAGGTGACAGAATGTAGGGGAGGATGGGTGTGAGGGAAGAGCAGATTATACAACCAAGCCTGAAACCTGGGTGGGATCGAGGCCCCCATTGCCTCCCTCACCCCTTCACACCAATCAGGCTCCAAGTCCTAGAATTTCCACCTCCTCTTTTCCACTCCCACTGTCATGGACCTACTCTGGATCTTAGTTTTCTTCAGCCAGCCCTCCAGGTTCAAATCCCAGCTCTGCCATTCATTAGCTGGGTGACCTCCTTATTCTCTCTTTGCAAGATGAAGGAATACCTTCCTCCTAAGATTGTTGTAGGGGTTAGAGTAGTGAATACGTATTGACAGTGCTTAGAATGATGCCTGGCATATAGTCAGAGCATAAACTAGTCAAAGCATCATCACTGGTGTCCTTGATTCTAGGTCAGTTCAGATCCACTCACTCCATTAAAGCTTGAGAAATCCTTCTAGAACCTGGATCTGACCCTGACAGTCTCTGGCCTCAGACCCTCCAGTGACAACCTCTGACTTCAGCGTGGCATGCTTGGTCTTTCCCCCAGGTCCTGGTCCCTGCTTGATCTTATACTCTGATCACATCAAAGGACACACCAGTCCTTGAAATGGGCATTTTGCCTTTGAAACTTTGCATGTACCGTTCCCTCTGCCTGGCCTGCATTTTTGATTTTTCAAGATCAAACTGAAACACCACACCCTCTGTGAGACAGTCCCAATCCTCCTTCTTTGCCCCCAGATGTGACCAATATTCCAAAAGAGTGCATTGCCCCAGAACACACTACATCCTCTGTTATGGAATATCAGAAGGTGACCTTTCCTCTCCTCTAGATTCTGAGCCCATATCACGTAGCCCCTGGACCTAATCCAGGTCCTGGAATGTGATGGAGTGTTGCTATGGGTCTGATGAAAGATAAAGAAAACAGGGAGCAAAAGAAGGAAGAAAAGAGAACGAAGGAAGGGGATTGAAGAGGTCGGGGCAATTTGTGCTGCTCTGGAGCTGGGTTTCCTGGGCTGCAGAGGTGACACACAATGACCCGCCAACACTAAGATTCACCCTTCTTAGAAAAATATTTTGTTTCCAAAGTTTGTAAAGCAAAAATGTCCTGGTAGTTTGGGCTGAACCCACATACTACCCCACACACGCAAGGCCAATCTGCAGGTTTAGGGTGGTGATGTAAGTCAGGGACATTTATTTGTGGATTAGCCTCAGAGTGGTTCTGAAAAGCCTTTGTCCTCTTTCAAGTCATGGGGCAAAAGACTGCTTCTGGGGGGAAACACCTGCTGAATAGCAACCACTGAGCTTCTAGGAGGTGGAGGGGTTGGGGAAGAATAAAAGACACGGGTGCTCTCAGGGTCAAAGTTGGGGAGTAAATCTTTACCTGCAAGGTATTAATTCACTTAATTTGCATAATAAAAGATGGCTTTTACCTGCCTGTGTGTCTGTAGAGCTGTAAAAGCCTGTTATTGTGGCCTTGGATGTGATATGTAATGAAGATTCTGTGAACCGAAGGGACTCTGGGTGCTGAAAAAACTTGAAAGATTAATATCTACTGTTTATCTATCACAGCAATGTTGTGGGATAAAGACTGGTGACATTATCATTCTACAGAGGCAGTTGAAGGATTTAGATTATATAGTCATCAGCTATTAAGTGGTTCCCACAAAAAAAAAAAAAAAAGGTCCATGATCTAACATACAGAACCTGCAAGTGTGCCCTCGTTTGGAAAAGGGTGTTTGCAGGTGTGATTACGTCCAGGACCTTGAGATGAGGGGATCTCTGGGACGATCTGGATGGGTCCTAGAACCAAGTGATAAGTGTCCTTATAAAAGACACACAGAGGAGAAGGCAATGTAAGATGGAGCAGAAAGAGAAGAGGCCACAAGCCAAGGGATGCCAACAGCAGCCAGAGGCAGGAAGAGGCAAGGACAGGATTCTCCCCTAGAGGCTCCAGAGGGCGTACAGACCTGCTGACTCCTTGATTTCCGACTTCTGGCCTCCAGAGAAGTTTGAGAGAATAAGTTCTGATCTTTTAAGCCACCAGCTTATGTTCATTCATTATAGCAGCCTCAGGAAACTAATACAGTAGTGAAGCCAGGATTCAAACCCAAGCCTACCCGGCTCTGCTCTGTAACTTGGGACAGGTTATTTACATTTCAGAGACTTCATTTCTTAAGCTGTGAAAGGTGGTTAAAGCAAAGATTAAGTGAGGTAATGTGCTCATGTCAAGTTCCTGACATACTGCCTAGAAGGGAGCCCTCAGCCATAACTTACTTGGAGCTTACAGATCAAGGAGGACACAGAAAGAAATGAACTTCAGGAGGCCATGAAACTTGGGTTCAGAAGACCTGACAACCTTCTCTGCCATTTCCTAGCTGTGTGACTTCAGTCAACTTACTTAACCTCTCTGAGACTGAGTATCCTCATTAGTAAAATGGAGATAATATCTATCACCATTTAATATCTGTTACAGATATTAAATGAGTTCAAGTTGAAATCCGGCATAATAAAAATTAGTATAGTTAGTTTTCCTTTCTTCCTTCTTAGTTGCTCAGAATTAGAAGCAAAAGCCCAGGTTCTCTGCTTAGGACAAGTTAGATATGGATAAGGCAGGATGTGCCTACATTGTTTTTAAATATTCATTGAAAAGTCCAGTTCTTTAAACCTCAGATGGTGCCCACAGTGAGCCTACACTGGGCTATTTGCTTAAGACTCAGAGTTGAATACAGATGAGCAGAACTCATTTTACCAACTTAAAATTCTCTAAGAATTCATGATTTGAGCACTCTGAACTTGAACCCTTTGACATTCCAATTGGATTATACAGTTTTGATCACAAGAAAAGAGAATTTTTAAAAGTCATTAAACAGGGTGAAAAGCCTTATTGGACACGAATTGGCTCTTAAAGAATATTACAAAGATATAAAGCTCAAATGGGTCAGAAATTTATGAAAGTCATTTCCCTTAAATAAAACATGATGGTAAATATTCAAGGGAGAACACTTGCAAAATGCATTTGGTGTCTTAAAACATCTGAGAACTGCAAGAGATTTTGCTCATTGCAAAGATATTTTGCTGGATGTCAGGGCAGCTACATTAGAACTGAGGGCTCCACTGGGGCCAAGGCTTATTTGCCAAGCAACCTACAGAGCCCCGCTGGTCTCAGGACAAAGCCACAGTGACCACTCCTTGTCTGCCCAACCAAGAGGGCTACTTAAGCCTTGGGCACTGAACACACAGATTGGGAGCCCCACTATGTATTTATAGTTCTTTCTAGTTAACAAAGAAATAAAAAGCAACTTGGGGTCAGAAAAACTATGCCCCCATCTAGAATCTGACACCTCCAGGCCATGTGGCTTTGGCTAAGTCACTTTACCTCTCTGAGTTTTGTGTCATTATTTCTAAAATAAAGGTGCAACAATACTGTTAGCTGACTATCAAACAAACATTCTGCCTTTTCCTTGCTAACAGTATTTTCATTTGATTCAGAAGTAATTTGCCTAAGCCCAGAGGGTAAATCATGATTGGTTTACGGCATAGATCTCATTCATGTTTGCCAAGGACCCAATTCTGGTCAATGAGAAATAAGGGGAAGTCTAGAATTTCTGGGGATAAAAATAAACAGCTGACTCAGGAGAAAGCCCCTGGGCCATCACCCCTTCTTCTCCCACTTTGAGTTGTGTTATATGAATCC
The DNA here is from genome assembly GCF_949987535.1 of Balaenoptera acutorostrata. NCBI lineage: Eukaryota > Metazoa > Chordata > Mammalia > Artiodactyla > Balaenopteridae > Balaenoptera > Balaenoptera acutorostrata. The sequence continues at coordinate 101,556,859 of NC_080068.1, read as the reverse complement.
TTGAAGCTTGAAGCTGTAGCAGCAGCTATTTTATAACCATGAAGAGAAAGACAAGGAATTTCAACAAGGCCGACCCATACTCTTGATATTGCTGGGGCTGACAATTCAAATGCTGAATCTGCCTACTTTCATCTTCTTGCTATATGAGACCTGTGAAAAATGGGTATCACATACCATACTTTCCATATGTCAGGCACTGTTCTACATAAATTAACTCATCTAATTCTCACAACTATAGTTATTGCTAAATCTATTTCACAGATGAAAACAACAAGACAGAGAGGTTAATAAACCTGCCCAAGGTGACCGCTAGTAAATGGTAGAAGTCGGATTTGAATGTAGGCAATGGCCATTCATGTAACCATTCTATCATACTGCTTTCTCTTGTTTGCTAATTGTTTAATTTTGGATGCAGCTAAAACCATACCAAGTTATACAAAGCCTATCTTGCACAATTTTTGTGAACAAATATTGGTGCCAGTCTATCACATAAACTTCAACGCAACTCTAAGAAATATCTAATATTATTCTCAAATGTAAAAATTAGGAAAATGATGCCTACAAATGTGGGGTCATCTGCCAAAGTCCACACAGCAGGTAAGTGGCAGAGCTGGGATGGACGGAGTCCTAGTTCCCCTGGCTCTGAAGCTGATTCACTTTCCTTTGCAATGCCCTGCCTCCCTATGAGGTGCTCATTTCTTTGCACAATGATAAGGAGGCCCAAAGGAGTCCTCAGTGATGCTGATGAAACCCAAATCCTAGGCTGAAAATCGTCCAGCAGGCCAGTGAAGGGATTTGGGAGCAAATCCCAAAGGGGTGTTCAATACTTTCAAATCCTCCTTCAGCCTACTCTCCTATGATCCAACTCCTGAAAGGTTACCTCTTTCTCCAGCTTTATGACTCAGAAAGACACATTCTCCCTTTGGGACTTAACACTTACAGTTTCAGAATTCATATTCTTTCCCCAGCATACGTCATTAGAGTCTTGCTGCTAAGAAAGCACTACCAGAACCCATCAGGTCTATAAACTGTGTTGGTCCTTGCAATGCCCTAAGCTAAGTCTGTTGCATTTGGAAGGGGCTGGGATGGAGATAGAGGGGGAATAAGTCAATGGAGAGCCCACGGGATGGGGAGTGGCCAAAAATCAGCGACCTTGTGACCTGGAAAGCACCAAAGATCATCTGGTTTAACATCTTCAGTTTATAGATAGTGGATGTGAGATTCAGAGATATCCATTAATAATTGCAAATTTCATCCATATATCATGTACTGTAATGTTTGAACACATTTAATCTTTACAAACTATCTGAGCAATAGGTGATATCCCAAAGACAAAACAAATGCTCAGAAAGAACAGGTGATTTACCCAAGGTCACAGAGCTGATAAGTGGCATAGACAAGCTATACAGGCAAGATCTATATCTTCAGACAACTGCTCTTTGCAGTTCCTCTGCTTCTTGAAGCCCCTAAGGTAAGGAGGGGCTGACATTGAAAAAGAAATCAAGGAGTGAGGCAGGGAAAGTCTAAAAGAACACTGAGAAGGGAGGAGGGACTCGGGCTGGTTGATGGAATGTACAGCCCCTGAGCAAAGCAAGCAAAGAGATGTACCTGTGTGCATGGTTGGAGAGGAGGAAAGGGACAAAAGCTTTAGCTTTATCAGATTCTCACAACCATCTGCTAAGGTCTGTTAAGTACCACTGGTTTGGTGAGATTAAGGGTTGGGGGCAGCAATTAGGGCATGTCTCCAAGTCACAGGACAAAGTAGCGATAAATGAAGGGATTACTGCGTGCATGTGTGTGTCCTGGCTTTTCCAGCACACACAGTCTGTGTTTTTCCTGTTAGGTGAAGTTTCCTCACAGTTTTTGAAAAGTTTTAAGAAGTTACCTGACAAAAGAATGGAAAAAGAAATTGCAAAGGGAAATACTAGCACCATGAATTTCAGAAGGCACCATTGTGCCTTAGTTGTGAGTGGCTGGTAGGTAGAGTGTTTGGATCCGGCTATACACTTTTGGTGCCTTTGTTGATATAATGAAGCAGTCAATCCACCTGTGAGCTTCCCACCCACTGGAATTACAAGCTAACTAATAGCACCCCTGCCATCTCTTTCTTCTCCCTAAGACAAGTTTAGCAGGGAGGGAAGACATCAGTGTGACAGAGTTTGAGTTAACTATAAGTTTCTGGGTACAGCTTCTCCATGCCCTTGTGGTGATATTGGTGACCCACGCCTTACTCTGACGTTGCTTTTCCATCTGTAAAGTGGGGTGGATGGTAACCACACCTGCTGCCTTTCTTTCCTCTGCTCTTCAGCCCTGCTGGCTTTCCTCGACCATGACCTCCGATTTTAGCCACTGGCTTTGGTACACACTGCTTCTTCAGCCTAGAACTCTCCCCAGCTATTCCCTCATCCTACAGTTCCCTAGACATGTCTCCAGACCCTCATAGACCCAGACAAGTTGCCCTTTTACATTTAATACAGTGATGAACAACTCTTGATGTCATCTCTCTCCCACATCAAGACTGAGAGTTCTCCAGAGGTAAGGGATCATGTCTGCTTTTGTTTGTCATTATAGCCCAGAGCTCAAGCCCTGTGCTCCACACAGAGTAGGCACTCAAAAAATATATGTTGAACTATTGAGTCTCTTTCAAAGGGTTCTCTTAAACATCAAAGAATTTAGTGTATCTAAAAGAGTTGTATAAAACCCTTTACTTTTTTTTTTAGCACCGAACAAATGTGAATTACGATAATTATCTTGTAGAGCACATGTACACAAATTCAGAGTCATATGGGGTGGGGTGGGGTTTTGCCATGCACAACTTACTCTCCCTCTTGTGCCTAAAGTCAGATGGGGGTTCCTAATTCCTACTTCCTTGACCTTGAGCAGGTGAGGCAACCTAAGAGAAGGCACATAAAGCATTCTCTCATTGCCTGAGAAATTGTGTTATCAATTAATGATAGTGTCTTTCTTTCCATTTGGTTTATGGGTCATTGTGAAGAAAACTGGAGGCCATGGTCATAAAAATTCTTTATAGAGTGGAGGTATCATTTGACATTACTCATTGTTTTCTGGGGACATGCCAAACTGTCTTTACTTGAATTCACATGATTTAACAGAGACTGTTTCACTTTATTTAGCAGATAGGAAGACCTTGTCTCCATGCTTTGGTCTCTTGCTCTACCTTTACTTCTCTCTGAGGTATAATTATTTACCTGTTTGATAGCAGTAGTCATCGGTCAATTGGGTGGAGCTAAGCTACAAAGATAACAAACCCTGGGGATTTGATCTCTCTCATCCCTTCCCCACCTGGACCAGTGAAAGGAGTAATCTAAATTAGGAGATCTGGGCTGTAGACTCAAACTTTACCAGGGTGTGCTATGCCAAGGCTAAGACAGGGGTTTGGAAGTTAGTAGCCCATTTTCAGTCTCACTCTAAGATAGGTTCTTTTATATAGACTTTATCAATAATAAATCTAACATTTTGGCTCTCCATCTACTATTTCTCAATTGTTTCAAAACTCAGGCTGTGAAGAGGGATACTAGTTATGGACCCAATCATAGATGCCCAAAACTGCCCCTACCCCTTGTATCTCATTTTCTAGCACAATGCTAGATACATAAAAAGCACTCACTTCAGGAATGAATAGTATTATCTAACATTTACTAATTGTTTATTGTGTGCTAGGCACTGTTCTAATCACTTCACAAATTTTATTCTGTTTTTTGTTTAATCCTCATAACAACCCCTTGAGGCTGATTTTCATTTTATCTTTCTCATTGTACAGAGCAGTAAATGGAGGAACAGAGTTTATGTTACTTGCCCAAAATCACAGCATCAGTAAGTGGCAGATGTGGGATTTGAATCTTGTCCACCTGGACCCACTGAATGCATGTTTAGCCACTACACACTAAAGCTAGTTAAAGAAAATACCTACAAATGCCATTTCCCTTCAGTTATAGTGTAAAGGGAAATGTCATTTCCCTTCAGTTATAATGCAAAGAATCTGTAAACATGCTAAAGAAAAAGAAATCTTGGGTTTTTTTCACAAACTTGAAGACTCAGGAATTGAGGGTGAGAGTAAAACATTTAGTTATTTAACATAAATTTAAATGTTAAATTTTGATGCCTAACGTTATGCAAAATGGGGTAGTTGAGAAAATAGTCTCTGTTTTATATTCATGTATTTAAATGTTGTATGTAGAAATAATGGGACATACCAGGAAAGGTAGAAGTATCTCCACACCTCAGAATTACTGAGAACATCAGAAGTAGCTTGCTTAGGAAAGTACCCTTTGGATCTGCTCCTCTCTGAGACTGTGTGCTTTGAGTCTCACCCCAAGCTTGTCCTGTGCTCAGGCACATCCATGCTGAAAACCATAACCACATACCTGATCACTTTCAGGCAAGGTCATCTAATGTCTGTTCACAGACCATCAGACCAACTGGCAGCCATGCTTCATTCCTCTGCTCTCCCAACATTATCTCTTCTTAAGACTCACTCATTCATTCCCAAGCTTGTTTAAATCAATCTTTTAAAAAGATCTAATGTAGTGGGTTTATCTGTTTTATTGTAAGATTTTAAAAATTAACAGGTGTTCCATTGGTCTCTGATCTTTGTGTTGAGTCTGAGGGAATTAACTCTGCCAAAGAGAATCACAAAACAACTGGAAGGCAATTAAATGACTTTACACTTGCCAGGCCTGCTTATTACTCTAAGAGTTGGCATGAGTTTCCGCAAGCATGAAGCATTGGGCTGCATTCTGTTAAGTCTGAAGTCCCTGACCAATTGCCAGATACATGGATAAACTTGACTCTGTGGTTTCAGAACTCTCCTTGGTTGTGAAATTTGTGACATTTCACCATGCTTACTTTGTATGCAATGCGCAATTGTAGCCTGACCTTCTTTGGACTCTTTCCCTGGGGGGAGGGAGGCATTATCCTTCAGGGCTCATACAGCAGGGGCAGCTTTTAAACCTTTGGAGGATCTGGGCAGTCTTGTTTTCAGAGGACCTTTGCATACTTTATCACAATAAAATGTATCCATACCCCATGCTAGTTATATTGCTTCATTTAGGAAACTGCTAAGGATTATAAAGCTAATTCTGAGTTTGTTTTGTTATAAATTATTGACTTTTTCCTTGTGGTTTAAGCCATATATATATATATATATATGTGTGTGTGTGTGTGTGTGTGTGTGTGTACATATATATATTTACATATATATACACATATTATATATATATATATACATATTATAAATATAGTATTGTGTATATGTGTCTGTATGTTGAGTAGGCCAGCTGACATAATGTAAAGCTTTATAAACATTCAACTTAGCATATATTCATTTTGAAGTTTTCTTCTTGCCCTTTGGAGGTAATATTTCTTTCAGATATCAGACATCAGACATTTTTATTTAAACTCATGAAAAACTCACAGGCCCCAAACTCTCTACTTCGGGTGTCTAATGGATAAATTGGGTCAGACCCCGCCTCTTCCACTTGGTGTATTGGAGGAAAGTACATTTTCATGGAGGTCTCCTCATCTGAGGCAATCTTTCAGGATTGGACCCCTGCTAAAGGTGCAACATCTGTGTGAGCAGGGGGCCTCCACATGGTGGGGCCTCGGGCATTGCAGAATTGAGATCCCCCCAACATGTTCATATTACATTCTCTATGAGAGATCACTTCTAGTTTTCACCAGATGGGAAGTTATGAAAACAAAACAACACAAATCCTGATACCTGCTTTCTTCTTTTCTCCTTTAGCAAAAACTTCATCAACTCAAACGCCACTTCATGATAGACTTAAAATGTTCCTTTAAATAGGGCTGCAATGTGAAGGTTGGTGAAGAACTTCAAACTTAGAATGTTATTTTCTGGGGCTGTAGCTCAGCCATAAAATTTTGGTCCAGGCAGATTTCAACATGTTAGGTCTGAACTGAAAGATGAATGTTTCATGTATTTATTTCACTTTAAAACCAGAAGGTTTTTTTAATATTATTTTTCTGCACATGAAAGCTGGGCAAAGACAATTCTCCCACAAGATTCTCTTTCAAAATTGGGTCCAACGGGCAGCCTAGAGTGTTCAATCTAGTCTCCTTTATCATGAGAAGAAAACTGACTTTGTTGAAGAAATAGTCTGAGAGGACCTTCAAGATGGCAGAGGAGTAAGACGTGGAGATCACTTTCCTCCCCAAAAATACATCAGAAATACATCTACATGTGGAACAACTCTTACAGAACACCTGCTGAACGCTGGCAGAAGACCTTGGACTTCCCAAAAGGCAAGACACTTCCCACATACCTGACTAGGACAAAAGAAAAAAGAAAAAACAGAGACAAAAGAATAGGGATGGGACCTGAACCTCTGGGAGGGAGCTGTGAAGGAGGAAAAGTTTCCACACACTAGGAAGTCCCTTCACTGGTGGAAACGGGGGGTGGGGGGGGGGAAGCTTCAGAGCCACAGAGGAGAGCCCAGCAACAGGGGTGCAGAGGGCAAAGTGGAGAGATTCCCTTATAGAGGATCAGTGCCGACCAGCACTCACCATGCCGAGAGGCTTGTCTGTTCATCCCCTGGGGCAGGTGGGGGCTAGAAGCTGAGGCTCCAGCTTCGGGGCTCAGATCCCAGGGACAGGACTGGGGTTGGCTGCATGAACATAGCCTGAAGGGGGCTAGTGTGCCACAGCTAACTGGGAGGGAGTCCAGGAAAAAGTCTGGAACTGCCTAAGAGTCAAGAGACCATTGTTTCAGGGGGCGCGAGGAGAGGAGATTCAGAGTGCCGCCTCAACGAGCTCCAGAAAGGGGCGCAAGCCATGGCTATCAGTGCAGACACCAGAGATGGGTATGAAATGCTAAGCCTGCTGCTGCAGCCACCAAGAAGCCTGTGTGCAAGCACAGGTCACTATCCACACCTCCCCTCCCAGGAGCCTGTGCAGCCCGCCACTGCAAGGGTCCTGTGATCCAGGGACAACTTTCCCAGGAGAACACATGGTGCACCCCAGGCTGTTGCAACGTCACTCCGGCACCACAGGCCCGCCCTGCATTCCGTACCCCTCCCTGCCCCCGGCCTGAGTAAGCCAGAGCCCCCTAATCAGCCGCTCCTTTAACCCCCTCCTGTCTGGGCAAAGAACAGACACCAGAGGGAGACCTACATGAAGAGGCGGGACAAAATCCAAAGCTGAATCCCAGGAGATGTACAAACAAAGAGAAAGGAAAATTTCTCTGTACAGCCTCAGGAGCAGCAGATTAAATCTCCACAATTAACTTGACGTACCCTGCATCTGTGGACATAAATACCTGAATAGACAACGAATCATCCCAAAATTGAGGTGGTGGATTTGGGAGCAACTGTAGACTTGGGGTTTGCTGTATGCGACTGGCTGGCTTCTGATTTTTATGTTTATCTTAGTATAGTTTTTAGCACTTGTTATCATTGGTGGATTTGTTTATTGGTTTGGTTGCTCTCTTTTTTTTAATTACTTTTTTAATTTTAATAACTTTTTAACTTTATTTTTCTTTCTTTCTTTTTTTTCTCTCTTTTCTTCTGAACTGTGTGGCTGACAGGGTTTGGTGCTCTGGCCAGGTGTCAGGCCTGAGCCTCTGAGGTGGGAGAGCTGAGTTCAGGACATTGGACCAGCAGACACAACCCAGCCCCACGTAATATCAATTGGCAAGAGATCTCCCAGAGATCTCCTTCTCAACGCTAATACCCAGATGCACTCAAACACCAGCAAGCTCCAGTGCTGGTCACTCCATGACAAACAACCAGCAAGACAGGAACACAACCACACCCATTAGCAGACAGGCTGCCTAAAACCATACTAAGTTCACAGACACCCCAAAACACACCACCAGATGCTGTCCTGCCCACCAGAAAGACAAGATCCAGCCTCAACCACCAGAACACACACCAGTCCCCTCCACGAGGAAGCCTACACAACCCACTGAACCAGCCTTACCCACTGGGGGCAGACACCAAAACAATGGGAACTATTAACCTGCATCATGCAAAAAGGAGACCCCAAACACAATAAGTTAAGCAAAATGAGAAGACACAAAAATATTCAGCAGAAGAAGGAGCAAAGTACAAACTCACCAGACCAAACAAATGAAGAGGTAATAGGAAGTCTACATGAAAAAGAATTCAGAGTAATGATAGTAAAGATGATCCAAAATTTTGAAATTAGAATGGAGAAAATAAAAGAAACATTTAATATGGATGAGAAGAACTAAAGAGCAAACAAGCAATGATGAACAACACAATAAATGAGATTTAAAATTATCTAGAAGGAATCAATAGCAGAATAACTGAGGCAGAAGAACAGATAAGTGACCTGGAAGATAAAATAGTGGAAATAACTACTACAGTGCAGATTAAGAAAAAAAGACTGAAGAGAATGAGGACAGTCTCAGAGACTTCTGGGAAAACATGAAATGCACCAATATTTGAATTATAGGGGTACCAGAAGAAGAAGAGAAAAAGAAAGGGCCTGAGAAAATATTTGAATGGATTATAGTTGAAAACTTCCCTAATATGGGAAAGGAAATAGTCAATCAAGTCCAGGAAGGGCAGGGAGTCCCATACAGGATAAATCCAAGGAGAAACACGTCAAGACACATATTAATCAAACTATCAAATATTAAATACAAAGAAAAAATATTAAAAGCAGCAAGGAAAAAACAACAAATAACATACAAGGGAATCCCCATAAGTTTAACAGCTGATCTTTCAGCAAAAACACTGCAAGCCAGAAGGGAGGGGCAGGACATATTTAAAGTGATAAAAGGGAAAAACATACAACCAAGATTACTCTACCCAGCAAGGATCTCATTCAGAATTGGCAGAGAAATTAAAACCTTTACAGACAAGCAAAAGATAAGAGAATTCAGCACTGCCAAACCAGCTTTACAACAAATGCTAAAGGAACTTCTCTAGGCAGGAAACACAAGAGAAGGAAAAGACCTATGATAATAAACCCAAAACAATTAAGAAAATGGTAATAGGAACATACATATTGATAATTACCTTAAATGTAAATGGATTAAATGCTCCAACCAAAAGACATAGACTGGTTGATTGGATACAGAAACAAGACCCGTATGTATGCTGTCTACAAGAGACCCACTTCAGACCTAGGGACACATACAGACTGAAAGTGAGGGGATGGAAAAAGATAGTCCATGCAAATGAGAAAAGAAAGCCGGAGTAGTAATTCTCATATCAGACAAAATAGACTTTAAAATACAAACTATTACAAAAGACAAAGAAGGACACTACAAAATGATCAAGGGATCAATCCAAGAAAAAGATATAACAATTGTAAACATTTATGCACCCAACATAGGAGCACCACAATACATAAGGCAAATACTAACAGCCATAAAAGGGGAAATTGACAGTAACACAATCGTAGTAGGAGACTTTAACACCCCACTTTCACCAATGGACAGATCACCGAAAATGAAAATAAATAAGGAAACACAAGCTTGAAATGACAAATTAAACAAGATGGACTTAATTGATATTTATAGGACATTCCATCCAAAAACAGCAGAATACACTTTCTTCTCAAGTGCTCATGGAACATTCCCCAGGATAGATCATATCGTGGTCACAAATCAAGCCTTGGTGAATTTAAGAAAATTGAAATCGTATCAGGTGTCTTTTCCGAACACAATGCTATGAGACTAGTTACCAATTACAGGAAAAATATGGTAAAAAATACAAACAATGGAGGCTAAATAAACTACTACTAAATAACCAAGAGATTACTGAAGAAATCAAAAAGAAAATCAAAATATACCTAGAAAAAAATGACAATGAAAACATTATGACCCCAAACCTATGGGATGCAGCAAAAGCAGTTCTAAGAGGCAAGTTTGTGGCAATAAAATCCTACCTCAAGAAACAAGAAAAATGTCAAATAAACAACCTAAACTTACACCTAAAGCAATTAGAGAAAGAAGAAGAAAAAAAAAAAAAAAACCCCAAAGTTAGCAGAAGGAAAGAAATAATAAAGATGAGATCAGAAATAAATGCAAAAAAAAAAAGGAAACGTTAACAAAGATCAATAAAACTAAAAGCTGGTTTTATGAGAAGATAAACAAAATTGATAAACCACTGGCCAGACTCATCAAGAGAAAAAAGGGAGAAGACTCAAATCAACAGAATTAGAAATGAAAAAGAACAACTGACACTGCAGAAATACAAAGGATCATGAGAGATTACTACAAGCAAATATATGCCAATAAAGTGGACAATGTGGAAGAAATGGACAAATTCTTAGACAAGCACAACCTTCTGAGACTGAACCAAGAAGAAATAGAAAATATAAACAGACCAATCACAGGCACTGAAATTGAAACTGTGATTAAAAATCTTCCAACAAACAGAAGCCCAGGACCAGATGGCTTCACAGGCGAATTCTATCAAACATTTAGAGAAGAGCTAACACCTATCCTTCTCAAACTCTTCCAAAATATAGCAGAGAGAGGAACACTCCCAAACTCATTCTACGAGGCCACCATCACCCTGATACCAAAACCAGACAAAGATGTCACAAAGAAAGAAAACTACAGGCCAATATCACTGATGAATATAGATGCAAAAATCCTCAACAAAATACTACCAAACAGAGAATCCAACAGAACATTAAGAGGATCATACACCATGATCAAGTGGGGTTCATCCCAGGAATGCAAGGATTTGTCATTATACACAAATCAATCAATGTGTTACCCATATTAACAAACTGAAGGATAAAAACCATGTGATAATCTCAATAGATGCAGAAAAAGCTTTTGACAAAGGTCAACACATATTTATGATAAAAACCCTCCAGAAGTAGGCCTACAGGGAACTTACCTCAACATAATAAAGGTGATATATGACAAATCCACAGCCAACATTGTTCTCAATGGTGAAAAACTGAAACCATTTCCACTGAGATCCGGAGCAAGACAAGGTTGCCCACTCTCACCACTATTATTCAACATAGTTTTGGAAGTTTTAGCCAGAGCAATCAGAGAAGAAAAAGAAATAAAAGGAATCCAAATCAGAAAAGAAGAAGTAAAGCTGTCACTGTTTGCAGATGACATGATACTATACATGGAGAATCCTAAAAAATGCTACCAGAAAACTACTAGAGCTAATCAATGAATTTGGTAAAGTTGCAGGATACAAAATTAATGCACAGAAATCTCTTGCATTCCTATACACTAATGATGAAAAATCTGAAAGTGAAATTAAGGAAACACTCCCATTTACCCTCGAAACAAAAAGAATAAAATACCTAGGAATAAATCTACCAATGGAGACAAAACACCTGTATGCAAAAAACTATAAGACACTGATGAAAGAAATTAAAGATGATACATACAGATGGAGAGATATACCATGTTCTTGGATTGGAAGAATCAACATTGTGAAAATGACTATACTACCCAAAGCAATCTACACATTCCAGGCAATCCCTATCAAACTACCAATGGCATTTTTCACAGAACTAGAACAAAAAATTTCACAATTTGTATGGAAACACAAAAGACCACAAATAGCCAAAGCAATTTGAGAAAGAAAAACGGAGCTGGAGGAATCAGGCTCCCTGACTTCAGACTATACTACAAAGCTACAGTAATCAAGACAGTATGGTACTGGCACAAAAACAGAAATATAGATCATGGAACAGGATAGAAAGCCCAGAGATAAACTCATGCACATATGGTCACCTTATCTTTGATAAAGGAAGCAAGAATATACAATGGAGAAAAGACAGCCTCTTCAATAAGTGGTGCTGGGAAAACTGGACAGCTACATGTAAAAGAATGAAATTAGAACACTCCCTAACACTATATACAAAAATAAACTTTAAATGGATTAAAGCCTAAAGGTAAGGCCAGACACTATCAAACTCTTAGAGGAAAACATAGGCAGAACACTCTATGACATAAATCACAGCAAGACCCTTTTTGACCCAACTCCTAGAGAAATGGAAATAAAAACACAAATAAACAAATGAGACCTAATGAAACTTAAAAGCTTTTGCACAGCAAAGGAAACCATAAACAAGACCAAAAGACAACCCACAGAATGGGAGAAAATATTTGCAAATGAAGCAACTGACAAAGGATTAATATCCAAAATATACAAGCAGCTCATGCAGCTCAATATCAAAAAACAAACAACCTAATCCAAAAATGGGCAGAAGACCTAAATAGACATTTCTCCAAAGAAGATATACAGATTGCCAACAAACACATGAAAGGATGCTCAACATCACTAATTATTAGAGAAATGCAAATCAAAACTACAGTGAGGTGTCATCTCACACAGGTCAGAATGGCCATCATCAAAATATCTGCAAACAATAAATGCTGGAGAGGGTGTGGAGAAAAGGGAACCCTCTTGCACTGTTGATGGGAATGTGAATTGATACAGCCACTATGGAGAACAGTATGGAGGTTCCTTAAAAAACTAAAAATAGAACTACCATACAACCCAGCAATCCCACTACTGGGCATATACCCTGAGAAAACCATAATTCAAAAAGAGTCATGTACCACAGTGTTCATTGCAGCACTATATACAACAGCCAGGACATGGAAACTACCTAAGTGTCCATCGACAGGTAAACAGATAAAGAAGATGTGGCAAATATATACAATGGAATACTACTGAGCCATAAAAAGAAATGAAATTGAGTTATTTGTAGTGAGGTGGTTGGACCTACAGTCTGTCATACAGAATGAAGTAAGTCAGAAAGAGAAAAATAAATACTGTATGCTAACACATATATATGGAATCTAAAAAAAAAAAAATTTCTGATGAACCTATGGGCAGGACAGTAATAAAGACGCAGATGTAGAGAATGGACTTGAGGACATGGGGAGGGGAAGGGTAAGCTGGGACGAAGTGAGAGAGTAGCATTGACATATATACACTACCAAATATAAAATAGATAACTAGTGGGAAGCAGCCACATAGCACAGGGAGATCAGCTGGGTGCTTTGTGACCACTTAGAAGGGTGGGATAGGGAGGGCGGGAGGGAAATGCAAGAGGGAGGGCATATGGGGATATATGTATACGTATAGTTGATTCACTTTGCTATACAGCAGAAACTAACACAACATTGTAATTATACTCCAATGACAATGTTAAAAAAACAAAAATAGTCCGTTGTCTTCTTCCTAATCTTGTAACAACCTTGAGAAGTATAGATAACATTGTCCCCATTTTACAGTTGAAGAAGCCAGGGTTCAAAAAGATTAAAAACATTGACCAGAATCAAACATAAAAGACTCATCAGAGAGAAAATTTAAACTCAATTCTTGCCATTCTACAATTGTACAAAGCTGCCTCAAGAGCTGATTGAGGAAAAGAAGACTAAAAGGAAATATATCCTGCGTATTGTGACTACTGCTTGTGTTGGTTCTGGGAGAATTTTCCCATCAAGAAAATTAGATTTAAATGTGCACTGAAGATACAAGTCAGAGGTCTGGCTTTTGGTAACCTTGTTGTCTATAGTCATTGTGCCGAAAGATTGTCTTATTTGCCATTTTGCAGTGGATTTGCATCCATCTGTTAACTTTCCCTTCCTTCCTGTTCTAATTCTTACCACCTCATTCCTAAATTCTTGCAGTGATGTATGGTTAACCTTCTTGATTCCAGTACCTTCTCTATCTCCCTTACGTCAGTTTTAGTTACCAATTTTAGGTTAGTCTTCTTCAAATATCCTACGGAGGCCCTATGTGGTGGACACTGTCACATCCTGCCAGGATGCCCCTTCAATTGCTGTCCCAGACTGAGAGTGATAGGCACAGACACCTGTAGCTCTCTGCCCCTTCAGGGTTGTCCTGGGTGCAGAGATGTTCCCTCAATCAAGGTTACACTCCTTCCTGGGAGCCCCACATCCAATGATGGGTCAATATGTGAATACAAAAACTCCCTGCCATCTTATCCTAAATCAGGACAACTCCAAAGAGCCATTCTAGCTCCAGAGGCCCTCATGGGGTTGGATGAGGCTGTCAGTCCTGCATCACAGCTCAGCTCCTCCCCATACCCAGTCCTGCTTCCTTCCTCTCCCTCCCCCAGGTGTTCATCCCAAGACAATGCTTCAATAAACATCCTGAGTGTTCAACTGTTTTTCGGAATTGGTTTCCCAGGGAACCTGACCTGCAATGCCTTGGGTGGTGGGCAGGAATAGAGGAAGGGAAGAAGAAAGTGGAAAAACAAGCAAGATAGAAAAGGAAGGAAGGAAATTAAGCAGGATTATTTATTTTAAATAACTGGATTTGTCTCTCCTTCCAGTCCTCCCATCAGCTTCACTGTTGCTACTATTTCCAGTGATATTTGAACACTTGATCAAAAACAACCTCTGTGATAAGAACCTTAACTGATCTGTTTAGAAATAGGATTCATAGACTAAAAGACAGCACTATGAAAAGATATTCACAAACATGGTCTGCTCAGATGATTTTGCCCACACTGCCTGCCAGTTACCTGATCAAAATAGTTAAGTGGGGTCTACACAGTTCTAGACACACATATCTGTGTGGATCCTTTGACACAGATATTATAACAACAACACAGGTTTACTTAAGAATCATCTAAATCTACACTGTGGAGTAAGGTACATATAAATCTATTTCACTAAACAAGTGGCTTAGGCAATATTATTCACTCCAAACTACTGATTACCTACAATGTGGTCTAACATTTATTTCTGATTACCACTCAGAAAAATATTTAGCCAGGTGTGACAGAGAGAAGAGTATCTGTTTTGACTCAGACCGAATTGCTTTTCCATTTTGCATTGACCGAGTTCTGCTGGTCCCTTTCTGTGACCTCATACTGCTGTGGCCATGTGACCTGTGGTGTCCTTTCCTGGTTTCAAGACCCATACTCCAAGTTTTTGTCTGTATGTTTGCTCCCAGTTTAGTTTACAAGTCATCTTAAACAATTGGATTAAGTAGCTTGGTCCACGCAATGCTCAATAAATATCTGCCTGTAATTGTCCCTTGGCCCGAGAATGTCTGTTCTGTTTGCATGGCCTTGCAGCCCACTGACTGTATCTGTCTCTCTGATCTGAGCACTGTGTGTTCTGAGTTCTTTGTGCTTCATGCCACACCTTTGGGTTCCACACACATTATACACATTGAAGTGAGTCACTGCTGGGTGCTTGAGTTCATAACACATCCTCTATAGATAGAAATAGATGCCATGACACTTTGAGTTTCAACATTTGTACCCCCAGCTGCTAGGCTGGGGATTAGCTTAGTCTGGGTACTCATAAACTGAGGAAATCACACCCATGACTGTGTAGGCTATACTGGTTTACAGTTCCCACTGACCATTCCAAAGGACATTGATTTTTGTTTGGGTTCTCCCAGGTTCTCAGCTTGAATCTTCTGCTCTTGGGTTACTAAAACCCCTGACATTCATTGTCATGTGCTTTTCTACTCAATTTAAATGTGATCCTGTCTAGGGTCTTTAAGAGGAACCAATAAATGGCTATCCTCTTTCTTGTTTAAGTTCCAAATCAATGGAGAAATAAAAGAAAGAAGGCAGGCAGATGTGGTCAAAGTTTGACCACTCTTAAGCTGATATTAGAGAATTTAGTTTATATCCACAGACATTTGGACTTCCTAACCCTGAGTCCCAGAATTGGTCAGAATTACCCACCAGCCACATAGCTCTGAGCAAGGGCAAATCTGATTCTGGAGGAACTGGGTCAAACACGTGTCCCCCAGGAAGCCCCTAAGAGACAGAGAAGCTTCTACACATGGCCGTTTTATCCCTCTAAACTCTCCAATGAGTTGAGTTACTCCTCTCCTCTTGGAGGAGGAGGTCAGGAGTGATATAGTAATGGATTTTTTCTCTACATGGATTTAAAACACCAAGAGCAGCTAATGCTAGTATCCAATAACCATTCCTGGATGCATCCTATGTGCCAGGCGCTTTTCTAAGCCCATTACATTTTTAAACCTATTTAATCCTCCTAACAACCCTATTAGATAGGGGCTATCCCTAACCTCCATTTCAACAGGTGAGAAAACTGAGGCACAGTGAGGTTAACGAGTTTGCCTGGGGCTCTCTGCCAATAAGCGGTAGAACCAGGATTTGAACCCAAGAAGTCAGATTCCAGAACCAAGATTCCTAACCACCAAGCTATGGCAGGTTCAAAATTGACCAGTGATGCAAAATTGCTCTCCCCTAACACCTCCCTTCTCTACAGTCCAGCTTTGTCCACCCTTCAAGGCAAGGCACGAGCTCTAGCTCCTTCGGGTCTTCTTGATAACAAGCTCCTGAGGCCCCCCTCACCTACTAGTTCTGCAGGGCTCTGGATCCGCATCGGTGGCCTTCACATTTAAATCTGCTCATCAGCAGCCTGAACACTGTAGCCTTTGTTCAAGCATGGACAGAAACGAAGGAATGCAAAGGTGAAGCTAGAGATAAGGTCTGATTTGTTCTGATCAGTGATTAGATAACTATGAATGAATGAAATGATGTCGAGAAAAAAGGGCAAAAAGTAGAATCTGATTTGTATCTTACAATTCACATAGCACTCAATTATCTACCACCTCATGGTATTATTATGAGATCCTGCTCTGTGCCGGGCACCATTCTGAGTCCTAGGGAGAGAGAGCTGAAAACAAAACACGCAAGCAAGCAAACAAAACCTCCCTGCTCTCAAAGACCTTATTGGCTAGTCAAGAGGTCCAACTCTAATTCAATAATCACACAAGCACACAGGATTAAGTATTAGGAAAACTATAGAATCGTGGTATGTGAACCAAGGTTAGGGGAGGTGATTGTGTCTAGGGGGCAAGACAACCTTCCCTAGGGGTCGTCTAGCTATAAGTTGAAGGATGAGTAGTTACTCACTGTTTTAAAATTGGTTAGAGCTGGGGTCACCTTCCAGGCAGAGGGGAGCTAATGTATAAAGGTTTTGAGACAGGAGGCAGCCTGGAATGACAGGCGGATCCCACAGCTGGTGCCAAGAAGAGGTGGAATTAAACAAGGCTAGAAAGGTATATAGAGCATATGAAGGACCTTGGGATTTATCCTAAGAGCAATGGAGGCTTTGTTTTGTGTGTCATTCATTCACTGAATTATCCATTCGACACACATTTTTGCAAAATCTACAAGGTGCCAGGATCTGTGCTGTTTCTCAGACATTACAAAGATGAACAAGACAGAATCCCTCTCTCTATCTCTCTCTCCATTTGTCAACTGTGGGGAGTAGATAGGGTAAGGGATAATTATAATGCATTTTACTGTGATGAGACAGACTTTGTCTCAAGTACTACAAAAACACAAAATGGACTTTGAACCACATTCACTAAAGGAAACAATGAAGGATGAATGAGAACCAACGAGGCTATTCCTAGCAGAGGGAAGGACATGTGCCCCAAAGAGCATGGTGGGTCGGGAACCCCCATTATGAGTGGGTAAAGGGCTGTGGATTACCTGTCAGGTAAACAGGAATTAAAAGGAAAAGAACCTTACATGCTATTCTGATGTGTTCAGACTTTATCTCATTGTATTAGTCTGCTCAGACTGTCATAATAAAATACCACAGACTGGATGGCTTAAACAACAGAAGTGTATTTTCTCAGAGTTCTGGAGGCCAGAAGCCCCCGATCAAGGTCCTGCGGGTCTGTTGCTGGTGAGAGCCCTGCTCCTGGCTTGCAGATGGCCACCTTCTCCCTGTGTCTTCACGTGGCAGAGAGAAATAGCTCTCTGGTGTCTCTTCTTATAAGGTCATCAGTCCTATCAGATCTGAGCACCACCCGTATGATCTCATTTTATCTTAACTAACTCCTAAAATCCCTATCTTGAAAGACAGTCACATTGAGGGTTAGGGTTTCAACATATGAATTTTACAGAGACACAATCCAATCCATACAAACCATGGTCAGCAAAGAGCCACTGAAAGATTTTAAGAAAATAAAAATCAGACTGTTAATTTAGAAAGGTCAGACTGACAGGTGGGTTGAAACTAGATTAGAGCAGGGGTGAGACAAGATTGGGAAGGAAGAGAAACTGCAGCACCATTTCTTCTTCTAGGTAAAAAAAAAAAAAAAAAATGATGATGACGTGGTGACAGAGAGGAGAGGCTGAGTAGAAAGGTTGATGAGGAGGTGGGAACTGGTGACTCCCAGGTTTCCAGCATGGGTGATTGGACAGAAGATGATGCCACTCACTAAAATTAGAAGCACATATGAGGACTTCCCTGGTGGCGCAGTGGTTAAGAATCCACCTGCCAATTCAGGAGACACGGGTTCGAGTCTTGGTCCAGGAAGATCCCACATGTCGTGAAGCAACTAAGCCCGTGCATCACAACTACTGAGCCTGCGCTCTAGAGCCCAGGAGCCACAGCTACTGAGCCCATGTACCGCAACTACTGAAGCCCGCACACCTAGAGCCAGTGCTCCACAACAAGAGAAGCCACTGCAATGAGAAGCCCACATACCGCAACGAAGAGTAGCCCCTGCTCCCTGCAACTAGAGAAAGCACGCATGCAGCAGCGAAGACCCAACGAGGCCATAACTAACTAACTAACTAAACTAACTCACTAACTAACTAACTAACTAAATAAATAAATAAAAGAAGCACAGATGAGCAGATTTGGAGGCAGTGGTGAATAGGTGATTGACTTTGAAGCATCCATTCTTGTACATCAAGATCATAACTGGGTGTAAAGTCAAAATAAAAATAATAATTGGAGATTTATAAAGTAAAAATAATAACTGGGGATTTGGTTGGTTAGTCAACTGAGTAAACTTGAAATTCATAAGGGATAGAGGCTTATCTAAAGGTGTATTTCTGCAAAGAATATCTCGTCTCTTAGGGCTGATCCTGATTCTTGGTTCAATCAACGTGTTCCCTTCTCATCAAAACTCCACTTCCTCAAGTTAAAGTTTTTACTAAATGATACTGCATTAACACGAATTATATAATTCCTTTCTAAAGTGTGTTCAGTGGCTTAGTTCAGAGAAATAGAACTGTAGGCTTGGTGACATGTAGCTTTTGAAGAAGGTATTAGTCACCATTTATAGTACTTCTACCACTGGACACGTCTCTGGTTTTGAATCCTCAGAACAACTCTGTAGTCAGCTAATCTCTGAATTTAGAGATAATCAATGGACGATGAGCATCTTAATCAGGCAGCTTACATATGGTATTTTATGGATGAAGAATCTCAGACCCAGAGAGATTAAGTAACTTGCCCAGATCACAGAGCTAAAATAATGGAGTTAGATTTTAAAACCAGATCACTTGGTTCCTAAACCAATGCTCTTCCACCTTCCCAAATTAATCCTCCTAGTAGAATTTTTACTCTCCACTTTGGAAAATATTGGTTACCACTTTTCCTATTTTAATTGTGTTCTCCTGTGCTTGGATGGGGCCTCCATACAGGGTCACCTGTATACACTCCACTCCCCCAATTCAAATTCTCTGATCAGTTTCCTACCCTTCCATCCCTGTGTAATGCCAAGTATATTAGTTTCCTCTTGCAGCTGTAACAAGTTCATACAAAGTTAGTGGCTTTAAACAGCACAAATTTATCATCCTACGGTACTGTATGTCAGAAATCCAACACAGGTCTCACTGGGCTAAAATCAAGATGTCAGCAGGGCTACACTCCTTTCTGGAGGCTCTAGGGAAGAATCTGTCTCCTTGCTGTCAGCTTTCCTCACCTCATAGGCCCCTGCTTCCATCTTTAAAGTCAGTGGCATCAGGTCAAGTCCTTCCCACACTCCCAGCATCCTCTTCCACTTTTAAGGACCCTTGTGATTACATTGTGCCCACCTGGATAATCCAGGGTACGCTCTCTCTCTTTCTCTCTCTCTCTCTCAAGTCAACTGATTAACAAACAATCCATCTTCAACCTTAATTGTGCTTTGCCATATAACCTAACATATTCGCAGTTTCTAGGGATTTGGACATGAACTTCTTTGGGGGCCATTATTTTGCTGACCACACCAAGTATTTCCAGGTTCTCTGTCCCAGCAAGGTGAGAGGCTGTGTTTGGGAACAGGCACCATGGAGATGGTCCTGATTAACTTACTAGAGAAAAAAATAAAATAAATGGCAGGGAAGGGAGAAGGCTGTCTAAGGCACATAGGATGGGCGATGTAGATGGGAAAGGGAATTAACTTCAATAAGAAGTCACTAGATTCCAGGGACCAACCAGGCTCTTTTAGAGTCTGTCCCCAGCCCTATCAGGCCAATTTTGGTTCTCCTTCCCAGAAACTCCTGTTGGTTTTCTGAACTTGATTTAGGAAGGTCCCTGCCTGCCACAGAGAAGGGCATAGACTTATTGCTGGATATCCAAAGGGTCTCTCACATCCCATCAGATGCCTCAGGAGGATGGTTCTCCTTCCAGCTCTTTAACACCCATTTGTAGATCCTGAAATCTCCCTGAAGATGTTTGTCATTAAACTCTCTGATTGGGAGTAGCCATCAACACCCTATCCCCACTCCCCCTTCACACACACCATTCAAAGCTGTTTCTTTATGGAATCTTTCTTTCATTACAGGTTTCCCTTTTTCCTATAAACCCAGTTTCCCCCAGGTATCCATGCTGTGGAGAGAGGAAGTCTGATTGGAGTCAGGCTGACTTACCAAACCAAGCTCCACCCACAGGCCACTGTGTGATCTTTGTCAGGCATTTAACCTCCCTGGGGCTCAGTTTCCTCATCTTTAAAGTGGAAATAATAATACCTACTTCACATGTTGATAAAAAATATTAAATGAAATTCTATATATGTAATTGTTTAACCCAGTACCTGGTGCATATTTGGTATCAATGCCCTTTAGTTTCTGTTCTCATCAGAAGGCTCATGAGATAATAATTAGATAAACAACTCAATAGCAGCAAACGTTAATTAGGTGTTTCTATGTTCTGGGCACCACCCTAGGAACTTTACATGCATCATCACATGTAAACCTTACATGTAGCATGACAATCTAATGATGTAAGCCCCCCTGTTGCACCCACTTAAAAGATGAAGAAACCAAAACCCAAAGAGGTTAAATAATTTATCCAAGGTCATAGTTAAAAGAAGGTGGAGGGGGATTTAAACCCAGCTGGGTCAATGAAGATGGCATTCTTAACTTACTTAGAAATAGGCTGGCTTACAGATACGAGAAAGAAAAAAAGATTAAAAAAACGTTTAAACTTCCCATGCCATTGCTAGCCTTTCACCTATAATCAGCACTCCAGTTTCTGACCACCAACCAAGTCATTTTCTCCCAAGCTCTTCTACCACCTGGATTCCTAAACCCAGGAAAGGAGGAAGAGTGCTGGCCTGAGTAATCTGTATGGTCACTAAAGCTTCTCCCATCAAAGGGACAGTGTTACCAGTTCACAATTAACACCTAATTCACAATTGCTGATATCTCAGCATCTGTTCTCTGGACCTGCTGATGGTCCCTCCCCAACTCCCGCCCATCAGAGCATTTTATTGTGGACAATTTCTTTGGAGGCGTTCATGAAGTCTGGGGGTTAAAGTTCTGGAAGGAGCAGCATTGGGCTAACAGATGGGAAGATAATCTCTCTGGTGTCTTGCTTGAGCTCAGCTCTGGCAGAAGCCACTGGCACACCTTTAACCTGGGAGGGAAAGCACATAACTGACGAAAACCCAAGACTGGCAGAGCAGGTAGGTCCCAATGACCTTGAAAGTCTGTAGTCTTTGGTCTGGCTGCATATTAGAATAATCTAGGAGGGTTTTAAAAGATATTGATGCTCAGGTCCCAGTACAGAACAACTGAACTGGAATCCCTAAGGGTGGACCCAGCTGTCACTAGTAGTTTTTTGAATTCTCCCCAAGTGATTCTGGTGTGTTACTCGAGTTAAGAACCAATAGTGTGTCCAACTGATTCTTTCACAGATGAGGAAACTGAGGCCCTGAGGAGTTGTATTTGCCTGGAAGTGGCAATTGTCACCAATTTGAATTGTAACTTCAGTTCACTAATGTGTAACCAACCTCAGGAATCAATAAATGATGGAAGAAAATAAAACAAAGTTAAATATGAAAATTAAGGGAAGCAAACAGATTACTGGAAGGAGATGCATTTTGCAAATGCAACTACTCTAAATCTGATTGCATTATATGCTCTTTACCTGTTCATTTTTCCGAATCATCCCATTAACCCCTTAGACTGTATTGGCTCCAAAGCAGAACTATGACTCCTTCATCTCTGCATCCCTGCTTCTAGCACAGTGCCTGGCTTAGTGTTATGGGTTGCATTGTGTCTCTCAAAAATACATGCTTGAGTTCTAAGCCCTGGTACATGTGGATGTGACCTTTAGAAATTGGGTCTTTGCAGATGTAACTAAGTTAAGATGAGGTCTTACAGCATTAGGTGGGCCTTAATCCAATGTAACTGGTGTCCTTAAGAGAAGAGAAACAGAGACACACCTCGTGAAGGTGGAGGCAGAGATTGGAGTGGTCTGTCTAGAAGCCAAAGAACACCAAGAATTGATGGCTACTACCAGAAGCTAGGACAAGGCAAGGAAGTAATCTTCCTGAGAGCCTTTGGAGGGAGCACGGCCCTGCTGACACCTTGATGTCTAACCTTCAGAACTGTAAGAGAATAAATTTCTGTTGTCTTAAGCCACGCAGTCTGTGATTGTGGCAGCCCAATAAGCCAATATAGCCAGTGTCTCAACAGCATTCCTGGATCCATCTTTGACAATGAGTCCTTGAGATAAAATGTTGGGGTTCACAAGCCTGCTTCCCCCCTTATTAGCTGTGCAACCTTGAGCAAATCATGTACACTCTCTAGGCCTCAATTTATCTACCTATAAGATGAGAATAAAATAGCACATACTTCAAAGAGCTAATACATCTAAAGTGCTTAGCACAGTACTTGTTCCATAGTAAGTGTTTAATAAATATTAGCTAACATTGTACTTGTGTAATCCAAGAACTCCTACACAATCTCCTGGTGATTCTTCTCTGTGCCTAGCAGCATTTCTCTAACAGTTAGCCAGGGTCTTCTGGACCACATGAAATGTGATTTCACTTCCTAGAGGTTCATGCTTTATCCCATCACCAGGCAGAAAGCTGCTCTGTGTAATAGGTGCTACTGGTGCTTCACCCATATTGCCTTAGTCCATCCTTGAGGTCACCTACAGACAGTTCAGTGCACACTGAGGGGGTCCTAGGCCTCTCTGACACCTGAGGGTGTTTTCTGGCCACAGAACATCCCCCGCACTCCTGGGGCTGCATGGACTTGGGGTTAACCAGGGGGAACAAGGAAGCAACCCTCCAAACACTGAGGGAAGGGATTTGACAGAGAAATATGCCAGTTCTTTTCTTCTCAGTAGAACAGATCTGAGGAGGTATGTTTGCAGTGGGTCCCTAATGTGATTGAGCCCCAGTTGGCAGGACCTTCTAGATCAAGGGTCAGCAAACCATGGCTCATGCCCCCAATTCAACGTGACACCTGTTTTTATAAATAACATTTTATTGAAGTACAGCCATGTCCTTTTATTTACACGTTGCCTATGACTGCCTTCAGGCTACAGGAGCTGAGTTGACTAATTGTAACAGAGCCATATGGCCCACAAACCCTAAAATACTCTCTGGTCCCTTACAGAAGAAGTTTGCTGAGCCCTGCTAAAGATGAAGTACACTTCACTGGGCTCCTTTCTTTCCCTGACTCACTTTCCCACTTGTTTACATTGCTTACTGGGCTTATCTCCCAAGTCCAAGTGCTGTGGTTGGCTTTTGGAAGAATCCAAACTAAGACACTCTGTTAAAGTATCTTCCCCATCTCAACATTCAACTCAAAAATGTGCTGTATACATGAGTGGATGGAAAGTAGAAAGAAGCTGCTAGGTCCCCAGTTAAAGAACCCTATTAAATGGGGCAATATATCTAAGAGGGACCCTGTGACAAGTTAGAAGAAAAGACAAAGATTTGATACATTCCAGGTGCCCCTTCCTTGCCTACTGACCACCCCTAGCTTCTGAAACCCCAAGATCTCTACCTCATAAATAAACTTGCCTCTTGCAGTCACATTCTCTGAAAGGGTAAATAAATACTACTTCCAAGATTAGGTATGTAGTACACAAACCCTAAGTCTGGGTCTTAGGACAGGTGCTCTGATAAATTCATTATCTAAGCAAATGAAGATGACTGGGAGTAAAGGGGAGCTGGTACAGAAAGAGGACCAGGGAGTCACACACCCAGTGTCTGGCGCTGATGTCTTGATGTCTTGTTTTATCCTTTTATCAGCTCTCAGTAGTAGGTGAAAATATTTTTAAACAGTTCCCCAGAGGTATACAGTAGGACCAGAATCTGAAGCCAGGCACACTCCTTCTGTCACACTTGAGCCCCTTCCAATGTATCTTCCATGTGCCACTCATTGCACTCAGCACCATCTCATACTTTGCCAATGTGGAGCTTTGTCTGCTTCTGTTTGATGTAGAGGAACCCTGCCTCCCAAGTTTAGGGGATAGTATATCACTTCATTGGAGTGGTAGACAGTCACCTCTGTGTGCCAGGAACTATGTGAGGCATTGTGGCACCATGAAGACATACTCACTGACCTCCTACAACTACAACTGGGAGCACAACTGACCTTCGACCCCAGCTGCAGCACCTGAAATCCACCACATTGATGCCAAAACCATGCCTTTCACAGGCTGCCCCTCAAATGACTGGCTGCTGCAGGGGCTCTAAGCCTGACTCCTTCCTGGGACACTCAGGACTCAGGGACTCCTTTATTAGCCAACTTAGGCTCAAGGACTTCCCAGCAGCTTTGCCAACCCTCCCTTAGACTAAACAGTGGTCTGGGATGCTTCCATCCAACATTTTCCCCTCTCCCCTTCACAGGTCCAGACTTAGATTGGCCTCTGAAGCTCTCCCAGCCTTTCCAAACTCCCTCCCTATTTCCTTTCACATGGGCATTTCCTCCAATAAAATCTTTGCATGTTTAATCTTGTCTTGGCTTCTGAGTCTTGAAGGACTTGGACCAACGTGGGTTGGTTCACTCAAGGTCTCACAATTTCTATCTCTAGCTTTTAGATAAAGTACTGAGAAATTCACTAGCCCACTGTCAAATAGCCAACCAGGAAAGGCTTAGTGCTTAAACTCAGTTTCTTCTGACTCCACAACGTATATTCTCTTCATTGGTCACTTTCCAGAATGGACTGTCTCCCTCCTGCACAGAAATCTTCATGGAGATAAGCAGAAGGCATAAGCACTTCCTGCATTACTCATGAAAAACGTAGAGGCTAAGAAGAAAATACACAGTGCTTTGAGATCATGTACAATGAGGGTTAAAAGACAAGATGAGGGTTTTACAGGTGTCTCGGGACATGATTCCATGAGGGATGGAAGAAAAAGCCCCAAGATACCCACGAACGCAGGATGAAACAGTGACTAAGATGCTCAAAGTTGTTGGGGGCGGGGCATTCCATTTAATAAGAAACTGTAAAGAACTAGCTGTGCAATTGATGGAAAAGAAAACCTTAAAACACTACTTTTAAAAAGCAAGAGAGGGAAAATATAACCAGTTAGATTCAGGTCAGCATCTCCGGTGAGGGATTTAGGATTTTTGTGAACCTGGTGACTTTATTCTAAATCTCACAAATGGCAAGATGATAGCAGAAAGGAAATGCAGGATAGAAAAATACAGACAGCCTCTATATAGTTGGTAAATAGCTACTACCCCAAATGACTGTGCTCAACTCCCTCACTCCCAGTCTCATCCCCCAAGGCTCCTGGGAGCCAGCAACAAAAGAGTGAATGCACGGCCTAACCATAACCTCCAGGAACCAGGTCCATGTCCTTGATCAGAACCTACTCTTATTGATCCAGAACCACTGTAAATAGGAATGTGTCTATCAGATCAGATCATCTTCAGTAGGCAATCTTCCCAACCCCCTAAATGGTGTCAGCTGCCCCTCCCTTTGCCGTCCACCCCATAACTCCTCCACTATTTCCATCATAGTCTGTGCCACTGTGTATCACCTACACATTAAGCACATATACATACTCACACACACACACTGGGCAGGATTTACATCTATTATTCACTAGCACCATGTTTGGCACATAGTAGGAGCTCAATAAAGCCTAGTTGAATGGTTGAGTGCACAGATAGAGGGAGGGCCTGATGTATCTATGGCGATTGAAAATCTTTTTGCTTTTATCCTGGTCAGTATAACCAAGGCATTTTCTAAAGTGGTTAGAACACATCTGAAAATATCTTTCACACTTAGTCAAGTATAAAACAGTTTCCAATATACCTCACTTCTGGTTATACCCATACTAGTTGTGTGTCTACGAGTCAATGACTTAACCTGTCCAACCCTCATAGAAGCCATGGTATAACCTAGACTTTAGAAGACAGCTCACTTACAAGGCCACTAACAAAGTGACAGCAAAACTGTGAAAGACAGGTCGCAGCTAAAATGTCACTCCATGGGTTTGGGATGGGAAAAAACATTTGCTGAGTCCTTGCCATGTGCCAGAAACATTTTACTTGTCCCATCACTTTATTCTCACAAGAACACCGTGAGGTAGTTATTATTATCCCCATTTTACAGATGAGAAGAACAAGGGGCTTGATAAATCTTACCCAAGGATACAAAGTTAATAAGAAGTATGGTCAGGATTCAAACCCTGGACAGCCTAACTCAAAGTAAATGACTTTCTACCTAACCCCCAAATCAGGCCTTTTGACTCAAGATTATGGTTTGATTTTCTCTCTGAGAAGTAGGAGGCCAGGGATCTCAGGCTCTCCTGAATGTCCACTAAGGAGTGTAGACCTGCAATTGTAGGTCTGCATAAGGGATAGGAGTGAACAGGATGATTCTAAGAGACGTTACCCAAGCACACTGGGCTAGAGACAAGCTGCTAGCATCCTGTGTGATGTCCAGTGCCAAGAAATACCCCAGCATGTTTTCTTTACAGCCTGGAGTCAGGCAGAATTCAGAGATACAAGACTGTACACTCCCTGAAGACTGGGACCATGCCTTGCTCATCCTTCTATCATAGCTACCAGGCTTAATAATTGTCCATGGACTTCAAATGAATTGTATTTTTAAGGCACTGCTTTTAAATTTAAGGGCTTTTTTTTTTTTTAAGTATTAAGGAAATGGGAGAAGGAAAAAAAAAAACACTATGAAAATTGGAGAGGATCCAAAGTATGAAGAGATTTATTTAAGAGATAAAAATTAAATGAACTAAAATGCACAACTTGGTTAGACAAAATATGACAAGTATAAGAGCCTATTATTTGAAAGGTGCAAACAAGATAGAGAGCACCATTTCATACTGTTTTTAATATGGTATAAAGGTGAGAGTAACTAGAGAAAGTAATCTGGGCTAGGAAATGAGCCTGCCAGCAGGGTCCAGGACCAAGCTGAGTCAGAGAAATGGTTTGGGATGGGGAATTTAGAATCCCAAGGCTCCAGATTTAACTCTTGAAATGATCTTGGTGAACCACTGCACTCATTCATTCATCCATCAAACTAGTATTCATGGAGCACCTGCTATGTACCAGGAGCTCTGCACATAGTGGCCAGACTACCTGCCCTAGTGAAGCTCTCTTTCAGAGAAGAGAGACCATAACAAGCAGCACAGAGTGGAGGGTTTTATGAAGGGAGCTATAGGAGCACGTACAGAGGTCTATCCTGGTTTAGGAGACAGGGAAATCTCCCTGGGAAAGAGATGGTTTAAACCAAGATTGCAAGAATGAAGAAGTGGTAGAGAGGCTTCCAGGAAGACAGAGAAGCATGTGATAAGGTGCTATGGACTGAATGTTTAGCTCACCACCACCCCACTCCACCCTACTGCCCCCCCCCCACCAAATTGGTATGTTGAAGCCCTAACCTGCAAAGTGTTGGTATTTTGAGGTGGGGCCTTTGGGAGGTAATTTGGTTTTTAGATAAAGTCATGAGCGTGAGGGCCCCATGATGAGACTAGTGCCCTTATAAGGAGAGGAGGAAAGACTACAGCTCTTTCTTTCTCTCTCTCCCACCTCCCTCTGCCTCTCTGCTGTGTCAGGACACAGCCAGAAGGTGGCCATCTGTAAACCAGAAATAAAGCTGTAACCACTATCCAACCATGTTAACACCCTGCTCTTGGACTTCCAACCTCCAGAACGGAGAGAAAATAAATGTCTGTTGTTTAAGCCACCCAGTCTATGGCATTTTGTTACAGCAGCCTGAGCTGACTGAGACAGAAGGGAAGGAGGTGAGAGGGGGAGCAGTCACCAAGGAATTGAACCAAGTTTAGAGTGTGAGAGGGGGGCTGGTGGGTAGGATTCAAGAGAGGGGTAGGCAAGAGACAACCAGAACTGGCCCATATGCCGGGCATCTCAACAACAATAGGGAGCTACTAAAGGTGGGATCAGATTTATACTCTAGAAAGGTCTTTGGGGCAGAAGTGTGAAGAAAAGATTGGATAGATGAAGATGGATTCAGGAAGAGTAGACTGGAAGCTGTTCAGTACTCTGTGAATAAATAATTTAAAACACTTCCCTATGACAGTGACACATGATGTCAGTGGATGAGTAGAAAATTGTGAAGGGAAATCCTGGCAGATGCACAGCCATGGCCGAGGCAAGGCAGGGATCATAGAGGACACAGAGCGTCTGGGAGCAGCAAGAATTTCTTGTGGCCTCAGTGTGACATGAGTGAGAATGAGTGACAGGGGAAGACATGAAACACGTGTGTTCAGCCAAAAGGTAGAGACTTTCCTCCATAGGCCAGTAGAGAGGAGCAGTTAAGGGCAGAGGTCTGGGATCAGAGCAGTCAGAGTTCAAACTGCCACAGCCTGTGTGCCCGTGATCAGGTGACTTATGTCTGAGCCTCAGCTTCCTCATCTGTAAAATGGAAACACTCTATTAAGCCAAAGGTTAAGTGCTCAGTGAGTTGTCTTGATGACATGATAGGGGCTTCTGAGGGGTCTGGAGCAGACATGGAAGCAATGGGGCCACATTCTGGGTATTCTTTGGACATCATATAAATGCACTCTTGCTTTTCTTCTCCAGAGAGCCTCAGGGAGGTTAACCTTAGACATGTCCAAGGAGGTTGAGTGGCCAAAGCACCCAAAGGCTCACGTCATACTAAAATGTAGTTTTTCTTAGGACACAGAGCCAAACAATATGGAAGGTCTATGGGGTCTCTGATTCTCAGTTCCATGTCTTCGTGCACTTAAGGTGCCTCAACATCTTTTCTTGGAAATGACCTGCGTCTTCATACCCACATACCATCCTGTGCCAATAATAACGCATATCACTGCCTGCATGAGAATGCCAGAAAAGAGGCTGGTGACAATCAGGTGTGCCCTTTCAACAGGGCACCCCTCTTCCCCCTCTCCCAGGCCTGGCTGAAAGCAGTGTTCTCACTTGACCCTCCCGAGCTCCAAACAGGCTGGGCAGCCATGACCCAGAGAAGAGGTGCCATCTGCCCTTGGCCTCCAGCAGGTGTGGGAGGGGCTCCAGAGGAACTCAGCCTGTCTGCGCTCTGGACCAGTGTTTGCCCTGCTTCACTGGAGGTCTTGCAGCCTGCAGCCCGATCGTTTACGCGGCTTGCTAGGTAAGTCCTGTGTCTAAGAGGCAGCCTCAGAACTCTAACCGTTGTGATCAAAGCCCATTTCCACTTAGCGGCCGTGTGACTGTGGCCGTGTTACTTTCTCTGTGTCCTGTTTCCTCATCTGCAACACAGGGTTAATAATGGCATCTGCCTCATAGGTACCTGTGAGGGTCAAATGAATTAATACGTGTGAAGAATTTAATACATGTTTACTACTATGATGATGATGATGGATGATGATGATGATGAGTCCAGGGGCCGCTAAGGGTTGAGGAAGCCACGTTCTTCTTTGGAAGAAAGCTTAGTGGGTTGCACAGGGAGCCCCTGACTTGTCATGTTTCACCAGTTGTCACACACTGGAATGTCCTGCCTGTGACCTCTACCATCTACATCGAGCTAGTGCAAAAGGCAAATCTCTACAAGATGGTCATCCATGGTAAGTTTCCCCAGCCTTCTGTGAAGCCTGCAATATTAGAGCAGAAAGAACGAATCCAGTCTGACACCCTCATCTTAGACTAAGGACATCCAAGGACAGAGAGCGGCAGTAACCAGACTGAGGTCACACAGCTAATTGGTGGCAGAGCTGGGTCTACAGTCCTGGATTCTTGAGGATTAGCCTCATGCTATGCAATGACTCTGCAGTGATGGGATCCACAAAGTTAACAACGTTCACTGACGACCTCCCATGCACCAGGGATGAGACTTCAAGTTCAGGATCTCACCTCATCTTACAAGGACCCTAAGAAGTGGTTGTCGTTATCCCCATTTATGGGTGAGGAAATAGTAACCAAAGTCATGACCCCCTACAAATGCCCACTATGGTCAAGGCCCTCTTCGTGTGTGTGTGTGTGTGTTTGTGTGTGTGTGTGTGTGTGTGTGTGTGTGTGTGTATGCTCTTTGGCTCGTTTGATGCTCAAAACAACACTCTGAGGACGCACCATATTGCTCCCATGTTACACAGGAGGAAACTGAAGCCCAGAACATTAAGTAATGTGTCCAAATCACAGAGCTGGTGACAGAGTTGAAATGTGAATCTAAAAAGTCAGTCCCTAGAAACCATTTCTCAGCTGAAGGAGGATGAAGTTCTTTCTCTTGCCTGTGTAGAGCCAGGATTCGGCCTCAGCCCAAATGACTCTGAGAGCCAGAGTCTTCCATCACCCACACTTATCCCTGGGCCCACCTGGTGTCTGGCTATGTCCAAGGCCCTGGGGCAGCCAGTGGCATTTCAAGGGGCTTCCCTGAGCCGTGGAGCCAAGCAGAGTAGCACTGACAAATCCTGCAGAGCTGAGACCTGCCGGGTGCACTGGAACTGCACTGGATATTAAGAGAAAAGAACGCGATTTTGTTCCTGCCTGGCCCCTGGCCAGGATACTGAGATTAGTCGAATAACTGCCAGATGGGTTACTGAATCTCTGTGCGTTCCAATTACCAACATCTAAGAGCCCAGTTCCCATTCCAAGCTCAGAGCGACTCTCAGCAAATGTCACCCTTGCTCTGAGAATGCTTGCCCGGCAGGTCACTTCAATTTCTGAGCTGGCGCATTAGTGTGGCGGGCACTTTCTTCCTCC
This sequence comes from Balaenoptera acutorostrata, assembly GCF_949987535.1. Classification (NCBI taxonomy): domain Eukaryota; kingdom Metazoa; phylum Chordata; class Mammalia; order Artiodactyla; family Balaenopteridae; genus Balaenoptera; species Balaenoptera acutorostrata. Next base: position 101,525,728 of record NC_080068.1, on the reverse strand, counting down.
TCTCCTGGCCCTTTATCTTTCTGTTTTCATTGGGCTAAGCTCTGTGAAATGAGTGGCTGCTCCCCACCCTGCCCATCGTCCCCAACACCCTGTGCTCCACACAATGGACAAGGAACAATGGTTCCCCTATCAGCAGAGGCCGAGGCGCGGCCGGCAGGACAGGAAACCTCTGCAGTGCACTCCCGCACCAGCTCCACCGCGGCCACCTCCCCAGTGCACCGGCTGAGGCCTCTCACTGAAGTCAAAGCACAACATCTCTTTAGAAAGCAAAGCCCGCCCAGTCTGCAGGCCCCCTAGGTCCTGAGAAAGGCTCTCTTCTCCCGTGGCACCGGGCCCACACTGCTGCATTTGGGGACCCTCAGACACTGGATTCCAGGCCTGGAATGAAGGGGGGACTCCTTTTCATTCCATTTCAACAAACACAGCACATTTATTAGTGCTTGTGCTTGGAAATCTGGGTGAAGAGACACCCATGAGAACATCTATTCTTGCTGTCAAGGTACCCATTATCTGGGAAAGAAGGGTAAGGCAGGGAGGGAAAGAAGGGCCCCAGAGAAAGACAGAGATGGTACAAAACAACCTAAAGTTTGTTTAAACAAAAAAGTGATAAGAATCATAATCACTACATAGAACAGCAAAGCATGGCAGCTGCAGGTAGGGGGCGCAAATCCAGTCTGCTGTTTTTTGTTTTTTTATTTTTTTGCTACCTGTTTTTATAAATAAAGTTTTATTGAAACACAGCTACACTCATTTGTTTACACATTGCCCATGGCCATTTTCACCATAAATTGGCAAAGCTGAGAGACCACATTCTCTGTAAGGGTAAATTATTTACTGTATGGCCTTTTACAGAAAAATGTTGCTGACCACTAGTCTATACGGGTATTTTACATGTTTAATTCCACTTAATCATCACAACAACTCTTATCCTATAAGTATTATTAACTGCACTTTGAAGGTGGAGGCAAAGAGAAGATAACTGCTAAAGTTCACATAAATTGAAGAGAAGTATCTGGGTTTGACCCAAAGGCACTGCTTTTTCTTCACACCTGTAAGCTGAGACTTGTGCTCAACCTCTAAGTTGGCAGATGATTTTGATTAATGGCGAGGAGTTGGAGAAAACATACCAGAGAGGAGGAGTGGCTTAGGGGACAGCAGAGTGGCAGGAAGGAACACAGCCAGCAACAGAGGCGACCTTGAGAAAGAATGCTAGAACTGCAGAACCAGAAGGAGCCTTCAAGATCAAGCTCATAAAACCCTTCATCTTAATCAGCTCAGGCTGCTGTAACAAAATTCCAGAGACTGAGGGTCTTGAGCAACAGACATTATTCCTCACAGTTCTAGAGGCTAGAAGTCCAAAATCAAGGTGCCAGATTCTGTTCCTGGTGAGAGGCGACTTCTGGCTTACAGATGGCTGCCTTCTCAGTGTGTTCCCACACAGTGGGGAGAGAGAGAGAGAAAGAGTGAGGACTCTTGTCTCTTTTTCTTTTTATACAAGGACACTAATCCCATCACAGAGGCTCTTCGCTCATGATCTCATAAACCTAATTACCTCCCAAGACCCACTCCAAATGTCATCACATTCTGGGTTAGGACTTCAACACTGCATCTGAGGGGGACACATACATTCAGTTCATAACACCGTATCATACTACTCTGGAGACCAGAGAAGCAAAGGAATGTATGCAAGGTCACACAGCAATAAAGACCAAGCTGTAAGCAAAACACTCTTAAAGGTTTGCAGAGTCTGGGCCCTTTCTGGGCCAAATGTGCTTTCCTATCAGATGCCCTGTGTTTACTCTGGGCTGATCACAATCCCAGGGAGCACTGGAGCCATGCGTCCCTTTGTGCTGTTTGGAGTCAGAATCAAACCAGTTGTGCACTTGGTGTTTGTTTTACCTGCATGCCTTCATGTGACACTAGTTTCTGTTTGACCAGGTGTACAGAAAGGACACAGGACTGGAAATCAGCCAACCTGGCATCCTGTTTGTCACCGGCTCCATGCGTGACCTTGGACAAGTCACTTAAATGCTCCAGCCCCCATCTCCAACTGTGTAAAATGTGGGAGCCGAGACAGACAACACTTTCCTTTTGGCTCCAATTGTTCATATCGAATAAGACTGATTAACACAGAAATCGTTAAAGGACCCAAAGACCACATACCAGTCGGCTGGCCATCCTTGTTTTTCTGTCACACTTGATCTTACCAGATCAAGAATCAGGAATGTATTATTTGAATTTGTGAGACATAAAATATCTACAACTAGAATTCAGACATGCATTGCACAAAAAGTATTAATTGAGCTTAATTTTTGTCAGGATTTGTACTTCATGCTAGGATGCAGCTATGAATAAAACAGAGGGGTGACCAGACCGTGTGATATGGCATGAGAAATGCCACACACAAGAGGAAGGTAAAACGAGGTACACCAAGGAGCTCCAGAGCCAAACAGCCTGGGTTCAAAACCTGACTACACCTAATTCTCTGTACAGCCTTACACACGTTCTTTAACTTCCTTCACCTGTAAGACAGAGATTAAAAATGAAGCAGACTCACAGATATGGAAAAGAACCTAGTGATTACAAGTGGCAGGGCTTGGGGAGGGGGAGTGGGAGGTCCAAATTATCGGCTGTAAGAACGGCTACAAGGATGTATTGTACAACACGGGGAATAGAGCCGATATTTTATAATAACTATAAATGGAATATAACCTTTAGAAGTGTATAAAGATTTTTGTTTTTAATGTTTAAATGGTATTCATCTCGGGCTTGTTGCGGAGGGTCAGCTGAGTTAATTCTCGTGAAGTTCCTGAAACCACGCCTGCACAGGTGAGCACATCAGCTATTATGCTGGCGATGGAGACATCCCGGGTGACAGAGGAGAAAGGAGAAAAGACTCCTACGTGGTTCAGGCCAGGGTTGGCGGGATGTAGTAGTGAGGGCTTCCCAAGGGGAGTGACATCAAACTGAGGCCCAAAGGATGAGCCGGAGTCAGAATGGTGGAGGGTGAGGGTGAGAAGTCTCCTTGGGCAGTGGGACTCTGGTGTGAGAAGTCCCTCAGACAAGGGTGGACGGGAGTCTGGGGGGAACCAAGAATTGGGGGAATTCCGTCCCTGCCTTAGGGGCCACGTCAGCACTGCAGGTTGGAGTTTGGTCAAGCAGGATTTTTTTCCAGAAGCCTCCAGGGACAGAAGAACTCAGGGTGAGTGCTGGCTCTGTGCAGTCCGGCTCAGCCTGGGAAGCCGAGGACCAATACAAAAATCAAAAGAGCTGGAGCAGCTGGAGCTGAAAACAAAGTCAGGAGGGCCAGAGGGCAGCCAAGTAGACACTGGAAGAAAGCAGAGAGAGAGAGAGATCACAGGTAAAGCAGAAGTAATAGGGTTTAAGACAAATGACCAAAGAAGGCCGAAATGCCAGCAGCCTATGTGTATGGGCCTGATCACAGGGTATGCGGATAAACCAGCCTGGCTTGATGGCCAAGGGCCTGGATGGATGCCAGGCACCCTTATGCACTAACTAGGCTAAGAAATGAGTAGTCCAGTCAAGGTGAATTCGGGAAGATCTCTACAGACTCACACCTGTGCTCAAACGTTGCCCTCTCTTGCCCTGGTTGGGGTGAGGGGCGTTCATGGGGAATTTTCAGCATCATCACTCCAGTGTGCCTAGGAGGAAAGTGTAAGGAGAAACAGCTTTCAACAGCCTCTGCTCTAAAGCCAGAAGGTCTACGATCACCACTGCACCTCCATCTCATGTACTTGTAAGTGCAGATAATAATGGAGCTATTAGGTTATTTTTTAGGAGGACTGCATATAGGCAAAGCACTTAGTGCTTAAAACAGAGTGAGTATTCTATGTTATTAATTAATTTGGTTTTGCTTTACCTACTCACTTAAGAGAATTTACCTAAGCCTATATTCTAGGCTCCACATTGGCTGCTCAGAACAAGAAGAATAAGGCATGGTCCCTGCCCGCAAAGAGCTCACAGTCTAATAAGTAAACCAGGCAAGTGAGGGATGAGTTCTAGTGGCTCTGGCAGAGAGAAGCCCATGATGCTGGGGGAGGCCTGATGAAGGGAAAATAGATTGGGAACAGAAATATATATGGTAAATGCAGACTGATCTGTCCTGATCACTCACACTTCTAACAATGGCCCAGGGAGGGAAGAGGAACAAATACCAATAAAAGCAAGACCTGTGAAGATAAAGTAGTGACAATGCCCTGAGAAGGTGCAGCCTCTCCATATCACCAACCCCCAGGCCGCCTATTAGAGAAGACACTGTTCTCCATTATTAAAAAGATGCTGATGTACTGTACTTTTGTGGCTCAGAATAAACATGTATTTCAGAGAGTTTCCAACAAGTTGTGACCAAGTCTCCTTGTCTTCCTGATATTTAGGCTTCTGGGATTATATTGTTCCCCATCGATTTATAATGCAATAAAAATAAATATGGAAGGCAATGGATTTGTCTTATGGAAAAAAGAAGACATCAGCGAGTTTCAAATACATTCAAGGTTTTATTTCTATTTGAGTTTCATGTTTTGAGAAATAAATATATTAAGGGTTAGGACAACTATCATTCTTAGTGGTTCCATCACCCAAACATTTAAAACAAGAAAAAGATATCTTTGCCTAAGCAGTTACCAGAATAATTCAAGGCTACCTAATATCATTTTTGTTCATTTTTTGCCAGTTTTTGGTAACTCTGACAATTTGATCCAAATCACATCTTGACAGATGGATCCACTTTCCATCTGCTCCCAGAAAGACATTTGAGTGCAAATGTATATGTGTTTCTTCTGACTGGAATATACCAGAGTACTGTTAGGTCAAACTATTCTTTTTTAATCTGATTTTAAAACCATACATGCTTTTGGTAGAAAAATGTGAAAGTATAGGAAAACTTAAAGAAGAAAAACATACCCCAGAATTATAATTCCTTGTGGCAATCACGGTTTGCCACATTTTGCCACTCCACACATTGGAGTGTTTCCAGTGTCTTGCTTTGATGCAAATTTTGTTGTTTGTCTATTTGTTTGCTTCAAATCATTAAGACCTTGAAGTCTTAAAAATACTGACTGTCTTCCAGCCATGGCACAGGCTAGACTGGAAAAAGCAGCATGACCAGCCCAGGGAGCAGTCACATGGGAGGAGACACAATAGTTTAAAAAAACAAAGCGAAACACTCAGGTCTACAGTTCCTGGGAGCCAGGTAACATCAGATCCTCTGAGAGCACCTCCAGATGCTCCCCGCCCTTGTCCATGCTGACAATTAAGACAGGTGTCACAGCTACTGTATGGACATGTCAGGCAGCGCCCCTTCCCTCAAGAGCCCCCCACCATACACTGAAAATGACAAGGGTCCTACTTCTAAAACCTGGCCCAGGCTCTCTGCTAATTGACCAAGACAGGACTTGGCAACTGTTTTCTCTAAAGGACTAGAGAGTAAATATTTAAGACTTCGTAGGCCACTTGCAACCCCTGTCACATATTCTTCTTTTTATTTTATTTGTTTTTTAAAGACCATTTTAAAACGAAAAGAAAAGTTTTAGCTGGGGCTGTATAAAAACAAGCCACAGGCCAGAGTGTGTAGACCCCTGGTCAGGGATTTCTTTCCTTTCTTATTAAAATATAAAATAAAATAAAATAAAATAAAATAGAATAAAATAAAATAAAATAAACAGAGATCCTGAGAATTGTTCCATAATTGCTAAGAAATATGACATGGAGCATTGTCCAATTTTTTAATCGAAGTATAGTTGATTTACAATGTTGTGTTAGTTTCTGGTGTACAGCAAAGTGATTCAGATGTATATATATATATATATATATATATATATATATATATATATATTCCTTGTCCAATCTTAATTGATATCCTGAGAGATGGCACAGGCAGTTAAACATTCTGTGATACACCTCCAGTTCCTCTACAGGAACAAGAGAGAGTGCCCAAGAGTTCTGAGACCACAGGTATCAAATGTTCTATATATCTTTGGGAACTCACAACCATTATAAGGTTTAAGAGGATGCCTTTCCCAGAATCAGAAAAGGCTAATTATTGCCATCAACAAATGGTTTGTAATGCTGATGAACTGTAAGAAAAAATTTTTGAAAAGATATGTAGTTTCATCTATTGTCGTCTTTACCAAAAACACAAACCATGATCCTGAACACACTCCCTTGATTTGGAGAACTTTTGAATTGAGTTGAATTGAGAATTTTACCCACATATTTAACGAGGATGAAAGACTGAATATACAAATGGGCAATGGCCAGACCATACACAAAGACAGAACTCTGACCCAAAACCTGCAGCAACCAGCCCAGGAAACCAAACACTTATCTATAGTAATCAGCCCAGGAAGCCAGCCTGCTATAGGTCAGACTTGCTGTATCTAGTAACAACTTAGGAAGCCAAAAAATAACCCCTATAACAATCAACCCAAAATGACCAGGATTTGATTAATAACTGATAGTGTCCCTAATGTTTCTCCTTGCTTCCAACTTAGGACCAACCAGAAAAAGCCAAATTATTGCACCCCAGCCAATTACATAGGATGCCCCACTTCTAATTATCCTACCTACAGTTTCCCCATGTCAATGGCTTCCAAAGAGGATTACATGTAGCTTTTCCTATTTTCCTCTATAAAGCTCTCCTACTCCTCTCCTTGACTTTGACTCTCTGCCAAAATACAAGTGATGGTGGCCAACTCCCTTATTCTAGCAAGCTCTGAATAAATAGCCTTTGCTTTTCTCATTTGGTTAGCCTTCACTTATTTCCACAAGGGTATACCCCCTTCCTTTATTTTGCATATTTATATCATAAAACTTCACCAACTTTAATGCCCCAATTCATGATTACAAAGAATTTAAAGGTAGTGAATAATGTAGGGGCTCTTTTATTTGAAATCCTAAAGTTATAAATGAGGAAAGTAAACTACAGAGGTTTTCGATCCAATGTTCCCTCCATGACATTACACTGCCTGCCTGAAGGTGGGGTCATTTCACCTGAGTCTGGGCTAAAGTGCTCTCTCTGTGAAGTAGAACACAGAACCCAATGAATTGGTTGAGCAACGCTTGTTTTGCTAAGCACCTACTATGTGCCCAGTGACATGGTGGATATAAAGGGACATACAAAAAACCTTGAAGATTCAGTGAAAAAGTTCATTCACAAAACATAAGGAAATTATATATAAGATGCACCAAAAAGGAGCAAATTACATAAGATGTCATTTCCAAATTGTGTTCCAAAGAATAACTGCTAAGTGAAAAAAAGAAATTTCTACCTCAAAAGCATTCAGAAATTAAAATTCTAACAAGCTATTTTGTGGATATCAACAAACTGATTCTAAAGTTTATACGGAGAGGGAAACGACTCAGTAGTCAACACAATATTGGAAGAGAAGAACCAAGTTGGAGGACTGAGACTACCCAACTCTAAGATTTACCATAAAGCTACCGTAATCAGACAGCATGATATTGGTGAAAAAATAGACAAATAGATCAATGGGACAGAATAGAGAGCCCTGAATTAGACCCCTATAAATACAGTCAACTGATCTCTGACAAAAGAACAAATTCAAAACATCGGAGCAAAGATAGTCTTTTCAACAAATGGTGCTAGAACAATTGGACATCCACATGTAAAAAATTAATCTAAAATGAATAAACCTAAATGTAAAACACAAAACTATAAAACTCCTAGAAGAGAACATGGGAGAAAACCTAGATGGCATTGGGCATGGTGATAACATTTTAGATACCACAACAAAGGAACAATCCGTGAAAGAAATAATTTATTAGCTGGACCTCGTTATAACTAAAAGGTTCTGTTCTAAAAACGACAATGGCAAAAGAATAAGACAAGCCACAGACTGGGAGAAAAATACTTGCAAAAAAGTACAAAGAACAAAAACGCTTAAGACTCAACAATAAGAAAACAAATAACCAGATTGAAAATAGGCCAAAGACCTTAACAGACACTTCACCAAAAAACATATACAGATGGCAAATAAGCATATGAAAAGCTACTTCACATCAGATGTCATCAGTGAAATGCAAAGTAAAACAACAACATGATATCACTACATACCTGTTAGAATGGCCAAAATCCAGAACGCTGGCAAACCAAATGCTGGTGAGGATGTGGAGCAGCAGGAACTCTTATTCATTGCTGGTGGGAATGCAAAATGGTACAGCTTACATTGTAAGACAGCTTAGCAGTTTCTTACAAAACTAAACATACTCTTACCATACAATCCTGCAATGACACTCCTTATTATTTACCCAAAGGAGCTGAAAATGTGTCCACACAAAACCTTACACATAGATTTTATAGCAGCTTTATTCATAACTGCCAAAATGTGAAAGCAACCGAGATTCCATCAGTGAGTGAATAGATAAGTAACTGTGGTACCTCCAGATAATGGAATGTTATTCTGCACCAAAGAGAAGTGAACTAATAAACCATGAGGAGGCATGGAGGAAACTTAAATGTATATTACTAAGGGAAAGAAGCCAATTCATAAAGGCTACACACTGTATGATTCCAACTATATGACATTCTGGAAAAAGCAAAAAACTATGGAGAGAGGGAAAAAAAATCAGTGGTTTCCAGGGGTTGCAGGGACGTGGAGGATAAGGATGAATAAGCAGAGGATTTTTAGGGTAATAAAAATATTCTTGTATGATATAATAATGGTGGATACATGCCATTATACATTTGTCTAAACCCATGGAATGTATAACATTAGAGTGAACCCAAAGGGAAATTATGGACTTTGAATGAGTATGATGTGTCAGTGTAGGTTCATCAGTTGTAAAAAACGTACCATTCTGGTGGGGGATGTTGATAATGGGGGAGGCTATGCACGTGTAGAAGCAGGGAGTATGTGAGAAATTTCTGTATCTTCCTCACAATTTTGCTGTGAACCTGAAACTGCTCCCCAAAAAGTCTCAAGGTTTTTTTTGATTAAACTTTTTTGTAAAGCATTCAGGAAATGTTGTGTGAAATCAAATTTAACAAGGTTTTTATTACAATACTCTGATAGCATTTAATTTACAAAGAGGAAGAAAGTATAAGTGTATTTCCAAAACATAATTGATCCTAGAACTTGTTTTGAACAGAGCATTTTGGCTCCAAAGTACAGGGAATACATCCTGGGAAATGTTATTGTAGGAGGTTGTCTAAGGTGTTTGTGACATCCTGAAGACTGAAGACTCATTGAAAGGGAAGTCACTTATGCAAAAGAAGATGCCAATCACTTCCTTACTAATATCTGAGAGTTTGGTAAGGACTTACCATGTTCCAGGCATTGGGCTAAGTTATTTACGTACATTATTTCATTTAAATTTTACAATATCCCCATGAGTTGGGTATTATATTCTCACCAATGAGAAAAGATGGGAACTGAGAGGTTAAGTAACTTGCCCAAGTGTTGCCTTTCCCCAGGAGGAGCTCACTAATGACCCAACCACCACTGTACTAGTCTCAAGAGGTATTGCTCCCCTTTCATGTCGTGACCCAAGGAAGGGCAGAGGGCCCTTTCACCTCTGTGTGTACACCGTGAGGCAGGATTCAAATGTTCCTCCTAAAAGACTTTACCAAAGGAAAGTTAACATCAGTGAAATACAGATTCCAAATACCCTGGCTTATTTAAACAGCTGAGAGTATGGCTTTAGGGTGGGAATCACAGGATTCAAATCTCAGTACATTCACTTACTAGATGTGTAACCTTGGGAAAGTCATTTAATTCCTCTAAACCTCAACTTTCTTGTCCATAAAATCAACGGTAGCACCTACTGATCTTTCAGAGTTGCTATGAAAGTTGATGAGATCACTCACTGACCAGAATGCCTGGATGTAGTAAGTGTTAACTCAGCATGAGCTAGGACTTCCCTGGCTGTTCAGTGGTTAAGAATCTGCCTGCCAATGCAGATTCAATCCCTGGTCCGGGAAGATCCCACATGCTGCGGAGCAACTAAGCCCGTGTGCCACAAGTACTGAAGCCCACGCACCTAGGGCCTGTGCTCTGCAACAAGAGAAGCCACCACAATGAGAAGCATGAGCACTGCAACGAAGAGTAGCCCCCGCTCGCCACAACTAGAGAAGCTCGTGCGCAGCAATGAAGACTGAGCAAAGCCAAAAATAAATAAAGTAAAATAAATAAATTTAGTTTTTAAAAAATCAGCATGAGCCATCATCACTATTAGCAGTCATCTGCCCACCCCCCCAACTGACAAAGCCTGTTTTTAACCCTCACTACTTGAAAATGACCCCATAGGTACCTGGATGCTTCAAGCACAGGTCAAGAAGAGAAGACAAGAGCAAACTTGTTGTCCACATAAGCCACACACCCCTTTTTTAGTCCCTGACTAAGGATCCACCCAGCCCAGGTTGTTGACATTGGGAATGTCAAAATGTTCCCTACCACCAGGGTGTGTTTGATCTTGACCATGCAGCCCACATGTATCAAAATGCTTTCATACTGGACACACAGAGAAGAAATACACACATCAGTAAAAGGTCAAGAGATGGTTGGTTTCCTCTTTAAATAAAAATCAGTTTTATTCATTAAGGTAGGTCCTCAAAGAGCTATCAATTAGTACAGATGACATGATACTATACATAGAAAATCCTAAAGACACCACCAGAAAACTACTAGAGCTCATTAATGAATTCAGTAAAGCTGCAGGATATAAAATTAATATACAGTAATCTGTTGCATTTCTGTACACTAAAAACAAAGTATCAGACAGAGAAATTAAGGAAACAATCCCATTTACCATCACATCAAAAAGAATAAAATATCTAGGAATAAACCTACCTAAGGATGTAAAAGACCTGTACTTGGAAAAAGCACAAGACACTAATGAAAGAAATTGAAGATGACACAAACAGACAGAAAGATATATCCTGTTCTTGGGTTGGAAGAATCAATATTGTTAAAATGACCATACTATCCAAGGCAATCTACAGATTCAAAGCAATCCCTATCAAAATACCAATGGCATTTTTCACAAAACTAGAACAAATAATTTTAAAATTTGTATGGAAACACAAAAGACCCTGAATAGCCAAAACAATCTTGAAAAAGAAGACCAGAGCTGGAGGAATCACAGTCCCTGACTTCAGACTATACTACAAAGCTACTGTGATCAAAATTGTATGGTACTGGCACAAAAACAGACACATAGATCAATGGAATAGGAAAGAGAGTCCAGAAATAAACCTGCACACTTATGGTGAATTAATCTATGAAGAAGGAGGCAAGAATATACAATGGAGAAAAGACAGTCTCTTCAATAAGTGGTGGTAGGAAAACTGGACAGTTACATGTCAAAGAATGAAATTAGAATATTCTCTAACACCATATGCAAAAATAAACTCAAAATGTATTAAAGACCTAAATGTAACATCAGATACTATAAAACTTCTGGAGGAAAACATAGGCTGAACACTCTCTGATATAAATTGCAGCAATATTTTTTTGTATCCATCTCCTAAAGTAAAGGAAATAAAAGCAAAGATAAACAACTTGAAGCAAATTCAACTTAAAAGCTTTTGCACAGCAAAGGAAACCTTTGACAAAATGAAAAGACAACCTACTGAATGGTAGAAAATATGTGCAAATGATATAACCAATAAGGGATTAATATCTAACATATATAAACAGCTCTTACAACTCAACATCAAAAAAATTAAAAAACCTGATTAAAAAATTGGCAGAAGAACCGAATAGACATTTTTTCCAAAGAGGAAATGCAAATGGCCAACAGGCATATGGAAAGATGCTCAACATCCGTAATCATCAGGGAAATGTAAATCAAAACTACAATGAGATATCACCTCACACCTGTCAGAATGGCTGTCCTCAAAAAGAACACAAACAACAAATGTTGGCAAGGACGTGGAGAAAAGGGAACCCTTGTACACTGTTGATGGGAATGTAAGTTGGTACAGCCACTGTGGAAAACAGCATGGAGGTTTCTCAAAAAACTAAAAATAGAATTATCATACGACCCAGCAATTCCACTCCTGGGTATATATCAGAAAAAGACAAACATACTAATTGAAAAAGATACATGCACCCAAATGCTCATATCAGCATTATTTACAATTGCCAAGATATGGAAGCAACCTAAGTGTTCATCAACAGATGAATGGATAAAGAAGATGTGATGTATATATACATGCATACATATATTTGTGTGTGTGTGTGTGTGTATATACACACACACACACATACAATGGAATACTAGTTAGCTGTAAAAAAAGAATGAAATTTTGCCATCTGCAGCAACATGGATGGACTTGGAGGGCATTATGCCAAGTGAAATAAGTCAGACAGAGAAAGACATATACTGTATGATATCACTCATATGTGGAATCTAAAAAGTACAACAAACTAATAAATATAACAAAAAAGAAGCAGACTCACAGATACGGAGAACAAACTAGTGATTACCAGTAAGTGGGGGGAAGTGCAAGATGAGGTAGGGGACTGGGAGGTACAAAGTACTGAGTGTAAGATAGGCTCAAGGATATATTGTACAACACAGGGAATATAGCCAATATTTGGTAATAACTATAAATGGAGCGTAACCTTTAAAAACTTTAAAAACCCAAATGATAATAAATAAATAAATAAATTTACCTGTACCATAGAAATAAGGTACTGAAATTTTTCCCTGTAATGCTGAGTCTAATCTGCTACCTGGTAGCTGTAAGAGGGCAAATGAAAAAGTTCCTCTGGGGGTACTTGCATGTTGCAAGTGTCTTTCTGGCATGCTCCAGGCATGAAAGCTCTGTTTCTGCTTCTTTTATTTTACAACTGAAAGGAAAGTAGACCAAGAAGGATGTTTCACCAAAGTTATATCCAAAGAGGAAATTCACTGGCCAGTTTTGAGAGATGTGTAACAGATGTCAAAAAAGACCCTAAACATTTCAAGCTATTATTGAGGGCCGGTAAGTCTAACTCAGTTAGTTCTCTTGAGAGACAATTTTTTAAGATAGTAAGAATTTATTTTATAAAGATATAATTTCTCTGAAAACTTATTATACATACAGCATAATTTATAATCAACATTGAGAGACTTTCAAAGTAGGTTAACATCTCATTTTATGGAACTGAGTTTGGTTCTGTGATGGCAGTGTGTTTATGGAAGACCAAAACACTAACAAAATAATTTTTATCTTATTAGTGATGGCTAACATTTCTTTGTATATACTATTCGCTAGTCAAGATTTTTCATTTATGCAATTAACATTTATTTAAGAGCAATTATGCGCTAGACAACAAAACAGAACAAATGTTCAGCTCTCATGGAGCTCACCTTCCAGTTAGGAAGACAGACAGTAAGTAAATTATAAGATGGTAAAGGTTAGAAAAGAATAAGTTATGGGAGGGGAATAATCAGTGCTGGGTGCAGGGGGGAAGGGAGGTGCAATTTCAAATAGTGGTCAGAAAAGTCCTCACTGAGAAGGTGACATTTGGCAAAGATTTGATAGAGAAGATAAGGATGACATCATTATTCTTATAGCCATTATCACATTTAATCCATTCTATGACTAGGTATTATGATTATCCCCGTTTTGTACATGAGGAAGGTAAAACAGAGAGGTTTAATAGCTGACTCTGATCTTGAAGCAGTGGACAAAGCCAACATTTGAACCATGGCAAATTTGAGTGATTTTAAGGCCAGACTTTTACCTCCACTATGCGACAGTGCTTCCTAGAAATCAGAAAGCTGGCCCCCTTGTGTTTCAGCTATTGTTTCTCAGGTCCAAACAGACCCTTCTATATTCCTCTATGGGGATGCGAGGATTGGGATTCTGCAAACCACAGTTGTCCTTTGCCAGATGACTGTGCTTATAGATGCTGCCAAACACAGGAACTAGAAAGAAGCTAGAAGCCCCAGAAGGAAGGGACCTGGCTCTTCACCCCAACAGCAGCATTTCACCAAAGCAGCAACAGCCATAGTTGCAGTCTCCACCCCTGTTCCACGGTTCCAGAACCAGTGGTGTGCAGAAAATTTTCTCCAGAAAAATCAGTAGCATTTGCCTATTTCTGTTGTATAAATACTCCATCATAGGTGACCTCAAGCTACAAAAGTCTCAACAATTGGCTCAAAAAATTCCTGGAAATTTAACAGTTGGTTCTCCTAAGCCCCTGCTACCCAACTCCAGCCCTCCCCTGGCAGAACCAGACTTTCTGTAACCTCTCAGATGTCCCAGAAGCACCCAGGCAAAACCCTTCTTCACTGTCTGAGTCCCAGCTCCTCAGGAATATCTTTAACCATCTAATTTCTAATTACAGTGGCCTTCCATATCCGTGTGTTCCACATCAGAGGATTCAATCAACTGCAGATGGAAAACATTCAGAAAAAAAAAAAAAATTCCAGAAAGTTCCAAAAAGCAAAACTTGAATTTGCCGCACCAGCAACTATTTACATAGGATTTACATTGTATTTACAACTATTTACATAGCATTTACATTGTATTTACAACTATTTACATAGCATTTACATCGTAGTAGGTATTATAAATAATCTGGAGATGATTTAAAGTATACAGGAGAATATGTGTAGGTTATGCACAAATACTATGCCATTTTATATTAGGGACTTGAGCATCCAGGATCTTGATATCTTATGGGGCCCTGGAACCATTCCCCATGGATACCCTGTGCCCCCCAGCACTTAGGGTGGTTGCTGCTTCCTGCACTGACCATCTCTGTTACCTCAGTGTTTCCATTTTGCTTTCTTAGCCCTCCAATACCTGTTTTAACAAGTCCTTCACAGTGGATGCTTGTTGTTAAAATAATTAATGTGATTTCTGTTCTCCTGTCTGGAACCTGATAAATATTCAGTCAATTTCACCCTTTCAGGATTTTTTTACAAATTTCCCCAATCAGATTATTCCCTTATGCCTCGCTGCCTTTAAATTCACTGGTGCTTCTGCCTTAAATCCCATCCCTTAGTTCCTCAATCCCATCAATTCCTTCTCAGAACTCAAATAGCAGTAAATCTGCTGTGCTATTAATTTTCTTATCTGCGCTGTAAGCATCTTGAAAACAGGGACTGTCTTCTTATCTTTGCTGTGTCCCTGGATTCCCAAAGTTCTGAGCACCATTCCTAGAATATCATTGTATTAGAGAAACAGAACCAATAGGTTGTAGGAGATACATGTATTATAAGGAACTGGCTTACACAATTATGGAGGCTGGCAAGTCCCAGGTGAGTTGGCAAGTTGGAGACCCAGGAGGGTCAATGGCTCCAGTCCAAAGGCTCTCAGGCTCAAGATCCAGGAAGAGACAATGTTTCAGGTCAAGTCCAAAGGCAGGGAAAATTTCTTTTATTTGGAAGAGGTTCAGCCTTTTTGTTCTATTCAGGCCTTCAACCCCTTAGACACGGCCCAACCACATTAGGGAGGGCAATCTGCTTTACTCAGACTACTAATTTAAATGTTAATCTCACCCCAAAACATGCTCACATAAACACTGAGATTAATTTTTAATCAAACATCTGGGTACCCCATGGCCCAGTCAAGTTGACACATAAAATTAGACATCTCAATTGTAAAAGTTCACTGTACAGTGGTTAAAAGTTTAGGTATGTTATAGAATGGTACGGTATGACCAGAGTAACCTGGATTCAAACCTGAGTCCATGTCTTTCTAGCTTGTGTGACTTGTTTCCTCATTTGTAAGGTGGGAATGGTCATGCCTGCCCCTCAGGGCTATCATGAGAATTAAAATTGCTCTTGGTAAGTGCCTAACTCATTTTCTAAAGCAGAGCAAACAATGCACCTGTGTTTGTGCCCTCACCATGTGGGAGAGAACTGTGCAAGTTAACCCCATATGCTGGCTCATCACACATCGCCTTCTCTGAGCTCCTGGTTAGACATGCAGTTACTCTTGACCAGACTAATAAGGCAGATTTCTGGGACCCTGGGCCGAAGGAAGTTTTTCAGATTGATCTTTATTCTTTGGAGACCAGGAAATATTGCAGCCCAAAGAAAGGAAAGATTCCAACCAGATGGGTGGGGTGGGGGAAGGAACCTTGTTCTCCACTTAGAATGAAGTCATTCAAGGTCTTAGGAAACCATAGGCCTGAGAAATGGTACACAGGCTTAAGTTTCCGATCAAAATAAGATAAAAGTTCTGCTAGGATCTCACCAACAGCCCAAAGGCTCTCAGTCTTGCTTTTGACCTAGTAGATGTCCTCAGGTGTCACAGAAATAAGATACATAGCTCTCTCTTTGCTGTTCTTTTGACAGTGAGGGATGGTGGGGGGGGGGGGGTCCTGGCCCCTGGCTCTGTTCACCTCCAGTGGGTCCAGGATAAGTCCATTTCCTCCTGCCTGTGCTCCTTCTCTCAGGAATTTCTGTTCATTCACTTTGGGAGCAGACCCAGGTCCGATCATGTCTCTCAGCAGCTCAGTTGTCCGGCCTTGTTGGGTAAATTGTTTTGTTTTATTTTCTAGATCCTCAGTTCTTTCTTTTGTAAAATAAGATAAATAATACATACTTTCCTAAGCTTTATTAACAACTGAAATGTATTGAATTCCTACCCCAGAAAGGTCATAACTTTTGAACAAGGTGCCCCACATTTTCAATCAGTATTAGGCCCTGCAAATACTGCAGGCAATCCTGGTTCTAAGAAACAGGAATTACCATTACCCTTTTCCTCCTTTTACAGATGAGTAAATCATGGCACAGAAAGGTTCAGTTACTTGTCCAAGGTCACACAGCTAACAAGTAGCAGAATAAGGAAGTCTCCTTTAGACCCATGTTTTTAACTACTTCTGAATAGTGCCTAAGTAAGAGAACTCTATAAAAAGCCTTTAGTTAGTGCTTTATAATTCTGAGTAATTTGCTATGATTAGACTGAGGGGCCTGCTACAATAAAGTCACTGCCTTGTAAGTTGGGTTGAAGCAGACTTTCTTTAAAGAGAAATAGTGGTGGGATTGGGGCGGTTGGGAGAGGGAATACTTGATATGAATCAGAAAGTGATTTGACCACAGAATAATCACTGGGAAAGAGACAAGAAATCAGAAAGTGACCTGACCACAGAATAATCAAGATATCTCCCTATTTTGGGGCAAAGGGGGTAGGGGTCGGGGTATGCCAGTGAACTGTGAGAAGCTTCCTTCCAGAAAGGAACAGGACTAGACAGGTGGGACGAAAGAGGTGGCCAGGACACAGAAGGGGCCTGGGCTGCTGCACCAGCTGTTTGGGACTTAGAGAGCAAGTCTCCACAGGTAGGATTAGGAATGGATCAAGGCTGTGTACCTGGAACCCAGACTTGGTTTAACCCTATTTTTTTTTTTCTTCTTTAATTTATCTTTGCTTTGCCTCTGTATTTGGTATGTTCTGTTTGTTTTCATTCTAGTAAGTTCAACTATGCTTAAAAGCATTAGGAGAATGGGCTTGTGACCACACACGGGCCAGAGTTTAAGGGAGAAAATAATATATGCCTACTGACTCTGCCATGCCTGGTGGTGGTGACTGAATAACAAAGTAATGGTCAGGAGGAAGGGGAAGTTCCTTTAGGTTAGCTGGGTGTCCCCTGGATGGGTCTTCCACTTCTTTAATATGCACTCACTGAATCACCAAGACATCTTGCAAAAAAGGCACGCGGACTCTGATTCAGGAGGTCTCGGTGGGGCCTGAGACCCCTCATTGTTACCAAGTTCCCAGATGGTGCAGGTGCTGCTGGTCTGCAGACCATATCTAGAGCTGCAAAGTCCTAGAAAAGGGCCAGCCCTTAAGCTCTGAGCCACTAGTCAGATATGTTTTATTGTGAAAATGTAAAGAAGAGAAAAATGCCAGCATGCTATTTCTAGGGAAGAATGCATCACTTCAAATAAAACCTGAAAGCTCTTGGGGTGATCACTGCAAAGAGAATGATTAGGAAGAAAGAGAAGGTGAACATTTTCACTGACAAGTTTAATTTCTTTTTCATAAAGTTTAGTATGATTTTAGGAATGATCAGGAGCCCCAGATGTGTCTAGTACCCCTCTTGCCTTTGCAGGGCGTCTGAAATTCCCACCATGAGGAAAAACTACCATGTTTTATCCAGGCAGCATTTACTAAAGAATGTCCCACTCAAAACAGTTGTGCTAAGGTTGTTAATTGATGCTATACAAAAAATGAGTGTTCTGTGATCAAATTAATTAAGGAAACACTGACTCAGCAATAACGTTGAACACATTACTTTATTGTGGGACTCTTCAGAGCGTGTCCATTGTGATTAACTAAGATAGGAATGCAACATACAGCATTTCCTAATCTTGTTTGACTATATAAACCTCTTTTTCTCTCTGGATCCCTCCTTCTCTTTCTTTATTAGCAATTAAATAAATGCACCAGTTACATCAAGGAAATGCTGGGGGTGGGGAGGTTCCTAATTTGTTTCAGCAGAGATTTGTTTAAGTATTCAATACAGGTGGCAGTGCAGTGAAATGAGCCCTTATATGCTACTGATGTGGATTTAAATTAGTATAAGCCTCTTGCAAAGTGCCTTGGAAGAATGAAGGAAGAACAATAAAAATATTTATAAACTTTTAAACAATACATTCACTTCTGTGATTCTATATTAGGATTTTTAAAATAACCCCAAATAGAAAGGTTCGCTTCTCACAAAACTGTTTGTTGTGCTGCAGCAAACAAAGCAGAAAATCCTAAATGACTTAAAATATGGGAATGTTTAAATTGTCTGTGATGGTGTCACTCAGTGTAATACTGTGAAGTCATTATATATGTCTATGAATTAATACAGAGTATGCTTATGTTATTCTGGGAGAGCAACTGCAAACCAAACTCTAGATACAATTCTTCACCCCACCTTCTATCCCTGACCGTTGCAGATGACTAGCCCCTTCCCACGGCGCCATGGAGGCTACCTGCCCAGTCCTCGAATCCAGGTTGCCCGTGTGACTTGCACTGGCAGTAACCACGGTGGCAATAATGATTGGCTTGGTCTGCACCTAAGCCTCTCCTGTTTCTGCTCTCTCTCTTGGAATTTTGCCACCATCACAAATACAAGTCCAGGCTGACCTCCTGGAGGATGAGAGACCAAGTGTAGGAGAGCTGTGAACCCCCAAACAAGTGAGATTGCCCAGCCAGGATCACTTGATGACAGACCCATGAGCAAGCCCAGATGAGGCTAGAAATTGAAGAAACTACCAGCAAACCTTTGGACTAATTAGCAATCAAAATGGTTCTTATTGCAACCCACTGAGTTTTGGGGTGAAAATAGATAACTGCTAGAGCTGTAATGTAATATGAAAAGAAAAAAAAAACAAACCACAGGATAGAAAATTGTATCAACTAATAGGAAATAATTATAAAATAATTACATAGAAAAATAAAATTGGTATATATGAAAATGTAATAGATTGTTGTTTTAAGGCAGCAAGTCTGTTGAAATACTGATGTATTTTCTTTATCTTTCTACCCTTCTGCATTTCCAAATTTCCCCTGATGAGTGTGCATTACTGTCATAATGTTTGCATATTATAAAAATGGTTCACTTAAAATAATAACTCAGGAATCTTATGTATAGTTGGCAACTGCCAGATACTATAGAATCTACACTGGCCTAAGGAAAAGTATAGGTGTTCTGAAAATCATAAAATATTCTAGAACCTGTAGGTGTTGTAGCTTTTATTATGGTACATACTTTCATAATTGCCAAATGCTCTTATATGATGCAACTCTTTTTGCTCTAAAATGAGTGGGGTTTTTACATTTTATTTTGACTTGAGGTTAGAATGTGAGTATTAACCCTAAAAAGCCAAAAAAGTAACAACCTGAGAATTTGAGCCAACTTCCTTATCACTAACACACAATATCAATAATGTCCACATCACCTCCCTGTATCACACAGCTACTTCTCACGCTAAATAAAGCTGAGCTTTCATCTCGAATGGTAGCTTTGGAAACACAGCAAGTATGGAGCAATCTTTGAACTGTTTACAGAGACAGTAAAATGAGGAACACATCCTCTCAGGATAAAAGCTGTTTTATGGTATATAAAGGAAGTCCCTCTTTGAAAGTATGGCTAAAATTGAGAAGAAGACTTTGTAGTTCTATAGCAACTTTCATCCAAGCATCTGAAAGCATTTTATTGACATATACCTTTAATCTACACAACCTCCTGAGGGTAAGTAGTAAGTTTTACTATTCCCATTTTACGGGTAGAAAAACCAAGGCAGAAAGATACCAGAAAAGGATATGTGTTAGTTAAATGTCTTTGGTTGCAAGCAACAGAAAACAATTGGCCAATATAAGCAAAAAAAAAAAAGCATACACATACACAAACACGTATATAGACATACACATTTATACACAATATGATTATATATATACACAATATGATTATATGTGTGAGTGTGTGTGTATATATAAATATATATATATATGTGATATGGGAAAACACATGACTATGAAGAAAAGAAGCTGTGCACCTCCAGGGCCCTAGGCTCCAGGAACCAAAGGAAAGCCTCTTCAGAGTGCTAGATGAAGCAGCTACAACTATTTCTCATTACTATGTCACTCCATTCAAAAGTCAAATTCTAGAGACAGAATGCCTGGCCACTCTGGTTTGGATCTCAGGCCAACCCTATAAGTTGCACATGTTGCACAACATGGTTGAGGGGTAATTCCTAAAAGGAAAATCAAAAGAAAGAAAATGAATGTGGGACAGGCAAAAAAATGACCTATACTTATTATAGGATGGATGAAAAGTAAAGGAAAGCTTTTACAGATTTCTACCTGCCTGTCACTCTGCCCTTCCTGGAATCACACAGAAGCTTCTGGAAGCCAGGGAGGGGGCACATCCTTGAGCCTATCCCACGGCCTGCCACAGAGTTGTGCTCAATAATGGCTGAAACAATGCATGAACCATTTGGTATCTGTGCCTTCCTTGACAAAATATTGAGGAATGGCACTCGTCAACCATTTCTCTCCCCCAAGTTTCCACACACTTCAACACTCCAGGCCATTTTCTCTGTTTCCAGGACCCTTCCCAGTGGTCAGGGATTGTTTTCCTACCCACCACATCCTCCATCTCCCAGAGTTGTTCATTCCCAGGGATGTGTTTAGAGTTAGTTCTAGTGTTGTACATCGAGAATCAGTTATATCTTAAATCCGAGGCCTCTTCTGACTCAATTTTCTTGCTTGTCAAATGGCAAGAGATAATAATTCTACTTTGTAACATTGTTACGAGAATTAAGAGAAATATTTGTAAAGCACTTAGAGTAATTTTGGCACATACCAGGCACTGTCTGTTACCTGCTGTCATTATCATCATCATCATCATATTACCATTATTCTTGTTATGGACACTGCATAAAACCACTGAGGTTTCAGGATTTATTTATGATAAGACCTAGCATTGCATTAATTACTCTATGTTTCTAAAGCTGAAATTTGACCTGCTTAAAACCCTCCGATTTCTGCCCATCATCCTTGGGATCTAGTCCAGGGTTCTCTGGCTCTGGACCTGTTTAACATTCTAACCTCATCTTCCACCATTAAGGTCACACATTTCATTTTCCCGTAACATCCAAGTACATATAAATGTCCCCACACGCAGGACAGTTCATACAAATTTCTGTCACTGTCTCCTTGATGTTTGGAATACTCTTTCTCTTTTTTATCAGAAATTTAGTTCATTTACCTCCAAGGACCAGTTCAAGTACAATATATCCTAGAAAATCTTCCCTGCCTCCCCAGTCCAGGCTATGTTCCCCTCCCTTCAGTGCTTCCTTCTACCTCAACATACAACAAATTATATTGAAATTCCTGATTATGTGGTCATCTGGTCTACCTCACAAATTGCAAAGGAACATCATGGGGAGGGTCCATGACTTATCCACCATGATATTCTCAGCCCCAAGCCTATTGCTAAAGCTCCATACATGCTTATTGGACTGAAGTCTTTCTCATTCCAGCTGATTCATTTGCAAGGCTAGTGGTCTATTTTCTTTTTGTTCACAAGGCATCTTCATTATGTAGAAGTATTTCCATAAAGCCATTACTTATCAAATTCAATCTTAGCCATACCCACACCAATCCCTCTTTCTCATTGGGATCATATAAGAATTCTAAGGCTTATTAGATCCAGGAAAATGGTGGAGAGAGAGTGGGGTGGTAAGGAGACAACAGCCTCAGTTTTCATTTCCAGTCCTAGTGTTGCTGTTGCTGTACAGAAGTCCTTGTTCAATTGTCATGGGCCACGAGAAAATGGGTGGTTGTGCTAGCAATCCCCCTCCCTCTGTACCAGCTCAGCCACAAGGAACTCTGTTAGGACTCCGGAGGCCACTGCACTTAGCATTTAGGCACAGGCTACCATGACAGCTACAATGACCTTTCAGTTGAAGTGGTTCTCTAAACATCCCCACAACCATGCCTTGACCCAATCATCTCACTGATTGTGCCTCCACTTGCTTCAAACCTTGAAGAGGCCCCATCTCCACTTTAGACTATACTTCAGTGGGTTCCTCACTTAACTTTTTTCAGCCTTGAAGCCCAAAAAGGCTATTGATTGCCTTTATTAAGAGCAAAGGAAATACAGATCTCAGTTACACAGAAAGGGGTATCTTTCCTTCATTTCCAGTGAACCTGCAGTCATACAAAAAAGAGACACAGGTAAGTTTCTCAACCATCCTGCTATGTCACCCATTATTTTTTAACACCTACTATGTAACTTGTGCTAATAGGGTCTTGTCCCTTGAAGAGCTCATTGCATGATTAAGATATATAATAGAAAACCAGAGTACAGTGAAGTGCAGTAAGGTCTGAGCTAGAAGGAAGTCCAAGATGTGTAACAAATGCACACAGTAGGCACCTGGCTCAGCCTAGCAAATCAGAAGAGTCCACAGCAGAGCTGAACCTTAGAGATCAGAAGAAGCTGGGCAGGTGAAGCAGGGAGGCAGTGGGAGAGAAGTGGGTTTTATTCCTTTCCATTTAAACTATATAAAAATTCTTCCTGTTGTTAAGTAGAGGTTAAAAGGAAGTCATTAAAGATCTTAAGCATGAGAATGACATGATGATGGGGCAGGCTGGAGGGAAGCCAAGCCGGAGGCAGAAGGACCAGTTCCGAGGCTCATTCTCTGCTTTCCTCCAGGATGAGCTGTCTGCTAATTATAACCTGCCCATGAAGCCACAGGCCCAGTAGCCCATGATGACACGGCACTAAGGGGGTCCCTGCTTTTGCTGGGATTCCTAATGAGCTTCACTTAAGAGAGGACTTGGCTTCCCCAATTTCTCTTTTGCAAAACCCCAGAATTCACCAGAGGTCTCAGCCCTGGAACATCTGTGACCTGACCTCTGACCCAGGAATGCCTCCTTTACTGACAGCCTTCTCAAGGTGGGACCAAGGAGGGAGCAATTAGCTGAAAGGAAAAACCCCACAGAGGCACAGAGTTCCCATTGGCTGAAGGAGAAGGCGTGCACCAACAACAATGGTGAGGCTTAAAGAACTATGGTGCTCCTTGACCTTGAAGGACTGGGTTTAAATTTATGGTTCTTTTGAGCCTGCCAGAAGCCAGAATGAGTCATAACCCAGCTTGGCCTGGTGGGGAGGGGCAGGCAATGGGGTGTGAGTCACAGTGGAGAGAAGGACTTGTTAGCATGGGGCTCGAGAAAGACCTGCAGCAGATGGCAGTGGCATCTTCTGTTTTCTCCCATGTTTCCTTTACGATTTTGAGCTAATCAGGGGTTACAAAAGGAACTGCATGGTGGCCTCTAATTAATGAGACTAGATAATTAGAGAAAAAAGAAAAACACACCAGGAACAGGGCTGATCTAGGGGAACCAGAACACCAGGTCATTTTTTTTGTGTGTTTTTTTTTTAACATCTTTATTGGAGTATACTTGCTTGACAATGGTGTGTTAGTTTCTGCTTTATAACAAAGTGAATCTGCTATACATATACATATATCCCCATATCTCCTCCCTCTTGCATCTCCCTCCCACCCTCCCTATCCCACCCCTCTAGGCAGTCACAAAGCACAGAGCTGATCTCCCTGTGCTATGCTGCTGCTTCCCACTAGTTGAAAAGTCAAGTTTTGTCTTTCTTCCAAAAAATGCAACTTGGTAACTGCATGGCACTGCAGGAAGTGTATGTGTGATCTCTGGAGCCCGATTGGTCTGTGTTAGACTCCTGCTCTGCCACCCCTTAGCTACGTAACTTTTCAGGCAAGTTGTCGAATCTCTCTGAGCCTTACCTTCCTTATCTATTAAATGGGTTTAAGCAATAGTATTAATGGCCACCACTATTGAACAATTACTGTGTGCCAGGCAATGGACATAGCATCTTACTTACATCATCTCAGATAATTCCCATTTCTATTCTATAATAATATATTCATTTTAGGGTTGCTGGGAGGATTAAATGAGTGTCTCACTGCCTAGCACAATATAGGGGCTAAATAGATACTGTTTTCCTTTTAATCTCTAAGGAAGATTAACTATCTTGAGCCCTAGGTTTTCTCTGGAAACGTTTACTTTAGTTAAATCTGTACAGGTTTCTCTTGGGAAAAAAAATACCTCTTTTATTTTGATCATTCTTGTACTGTACTGCTTTATTTGCATTTTTTCACCAATGTGAATGTCACATACGTCATCCTGATTCTGATTTGTAACATGTGATATTTTAGAACTTGCCTAGGACATCATAGTGAAAAGTCAATCTGTTTAAGCAACAAAGACATTGGAATAACACTGTTGTAAATTTACCTATTACTGTGAGACCTTGAAGGTAGAAAGAGACAGTTCATTTGTCTTTGCTAAACTGACTTTCAGATTGTACAAATCAGGTCCATTGACACTGGAAGCAGCATTTAAATGCAGATTCTAACACAGGAGAGCATGAGAGGGAGGAAGAGGGAGGAAACCTCTCCTTTGGATCCAGATTCCTCCTCATTTGAAGTGGGGATTCCTTAGGTAAGTCTTGTTTCTTAGAGAAGACAAAATTATATAATAATGTATATATTATATATATTATATATATTATTATCAATATCTATTACATATAGTATCTCCCTAAAAGCAGGGATTGTGGATTGTTCTCGTTAAATTCTCCATGATAAATAATGTACAGAAATTGTCCCACAAATTGCTGATAAACGAAGGAGGGAACAAGAAAGAAGACAGAATGTCAACTGTACATAAGAATTGCTGATTCCCGTCTGCCCAGGAGCTAAGAGAGACATAAGAAGAGCGCTGGCTTCAGAATCAGACAGTTCTTGAGTAAAATCCAAGCTCTGCCACTGTCTGACCTGGGACAAGACACATCACCTCTCTGAGCCTCCAATTCCTCAACTTTAAAATTGGGATAGCAATACTTCTGTGCTGTGCATGATTGTGTCATCTGTATATAACTCTAACACTCTTTCTCTTTCTCCTTCCCTCCTTCCCTTTATCCTTCCATCCGTCTATCCAACAATCAACAAATAAGACTGAGAAATTTCACTCCTTTACTGACGAAGGAATTTGTTCTTCATCATCACCATCTTCTTCCTGCATCCATTTCAGCAGCACTATAGCATGGAGTACCTTGTCTGTTCACTTGCCCCCTAAGGGCAAGTCATAATGGACAGCTTAGGGAGGCCAGATATGACAGTGGTTAAGGACCTGGGCTCTGGAGCCCTAGAGCTTGGGCTTGACTCTTGGTTCTGCAAACAACTAGTTCCGTGACCTGGTAAGTTAATGAACTTCTCTCTGCCTCAGTTGCCTCCTCTGTAAAATGAAGACATAAAACACTTAGAAGAGTGTCTGGTTCATAGAAAATACTCACTGAATCTTATCACAGATCTCTCTTGTTGACCTCATTTTATGGACAAGTAAATAGGCTCAGAGAGACTGTGACTTGCCCAAGGTTACACAGTAAGGAATGAGGGCAGAGCTTATACTTTCTGCCTCAGCTGTCATCTCTTCCTAGTCTACCACACTGCAAGGGGGTGGGAGAAGAGGAGGAAGGTTTGCTGAGAGGCTTGTAAGCAGAGACGAGACAGCCTTGGGAACTAACGTGGAAATATGTGCAGCTCTGAGACTGGATTGCTTGTAAATTCCTGGAGCATAAGAACTCATCTTAATCCATTTCATATTCCCAGTGCCCAGCACAGTATCCGGGCCAGAGGAAGCACTAAGGGAATATTTGTAGAATGAATTGATAAAGAAGTATATGAGAAAATTTAGGGATGGGAATAATAACAGTTTCCAGACTTCTGAACCCTAACGAATGGGTCCAGTGGGTAGAGAGAATCTTGATTTCTAGGGAAAGAGGGACAGGCAGCCCTGCCCCAGGAAAATCCAGCTCAGATGCAACCTACTGGAAAGACAGGGGTACACTGTCCTTGATTTTGAAGATTGGGTCCATAATGGGGTACGTCCAGGGAGGGGGGAGTATAGCTCTCAGAAAGACCCCACCCCCGACATCCTCCCTATACCCACTTCCACTCACGCCTGGAAAGGGCTTGGTAGAAACTGAGCAGAAATCAAATGGTTGGTCAGGAAGAGCAATTACCAAAGTTGCCCTAGTGAGAAGTGTTTTTTCATAGAAGTACCTAAGTTCTCTTCTCACATCAGGTTATAATATAATCATCATATTTGCACTTCACAAGGCATATTCCTGATCTCGGTGGAGCCCCTCAAGGCTGCTACAAGGTAGAAAAGGCAGGGTCTATTGTCCCTGTTTCACAGGTGTGAACACTGAGGGCCAAGAGAGCAGGAGAGACACACTCAGGGACGAGGGTCAGGAGCAGGCCTGACACAAGGACCAAATCCACACCCTGGCCTCTCCAGCCAATTCATCCACGCTCTGGATGGACACGTGGCAAATCCCACAGCCCAGGCACCTAGAGGACTACACAATTCCCTCTCCCGATCTCATATTCCACCCTCTCATCCCACCATCCAGGTGTGAGGATCAGGGAGGGACACTGGCTCTCTGTCTCCCAAGGTTGGCGGGAGTCTTGATTTGAGCACAGTTATAATGGCCCTTTGTAAACTAGGGGTCATCTGGGTAGTTTAAGTGGTCAGGAGGATGGGCTCAGGCAACTGCCTGGATTCAAATCTGTAGCTGGCCCCATACTGACTGGATGGACCTAGGCAAGTCACTCAACCTTCCAGGGTCTCAGTTTCTTCATATTTACAATAGAGAAAATGTTAGGAGATTTTAGCTCTATTTAAAGGTTTCTCTGAACAATTAGAACTTTCCATGATATATAGGGCCACCCCATCAGGTAATGAGCTCTCCATCACTGGAAGTTTACAAGCAGATTGGTACATACAAGCAACTTCTCTTCAGGAGGATGTTGTATGGGTGAGCACAAGATAATAGGTAGACAGGACCACTGGCTCCCAAACTACCAGCTACTTCAGAATCGCCCAAAAGACATTTAGTAAATGCAAGTCCACTGGCCCCACCCCTGGGTATTCTGACTACAAACATGTCAGACAGAGCTCAAAACCCTGGATTTTTCATAGAAGGATTTGGGTGTATTAGTTTGCTAGGGTTGTCATAACAAATTACCACAAACTGGGTGGCTTAAACAACAGAAATTTATCTCATAGTTCTAGAGACCAGGAGTCCAAGATCAAGGTACCAGCAGATTTGGATTCTTCTGACGGTATGAGGGAAAATCTGTCCGTGTCTCTCTCCCAGCTTCCTGTGGTTTACTGGCAATCCTTGGCATTCCTTTGTTTATAGATGCATCATGCCAATCTCGGCATGGCAGCCTCCCTGTGTGCGCGTCTGTCTCTGTGTCCAAATCTCCCCTTTTCATAAGTCATAACGGATTAGGGCCCATCCTAAGATCTTGATCATCTGCAAAAACCCTATTGCCAGACAAGTTCTCAATCACAAGTACTGGGGGTTTCTACTTCAACATCTTTTTGGAGGACGCAAGTCAACCCATGATGCCAGGTGATTCAACTGTGCAGTCAGGGTTAAAGACCAGTATAGTAGGCTTCCCTGGTGGCGCAGTGGTTGAGACTCTGCCTGCCAATGCAGGGGACACGGGTTCGAGCCCTGGTCTGGGAAGATCCCACATGCCGCGGAGCAACTGGGCCCATGAGCCACAACTACTGAGCCTGCACGTCTGAAGCCTGTGCTCCTCAACGAGAGGCCGCAATAGTGAGAGGCCCGCGCACCGCGATGCAGAGTGGCCCCCGCTTGCCGCAACTAGAGAAAGCCCTTGCACAGAAACGAAGACCCAACACAGCCAAAAATAAAATAAATTAAAAAAAAAAAAAAGTTAAAAAAAAAAAAAAAAGACCAGTATAGTAAACTAGAGCTTTCCAAATGGAATGAGGGAATCTTTAATAACTGCAGATTCGAGTCATAGGGTCTGGAGGGCCTGAGACCCTGCTTTTTGAATAAGACATGCTGATGTTGCAGGTCCAGGGACCACTGCTTTGAGTAGTGAGGTCCTTCCCAAGACAAGATTCCCAGGAAATCTAGAAATGATTACCAAACAAATAGAAGCTCATTTTTTGCCCCATTTCTCTAAAGGAAAGAACTGCCTTTTCTTTTTTTTTTTTTTTTTTTTTTAATTCAATCTTTAAGTGAGTGCACAGGAAAAAACCTGCCAGTAGAACTCTGGATCCTTCTTGCCGGATGCCTGTTCTGGAGGGAGCAGCCTATAGCAGGCACACCAGCCCTAGGGGGTGGGAAAAAACAACCGGGCTCCCAAACTCTGGGAAAATCTTCCTTCATGCCTGTGCCCCTTCTCCTTGCTCTGTTTAAACTTACATATTCGGGGTTATTTTGTTGCTCTTGTCTTTTTGCCCTGTCCCCGCCGCCCCCAGCCCCGCCATCCCAACACCACCATCTGTTAACTCAGCTCAGCCTGAGCCCGGGCTGGGTGCAGCTGGCTCTCAGGAAGTGACTGCTGCCTGGGTAACCTGTACTGCCCGAGACAGAGGCCGGAAGCTCCCAGCCAAACGAGGCCAGTCCACAGCGGCCGAGAAGCCCACCTTTGGTGTCAATCCCCGAGGCCCGCCGGTGAAGGTGCGCCCCGCCCCGCACGCACCACCCTGCCCTCCGGGTAATCGCATCCACAATGGAGCAGGCCCGGCCGGGCACAAAGACGACAGCTGTGCAGCAGGGCCGCAGCCAGAGGGGCCACCACCCGCGCCTCGTAGACTCCTTAATTTATTTATAGATGCGCTGGCTCTTTCTGTGGCCT
This sequence comes from Balaenoptera acutorostrata, assembly GCF_949987535.1. Lineage (NCBI taxonomy): Eukaryota > Metazoa > Chordata > Mammalia > Artiodactyla > Balaenopteridae > Balaenoptera > Balaenoptera acutorostrata. The sequence goes on along the minus strand of NC_080068.1, from coordinate 101,496,526 downwards.
AGTTAAGGACGCCTTTCCATAAATACATAGAAACGGATGTTATTCTAGAACCCACCAATAATAGACACAGCTGTAGAGATTGTTGCTGGATTAAGAGCCCCATCTCCCTCTCATCACCCCCTCCCCCCAAAATAGAAAATAAAATTTAAAGTGCATGTGGGTTTTTTAAAGCATTTGTATGAAAGAGAAATTCTACTTAATATTGAGATGTTTCTTTGAGAGCAAAGACAGGATTTCTTAGGAAACAGAACATTATGAACAAAAGCTACATCTTTGCCAACTAGCAACATAGCTTTCACCTTCCCCCTCCCGTGAGAGTGATATTTGGGCCCTCTGCTTTCACCTTTAAATGTGAGTATCTGTTTAAACCCAAACAGAATCCTCGTGTTCCAGAGGCCACAGGTGGTTCATTTCTCTGCAAAAATATGATTTGCCAAACATATGATTTGCCAGCTCTTTCCAATGTGATCAGTTGTTTGGGGCGCTGGACCAGTGACTGCTCTTGGAGTCAAGGGGCAGAGAAAGAATCAAATCTTTACAGAGCTGTGAATGAGTCTCCAGCCCTTATCCCTTTGTTACTTCTCCCAGTTTGTTCTACAGACCCTTAATTCTATTATCCAGCTGTAATTTGGCTCTGTGTCTCTCCAACATTTTTTTTCTTTTCTTCTGCCCCCTTTCTTTCTAATCGATTGATTCCTCTATAATTGGATTTTCTCTGGCTCTTACCGGCTATTAAAAGTAGCTATGTGTGTGTATGTGAGTGAGTGTGCTTTCTAACTAGGCCACACTTCCAAATGCTTTGCAATCCTAAATCTTGCTCAGGTTTCTTAGTATGAATTCAATTCCCTGCTTCCTTTTGAAGAAGCAGGGAGTCACAGAGGGAACACAAGCTTTGGAAGCAGACAGATCCATATCGTGTTTTGTTTTGTTTGTTTTGTGTAAGGCTGACATTTATTGAGCTCATACTACGCGACAGGAGTTCTTCCAAGCACTTTACAAGAATTAATAACCCTCACTGCATCCTTTTAAGGCGGGTACTATTATTATTCCATTTTACAGATAAAAGCATGGCAACATAGGAGGTCAAGGTACTTGCCCACAGTCATAAATGAGCTTTTTTTTTTAAATTAATTAATTAATTAATTTATGGCTGTGTTGGGTCTCCGTTTCTGTGCTAGGGCTTTCTCTAGTTGTGGCAAGCGGGGGCCACTCTTCATCGCAGTGCGCAGGCCTCTCACTATCGCGGCCTCTCTTGTTGCGGAGCACAGGCTCCAGACGCGCAGGCTCAGTAATTGTGGCTCACGGGCCTAGTCGCTCCGCGGCATGTGGGATCCTCCCAGACCAGAGCTCGAACCCGCGTCCCCTGCATTGGCAGGCAGACTCCCAACCACTGTGCCACCAGGGAAGCCCCATAAATGAGCTCTTGATCACGATGCAATTTTCTGAAATTCTACCCCTTTATACCTGTGTAACTTTGAATATGGCTTATTTTTTCTGCCTCAGTCTCCACATCTGCAAAATGAGTAAGAGTAGATCTCCCTCGCAGGACAATTGTTAGAATATGTGAGAGCACAGGGCCTGACTCGCACTGGCGGGGGTAAACACACAGTAAATCCCAGGGTCGGACACCACGAAGGAGACCAGTAATTCCTGGCTGTGATGAGACCAAGGACTAAATGAGGGAACCCTGTGAGCGTGGAGACCAGAAATAGAGTGTTGTCCTCTGATGCTTGCTTCCTAAGCCATCACAGTCTTTGCTTCGGACAGACAAACAGAAACCAAGCAGATCACTTTATAGAATCACTATAAAGATTCTACTGCTGCCAAGCAGTGGGCCTTACACGAGCATTTCCACCCTCCAGCCCTTTGTTTTCCCAAATGTAAAATGATGCGGTAGAGGTAGCTGGCCAGACCTCTTCTGTAACAATCTCAGGGGACAGGCTCAGTGTTGTCACCTCGAGGCCGGACCAGCTCTGCCAGGGTGATCACACTGTGCTTGAGCACTTATCAGTTGCATTTAATATAGTGATTTAACTCTCATCACAAATGCATACAGGTGATACTGTTACCCCCATTACACAGATGGGGAAACTGAGCCACAGAGTGGTTAAGTAACTTGCCCAAGGTGGCATGGTAAGTGGCAGAACTAAGACTCTAACCACTACACTCTTTCCACTAAGGCACAGGGAGGCGCCCCTTGTTGTTTGGGTGTCCGACCTCAGGGAAGATCTGAAGAACTTGGCTTTGTCATTGAGACAGGGTGGGGCAGGTTCAGGGGTTGAGTCAAGCACTGGGAAGGGGTAAATTGCTGAGGATCAATGGACCTGCCAAACTGACTGCAGAATAGCTTGTGGTTTGACCATCATTCAGGTTGTGTAATACTTCCAAACTCCATTTCTTAAACAATCTTATCGATGATTTCACAAAGTTGTTGAATGAACTAAGGCACAAGAAACACTTAGCGCAGCAGCTGGTCCTCATAGCCTCGTGACTTCCTAACTCGTGGGAGTTATTATAATAAAATTTATTGTTATTGAAGTGAATTTTCAAATATGGTCTATGTATGCAATGTTTTTAAAATATAACTACCAGATTCCTTTTGTATCAGATTAAGGTCTATTTTTTTAAGTCAAATTTTAAAAATCACTCCTAGAAACTATGAACAGAATTGGTTCTACCCCACACCCCTCCTCCTGCCCTTCTTTCTACCAGATCGTAAGGCTGCTCAGAGAAACACAAAACACAATTTTGACTGTCACTCTAGGAGGAGGACTCAGGAATCAACCTCCATAGCGAAACTGCAGAGTAATATATTAGAATTTCACAACTTCTAACGTCTAGCAAACTCCACAGGCAGTGTTTGCAAAAGCAATTTTGCAATGACCACACTCGGGAAATCCCCAAAGAATGTTTATAATTCTATAGATTTAGAGATTTGTTTTAATTCTAAATTTTCCCCAAACCACATCATCCAAAAATGTAACACTCCTTTTTAAATTAAAACAGCATGCGTATATTAACTCTGACATAGCTCAAAAATATGATTTAATTGGACCGAAATTTCACAGACTGATCATTACAATATTTTTTAAAATCATACATAGTCGTAAGCAATTTACATGTCCAATGGTGAGGAACTGTGTCAGTAATTTATGGCATCTCAATGGTACCATAGTTACTATTAGCCAGGGGCTAGAGGAAGGAGCAAACACTGCAAGCAGATATGTGCTTTCTTTTGGGGGTGATGGAAATGTTCTTGAGTTAGCTATGGTTGCCCAATCTTGTGACTACACTAAAAACCACTGAATTGTATACTTTAAAAGGGTGAATTTTATGGTATGTGAATTATCTTGATTAAAAAAAAAGGTAGTGGAAAAAGATTAGTAGACTTCTTTGTAAATTGAGTCAATAAACTATGATTGAAAATCTGGGGAAAATCATGTTATATAAATGTAGTTACTGACATACAATAAAATCAACATATTAAGTGGGGGGGAAAATCAGGTTGCAAGTGACCAAATCTGACCCACTTTGATGAAAAAATAATATCTGCATCTAGATGGATCTAGAAGAATATATACCAAATTGTTAAGTGGTTATTTCTGGGATTGTAGGTAGGTTTTGGTTTCTTTTTTGCCTTTCTAGGGATATATTATTCTTTTTTAATAAAGGAAGGGAAAAGAAGAAAACAGTTGGGTGGGAGGAGGGAAGGTAGATGATGCAGAAGTTTTACTTTAGACCTTCAAAGTACCCAAACTGCACAAGCTTCCACAATGTTTCCGGTGAACTGACAATATGTGCTGTGTTAGAAAACAGCCATAAACTGCCAGCTACACAATGACAAACAACAAACAATGCTTCAATGTTTATTAGTTGACTGCCCTCCCCCATCTCTTCTATTTTGATTTAGAAAATGTGGGGACTGTTCTCCTGATACAAGTCACAAGCAAAGCCAACATCACTTATCAACTGCTTTTTGGTAAACAACTTCCTTTCCCCTATTATCAAAGAGACCTTATTCAGTATTTTATGAACGATTTTTTGGTTGGTTGATTCTGTTTTATTGGCATCATGTACAAAGTCATACTCACTGAGAAGGAGAAGAGAAGAAAACGGTATTATGGGAACTACTCTATGTCAGGTGTGTTTCAAGCAGTATTGATGGCGATATTTCATTAACCCCAACGATGAGCCCACAAGGGGAGTGATGTGATCTCTATTGTTAGAGATAGAGAGAGACTGGTTGACCAGCCTGCGGCCACCTGGCTGCTAAGTGGCAGAACCAGGGTCTGAATGCCTATGTGTCTGACCCCCAAGAATCAAGTTCTAATCCTCTACAACCCTCCCGCACACTTGGTCCCAAAAGCTCCTGACAGCCAACTAATTATCAAACGGAACCCTATGAAATAAAATTGATCAGCGGCCAAACAACACACTTACTAAATTGCCAGTGCTCAGCCCTGACCTTCCTCACTGAGGATGAAACCCCACGTGCACACATACACTCCATATGCTAGAAACATCATGCTGGAGGGGGAAGGGAGAGAGGGGAAGGAGGAGGAAGCAAGCCGCTTTCTCTGGCTGCTACTCCACCCATCAAGGGCTCCCCCGGCCCCAGCTCTGCAGTTGGTCCCATTATCATTTCCACCCCAGCTAATTATAGTCACTGATTACCTAACAGCAAGCCCCACTGTCACCTGCTTTGGCCTGACAGATTATGCCATCTGGGCCACGTGGCCAGGGTCCGAGAGCCACGAGAGGTCACAGAGAGGGGCAAATGGCTCTGAATGGAAAGAAATGTGTTTACAGCCCTGACAGCTGACTGGGCCATTAAAGGGGCTTTAGCTGTGCGTGCCCAGCTGAAACCCCTCTCCAGGGGCCTCGCTATTAGCTAATGGGATGTGGCTGCAATCACTCCAGCTCCAAATGTGGACGCGCTAGGGGACTGCGTGTGCTCCTAAAAAGGAGAAGAATAAGGACCCAGGAGAAACGTGGGAGCTCGCGGTTGCTTGGGATCCTTGTTGAGTGGACACCAGAACATGCCTTCAGAGTCCATGCTCCACTGCTGGCAGTATTCAAGTGCATTTTCCACTTCCTGTACTCGTGTACGTTAAATCAAACACGTGTATGAAACCCCCTTTGTGACATTGAATAAACTCTGTAAGGCGACTTCCATTTCATTAAGAACTTGTGTGTCCTTAACAGCAGTGCATCGATCTCAAACTTTAATACTCCTGTGTTTGACCTGGGAATCTTATTCCAGGGCAGATATCAAAATCAGTGGACTGGGGCGGGGGGGTGGGCAGGTGGGGTGCAGATTCTGTACTTCAAAGGAGTCCCTAGAAGATCGCTGATTGCCATTGGTCCTCGGACCATGCTTTGAGTAGCAAGAAACTAGTTAGTTATTGAATGAAATTAAACAACTGAATCGACATTATATAGAAAACCTATAAAACAGTATTTCTCAAACTGTGTATTACAGAACGAAAGTCAGCTAAGAAAGATGCCTCCATCCTAATAGATACTCAGTGGATTAAGTTTGGAAATCACTGTATACTCTGAGTTCCCCTGGGAACTCTCAGTACCCATCATTAGCATATTGGAGCTGAGGAAGCCCACAGTGATCTGTTCCACTTTGGATGTGAACAGTTTGCATTCAACTACAAGTTTGGTACTCTATGCCCTATTTTTTGTTGCAATCCTTGCTGAAGATGTTATATTATCCCAAATGCTTAACCTGTCCATAAATTTCTTGATTTGAAAAATGCCTTCTCAGCCATACAGGATTATTCACATGACACACACACACACACACACACACACACACACACACACTCACACACAAGCAAGAAATGTTTTGAGGCTGTGAAGCAGGGCTCATAGGAGATACTGTCATGAAGTGCAGGCGTTATAGAGGTTAGTTTCCTCTGACAGCTTCTGAGGCCAGTGACCACAGCTTGCCCGGCTTCCCCTACCCCAGCTTAAGGAAGCAGAATGGACAAGAAAACAGTCAGGGAGAAGCAGCCAGGAGGTGGGATCCTGAGGACTGGATATGTAGTAGGTCTGGAGGCCTGATGACAAAGGCCAGTCCTCTATGGAGATTAATGCTTCAAGACTGATTTGCTTAAAATTTAACTTAAAAAAGCAAAGTTTACCAAACCACTTTCTAAAAGTGTTTTTACATGACATCATAAAATGCTCAGCATATAATATTAAATAAAAAATAAAACAGACAGAAAAATGCAAGACACAATGTAATCACAGCTTGTGTGTCTATGTGTGTGTCTGTGTCTATGTATCTGTGTTTGCAGCCTGTGTATGTAGCAGGTGTGTGCACGTAACTGCACACACGATTTTGAAGGCATATAGAGAATCATAAAGAATGTTAGCTTTGGAGTCAGGCAATGTTAAGTTCAAACTGCAACTGATCCAAGTTTCTTAACCTTCGGTTTATATCTTCTGTGAGATGGGGCTGATGATTCCCACCTCAGGCTTATGTGGGAATTAAATGAGATAATGTCTGGCAAGTGCTTAGCACATTGCCTGGCTCAAATTAAGCACTCAGCAAATGGGAATTATGATTGTAATTAACATAGAAAAAGGCTGGAAGAAAATGTACAAAATGTTAACAGTGGGTCCTCACTGGGTGGTGAGTTAGAAGTGATTTTGATTTTCTTCTTTGCACATTTCTACATTATTCAAAGAACAAATATCATTTTAAAATAAAAAACTAGAAAACAAACTTTATGAAGTAAAATGTTAATTGTAGTTTTCTCTGTTTGGTAAAATGTGGGTCATATTTATTTTCTCTGTTGTACTTCCAATGTTTCTCAAATTGTCCACAACTCATTAGTCTTAATAATTTTTTAATATGAAAGTCATACCCATCCATTTTGGACATTTTGGATAAGTGCAAAAAAACCCTGAAAAGAAAGTAAAAACTATTAACAGTGTCATGATTTCTCTGTATTTGTTATTCTTTGTTTAAATTTATAAAGTACAGATCCACATCTAAATGAATGGTCTCTAGAATTGTGTAGTGCACAACATGGACAACCATACTCAATCGTTCTGAAATAGTACACCCCCCACTTCTCTCTCCACTCCCCAGAAGAAGCCACAGATAAGTTTAATATGAATTATTTCACCTATATATACATGTAAATAACTGCTCATATGATTAGGTAAAATTGTCTATATAAGAAAATTTGAGGGACTTCCCTGGTGGTCCAGTGGTTGAGAATCCGCCTTCCAGGATGGAGTTAGAGTCTGTCATACAGAGTGAAGTAAGTCAGAAAGAGAAAAACAAATACAGTATGCTAACACATATATATGGAATTTAAGGAAAAAAAAAAAAAAAGGCCATGAAGAACCTAGTGGCAAGATGGGAATAAAGACACAGACCTACTAGAGAATGGACTTGAGGATATGGGGAGGGGGAGGGGTGAGATGTGACAGGGTGAGAGAGTGTCATGGACATATATACACTACCAAATGTAAAATAGATAGCTAGTGGGAAGCAGCCGCATAGCACAGGGAGATCAGCTCTGTGCTTTGTGACCACCTAGAGGGGTGGGTTAGGGAGGGTGGGAGGGAGGGAGACGCAAGAGGGAAGAGATATGGGAACATATGTATATGTATAACTGATTCCCTTTGTTATAAAGCAGAAACTAGCACACCATTGTGGAGCAATTATACTTCAATAAAGATGTTTAAAAAAAAAGAATCCACCTTCCAATGCAGTGGAGGTGGGTTCAATCCCTGGTCGGAGAACTAAGATCCCACGTGCCATGGAGCAACTAAGCCCACGTGCCACAACTACTGAGCCCACGTGCCTCAACTAGAGAGCCCCCATGCCGCAAACTACAGAGCCCACACGCCCCAGAGCCCATGCGCCACAACTAGAGAGAAGCCTGTGCGCCACAACCAAGATCCGACACAGCCAAAAAAAAAAAAAGAAAGAAAATTCGAGCAAGACTTTAGAGGTCCTGTAAATGTAATAGATATAATTAGTCCCTCAAGACCAACTCTAGGAGGGAGGCACCTCCTCCATATTCTCCATGTGGGAATATACTTTACCAAATGTGCATGAAGCAACTACTCTATTCCCTATGCTATTCACTAAGGAAACAAAAATGAAGAAGATACAAGCTCTCTGGCCTCAGCAAGCTTCTGGTCTATCATTGAGATATGCATATTACAAATGTTTGCAGCGCCAAGGAGTAACTAAAATAATGGAAGCTGATAACAGGTCCAGAGGCTGTAAGAAGAGGGATAGTGAATCTCTCTTGTAGGGATTCTGGAAGACTTCCTGGATAAGAACTCATCTAACCTGCATTTGAAAGGTTATAAATTCTGGTTCCTATCACACCTACACAACTTGACGTTTTCCCTCTTTCATCGTGTCCATGCAGGTCTCTGGTCTTGGGCTGGAACATGTTCCCACAATTCTCCTCCTGGGCAAACCTACTCATCTTTCAAAAGTTAACCAGAAGTGACTTCCTGGAAGCCTTCCATAACTCCCCAGAGTAGAGGAGACCCCCCCTTCTTTCAGTGCATGTGTCTTTATCATACACTTACCTAAATAACTTACAGACATGGAAGTCGGTAGTTTGCCCTATTTTATTGCTTTGCATGACGGGGCAGAACTGAACACTGCACCCTGTACACAGTTAATGCCCAATAAATGTTCCAAAAACAAACAAAGCAGTGCTAGAGTAGCGCTACATTAGACCATAACACACATGGGCTCTGAAGGCACAAAGTGTCATTTAGAAAGCAGCTCCTTTGAGCCGAATCATTAGAAAAGGAGCTTCCTCTGGGAGCCATGTTTCCTCAGGCCACAGCTTAGCACACAGACCATACCTTTGTGCTTATTGAAAGAAGTCCCCGCTTCATCCTGGCTGCTCCTCCAGGCTGAAGCAGCCCCGACAAAGCCGAGCGGAGGTTGCATTCCTTCAGCTGCAAGCCACCATCTACGGCACCACCATCTGCGGCAGCCCCAGCGATACGTGGAGGAACAAGATACACTCCCTCCCCGCAAGGAGCTGAAATCTGTTCAGCGACCAAGTAAACGTACATAGTGTGTCGTGCTTATAAAATGGTGAGCAAATGAGTAAGCGAAGGAATGAATGAATGTTAAAAAAATAGATGAATTTTCTCAGACCGATTTTGATCAGATTCAGTTAAGTTCACCTGTGTATTTGCTTTGTGCTCTTACTAAGCTCCCCTGTGATTGAATCCTGGGAGGTTCTAATTCCTTTCCTTCCTAGCTAAAGGCCATGGAGGCCTCTGGCTGGTTTTGAACGGGTTCAACGGCCCGGTGCAGGTTGAGGACCTGAAGGGCAGGTGGAGCCTGACGCAGCACAGAGAGGGCTCCTTCAGGTGCCTTTATGTAAACTGACTCACCTCCACGTTGGCCAGGGTGCTCATCAGATGCCTCGTCTCTTCCCCTGGCTTCCAAGCACAGTCTTTAATACGCATGCACACTGTTTGACGCGGGCAGAAGCAGTGATTAGCGGCGGCCGCGCTTGGGTGTTTCACTGGGAGGGTGGTGGTGGGAAACAGGCTCTGCCCCCAGGGTTACCCACAGCCCTCTGCATGCAGGAGGCATTCCGAACGTCCTGAGGGTTTCTATGCTAAAACACCTGTTTGACTGAGTGAATAAGATGAATCAATCGTGGAAAACAAGCCCAGGAAGCTGCAAGAGCCTCCCAAGGCTACTCGCTGCCAACAGTGGGGCAGGGCGTGGCCTGAAACCTGGGGCTCCTGACCTTAACGAGGGCTCTTTCAGTGCCACACACAGGCCACTGGCCACCCAGGGGGTGACTCTAAATCACCTCTGAGGTCCCCAGACGTCAGTAACAGCAGGATCAGCAGTGTCATTAAAAAGCAAATTATAGCCCAAGGTAGCTTGAAATGCCTGTAGGATCGGTCCTTTGCTTTGCAATTACACAGCCACGACTCTTGTCTCCTGTCAGGACTGTTGCAAAAGCATCCTTACTGGGCGTTCCAGACATGTCCCCTCCCCATGTTCAACCCCACCCTGAACTCCCCAAACAACACTGTAATCAGACCACCTCTTTGCTGGAAGGTGATCCGCTTCCCTCAGACCATCCACCAGATGCAGCCCCACCCAGCTTTTCAGCCCAGCATTGAAAAGCCTCCTGGATGCCCCTCCCCAGCTCCTGGCCCCTTGCACATTTACCCAATACCCCTCTCCTCTCCCCGGATTCTCTGCTTCAGCCAAAGGGATCCTTTTCCTGGCCTCTGACTTACCCAGGGCCTTCCCCTCTACCAGTGCTATGCTGGTGAGAACCCTGCTCAGAACAGCCTTTCTTTCTCTCTACTTGTGCACATCCTTTTACCCTCTGTAATTTAGTTTGCACTCCTCCTGTCTGGTGAAGCCTTCTTGGACTCTTGCAATTGAAAGTGTGATAAATTGGGAGATTGGGATTGACATATATACACTAATATGTATAAAATGGATAACTAGTAAGAACCTGCTGTATAAAAAAATAAATTAAATTAAATTCAAAAATTCAAAAAAAAAGAGAAAGTGCTGGTTCTGTTTCTTTTTTCCCACAGCAGCCTTGGAATCTACCTTGGGCGGGGCCTTTAGCATATCTCTATGATACAGCCATCCATCTCTACCTGGATAAAGTCACATCTCAGCTGGACTTCAGTTCTCTCAGCAAGAGAATCACATCTTCTTCAGCATAACATGGTGGGCAAAGTCTCAGGTCCTGGAGTCACAGGCCTGGTTATAACCCTTTAACTGCCTTTAACTATCTTGCCTGGAGCAAGTTTCCTTTCATTTCCAAGTCTCAATTTTCTCATCTGTAAAAGGGGGATATAGTAATGATCACATGGGTAGTTCTAAGGTTTATTAAAATGCAGATTGAGTGATCGGAAAGTACCTCACAGAGCAAGTGCTCAATAATTATCAGTTACTGTCATCCTATGAGAGGGTGGGATGTATTAAAGAATGAACATGGTTCATCGGCAGCCGGACTTTGGCTGTGAGGGCACAGTGAGTGGAGACCAGGCTGGAGAGCTCAGCCAGGTCCAGGTGATGAAAGGCCCCCTGAGCCACGTTTGGACTTACCCAGAGGACAAGAGAACTCATCAAAGAGTTTTAAGGAGGGGAAGGACGGGTCTTATTAGAGACTTTCCTGGCTCCGATGGGGAGAATGGTGTAGAGACTGAGTAAACCAAAGTCAGAAAAATGAGTTAGGAGGCTGTTGTAGCCACCTGGATGAGCGCAGAAGAGCATCGGAGCTGGTGGCCCCACGTGACTAGTCAAACAACACCTTCTGTTTAGAAGTTAGTCATTAAATGTGCCAAGGTAATCAGACTCAGCCCCTGACTTCAGGGAGCTCATGGTCTACTGGGGGGAGACAGGTAAGACAACTAAGAAACTATAATGAATGGAAAATGATGGGAAAAGAAATGTGTACCACTTGGAAGCAAAGAGGAAGGAGCACCATCTACACCTGATGGGGAGGGATGCTTGAGGAAGGTTTTAGGGAGGACAGGACCTGTGAAGGCTCCATCTTTTAAGAAGGATAATTTATGCTGTCTTTCAGTTGACCTGGATGTTTGGAATTCTAATATGGTCCCATGTCTCCAGGAAAGGAATTCCCACCATGTATAATGGCTGAGAAGAGAAGATGGTGAAGATTCCTTTCAAGGATAAGATACCAGGTTTTTTTTTTCTTTTATCTCTAAATTCCATTTTCATCACTAGGCTTTGAATCTTTAATCTCCCCTTTGTGCTGCAATGTCAGTATTTTGGATTTTGGAAGGCAATTATATGAAGAGGGACAATCACTTGCTCTTCTATTCTATTTATTCATATATCTATCAGCCTATTTACTTTTAAAGATTCCCTGGAAAATATTTAGAGGAAAACAGGAACTCTGTAATGAGCTGAAATTTAATGTTGTTCCATTAACATTTCAGAAAATTCCAGCAAGAAGCTTGAGGAGATAATTACATACCAGGGGAGAAAACTGGGTGTGCATGCCAGAGGTCCACCAGAAAGAAAGTGTTTCAAAGTGGGTGGTGTCACCAAAAATTACTTGGACTCAACAATTATGAACTAAAATAATGTTTACATCTGGACAAATAATTTCTAATTGGGTTGTCCATTACGTGACTGAGTGCAGGAGTCATGATAAAATGAAACCTAATTTGAAAGCCTCAGACAGGAAGGCAGTGATTAGTTGTGGAAGGTGAGAAATGCACAACTTCTGGGTCCTATCTACCTTTAGCTGTTCCAGAAAGGGGTGGCGTGGCCAGGAACTAAGCCAGCAATGCCCAGAGCACCAATGAAAGCCCACTCTTTCATAGAACTTTACAAAGCACTTTCCCATGCACCATCTTGTTTGATCTCACCACTGCCCTGAGAAGAGACAGAGCAGGTGCTCTTGTTTGTCCCTGTTTACAGCTGCAGAAACCAAGATTCAAGTGACTCTCCCAAGGTCACAGAATGAGGGCAGGAAGGGGACACAATTCAGGCCAGGTCTTCTGACCTTCAATCCTGTGTTCTGGCCACCTGGCCTCTCAAAACCTTCCAATAGTGACAGCTCATAGTTAAGAGCCTAGGCAATGAGGGCCTGTGTAAGTGTAACTGGTACACTAATGGGTATAAAATGATTGCACAAAAATGACCTGGCCTACTGGGGCTCAGGGAGTGGGCATGGTGATGCTGCTGGTGAGGCCCAGCAGGGCAGCTGCTTGTAGCTCAGGCTCAAAGCTGCCAGCGCTTTACTTGCCCCTCCAGGCAGGGGGAACACAGAAAACGAGACCACAGAGTGGAGGCTCTCACATTACGCAGACTAGAAGCAGAGTGACCAGGAGAGTTCAATTGATGACGTCTTGGTAGAGACTATTCTTTGAAGAAGTGCATAAGGCAATACTTAGAACCCTCCTGTGGTTAGCATAAACGGATGCAAAACAAGAAGCAGGCACCCAGCTCAGACTAAGAGACTCGAGGCCAGGATGGGACATGCAGACCGGAGACAAATCTCTCTGGTGCCAAACTGATGAAGGGGCTCACTGGTCCATTAGAGAGGAGAACTGGTAACTATATCAGACCGACTAACCCTTTCAAAGACTTCCTCCGTTGACCTGAGGAAAAACTACAGATTTCTTAGGAGGCTTCTCAAGACCCTGTGAGGTCCCATCCTTGATTACTTCTTCAACCTCAGGTCTCATCACACTCCACACCTTGCACATACACCCCCAAGCAGCTCACACAAAGTCACCACTGCTATCCAAGCATTTACTGCTTCACCTCCTTTGCTAGAGCATATTCTCTCTCGCGTCTAGGCCTCGCCCCATGTTATTCTGTGTACCAGCTTCATTTCCTCCTTCCTGTCCCAATTGCTTAACTCCTACTCATCCTCCAGGTGTCAGCCTAAAGGTCACTTCCTGCAGGAAGTGTCTCTCCATCACCTCTACCCTTACTAGGCTAAGTTGGCCTGCCATGCTCTCCCATTTCAGTCTGAACTTCCTGAAACCTCACTGTGAGTGCTTGATTCATAGTCTGTCCTAACACCGGGCAGTTACTTGATAGAAACAGGGTATTGCTAGCATGTTCACTATGGTAACCCCAAGCCAAGCACTGCAGTATTTGTTGAATGATGGGATAGATTAATTCTTTAATTAGCTTAGAGGGTAGTAAAATCTGGTAAACAAAAGCATTTCTCCCCAGTAGATGGTAAGTTCAGCTAGTTTCAGCTCAACAAAGCTGGACAGCCCCTCCATGGAATGTTACATAAACACCTGAACAGACCTTGAGTCAAGATTCTGCTGCCAAAGTGAACAAGAGCCCTATTTTGAAAATTCTGTCTTAAGAAGGCTTATTTCTGTCTGGGTGTGATCCAAGTTACTGAGGGCTTGATAATTGGGAAAGACATTATCTTTGGAAACTCTTTAAAATCTAACCTCTGTCCCTTAGTTCTTGCCAAATATCTCCCACAACTCACATTAAATGGATTACTCTGTCCTTAATCACATACTAAATGTCTGCATCTGTGTTTGGCATCAGCTGGCTGCGAGGCAGCTGCAGTCACCTCGTACATGTCCTGCTATTAGAACAGAAGAAATATTAGGTACAGAGCTCCAAGTAGTGGGTGAAAGCAAGATCTTCATTCATTCATTCAGTCAGTCAGTCAGTAAGTCATTCATTCAGTCAACTCTAGGTAAAGGTCAATTATATTCTAGGTACTAAACTGAGATAAGACATATTCCCTTTCTCTGAAAGAGCTCTCTAAAAAAGTAGAGAACTAAAAATTTCTTATAATTGTATAGTCTTTGCTTCTCAAACTTTAACGTGTATTTGAAATCACCTGGAGATGATGTTAAAATGAGATTCTGATTCAGTAAGTTTAGGGTGGAGCCTGAGATTCTGCATTTCTGACAAGGTACTCAATGAAGCCAACACTGCTGGTCTGGGGACCACACTTCCAGCAGAAAGCATCACAATATGGTTTATATAGAAAGACAATAGCCATATCCTCATCACCTCATCTGATTCTCATAAGAATGCTGGGAGTAGATAAGGGAGATACTTTATGGCCCTTTCACAGATAAAAACAGAGTCTAGGAGAAATCACTATTTTTCCCAATGGTATCACTAGGTATCAACCAATGGTTAAGACTACAATTCACTTATTCATATCAAGGACCTCAAATCCCCAGCATAATCCTCTACAGACCCCCTACCCTTAGCTGCTGGTCACAGCCATGATGCTCTTCTGCCTCTTGACACAGACCTAGCATCCATCAGGTGGCCTTTTAAGCCCCAGGGTAGCACAATGGCAACCATAGCCCTCTCCTCTGTGATTGGTCTTGGCTGACCATCGTGAGTTTGGCCACTTCCAGGACAATGGACAGAGGACACCAGAGAGCAAAATAAGAAATGATTTATATTCTAGAAGCATCTATTACCTCTGGGTCTCAGCAAGGTCTCTGAGCACATAACATCTCCTTCTCCACACTTCTGTGGTGTCCCTACTCAAGTTACCCACAGATGACAAGCCACCTTCCTAAGGGCAATGGAAGAGAACTGCCCTTGATGAGCACCTACTGTGTGTAGGACATTGCTCAGGTATTTTCCCTGAGTTATCTCATTCAGTAGGTGCAATGTGGGGAAATATCTTCACTCGTGCGTGCATTCATTCATTTTACACTATTTAAGGACCACCTGTGCTCTAGTTACTGACTATCGAGGAATATAAACAAGACATATTCCTTCCCTTCAAGTGATGCTCAAAGAAGGTGAGTTACATGCCAAAATTACCCAGCTAGGAAGTGCTGCAGCAGGGGCAGGAAACCACTGTCTCCCCAGCCTAAACTCATCACTTTTTCCGACCCCAATGAACTTTTGAGAATAGCAGCCTTCATCATCTGGGGAATCTATTAATAATTCAGAGATTATGATTCAGTAGGTCTGTGAGAGGCCCAATAATCTGCGTGTTCACAATCACACTAAGAGATTCTGATTCAAGCAAACTTCAGATCACACTTTGAAGACAGTGACTTCAGACCAACTATAGAAGTTAGATAGGGGCACTGGCTATTGAAAGGCCTCCCTGGAAACCTGCATGGCACAGAGAGAGGAGATATGCTCCCACTTTGGAGACACTGAGTTAACTGAAAAGAAGAGTGCAGTTATTGCATCCAACCATATTTGGAAGCAATATAACAAGGGTTACGTGTAAGGCCAGGAATGCAGCCATGCTATCATGCTGCGGGGCTGGCAGGGTGTGTGGAAGTAAGGCAGCTCACAAGTATCGCCCCATGCCACTCACATCACATCATGTTATTATGACTGGTGTTCCTTCGTGTCAGTGACCTGCCATGTGATTATTGCTTTATGGTTTTCAGCCCCACAGTATTAAGGGATGGGTCACTTGGGTACTTAGGTAGGCAGATGCCCTGGATAAATACAGAAACACACTTTCTTAGTAACCATACAGCTAGGGCTATCCCTATGCTCATGGACCCCAAGGTAATCACCTGCAGCCACCAAGTTGGACACAGAAGGGGAGCAGAGTGAACCCATGTTGACAGATGTGCTGAACCCAGCTTACACTGAGGGCAACTGAGGTGGTGGGAAGAGCCCTGGGCTGAGAGCTGAGAGGCCTGCATTGCAGACCTAACCATTACCTGATTGCAGGAGCCTCAGGAAGTCATGACTCCGCTCGAGGTCATAGTGTCCTCATCACTAAAAGGCTTTCAGCTCTGGTTTTCTGAAAGTCCTCAACTTTGCTAACGGAAAAAAGCACTTGCTCAGCTTGAAGTGGCAAGCTTGAGATCCATTCATGGCTCTTTTCTCATTATATCTTTCATCCCTGGAAGACTGGTCCACTCTTGTCCCCAGAAAGCATCTGAGTCTCTCTCATCCCAAACCCCACCTCCCCCCACTCCTCCTCTTCGCAAGGTTACTGGGCTATGTCATAGAATCAAGAAGTTTTGACTCAGGAAGGGAAAGGAAATGGACATATTTCAACAGAAAGAGTTTGTAGCTTTTCTTTCTAGGATGTTGCCATTAGCTTGAGTCAGTATCACTACCTTCCAAATTCTGTGTTTTTCTATTTTAATTCTTAAATTCTAGGAGAGGGAGAATCTCATTGGCCCCAGTGGGGTTGGATGTCTACTCCTGGCTCAGTCAGGTGTAGCCAGGTGGGCAGGACCACTAAATGGAAACACGGTCAGTTATACTCCACTGCATGTGAGATGCAGCGCCCAGGGAAGGAGGTAGCCACACCAGGGCTAGTCGCCGTGAGAATTCCTGGGGGATCTGAACCTTTCCTGTCCTTTCAAGTATTTCCAACTTCTACTGGTACTCTGTACTTTCCCTGGCCCACAGGTCAAACACCAAGAGCTGAGCCGTTGTAGGATACAAAACTCATAGCTGTGCCATGATCACCGAACGGCATTCAGTGCGCCATCCTTGATTCTCCACGATTCACACTTGAGCAACTTCTTCCTCTGGATATGTCATTCACTCCATCCCCAGAGGTCAGCCTTCACTCAGAGCTCATGAATTCTGGAGTTGGGTAGAACACACTGGCTATGATCCACCCCAGCAGAATGCCAGTCCACTGCCACCTTCCGGAAATCCTGTGAGTAAAACTTTAGGCAATATTTATTATAATGCAAAGGGCTGTGCTGGGTGCTGGGAATAAAGATATGCCCACATGTACATAATCTTTGCTTCCAAGAGGGACATCAGGAGAGAGACTAGAAAATAGGTAACAACATAACAAAACAGCTCCCAAGTGCTTTCAGAAGCCCAGTACAGAAGGCAGAGGATGAACTTCAGGTAAGGGGAGGGTCAGAAAAGCATTTCCAGGGAAGGTGACACTCTCCTAAACTGTGTCTTGGAGAAGAAGTAGAAGTTATGGAGAAACAAGTATAGTATAGCAAGTATACTAGGCAGGAGGAATAGCATGTGAAAGGCTTAGAGGCTTTCCACAATACAGCAAAGGAGAGGAGCATCACATCTGAGGCAAGGAATCCAGTGAGGATGAGGCTGAAGGACTGGGAAGGGGCTGGACCGTGTCCAGCTGAATGGACCAGGCTGAAGTCTGTGAAGTATGGAGGAGGGGATGGCAGTGGGAGACAGGGAGGCAGAGAGACCAGCAGGGAGGTGATTACAGTCATCCAGATGAGAGATGATAAAGATATCCTGCCAGGTAGAGTTGAAGCCAAGACCTAAAAGACAAGAAGGAACCAACAACAGAAAGATCAAAGAGAAGAATAGTCTAGAAAGAAACAAAACATCTGAAGTCCCCAAGGAGGAAATACGCATGGCTTGTTGAAGGAATAGAAAGTGGGCTAGTGAGTGGCAGAAGAAAGCAAGAGCAGTGAAGTCTAAGAGGTACACAAAGACTGAAGTTGACCCAGTAAACCAGAGAAGAAGTTTAGATTTTCTTTGACATTTTAAACAATCAGTTTACATGATCTCATTAACATTTTTTTTTTAAACTTCTCCATCTTATGCAGACAGTGGACTGAGGGGGGCAAGAATGGAAGAGAGAGAGCAGATAGGAACTACTGACATATTCCAGGAAAGAATGAGGACGCCTGGGATATGGATGGTGGTCAAGTGGCAGGGCAACTTGGGCAGATTGGGAGAAGTTTTGGAGGTAGAATTGACAGGACTACCTGATGTCTTAGACGAGAGGTGGTGAGGGAAGGAAAGAAACCCTGTCTCATTGGCAAGGGCAACTGAATGCATAGCAGTGCCATTTACTGAGATGGGAAGACTGGCAAATGAATGAGGTTGTATTTTGAGGGGGGGATGGAGGTAATATGGAAATCGAGTTCTTTTTTGAATGTGTGATGTTTGAGGTGCATTTTAGATATCTAAGTGGAGATACCAGGTAGAAGATGGTTATATAGGCTTCCCTTTGTGGCTAGAGACATAAACTTGAGTCTTATTAGCCTATAGATGGCATTTGAAGATATGGGATTGGATGTGATTATCCAGATACTAGAGTGAGACAGAGAAGAAAAGGAGATGCGGGACCAAACCTTGGGAATGAGCAACATTATAAGATAGAGAAGAAGAGGAGAAAATCGAGGAGTAACAGTCTGTGAGTTAGGAGTAAAGAGAGGTGTGGTTTCAGGGAAGCCAAAGCAGGGATGAGGGTGAGGGTTGGGAAGTAGCTAAGAAGAAAAAATGGCCAACTCTGTCTAATTTTGCAGAGAGGGCAAGTAAAATGAGGACTGAGAACTACCCATTAGATTTACATCCCCAGGCCCTGGGACCACAACTGGCACACAGTAGATGCTCAATAAATGGAAGTTGAACTAATTAACTGAAGACTGTAGCTCAGGGATGACAAGTACAGAACATTTTTGGTTTCAAGGGTACAACTCCTCATCCTCCTTCCTCTGTGACAGACATTGATAATCAATTACTGCTTTTTCTTTTCTTTTTTTTTTTTTTTTAATCCAGATTCAGCCTTGGAATCCTTCAGCTCTAGGCAAGCACTGTCAAGTAATTGGAACTGCTATGCAAATTTAAGCTGATTTGCCATTCCTGGTATAGACTAAAGAGTCTGGACCTGACTTTATATCAGTTATTCAACAATGGAGCCTCATTCGGGCAGCTTCAGGAGGAGCCACAGACCATCTGCAAAGGGCAGTGTGGAGGGAATTCCTGCTTAGATGGGGATTGAACCAGGTGATGGATCGCTAAGGCCCACTTGAAGAGTCCACAGTTCAGATGGTGGTTCTCCCTCTCCCCTCCCCCTCGCAGCTGCTCAAAGCACACAGAGGACAATCCCACCCAGCCTAGGTTAATATGTGGAAACTAAATCTTTCTTAAAACTTCCTCCTATGCGTTTCTTTTCTCTCTTATCTTTATTGGCCTCCTGAAATGCCTTATCTGCAGTGGCATGATTCTGTTCTAAATCTCTGTCTATGAACACAATTACCAGTTCTGCTTCGTCCACAAGGTAAAAAATGAATCACTGGATGCAAGACATTAACTTAACTTATCCACCCAGCCATAGGCAGACTGGCTTCATCTCCAAATGATGTACTCCCCCACGTAAAATAAAACCAGACGGCTCGATTCTTCAGTCCAACGCACTAAGCATTATGGAGAGACATCTGCTGCAGACAAATCTTTGGTCTTTGGCGCCTTAATACTTTAAAATTTATTCCTCTCCACCACCTGGAGGCTCCGGAGTCCATTTGTGGACTTTTCCACCTCATGCTGCCTTGCAAGCTAATGAGCAGTTGTTCATAGACACGCAAGTTGTAGCTCTTCTGTTAAAATTCCTACATCCATATTGCAGCAGAAATGGCAGAGAATTTACCATCAGGAGCCTCTCAGTACCCTCCATTTTTTCTCACCTTTAGTAACTGCGTCAACAAACACGTCTGTGTGCCAGATTCTATACTGATTTCTAACGTAGAATTTAGAGGTATGACAAGGAATAAGATATAGTCTCTTTTCCCACCTGGGGCTCAGGAACGGACTTTAGACATTCTATGCACCCCTCTGAAGTGATAGGCAAAATGCTGTGTGTATGTGCACGTCTATATATAAGTCTCCAGTGGCTTGCCTATAATTTTCACTGGATTCGGAATCCAAAGAGATTAGGGATCAATGGAAATCTAAAGGCAGCTTTGACAGCTCCCTTTCCTTAATCCCCAGTCACATACGAACCAATCACCAAGCTTGTCAGTTTTGGGTTTTTTTTTTTCCTAAATTGCTGTAGATCTAGCCCCTTCTCTCCATGCCCCTACCCTACTCCAAGCTGCCCTTATCTCCATGGGCAACTGAAAATGGCCTCCTCATGGTCTCCCCAAGGTGTCCTTTCCCTTCTCCAATCTGTTCTCCAAACAGCGGCCATTACATATTTTCAGATCTCTAATCTGATCATTTCAATCCCTTGCTTACAGCATTTAATGACTTCCCGCTGAGCACCAAAGACAAGCAGTAAACTTTCACAGGGTCATTAGCCATCACATCACCCTCTACTATTCTCTCGCTCTGTGAACTCCAGCCTCATCAAAGTTTTTTCACACCTTCATATTCCCCATTTGCTCTCCTGCCCCTGAGTCTGTGGGCATTCTGTAATCTCTACCTGAAAGCCTTCTAACCTCTCTCCCTTCTCCAAGTTGTATGGTAATTATCACTTCTCGTTGCTTCCCCTGACCTCCCTGACCGGGTCAAACACCCTATTGTAAAACCTCATAGTTCCATGAACTTCATAGCCTTTGTCCAAGCTAGAATTACGCCGGCTTTATAGGACCCATTGATTAATTTCTGTACCTCAGCAAACCGGACAATTGGTCATTGTATCCCCAGTGCTTCACAGAGTGCTAGGCACAGGGAAGGCGAGGACTTGATTTATACCCAGTGAATGAACAAGTGAATGATGGAGTGAGTGAATGAATAAGCAACGTGGTAGATGCTGTAATACAAGAAAGCGCTAAGTACGACTGGGGTTCAGAAGAGGCGGAGTCGCCACAGTAGGCTGGGGGTCGGGACTGTGTCTCATTGATCTTCGGTATCTAGTCCGGGCTTATCACATAGTGCATGTGAGCAAGGTGCATGGACTGAGCGTGTGAAATAGTGACTGACTGCCTGGGAGAGTGGGCAGGGGCTCCCAGGGGAGTCAGCAATTGACATCAGTCACAGAGGGAAACTGAAAGTATCAGATCAAAGGGAGAAGGCAGTAGGCAAAGGGCATTTCCAACAGAAGAAACAAGTACAAAGGCATGAAGCCACAAAAAAGGAGTAAAGCTTCTATGGAGGTAAAGGAGGGTAAGCGTGGTAGACGTGGAGATGTGCTCCCGATTCTCCTTCTGGGAGGGAAGGACTCCTTGCCCTGCTGCAGACTGTGCTGAGGACAGACACCTGCAGCTGTCAGCTCCTTAGCAGTGGCCTCTGCTGCAGAGAGCCACCTGGCCCAAGGTGACCTGATCCAGGAGTAGTGGCTGAGATGGGGGTACAAAGGCTGGCTATTTTGGACAAACAGGGGACCGATCTGGCAGCTTTTTAGCTCCTGTGCTCCCAGTGGAGCTGGCAGAGGCTGTCGTTGGCCCTGCATCATCACAGCTTAACTACTCTCTCTGCCGCCCTCCCACAGATGTTGATCTTCCCAGAGCACTAAACTCTGTATCAGAGTCAGCCTGCGTGAGGCTACGAGAGTGGGTTTACACAGGGAAACCAACTAGAAAGTGAGTTGGAGCTAGATGGTGAGGACCTTCTGTGCCGTGCCAAAGGGTGGCAGTTTTTCCTGCAAGCAGTGAGAGACCAGAGGCTGCTGAGACCTCTCCAGCGGCTGCGTGGTGACAAGCTGGAAGGAGGCAAAGGGACTTGGTGGGAGGCCCCCGGGTCGATTCAGGAAAGAGAAAAGTGAGGTCCAAGCTGGAGAAGTAGTGGGTCATGATGAGGAAGGCTGGTGTTGAGAAATGTGGGAGGAAAAATCAATAGCCCCTGTGACACGTTGACTACGGGCAGAGTAAGGGATGAGGGAACAATGATACTGAGGGAGTATGTTGATTCCCAGCTGTGGTGGCAGAACACTGCTAACCTGAGTTAAAAGTAGCATCTGTAGTTAACAATGCTGTAGTATATAGCGGGTTGGCCAAAAAGTTCGTTCGGGGTTTTCTGTATGATCTTCTGGAAAACCCCGAACAAACTTTTTGGCCAGCGCAGTACTTAACATTTTGCTGAGTGGATAGATCTTATGTTAAGCACTTTTTTCACAAAAAGTAACAAATAAAAGGGAAGTAGGAAACACTTTGGAGAGGATGGATTACAGTAGTGATGGTTTCATGGATATACACTTATCTCCAGACTCATTCAATTATATACATTAAGTATGTACAGCTTTTTGTATGTCAATTATATCCAAATAAAGTGGTTTTTAAAAAATGTATAGCAACCTGGGGGAGGAGCTCTTTTTCCTAATGCCTTTTTCAAGGCACTCCCAGTTAGTGGAGAGTAAAACAGTAACTGGAATTGTTCCAACAGCATTTAAATACATAATCAACCAGAGACGTTTTTTTGTTTTTTTGTTTTTTTCCAGCGACGTTTTTTCATGGAAAGAGTCATCATCAAAGTTTTTGTTTGTTATGATCGTGTGGCTTTTTGTTTATATAATCAGAAATTATGTTGCTAAAGAACATTTTCATGTCAGAGAGGTCTTCAAAGAAGGGAAGTAGCAAAGGTATGAATTTGCAAAAAAGGAAGGCCAGTGCTGAGTGAAGAACTTGGCTGGAATATTATTCACTCAATAAATATGCAGTGAGCATCTTCTACATGCCAAACACTGTGCTAGGGGCTGTGAATAGAAGGATGAGTAAAACCCCACAGATTCCATGTCAGGAAGCAAGCCATAACCGGGGAAATTTAGCATAAATAAATGATGTGTTGCTGGGTCCAGCATGGCCCAGCGCATCAGTCCAGTTCAAACATCCTCTTATTAGGCATTTGCTGCTGTGTTATTTTTGAAGTGGAATTACTTTTCATGCTTTTTTTTTCCTCATTCTTCATGATGTAGTAGTAAGTGTAGACAGACATACCAGTCCTGATCTGAACACTTACTAATGTGTGACCTTGAGCAACTTACACATCTATCCAATGGGGACAATTACATCCATCTCTTGAAAATGCACTAAAGTACTGTGTATAATAGTTATTCCACTACAGTGACATATCTTAAAAACATTTATCTTGTATGAATTCAAGTATACCAAATGGGAGTGAAAAGGAGTGGAGGGAAACAATTTAAAGATATGACCAGGACTGACTATATAATTTGTGGGTCCGAGAGAAAAATAAAATTGAGAGGCCCCTTGTTCAAAAATTATTGAGGGCTTCCCTGGTGGCGCAGTGGTTGAGAATCTGCCTGCTAATGCAGGGGACACGGGTTCGAGCCCTGGTCTGGGAAGATCCCACATGCCACGGAGCAGCTGGGCCCGTGAGCCACAATTGCTGAGCCTGCGCGTCTGGAGCCTGTGCCCCGTAACGGGAGGGGCCGCGATAGAGAAAGGCCCGCGCACCGCGATGAAGAGCGGTCCCCGCACCGCGATGAAGAGTGGCCCCCGCTTGCCGCAACTGGAGAAAGCCCTCGCACGAACCGAAGACCCAATACAGACAAAAATAATAAAAATAAATAAATAAATAAATAAATGTTAAAAAAAAAAAAAATTATTGAGATTTTCAAGATGGTAACAGCAGAGCTTTGAGTCAAGCGCATAACTACACAGGAAGCCCTCCCTGGATACGATTTTTCCATTCCTACTCTTTCAGTTGTTCTTTGTCTCCATGTACTTCTGATACAGTGCACATGTCGTTCTATGATGAATATGATTCTGGTGTAAAAATATATGTTTGCTTACCTGTTTTGTGTTTACACTTGCCACTAACAAGAAGCAATCTGTGCGTCTACATAAAACCATATAGTCTGACCTTTGATTTAAGGGATTTTTGAGGGTGGATTTTATTTTATGTTTCCCTTTACACACTGGCTTTCTAAAACTTGTGGAAGATGATAGTCTGCAGCTGTCATTTCTCCTGGGTCTTCTAGAATAGGCACCAACCTTGAGCTAGGGTCTGGATTGACTGCTTTATATACAGAACCTCATTCAACCATCCAGCAACCCTGTAAGGTAAATATTACCAACCTCATTCTCTAGAGGAGGAGGAAGCTGAGACCCAGAGCAGGGAAGTGATTTGCTCAAGTTACCCAGCAAATAAGTGGCAGATCTGGGATTTAAATATGGGTCTTTGGACTCCAAGGTCCATGCTCTCTCACTGATGTCAATAAATGTTTGCTCCTTCCAACTCTCTTTTCTATAAATCTTGTCCCAACCTTTTGAAGTGAAGAGTTGTTTGGTGAATAGGCAATATGCTTTTCTGCATCCTCATAGCAGAGGATGGTTCACCAACTCAGTTCAGGCACATAAGTTGGGAGGCAGGGCCACAGGAAAGCTTGAGAGTCTAACCTGTGGTTCCAGAGCTCTGATTGTCAGATGGTGAAATTCAGGGCTGACGTCACCGATCTTCAGCCACCCAAATGCGGGCCCATATGGGGAGACTGTTATGAGGAGGAAAAATCATAAAGGTCATTTTAGAATGAGTGAGAGATGTAATTAACCTTATTGACAGTGAAAAGTCTCAGTTGCTGAGAGACGGCGGTAAGCTTGCTTTCTAAACGACATGCTGTCTGTTTTTGCTCAAATACTTACCCCCCCACCAAAAAAATTTCTTGATCAACACATATAAAATTGGGGGTTGAAAACACTATGTAAGAAGTAGGAAAAAAGCATCCAGTGTGTTATATTTTCAGTGCACGCATGTGCACAAATGCACGTGCACACACACACACACTGATTCATGTGCATAATTCTGAGCTTGTCATTCCCCTTTAAGAGTTTTTTTATTGTCTTCTGTTAGCATGAGGCCTTTCATAACCCAACCCCAGTTTGCCTCCCTGGGATGACCCTCCCTAGTCCCTTCACTAAATATCCAAAATCTACTCGTCATTTCAGAAGCAGCTTTACCTAGACGTGAAGCCTGCCCTGGTCTCTGAATCAGAAATGCAGGTCATGAAAGGGCATGACCTGTTTGCAGAACAGTAATGTGTTTCCCAGTTTCAGTCGAGAGTGCCCCTCTGTCACTGCACCATCTGGCAGGCATGTCATCTCCACGTTGCATTAATCCCTCCCTTCTCTGAGGGTCCTCAGCACTGCGTTCACAAATCTATTATAAGGCTCGACATCATGCATTGCATTACATATACTTCCATCCTCCTCGTAAGCTCGGAAAATATTTGATGCATGACAGAATGGACACATGGGAGTATCTTCCCCGCTAAACCATGGGACTTGTGAGAACAGCATCCTTATATTGCTCTTTTTGCTCTCCTCTCTGTGCTTGGCATATTGTTTTGAACAAAGTAGGTGCTCAATAAGTATTAGAGACGTATTTGCATCCATCAGATTGCTATTAATGATCTCAAATTTGTCTCATTCTACATGACATTTGGTGCCTCTTAAAAACAGAGGCAAACTGATTATTTGATAACACAAAGATCTTACCAGACTGCACGAGGAGTGTGAGGAAAAATATGTGCTGGACTGACACAGGTGCGGCTGTATCAAATTATTCAAGAATTTAAAACTGCATAGGATGTAGAACTGATAGAGCATCGAAGGCAAGAGGACAATTCAACACCTGTGGAAAAAGAATCATCTGGCTCATTTTGGTGAAGTAGAGTCATTAGTCTTGACCCTAGGAATTAATGTTGACAATAAAAATAGCTACTGCCTTTCAGTGATTTACCATGTGCCAGATGCTTGCTAAGCCCTTTAGAATAGTAGCACATTAAATGCTCTCAATAACCCCATGATGAAAGAATTATTATTATTCCCATTCCATATCCTGATTTGGAGATTAAGCTTCAGAGAGGTACAATAATTTGCCCAAAGCTGCAGAGCTAGTAGGTAGAAAAGCTGGATTCGAATTCAGATCTGTTGCTCTCAAAGCCCAGGCTCTAAGCTAGTCTGCTCTGTAAGGTAAAATAAGGATATCAGGTGATGCTTTTAGTTGAATCGAAGGGGAGATCATCTACTACATAGACTCTAGTCTCATTTCACAAATAAAAAAAAAAGAAATCCAGAGAGATGAAAAAAATGCAGATCTTAGAATCTCATGAGTGGAATGGACTTTAAAATTCACTCAAACACCCTTATATCCAACTGATGACTTAACATCTGCTTTTATTTTTAATAGCTTCATTGAGATATGATTCACAAACCATACAACTTACCCATTTAAAGTTACAATCCAATGGTTTTTAGAATATTCACAAAGTTGTGCGACAATCACCATATTCAAGTTTTAGGACATTTTCATCCTCTCCAAAAATAAAACCTATGCCATTAGCAGAGAATCCACATCCTACTCCCAGCCCCAGTCCTGGGCAATCCCTAATTTGTCTCTATGAATTTCCTCATTTGGATCATTTCATGTAAATGGAGTCATACAATATGTGATCTTATGTAACTGACTTTTTTTACTTAGCATAACATATGCTTTTGAATATCTTGAAGTCACCTCAAACTCATATGTGTAACAAATTAGTGGCAGCAACAAGGAATGGTCGAGGGGAGAGTACATTTTTTCACTCAATCTTCATTAGCCCCACCCTATAAGCTACCCCCAAATAAACAAAATCTAAGTTAGAACAACACGCTTGATATTTATTATGTGTTGAACTGTGATCCTCCCCCCAAACTCATATGTTGGAGTTCAAAACCCCAGTTCTTGAGTTCATTTGGAGATAGGGTCTTCACAGAGGTTTATAAAATTAAAATGAGGTTATTAGAATGGGCTCTAGTCCAATATAACTGGTGTCCTCATAAGAAGGGGAAATTTGAAAATAGACACATACAGGGAGAATGATGTGGGAAGACTGAAGTTATGATACCACAAGCCAAAGAGCTACCAGAAGCTAGGAGAAAGGACTGAAGTTTTCTCTCAGACCTCTTAGAACGAACCAACCCTGCCAATACCTTGATTTTAAATTTCTACCCTCTAGAAATGTGAGATAATAAACTTCTGTTGTTTAAACCACTCAGTTTGTGGTACTTTGTTACAGCAGTCTAGTAAACTCACACAGTATTTAAACACAGCTTCTACACAAGTCTTCTAGTCAAGTACCTTGCCACCCTTAGCCTCCTCCTCAGCTAAAACCTGAAAAATCAACATTTCTCAAAATTGAAATCCATGAGATTTTCACCCAATCCAGGCCTTCTTCCAGACCTCCCTATCTTAGGCAATGGCACTACTATCCAAACAATTGTGCAATTCAGAATTCCAGAAGTCACCATTGGCTCTCCACCCCCCAAATCTCTCTCTCTCTTTCTCACACACACACACACACAAGTGCACACACACACACACACATAAACACACAGAGCTCTAGTCCAAGAGGTTCAAGAAAGGATTCTAACAAGCCTTTGAAGATAAATAATTCCCCAATATTGTTGAAAATATTCCAGATCATCAAAACTTGAACTTGCAAATGTCTTCATACGTAAAATCAGCAAATTATTATCAGAACCTGAAAAAATATAAAAGGAATTCACAGAATCTCAGCAAAGAATATCCATACAAACCTTAATTAAGATATTAGGCTACTTAATCCATGGTCATATGAAAGAATAATATATCATGAACAAGTGCAAATTTGTTCAGGACTGCAAGTCTACTTCCTCCCAGTCTACTGGCCCAGAATGTTATCATACAAGAAAATTCCAATAGACCAATATGATTTGCCTGTTAAAACCCTGTATTGCATGTTACTAAGTAACCTAATTTATTCTCAATATTTCTAAATGTTTTTTTCATGGTTTTTTTTCCAAGAATTTTTTTAAGTTTTTTGGCTCTGGACACCATGTTTTTCCCTTTTTTAAATACACTAATGGTTTTGCCAAACCTTAATCTAATGAAATGTCTATCTACACAGAGCCTTTTGCCAATATAGACGCAGAAGAGACCCTCACTGCCAACATTTAATGCAGGTGACCAGTTACATAATAGTCAAAAACAATGTTTCCCACATATGAATTTAAATTTTAAAGCCAAAAATCCACTTACTGGAGAAAAATTTCCTGGAAAAAATCCTTTAAGTCTGAAATTCAACACAACTCAATGTCACTGTTATGATTATCTATTGCTGTGTAACAAAGCATCCCCCAAATAAAAGAATACTATGATCTTTCATGGTCCAGTGGGTTGAGTGGGCTCAACTGGTTGGTTCTCTCACTGGGCTTTTCATGTGGTTGCAGTCTGTTGACAGTTGACCTGTGCCGATCTAAAGTCTTGCCTGGGTTGCAGGTCCAAGTTGATTCACTCACGTGGCTGGCAAGTGATGCAGGCTGTTGGCAGGGGGATCAATGCGGATGGCTAAGACACTCTTTGCAACTCAGATAGTCAGTGCTGTCAGAGAGGTAAGTCCAGGGACTTTAACAGACACAGCAGCCAACGGCTGGCTGGAGCAGCCCACTGTCAGCTCCATTATAACCTCTACAGCACAGAGACACATCATCAGAAGCCCTTTAAAGTCATGGAATGATCCTATGACATTTGGAAGTCTGGTTCTCAGTCCTGTGTGGAGACATCTGGAACACCACTTCTGACATCCTTGGAGTGAGCACTTGGCTTTGAGTTGGACAAGCCTGGGTTCCCAGTTGAGTAGACTTGGCAAATTTCTAAACCTCCTCTTTTAAATGGAGACAGCATTTGCCAACTTGCAAAGTCGTGGTGAGATAAAAAAGGTTAATATGTGTGAAGTACTTTGTACACTGCCTGGTATATGGTGGGGGGGTTAATGAACGATAATTATTATCATTACCATTAATATCATCATTTTGCAGAGAAAAGAAAGGTTATATTTGGAAAAAAAATAATTTTCATATTTGAAACATCTATAGCCTAAGATGCCATATTTTGCCTTTCTTTTATTTTACCATAGGCTTTATTTTCATATAAAAAGTCAAATGGACTATTGGAACTACACTCTTTCATTTTGTTTCTTGTCTGAACACATTTTCACTCTATGCAAGGTAAAAAACTAGTGTTAGAGTATGTGTGGGTGTGGGTGTGTGTGTAAGCACAGGAAAAGGATTGGAAGAATATATAACAAAGTGTTAAAACTGACCATCTTTGGATGATAAGATTAGTCACACATTTATAATTTCCCCACATTACAAAATGTTTATAAAAAAAATACTCTTAAACCCAAAAGAAAAAAGAGTGCAATGTGTTCCCATGTATGTCAGACCTCTTGGCTAGATTACAAAATATAAAACACAATGTAATTATTTTTACTGCTGCCTTGTTGAGCCTATAAACAATGGAATATAGCATTTCTGTGGCTAAAATGGCCATTCATTTATTCTCCCTCATTTCTTCATTTACAGTCAACAAGCAGACATTGAGACCTACAATTTGCTGAGCATTTTGACAGACTCTGAAGATACTTAGATGAAATGAGACCTCTTAAAAACTCCACTCATTCCTGAAGCTTCTCCTGCCTGTCAACTTCCGGTGCAACCTTCCCTCAGCCCTCCCTACAGGTCTCTCCCTCTTTGTTGCCCCCAGAGTATGGCTACACCTCTGCCCAACTCTCACTACAGTTTGAGCTTTGTCAGAGGAACCTGGGCATGTGTTCTTGCCCCCAGTGGACCATGTGCTCTTTGGAGGCAGGGATTGACCCCTCTTTGTGTCTCTCTTCACTCTGATCCATCTACTAGCACTAGTGGGACCCAAAAAGTTGAATGTTGAATTGAACATTACTCAAGTCCCTCATTTTATAGTTAAAGTAACTCTAACCAAGGCAGGTTTGTGACATGCTTAGAGTCACACAGCAGAGCCAGAGCTAGAATTTTGGCTCCTTCCTCCCCAGCAAGTACCACTGTGTTCCACCAGCCAATGCTATGGCCAGCTGGGACATGTGGGACTCATAGATGGTGGGACATGAGGAACAAGGTACACATCTGTCCATGGGATTACACGCAAGTCTCCAAGGACCCTACTTCACAGCTGCCTTTCCCACCAAACCCTACCTGGTGGTGTGGCCCCACTGGGGAGGGCCTGACCTACTTAGATGAGGTAGTTTTACAGCTGAAAATCACAATGGCACTAATACATCTTGGAAGTGGCAGAGCAGAAAGTGCTAGCTCTGGGTTAAGCAGGCTTGGGTTTGAACTGTATTTCTTCTGCTTACCAGCTATTTGATCTTGGGTAAATCACTTCTTTTTTCTAAGTCTCAGTTTTTTCATATGTTAAATAGGAGTTATAGCATCTACCTGGAAGGCACAAAGCAGGTGCCCAGTAAAGGAGAGCTGTTATGTATTATTAATGTTTTTGACAATGATATCTTGCCCTGGTTGCCCACAAATTTAAGTTCCCTATCACACCAAATACCTACCCACAATTGCATCTTTCATCCTCTTCCCTGTGGATGAGGGTCTGGGGCCTGAACTCCATGTTTCCTGCCTGGATAAGACCTTTTCCTCGAGTTCTTAAGGAAGCACATTTGGAGAGGCTCCAGATATCTGGGGTGGTATCTCTCAACCTTCTGGTTAATTGGGGCTCCCACACAGTCTCTCTCTGCCTCTTCCCTAGAATCCTGTCTGCTACATATTTGCTTGAAGGAGACATTCAAATAAGACAGTACATCAAAAGACAGTATATTCATTCAGTGTATTCAGAGTCCTCATTTTTACTTGCTCTAGGTGCCCAGAGAAGAGAACAATTAGTAGGATTTAGAAGTGTTTAGTATTTCCTGAAAGAGATGATTCTTGGGCTGCACTTAAAGGAGGGGTACCCCTCAGATCAGGGGGTTGCTCAACTCACACACGTATACCTAGATGACAGGAATGGGATCCAGCATAGATACTGCAGAGAAACAGCATGGTGTTACGTGTAGCATGGGTATGGTGATAGACAGACGCTGTTAAATTACAGCTTTCTCCACAGTTCTCCCCCCACCCTGTCCCCATTCTCTCTGCATGCAGTTTGCAGTGTTGTCTCACTCTGAGCTAGCCTGGACGTGCTCATGTGTGATGACAGAGGCATAAGAGAGCAAAGCCCAGAATGCAAGGTCATTTCAAAACACTACTGTGTCAGGTCTTCTAACTTCTTATTGGCCAAAGTAAGTCACATGGTTAAGTCCTCTCTCAAAGGTCCAGGCAAAAAAGTGACATGATTAAAATAGCCTCTAAGAGCCAACAGACTTGTATGCAATGTCCCAGAGAAGAAGGAGATGAAAGCTAGGGCAGCCCCTATGGCTCAGCAGCTCCTGTCTTCCTGTCCAGTCAATCTCTACCATGTCTGCACAATAGAAATTAAGACAAGGGCATGGAGAAGGATGGCTGGTCCAAGTCCCTGTTCTCTCACACACTGTGACTTGAATAGCCACCGCATCTTGCTTGTTTTCCTCCAGTGGAGAGTGGTGAAGATGCAAACCCTTGCTCTAAACTCTTCCCATGTTTCATTTTGCTTTCTTTTGTTTAAGAAGATCTTACTGAACACAGGACACTCAACAAAGAACTTTCAGTGGCTCCTCATGGCCTACCAATCAATTCCAAACTCCTTAGCTAGACATTCAGTGGTCCCCATGATCTGGAGACTTTCTAATTCCTAAACTATTTACATTCTGCTTTGTATTGGGGCTATTTCTGCAGGAATCTTACCTTGACTATTCAACTGTGAGCTTCTTTAGCACAGGGATTGAGAGTTATCATGCTTTTATCAAAGAGCTTGGCTCATAGCAGGCACTTAATATGTTTTTGACTGATGTTGAGATAAAGCATTAAACAACTCCAAGACATGGCTAGTGTAATCATCTCTGTAGTGGAAAGAGCATTGGATGTGGAGACAGAAGACCTAGTTGTAGGTATTAACTCTGCTTCTTGCTGCTGCGTGACCTGGGACCATTGTTTATTCTCCCCCAAGTATCATTAGTCTTCTCTGGTAGATGGGAGTGATAGTATCAACTTTCCTGGTTATTTTGGGGGAAAATAAAATTGCAAATAGAAAGGAAAAAAAGTGTAGTACAACCTAGAAAGAAATGTTACTAGAGTTATTATTTGAACCAGAGCCTTCAAAGGACTAAAGGCTGTCACTATCAGACATATGACAATGCACAGTTTAACAGAGTTTTCTCCACACTAATCAACTAAGTAAGTGTTGTTTTGCAAAACTACATTAAAGTTACATTTTACTTCAACAAATTATAGATCTTAAAACTAGAGCTAATCTCACTGAGTCAAAGACTTTAGATGAGATAAATGAATGGCTTTGTTGGAAGTACAATGTAAGAGGTAATAAGTATCTTTATACCCATTTTACAGCATGACCACTATGAACCATGGAGGCCAAGTGATTTGCACAAGTTAATAAGCTATGAATCAAATATTAAACAAAATATACCAGGAGGGAAGAAAAATGTATCTATATTATACTCACACATAGAGCTGGGTTTAGTTACTCAAGTCACGGGAACATTTTCTGGGAGTGCTCCAGACTGTCAAGATATGAATCTCTCAAAGAATAGTGTTGAAGTGAAGGGAGCTTTCACTAAGGGCAAAACCTGCCAAGAATTTCCCATGTGAAAACTTATCAGTAACCAACACAACTTGGCACCATTGCAGAAGTGAAGATTTTACTCTTTTTCTATCATACAGTCAAGCTCACTAGCAGTTCAAACCTGACTCCATGGGCAACCTGGAGCTCATCCACAATGGAGAGATCCTCTGTCTCAGAGACTGTTATTGCTCTGAGAAGAGACACAAGTGCTGAGAAAGGAGGAGGCGTGAGTGTAGTGGGAAGCTCCACCTTCTACTCTGGGGCCCCTTCCCGTTCAGGTTTTGCAGGTATCTTGTTGGAAGTTGCTTCATTTCCTCATGCAGCCTCCTCCTAACTGCCCCTGAAATCCTTGCCAGCAAAAGAGGGGGTGGCCCGAAATAGTCGTCATCCTGCTTACTGGCCATTCATTTTTAAAACTTAAACTATGGCTACACTCCCAGCCACTGTGGCCTGGCAGCTTTGGGTTGCAGTCAGCCTTGCCAGAAAGCAAAAGAAGTAGCTACCTTCATGGGTACAAGTGGGAGAGCTGATTAGGTCTTTGTTTAGGAAACATTGCCCTTCGACTTAAATCTGCCTGAAATTCTTTCACTCAATATTTACAACTTCCGTTTGGCTTCCATGAGAATCTGACAAAAGAATATCCTTGGGTGAAGCTTCCCATGGGGACACTGTTAAGATATCCTTAGAGGTTGCAGATAGGAATGCAGAGGTCCAGAATGGTTAAGGAACCAGCAAGTTAGAGGCAGAGTAAACATAGAAACCAAGTTCTCCAGCCCACTTTCTACTGGGCCATACTCAGTTCCTTAGCAACATCCCAGCAAGGATTGTTGGGGGGCATAAGCCACCTCCCTGGCCTTAATACTGGAAGGAAAGAAGTGAGTAGGAAGCTATTTCCACTCTGAATATTCTCTCAGTCCAGACAGAGAGACACAGTCATAAAACAAAGACAAAGTAATCCAGGGGAATATGTGCTTCAATGGAGTCTTGCACAAGGTGCAGGGGGAAGAACAGAAGAGAGGGAACTCCCTCTGGGTTGATAGGGTTGGAGAGGTCACTCTGAAAAGATGACAATTGGAAGAAAGAATATGATTTGACAAGAAAATGAAGGAATATGTGTAACACTCAAGTCATGTTCCAAGAACCCTGAGAAGGGCCTAGATCCTATACAGGCTGTTTCTAGGGGACAGAACGGTCTAAGAAGCTACAAAACAGGCCAGAACCAGATCCTGGATGATAAAGGACAGGGATTTTACCTAGTAGGCAATGAGAACTGTACTCGAAGTGTGCTAGGGCTGCTGCAACAATGTACCACAAACTGAGTGGCTTAAACAACAGGAATTTATTGCCTCACAGTTGTGGAAGCTGGAAGTATGAGATCCAGGTGTCCACAGCGTCGATTTTTCCGAGGGTTGTGAGGAAGAATCTGCGCCATGCCTTTCTCCTAGTTTCTGGTGGTTTGATGGCAATCCAAGTGGAGATATTGAGTAGGCAGTTGGAAGTACAGGAAAGAATGGGATTTTCTTGACACAACCATTTCAAAAGACTACTAAGTGATTGGCAGTCTTCTGGAATTTGAGATACAAATGTGAATTACAGAAGACATGCTTGGTTGCATAACAAACCCCCTAACTCTGCTTCCTTCCGCCTTAATGGAAAATCCTTGATTTTTGTCATGTCAATCTTCCCATGTTTTCAAGGAAAATGGCTCCAGGTTAGACCCAAGAAATGAATATTGATCAGTCCAAGCCAATAAACGCAATTCTATTCCTCTTGGCAGGGCTTGATTTAGGCATGACAATGTGATACAACCTTGGCCAATGAGGCACAAAGGGGAAGTCCATTGGGGGCTACTGTAAAAGATTTTCCTCCCTGATGAAAAGAGATAGGTAAGTAGAAACTTGTTTTCCTCTTGACAACTTGTGTGAGAATGTAAGAGCTGGCATTACAGCAGCCATCTTGATATCATGAGGGCACACACCTTGGATGAATGCCAACAGGCTGCAGATGACAAAGAGGAGTGATGGGAACATCTTCGTCCCTGTTGACACCTTGCTCCATTCGATTAAATAACCTGAAACCTCCTACCTTCCAACCCCTCTTTAGGTTAGATAATAAAACTTTATCAATGTTTAAGCTACTTTCATTTGGATACTATCTTACTTTATAGCTAAGGATATCCTAATTAACACCTGATTATGAAACACCATCTCATTTAAGGGGAATATAACAAACACATGTGCAAATACAGGAAAAGAGAAGGCAAGGTTAAATGTGAAATTGTAGCAGAGGTAAAGAGGATGAGCTCAGTATTCACGGGAGACAGAAGATGAAACATCTCATTCTATTAATGAAGATCCAGAAGGTTTCATTATACACTAATATTTAATAATATAACTGATATTTACTCATTAAGATTTTATATACAAAGCAGCCACATAGCACAGGGAGATCAGCTCGGTGCTTTGTGACCACCTAGAGGAGTGGGATAGGGAGGGTGGGAGGCAGATGCAAGAGGGAGGAGATATGGGGATATATGTGTATGTGTAGCTGACTCACTTTGTTATAAAGCAGAAACTAACACACCATTGTAAAGCAATTATACTCCAATAAAGATGTTAAAAAAAAAGATTTTATATACAACAGTATCTCATACATTTCTTGCAACTATCCCACAGAGAAGGTGCTATTATCATCTCTAGTCTATAGATGAAGAAACTATAAGGCTCTTGGAGGTAAAGTCACAAGGCAGCCAGTGGCAGAGCTCGATTACAATCCATGTCTTGTTAGACCCAAAGACACTTAAGCTTTATGCTATAGAATGCTTCTAATCTTGCCCTCCCAAAGGAATCAAGAACTAGTGGAGGTTAAGAAATGGGTCTCTCATTTGTCTATATTATTTTCAGCACTAGCACAGTATTCTCATACTATGGATGAATGCAGAAGGAAGAAAATTTAAAAAGAAGGAAGGGAGGAATGAAAAAAGGATGGAAGGGAGGTAGAGAGGCAAAGAGAGAGGGAAGAAGAAAGAAGGAAGGAAGGAAAGAAGGAAGGGAGGGAGGGAAAGAAAGATGTGGAAAGGAATGGAGAGAAGAAATAAGAGGAAAGATTAGAATAAGAGAGGAAACATAAGAAAAGAAGTGAGAAAAAGAAAAATTAACACAAAGACTTACTAACCTATGAACCTGATGAAATCTCAAGTGAGCATCTGATTTGGCCCTCAGATTTCAGAGGGGTCAGGCATTA
The DNA here is from genome assembly GCF_949987535.1 of Balaenoptera acutorostrata. NCBI lineage: Eukaryota > Metazoa > Chordata > Mammalia > Artiodactyla > Balaenopteridae > Balaenoptera > Balaenoptera acutorostrata. The sequence continues at coordinate 101,460,633 of NC_080068.1, read as the reverse complement.
TTAGGCCTATTTTAAATTTTCATGTGTGCAGTTATGACCCAAGAAAAAACTTCCATTCTACGTTTTCTTTAGTCATTCTCTTAACCTATCCTCCCTGCCCTACCGCTCATCTGTTGTGTTTTTTCCAATTTATAAACATTCAAGTGTTCTCTTTCTCCACTTCCCCTCCCTACCTTCTTCCCCCTTTGCATCAACTCTCCCCTCCTTTCTTCCTTTTCCATCTCTCATTCTTCCCTATGCCACTTTCTTCTGCACAGCTGCTGTCCTCATGGTTTACAATATTCAATACCCCTTCATAATGAAAAGAATTCAGGGAGGAGAGTTTAAAACTCAAACACAAAGTGTGATTTATGCATTTGGTTGAAATACTGACTACAAAGTGGTGTTTGGGTAAGACTGAGTCAGGTGCAGTCACTCTTCACTAATGAGGAATCCACACGTTTGGGTTAGAAAATACATGGAATTCAGGCCACTCCTCTGTCCCTTGCTTGGTGTAGACCTTATTAATTAATCATGGTACCCGTATCCATTTGACACTAGAACTAATCTTGAGATCTTTCTCTTTACAAGCCTTTAAGTAGCAATTAATAGTAGTCAATTGGCACACAAGATGAAATCTATTTGCCATTCTGGACCCAAAGTCCTGGGGTAGGCTCAAGCTCAGGTGGTAGGTATTAACGTGAGAGTCAACAATTGGGTTGAGGTGATAAAGGGATTGTCTATAAAATTATTCATTCATGTATCCATTCTACAAATTTTTGTTAAATATTCTCTCTACAGGCTGGACACTGTCATGTACAAGACATAGGCTTTCTAGGAACATGTGGCTAGTTATTGAGGTAGGTAAGTTAAATAATCACATCCTTAATGGTAGATGTTTTGCTAGAGTTAACCTATGGAAGCTCTGGAAGCACCCAATAGGTGCCACAAACCCAGCCTTTGTGGAGTTAGGTATGAAGGGTATCCTCTGTAATCAGGCAACACAACAACCCTGACTTGTGGTCCTGCACTGGTCCACGTTATAGACTTGGACTGAGTGCTTTCCCACTTCTGTCCACTGCTGTTGGTAGAAGGCTAACACCCTAGGGTTTCTTTCTGTCCATTTTATGCATTTTTCACTGCAATAAGCTCCATTAGTTTCTTTTGTACCTGTTATTCATTCAATAATTCATTCATTCAGTTGATCATTCTGAAATGTTATTGAGTTTCTATCAGGTGTTAGATACTGTGCTGGACACTGGGAGTTCCTTACTGAGCATTACAAGCTCTCTGTTCCCGTGGCACTTACATTTTATTAATTTTATTAATTAGCCATCATGCCTGTCATGTTTGTGACACATTCTCCATCACATGACCATTTTAGTCATATTACTATGACTAATATAGCAGTACTGGCCGGGATGCATTAGCCACAAGGGCCTCACTTTTTCAAGATCATACTAACTTAATTCTTGCTCTTAGTCTATTTGCTCCCCTACCTATTCAATAGGTGAGGAATTTTATCTTTTCCTGGGGTTTTGGTTGTGTTCCACAAGGCATCAAATAGGTGTTCTGTACCCCAAATAAGGAAAGTAGAAATGAGGGGCTTCTATTGTTCTATACACTGGGAGAACCTTATACAGGTTTCTTTACTTCTGTATTTATTTACCTCTAGGCATACCAGAGCCACTAATAACATACTAATGTGTTAATACATGTAAAATACTGTAAATGGTATCCAGCACATAGTAAGTTCTCATTAAATGTTAGCTATTTTATCAGTCGGGATGAGCCAGGTTACACTTCTATAATGAACAAACACAAAATCTCAGTGGCATAGAACAGCAAAAAGTTACTTCTTGTTTATCCTATATGTCCATCCCATGTTGGTGTTGGAGTTGGGTGGGGGTCATCATCATTTAAGGAATGCCACCAGTCGTAGAAGCAGGGAGAAAAGCAAACTGAAGAGGTGAATGCTAGCAATTACATATGTCACTTCCACTCACATTTCATTGACCCAAGCAAGTCATGTGTCCACACCTAACTTCAATAGCATGGGAGATTCACTCATTCAGTATGCCCAGCAGTGGAGAAAGAAGGGGTATTGGTGAATGGTGGTCAGCAATCATCTATATATCATTTTTATCACTATCATTATTTTTATCGTTATTATTATGTTTATTATTATTCCTATTAATATGGCTCTCTAAGAATCAAGTTACATATTTTCAAAATTACTCAACAAAAGAACCATTTTCTCTTAGAACACCGATTGATAAGAAACATAGCTTGGTTAATGCTCTTCTCTTAATCACTCAGAATGACTCCCACACTACTCCACTCCTCCAGCACTTTGCTTATACTTGTCTTACCTACTTGGTCCTGAATTCTGACCTCTGTGCCCTGACTTGAGACCTCCGATTTGGAGGCCATCTAGCATCTCCTCTTGGCACGTTGGGTCTTTGTCCACCAATCATTTTTCAACCTTGCCTTTGTTCCACCTCAGCACCCACCCTGCTCTCTGGTCCCACTCCCATCTTCTCTCAGCACCTCCCACCCAACCCCACACATACATCTCCACCTTGGTAAGCTCTGTCTCCAACTTCAATAAAAGAAAAAAGAGAGAAATTTGGGCAATCAGCCAGCAGCAAAGATTTTGTTGCTATGTGTACAGATTGAGGATCACAAAAAGAGAATCCAGTGTATCTTCAAAAAAATTTCAGCTTCCAGCAACTTCCTAGAATAATAATTGGGTCTCTATGGGGTGGGGGATGAGAGAGTTTATGTCCCTCATTTCCCCTTTGCAGTTGGCTATTCTGAGCGGAAAAGTTGAAGGAAATGACTATAACGCCACAATGCTGGCCCACTTAAAATTTCTATTATGAAACAGTTGCATAAGCTGTAAGAGAAAATAAGTTATATTCTCAGGAACAAATTCTAGTGAATCAGCTCATTTTAGCCTCACATCTTCATCTGTCTCTGAAGTGGCTTATTTAAATTTTAATAGAAAATGTTCAATGTGGGCTCAAATGGAGGGAATGAAAATAACACTGTTTATCCCCAAGATAAAATTATGTCAGGAGCAAAAAAGGAGAAAAATACCATGCTAATTTCTTGGAAACAAACCTCCCATGTCCCACTTCGTAGGGACTGGACAAAGCAATATAAAGTCTATTGTACTGAACAAAAGCAACGATGGTACATTTAGAGACTCACTGTCCCTTTTTATCTGGCTTTTTAAAAAATCATTCAAGGAAGAAAAGCACCCTTGGGGGAAAGTGAGAAAAACTTGCAAAACAAAGCTTTGCCACCATAACAGGGTAGCTGCAGGGGAAAAGGAATAGGAGATAGCATGGGGGTGACGGGAAGATCTTGCATTGGCTTGAAAGTAAAAAAAAGATCTGAGTTCAAATACTGACTTTGCCACTTACTTGGTGTGTGACCTTGAAAAAGTCATTAACAGTCATTAACAGTCATTAATAGTGCAGATTGCTCTCTCTAACAAAAAGAATCCTAACAGCTACTTCAAGGTGCTATCATGAAAAGGAAAGGAAATGATGACATAAACAATTATTTGCCTAGCCCATCCTCCTCCAGAGTACCATATCTCAGTGACCTTCACACTCTCCAGACCAGGAGTTAGCAAGCTACAGACCAATCTGGCCTGCTTCCTGTGTTTAAATCAGGTTTCACTGGGACAGAGCCATGTCCATTTCTTTACTGTTGTCTATGGCTGCTTTTGCACAAAAACAGCAGAGTTGGGTAGTTGCAAGAGACCATATGGTCCATGAAGTCTAGAAAATTTATTATCTAGCCTTTTGCTGAAAAAGTTTGCCAACCATTGCTCCAGAGAGTCATGAAATTTGGGAGTTATTTCAGACAAACCCGTCTTCTTCAGTCCCCACGTCCAATCAATCACCATATTTCATGGATTCCATCTCCAAAATATCTCTTGAGTGTTTGCTTGTCTCTCCATCTCACAGTCACCACCCCCATCCAAGCCACCATCATGACTACATCAATCTCCTGCAAGAGCTCCCAGAAGCCACCCCTTGCTCTCCTTTCCTGCTTACACCACCACCACACACACACACACACACACACACACACACACTTCTTCAAATAGCAGCCTAAGGAAGCTTTTTCAAGTGAAACTCATGCCAACTCCCTGCTTAGAACCGTTCAAAGGATTCCCTTGCACTTAAGATAAAAATCACAAGGCTTTTTCAGAGGCTCTGCAAAACCACTACCTACTTCTCACATCTTTGACTTAAGCGACACTTCCTAACACTGTCTTTGTGTCACACCAGCCTTCTTTCTGCTTATCTATTGCCACAAGGCCTATACATAGGATGATTCCTAGTCTAGGAACAGACTTCTCCTTACAGCCTCCATCTTCCTCACCTGGATAACCCCCACTCATCCTACAGGTCACAGCATTACTGTCACCTGCTCAGGTGCAACTGTCCTCAGCCCCATCTGCACTCCAGACCATGTCAGAATCCCCTGATTTACACTTAATTTTGTGCATGTTATTGCCTTTTTAATATCTATCCCAAGAATGTAAGCTCTCAAGGGCAGGTTAAAGCTATGCCCACGGCTGCCTCTCTCTCCAACACATGGCACACACCTCTGTATATGGCAGGATAGTGTCACGGTGAAGAGCGGACATCACTGCTAGACTTTCTGGATCAAAGTCTCCACTGCTTACCAGCTGTGTGATCAAACCATTTAACCTCTTTGTGTCTTAATCTCTACATATGTAAAATGAAAATGATAAGAGTATAGTATAATAGTATATCATAGGGTGTTGTGAGGACGATGTTATTTAATATATGGAAAACACTTAGGACAGTGCCGGGTAAATGTTAAACACTACATGAGTGTTCGCCATTCTGACTAGAGGAGGCTCTCAATAAAAATGGAATGGAGGAATGATTAATTTTTCCAAGGGAGCATGTTTTTGGCATTTGCTGTTTAATCTGAAGTTCATATCCATGCTCCAATAACACTAGATATTTGACTTTCCCAAATACCATCTGCATTGTGCCCTCTACTAGTTTTTGCACAGGCTGTTCTCTCATCATCCCCAGTCTCTCTAGTGAATTATATTCGCTGATTACAATTCTTTGCAAACACTACCTTCACCCTGAAGCCAGTTGTTCCTCCTGCTCCCAGAACAACCAAGAGAAATTATTCTCCTTTTCCCCTGTGCTATAATGAGACAGATAGATTATAGATAGATGATAGATAGATAGATAGATAGATAGATAAATAGAATGATATATTGATCTTCTTCATTATACATATGATTTATATTCCATAATGCTTAAGTCATAATTATTCTGTAATGCTTTCAGTCATTTTTTTTCTGCACAGGGACCATGGTAATCAAAATTCTTACCACCTCAGCGTTCCCTAAACATAGTGTTTGTACATTTGCTATAACACTCAAGCTATTTTATTTCAATGTTTGTAGTAATCTATTTGTATCTTCTCCAGGAAATGTTAACCTATGAAGGGGCAGGGACCACATCTTGCTTTGGAATGCCCTCTTCTAGGCATGCAGTAGGTATTCAGAAAATGCTTAGTAATTTGTTACCGATGGTTGAATTAACTTCTGTGTCACCAGCACCTACTGTGACATACTAGGCTTTTGAGCAAATGTTTGTGGAATTGTACCGAAATAAAGAGGTACCTTTGGCATTGGCCTCTTACTTTCTGAAATTAAACTTCAAGGACCAGCAGCAATGCAACCCAATGCAAGATAGACAGGGGTTTGCCATTTACTGAGCCAGAGGGATAAGTAAGGAGTATGTCCCTGAAGGCCAAAGCAGTAATGAGTCAGGTAGACCCAGTGTAGAAATGGATAGAGGATACCACCTAGAGAAGGCAGTGAGATTTTCAGATCCCCCTCCAAGGTCAAATTGACACCCTGTTTCCTGGGCATCTTAGGGCTTGCCCTCAGTGAAATATTACTACACACTGTAATGCTCCCATTGGGCCGTTTGTTTCTTTGTGGACAATATATGTGTGTAGGATGTCTGGTTTTCCTGACATCCTACACACATATTTTGGACCCACCATGTGTGGGGCATGTAGCTACATGCTGAAGATGCAGCGGTGAAAGTCCTGTCTGCCAAGGAGCCCATAGCTTAAAGGTGGAGACAGAGAGAGAGGTCCAGAAAAGTCAGGAAGCCTCACACAAAAAGATTAGAAGTCATTGTGCATAGTTGTCTGTATACAGAGTCATCTGTATATAGAGTTGTCTGTATATACTGTTGGGTGAAAAGAGTATGTTGCAAAAAACTCTGTTGAAGTAAATATTTTTTGTTTATATGTATTTTTTCTATAGGAAATCACGTTATAGGCATGTGTGTGTGTGTGTGTGTGTGTGTATCAAAATGTTAGTTCTACTTCAGGTGAGTTGGTTTGGGGGCTCTCTGATGAAAAGGAATTTTCTGTAGAGTTTGACATATATTTTTAGCAACAAGCATGCCCTTTAAAAATAAACTTTTGGGGGGGATAATTATAAATTCACATGCAGTTATAAGAAATAATAAGAGAGATCCTATATGTACACTTTACCCAGTTTCCCCCAATGATAACTTCTTGCAAAACTACAGTACAGCATCACAACTAGAATATTGACATTGATGCAGTCAACATGCAGAGCATTTCCATCAGGGATCCCTCCTATTGTGAATGACTTATTTTTGCAAATAAAAAAATATATAATTCTTAGGAAAAAATTTAATAGATCACTGGTGCCAGAAAACAAGATCTTAATTCATTTAGATTAGATGCTTTTTAAATTTTACATTTATTAATCTCCAGTACTCCCACTAACTATTGATTTGAGGGAGTAAAGGTTCTGGGAGTTTTGGTGGTGTCTGAACTCCTGTAGCTGCCCAGCATGCAGACATCTTTCCTTTTTTGGGAATACCAAGAAGAGTGGGATCAGGGCAGCGTCTCCAGGGACAGAAGCCAAAGGAGAACAGATGCTGTCTCCACTTTTATGTACTGAGGGTACCAGCACAGAGGTGATGCTCACAGCCCTCAACCCCTAGGACTTTGAACCTTGAACGAGTGACTTAGAGGCACAAGGGTGATGGAAATTATTTGTCAAAGAAGTTGATTCAGGAATCCAGTGGTGCGATAGTAAGTGACCAGTTCAGAGATGCTAGAGTGGGCGTCCTAGCCAACTGGGTCTGTCATGGGTTGGTGGCTGGGCCTTGCCTCCTTTGGTCCCTGTCCATTTTCCAAGGTTTCCCATTAATTCTGTAAGCCTTCCCACTCAGCCTTCCATTTAATTCATTTTCTGCTTAAATAAGCCAGAGTTTCTTTTTGTTGTTTGCAAACAAGGAACACTGAGAGGGATAAGTACTTACTATGTAGAATTAACTGTATTTCCATTATCTCTTTAACTGTCAGAACAATCTTATTAAATGGGCAGTATTCCAATATGGAACTGGTTTTTTTTCATGGATTCTAAATGTTAGAAGCTCCTAAACAATAGAGTTGTTGTAACTAATAGGATTATTAATGATCATCCACCTATTAAATCATCTTCTAATAATGAATGAGTTTGCCATGACTCACCATGCGTGGGAATAATGTGACCCAATGGACTGAAAATACTTGCTGTGTGATGACTTGATGGCATCCTCATGCAAGCCATGAGGGTTCTCGGTCATTTATATGATTTGGGACAGATTAAAACTATTTTGAAGCATTGAATTACAATTGTGTAACTAGACATCCAATTTCTAAATATCCCTAATAAGGGACTATCTAAAAAGCCAATAAAATGTCCCAAAAGAATGTACCTTATAAATATTGAAGCTGTATCAAGTCAGTCTCTCTCTTAATTATTATTTTACTCTTTTAGTGTTAATAAACCTAAACTTCAGAAATAGTCCTACAATGAAATATACCAAATCCCGGACATTCTTGATAAATAGCCTCCTCTCTTTCTGTTTTATAGCTGAGGAAACTGAGGGCTCTATAAAATGTCTAAGATCTGACAGTAGTAAATTTGAGACACAGCACTCACATTCATATTTCCTATCTTTTTGTCTCTATAAAGGAAATTTGTCTAAATCTAACATCTAATTCACTCCCTCTTTCTTCAGATGTGTTTGCAAGGAGCTTAGAAAAGTGCCAGACATATAGTGAGTAATATATACCTGTCGATTGTCCGAACATCATTATGATTCATCTCTTCTTTAATCCACCCATTGGATTTTAATTTCAATAATTATATTTTATCTCCAGAAGTTCCCTTTCATTCTTTTACCTGATCTGTTTGGTCATGATTGATAGTCACTTTTTTCTTGCTATTTTTATTCCATCTTTTACTTCTTCAAACACGATTGTATCTGATAATCTCAATGTTTCTGCTGACCATCACTCATGATGGCCTGTTCCCACGCATATTTGGGTATTTAGTCATCTTTCTTTAGGAGTTTATATTTGGCTGAAGTTAACCTGTGGGCATCTTGAAGGCTCCAAGTTGAAAATGCTCATCCCTTAAGACAATTCGCATATGGCATTTCTGGATACCAGGGAATACTCTCAAGCTGGGGCCACTTTAATTTTTTGGCTTTATATTTCCTGATGCTATGAATGGTACAAAATAATCTTAGATGTACATGAGAACAGACCCGGTCTGGAGTTAACAAACTCCAGGGGAGACAAGTGTTATGGTTAATTCAGTTCCATCCAGAGTCACAGCAAAGACAAACACACTTTCTTGTCAGTTGCACGCAGATGGTTTTTTTTTCGTCCAGCTTTTCACTGACTACATAGGCGCTTATAGAGTCATGGTTTATGAGGGGATCTTAAGTCCGGTACCCACCTTGTTGCATGAGCCCCAGATCCATTTTCTCATAGTCTGTGTGATCAATAGTCCTCAAAGCTTCAGGTACCTGGTTGTGTCATTTTATCCAGGATGACTCTGCCTTCATGATTACTCACCTCTCTGGTTTCAGTTTGTTAGTTTGCAGTTTCGTCCTTTAGTAAATTCCATACTTTCTTGTGGGTTCAGTAACACACTGGAAAGTGTATGGTTTGTTTGTTTGTTCTGTAATTTATTCAACACATAGATATTCCATAGCAGAAAACTTCTCCAGGCCATCTTGCCCACCACATGGCTGGAAGAGGAAATTCATACAAACCTCATGGATGACTGCAATTGTAACAACTGTGCTCTGGGCCAAACCAGCCTGAGAGAAAGAGGACCACACACGAACTTTCAGCCCTCTTATTTCCCCCCTGTCAAGTGCCCCCAGAAGAGTTCTGCCAGGTGCTAGGAGGGTGTATCACAGGTGCTCTGAGAATTACTGGACGTTTACCTGTTTCTCTTGTCCTCTCTAGATCACGGTGCTGCTATTACTGGTCACCAAAGATACCAAAAGTGGCCACTCTCTCCCCCTTGTCCATGAAAGGACCCTCTGCCCTTGCTGCTGCCACCCAAGGATGAGGATACTGACTTTAGGGCCAATAATGCCAACGCCAAGGGTCACAGCACCATCCCACTCACCCCAGCCGGTTCACCCCTGTGACCAAGGCCCCTGTTTCAAGGCTATTGGCATCTTGGTCCTCAACCTCTACAGTAATCATAGAAAGATCACTTTTAAAAAATTTTATCAGTGAGGGTGATAGTCAAAGACATTCACTATCCTTGTGAATAACATTTGCTGAGCATACCAGGCACTGTGTGATTTTTCTGTACACGGTATCTCATTCATTCCATGACAATCCTCTGGTCTCCAACTAGGATCTGACAATAGGGATTGTAGGTGTCTCCTACTGTTTTCAAATGAGCACCTAAACCACATTATGGTTAAGAATGTTGGTTCTGGAGCCTCACTGTGTATGATTAAATTCTTTTTCTGCTGCTTATTAGATGTGTGACTTTGAGTAAACCACTTCATCTGTCTCACAGGCTCAGTTTTCCCATCTGTTAAATGGAGCCCATCAGAGAATACGCCCCATAGGGCTGTCATGAGTGATAATATGTTTGGCTCCACGCCTGGCATGTTGTTAAGTGTTAAATGCATTTAGACATTTTTAATGTTTTGCTATTATTATGTACATCAACGTAAAAATTAATCGATTCAGGTTAGATTTTGCTCATGGTGACTTTTTCATTGAATGGATACTAGAAATATAGTTAGTGGACAATGTTGACACTAAAAGGGTGGGGGCAGGTCACAGATTCGAAAAGATTGTAAACTACCAGCCTATGGAAATCTATTCCTACCACACAGGGCTGTTGTGAGAATTAAAAGAAAATAGAACTGTGGACCACAGGTCCAGAGGGGCCACACCCACCCGTGCCCTGAATGGAGATCAAGGCCATCAGGACCTGAGGGGCAGGGTCTGGAACAAGAGCAGTCTGTATGACAGTGATGGATGGGGGGCTGTGCCACATCTCTTCCCATACCCCTGATCAAGGGTTTGACAGGCCAGACCTGCCCATGTGTTAGAGTTCTGGATCTGTTGGGAGAGGTTAAAACACACAAAGTCAACATTTCCTAAGCCCAGGATCTCACAGTGGGTGACAGGAGAATGGCTTGAAGGAATCTCTTATGGTTTCTGACTTAAAAAAAAAAAAAAAAAAAAAGATATATATCAAAATAAAACATGAGAGAAGAACAAAGGGAAACCAAATGAATGGCACAGACTTGAAGATAACAGCAGGGAGATCGTAATTATATCTATATTGATATCCACATCTCTACCATATCTATATTTACGTCTGTGCTTTTAATCATCAATCTCATCTTTCTCATGCAATTAAGAGTTGGCAAGGGAGACGCAAGAGGGAAGAGACATGGGAACATATGTATATGTATAACTGATTCACTTTGTTATAAAGCAGAAACTAACACACCATTGTAAAGCAATTATACTCCAATAAAGATGTTAAAAAAAAAAAAAAAAGAGTTGGCAAGCAGCATGAGATACAAGGATGGCCCTGAAATACAAAACCTACAGCAATAATTGCTTACTTTCTCCCTCTCTCTCTTTCTCTCTGCACACACTGCTTGGCTTTTCTCTTTCTTGGGACATGGAGTCCTCATTTATACTCATTAAAATGTGTTAATGAGAACTTTGCAGAGAGAAAAATGAAGGAAGAAGCAGAAAGAGAAAAAAAGACACATCAAGGGAGTTTAGGTTCTAGTTAATAAGCAAGACAGAGCAAAGTTGTATCTTTTGGACATGAACATATTGTTTGCTCACTAAAGATGCTTATTACTCCTCCCCTAGCTCCTCTGAGTCCATAGATCACTCTGTAGTGGCATGAATTGGTTTTCAATTCAGTAAACCTAGTTTTGAATACCTACTAGGCAGAAAGCACAGAGCTGAATGTGCTGGGAAATACAAAGCTCAAAAATATATCTCTTCTTTCTGCCCATGTCCACTTGGGTCGGTCAACCATAATCACCCTCCCAGGCTCCTCTGTGCAACCTTCTCTGATACACAGTGTTTGGCATATGCTAGCTACTTAATAAATATTTGCTTGGTGAATAAATAAATAAATCTACCTGGATACCCAAACACAATCAAGGCACACCACAGTCCCAGTGGGCAGGGTCATGCCTCTTTCTTTAAAAACAACTCAAACCTGCCAGACCATGACTATTTGTATGAAACCCTGTGTTCCCTTCCTCTGAAACATCCCCATTTGAGGATTCCTCTTACTTCATTCATCTTGGTCCTTGCTTGTTCCCCACCTCAATTCCCCACTCCAGTTCTGGTACCTTCCCACAGTTGCGCCCCATTAGCACAGCTATATCAGTTGATTCTAACTTTGCTGCATTATTTCACGTCAAACCTTCTGGACTGGATCTCAGGTGAACTGCCAGCAGTTGAGAAAGGAACCTCCAGCACACGCCAGGTTTCAGTCTCACTCAGCTCTGCCTTTCCACTTCATCCTATTGTTTTTTTAAAGGTGATATTGACATGGTCAGAGCTGTGTGCTTTGGCTAAGATTACCCTGAAGGAAATGGCAGATGAAAGGGAAATTAGAGTGGTGGCAGAAAGTTAAGAAAATATTCAGTCGTCCAAGTGAAAAGAAATGAATGTCTGAACTAAGGTAGTGATGAGAAAGAGAAGGAAGAAACGCAAGATACGTTATGGGAGACAAATGGTCTGGAAAAGGGATTGAATGAGATTCAGGCTCAGTGAGCTGTGGTGAACTGGTGATCTGTAAAGCATGTGCCGTATCAGAGAAAACAGCCTTTACGGGTAAGAGCTGCCCAGGAAGGTGCCTTAGAGTAGATGACAGGGGAACTGAGTCCTCAGTGACGAAGAGTCTACACTGGCATGGAAGTGAATAGGATGGGATTTCAGGTGAGAGACAGTGAATGAGGGAGCACCTGGCAGAAACCACAGAAATATCTTGGATATTGCAGTGTCCTTAACGCTAAGACTGATAGATAAGAGCTGACTACTCCTTTACCCTGGCTTCCAGAGTGAACAAATAACACAGGCCTAGCTAATGTGAGGATTCTACCACTCTGGCCTCAACGATCGGCTCATTTGGGCAACTGGCCCAAAAATATCCAATTAGAATTACTTAAAAGATTGAGATGACCCATTCCATGGCATTAGGATTAAGATTCCTTTTTCTAGTAGAGTGTGAATACACTCTATTTTTCCCAATCCTCTGCTCTACACAGCCACTGGTGCAGTCACAGGGATCTTTCAGTTGCATGTAATAAAAACCCAATGCCAACTAGCTTAAGAACAAAAATAAGTATCCTGATTCCCCAGGCTAATTTTCCTTCCACTGTGCCCTATCTTCGTCATCCTCACAGAGACTTCAGCAGAGTTGTCCAACTGAGACAGTTTCTCTCTTCTGAGAAAAGAGATTTGTTCTGCTAATTATATAACTGTCTTCTTGACATTTCTGCTCTGTTACCTCTTCACACCAGTTTTTAAAGATATAACAGAAGATGATGTTACTTTACATCACACACACATATAAACCCATGCCTTTGAAAAGCGCTACTAGCTTCTACCTCTGGCTGTTTGGCTGTTTTATACATTTCTCTTCCTTTTTGTATGCTGGGTTTTCCCAGGCCAAAAAAAAAAAAAAAAAATATATATATATATATATATATATATATATATATATATATATATATATCAGTCTTAGAATTGGATAGAGGTTAGGGATGAACAAATACCACCCTATTGCTGTAGAGCTGAGGAAACTGCATAGTAAACACCTAGTTTCTATGTTGAAGACACAAGGCTGTGCTAGATCCTGGAATTTGCAGAATTACTGGGAATCAATCCATACTTACTAGGCACTTACGTTCCAAAAGGAACCAAACCTGTCTTGCTCAGTTGAGGTGCTGGAAGTTTCTTCTAATATCACCTCCAAGTATAACGTAAGGTGTGTCTGTCTCTGGACACCTTTCATGAGACAAAGCGATAGGTCTGGTGTTCACATGGCCAGCAAAAACCCATTATCAATGGAATGAGTTTTTACAGGATTTTTAGAGAAGCACATTTAGAAACTGCTTGAAGTGATTTGGATATGAATGTTTAAATAAGCCCCGATTTTTAAAACTCTGTTAACTAAAAAACTTATGCTAGTAGACTTTTAGGGAAGAATTAGAAATTCACAAGAAAACTTGCTGAAGTCAGGGATTACCTCAAAAAAAAATTTTTTGGAAAAGTCTAGGCTACTCACATAAATACTTACTCATATTCTTCTAGGCTTTTACCATTTGCAGAGATTTCACTCATAGACTTTAACTTGAGTTAGGGAGAGCAAGCACCTTTATTTTTATCCCCTTTTGAAAGCTGCTAAAATTGAGGCATAGAGAGGTTAAGCAAATTTCCAAAGGTCAGACTAATAAATGGGGAAGGTGTGAGTCAAAGAGCATTCTGCCTCTATGTCCAAAAGGCAGCAAAAAAGAAGATGGGATCTAAAATCAGAGCTCCCCAGACATTTACTAACCCTGTGACATTTGTCCAGTTACTTTATAATTTTAACATTTATTTTTATTTTATTTTTTTAACATCTTTACTGGAGTATAATTGCTTTACAATGGTGTGTTAGTTTCTGCTTTATAACAAAGTGAATCAGCTATACATATACATATATCCCCATATATCTTAATTGGATTCCTCATTTATCAAATATGGATAACACTTATATGGAAGTCTTATTTTGGGATAATGTAAGATAATGTAAGTTAGACACCCAACCTGTAGTAGGTAGTCAATGTTAGTTCCCTTCTTCTTCCTACTCTTGGAGTACATTGTAAATTCCATGTGTACTACAATGTAATTCCAAAGCTATGATCATATGTAGATGTTCACACATTCATGATAAAAACTATGAGGGAGAGGCCCTCAGCCATCAGTGAAATATTTATTCACACTCACTATCTCCAACTCCACCCCTGCCTCTACCCCCAGTTGTGTACCTCCTTTATTTCTTGTATGAGCAGTTCCCCAAACCTGAAACCTGCAACGCAGCCCATGATCCTCTTTCCTCTTGCCTTTGACATCCTATTAGTGACTGAATCCTACTCACGTCACCTCCGAATAATCTGTTAAATGTGCTTTCTTTCCTCCATCACCATCTCCAGTACTCTTACACACATCCCATTTATTGCTATAGGAGAGTCTGCCTCTGCTCTCAACCCACGCTATTCTATCCTCCAGGGTGCTTTCCACTGTGAGTCTGTAAGAGATGGATCTGATCATGGAATCACCTGCACCAAGTCATCCAAACTCTCCAACGGCCTGAGGCGTCTACAGTCTCTGGCCTGGCACATAAGGCCCACCATCAGCTATTCTCCACCTTGATCTTCTATCACACCTTTCATCTTTCTTTCAGAACCCCTTGGGCCATGTCTAACTATTGAAATTCCCTAAAGGTGCTTTGCTCTTTCTCACCCTCTGTGGTTGATCTCTCTGCTTGGAAAATTTACCCCACTTTATAATCTGGAAAAGTATGTTCATCATTAAAAAGCAGCCCAATATCCATCATCTCCTCTGGGATAATTTCCCTGATACTCACTCCCCAAAAGCTGGGTTATATGCCCTTCATGTGCTCCTATAGCCCTTTATGTTTGCCCCTTGTTTTCAAAGAACATTTCAGAGTGTAATGTAACTGGTAGTTTATATATCTCCATGAAGATAGAGTTTTGAGATGCAATATTCTAGTAAGGTTGAAAGCAAATTCTAAAGCTGCCTGGGTTAAGCTCGTGTAATATCATTTACCAACTATGGGATCTTAGGTAAGTTTAATCGACCTTTTTATGCTTTGATTTCATCTTTGTTAAAAAGTGTGTATTAGTTTCTTTTGGCTGCTGTAACACATTACCACAAACTCAGTGGCTTAAAACAACAGACATTTATACTCTTACAGTTCTGAAGGCCTGATATCTGATATTAAGGTGTCAACAGGGCTGTGCTCCCTCTGAAGATTATAGGAAATGATCGGTTCGTCATCTCCTCAAGGAGGCACAGGGTGTTCCCTGACTCATGGCCACACAACTGCAACCTCTGCCTCCAATGTCATGTGATCTTTTCTTCTTCTCTATTTGTCTCCCCTCTGCGTATCTCTTATAAGGATATTTTTCATTGGTTTATGGCCCATCTTGATAATCCAGATGATATCCTCATCTCAAGACCCTTAACTCAGTTAGATCTATGAAGACCGTTTTCTAAATAAGGTCACATTCATAGGTTCCAGGGATTAGGACATAGACATATCTTTTGGGGGACCACCATTCAACCCACCACATGTTTGTCTAGCTTTTATGTTTCTTGGGAATACTGAATGAAATTATGCATGTAAAGCTCTCAGAACAGTACCTGGCAGAAAATAAATGTTCAGTAAATGATAGCTATGATGGTGACGATGACGATGATGATATGATGTTGTTTTATAGTAATTATCTCAGAGGCTGGCACATACATAGTCCTTATGTGCCTGGCTTCTTATTTTAAAAAACTGTGTTTCCTAGATCAAAAAAAGTTAACTAGTACACTTGAGACATATTGCTAACAGCAAGGGTTTATATAGGTTTTTATAGTTAATCTTCATTTTAATAATAACAACAAAAAATTCAATTAACCAGAGTTCTCATCCACCGTCACACATGAACCTTGGCAGTGCTTCCAGTATTAGCTATCTCCCAAAGAGAGTTATACATGCCAAAGGCACAGAGTTCTTTGCTATTTTCCAGCACCCAAAAATGAATGACTTTATCTGAAATAAAGTTGGAGAGATCATGTGTATGTGATTATAGACTCAGAAAGTCTAGGAAAGCAACCATCAGATAACCATCCTACAAGATGTCAGATGTGAGGATACCAGGGTTGGCAGAGACGACTTTCCCCAGGTCATTCATCGAATTGGTGACAAAGCAGAGACTAAGACCCAGGTCTCCAGATTCATCCCAGTCTTATTCTCACCAATGATCTGCCTCATGGTTTTGACACTATTTAGTGCAAGAAATTAATATAAATAATAAGGTCAGGTGTTTAAAAGGATGGAGAAGGTCAAGAACCTTAGCGGAGTCTTATTGTCATAAGCTTTCAATATTCTATTCCAATAGACCCATGCAACGGTATAGATAATACCCAAATAAACTTATATTCCACTTTTATTTGGTAATAACAACAGAGAAAAGCAGTGTAGTGTATTCCAGCCACCTCATTTTGACACCAAAGGCCCTCTATGACTTTCCTTGATAATACAATCACCTTCTTCTCCCCTTCAGGAACCTTCTACTCCATTAACTGAAGTGCTGACTCCATACCTATCCCATGCTTTCTCTAGTCCATGTGTTGTTCCAGCTCTTGTTCTTTGTGTCCTGAACACCTTCTCCTCTATTCCTACATCTCCAAGTCTTGCCATCCTTGAAAGGCTCAGTTCAAACGTTATAGGATTTGAAAAGCCTTCCTTTTTGCTTCCACCTGGCAGTAACATTTCTTGTCTCTGAATTCCCATTTCATATTTTTTATACACCTTTTGCAGCATTAGTCATTTCTTAATTTATATTTTTATAGTTTTCCTCTTATTTTATTAAGGTCTCGGAGACATCCATAAAATGAGAGTTAAACAAATAATGTTTGTGTTAGAGAGATTATTACACACTGGAAACCCCCTCTTACCCAAGGACTTTCTGAGAAAGTTTCAACACATGTTCCTGGTACCATGGCCACAGTTAAGTGGACCAGGATGGGAACCCAGTTCAAGGCCAGACAATCCCCAAACTGACCAGAAACTGTGCAGTGGCAGATGGGATGAAAGTGATGGGCAGGAGCTAAGTCATACTAGCTCATAGGATCCAACTGCTCAGTTTTCAGGATTCAAGGAACCAGGTGACATTGTGTCGGGTAGCTTGAAATCAACCATAGTGGGAATATTTGCATAATGGAAATTGACAAACTCTACAAATCAGGACTTCCTCCCACCCCAATCTCCTACAGATAGCGAGTTATTAAATATTTACCAGCACAACACTAATGCTAATAAACTGAATCTTCTTCCTTGGCTGTTTGAGAGTGAGACCTACAGAAAGAGTCAGTGGTCCTTAACAGTGGTCCTAAAGCAGAGTAACTTAGAAGAGATGGCTGTGAGCTACGAGGTAGCAAAAGCCATAAGATGGAGAGACAGGAATAGAAATAAGTTAATCAATAACGGCAGGTTCAGCATAAGAGAGGCAGAGAGCAGTGAAGTTGTTATGATGACATAATCTTGAAGTAGGAAAAACAGATGCCCCCACCTTGGGATGGTGACTAATCCTGGTTCCTGGACTTTTGCTGGATCCCATGTGACCTTTTCTAAATTCTGCTTGTCTGTGAGGCTGGCTCGGCAGTGATTCCTGTTTTCCTTACTTTCCTGTCTCCCCTGAAAGATAAATCCTCATCCCAGAGGACTTGCAGCCTAAGGAGCAGGACAGAGTGACTACGACACTTTGTGGCTCATAAAGGGCTTTCACATCCATCCTCAAACTTAATCCTCACAACAGCCTTGGTGGTTACACAGACCACCAGCTCTTGTTGGCACCAACCAGCACATGAGACAAGGAAGCTGAAGCTCAGAGAATCTGCAGGTCATGTCTCTGAATAACAGGCTTAGTCAACAATCAGAAGGAGCAAAGAGGAAAAGCAAGAGAGAAGACAGAAAGAGAGAGACAGACAGAAAATGATTGGAAAGTTCAGATGTCATATACAGATAACATGATATAAAGGTATACACACACATATATACATATGTACATGTAATATCACATAGACTATATTTTATGTATATTCTGTAGCATCAAACACACCTGGGTTAAAATTTTAGCTTCCTACTCACTGGTCATGAGAATTTGGGCAAGTCATTACCCCTCTGAAACTTCATTCATAAAATGGATATTCAATTTCTCTGTCTACTTCATAAGATTCTGATAAGGCTTAAAGAGAAATTATATGTAAACCATTTGGTGCAAAGCTTGCCATGGAATATTTGGCATATTTGGTGTATAGTCATTATTTTAAGTAAAATAATAAAAATAATAACTATAATAATTTTAATTTATCTGATTTTAATTAATCTTTAATTAATTTTAATTCATCTTTTAAATTTTTTAAAAAGCACTGACTGTCAATGAAATGACTGTTACACATAAATCAGTGGTTTTTTATACATGTACACAGTCTGTTCTACAAAAAAACACACACATTGGAAATACACAAGGTTCAAAATTAAACATCTTTAAATAAAACATAAAGCAAAAACATCTGCTGCTGAACCTTGGTCCCTAGGCAGATTTGATTTTTGAAAATGACAAAGAGGCCAAATTGTGCTTCGATTTCTGGTTTGCGTGAGAGTAGGGAAGGTGATTGCTTCCCTGGAGCTGACAGCCTGCTTGAGGGAAAGATGCAGATGCTTAAACAAAGGGTATTGTATGCTGGGCTCTCTGGGACCCTCCGCCAGCAGGGAATTCTGTAGCCATATCACAAACAGTGTTGCTGAATTTCCTTCCATTTTCTGAAATAGCAACCACCACAAGTGAGACACCCTAACGGGACCCATAAATGAGAAAAGAGCAAATTCATTAGGCTGATGTTGGATAACACTCTTTGCCATCGGCAGAGAAATCATCTATATTTCTACAGACTTCAGTATGTGGCCTTATCATTTCCTAATAGAGCCTCTGCTAATATTTTACAAACCAAGACCAGTTCCTCCTGGGAGATGAGTTTCTCTGGCCGTGACCTAGAAATCAGACCCAGGATGTCTGTCAGAGATCTTTTTGAATGTAATTCAAGTATAATTCTTTTTACAATAATTTTAAAGTTAGTAAAACAAAACCAAAAAAAAGAGAAAAAAGAAAACCCACATAATATAGAGGCAAGAATATCCACCAGCAAACACATCACCCTAACATAATTACCTCCTTTTACGTACGTTCTTTCCAGCCTTTTTTTCTCACGTGGTTGTTTTTACAGAATTGAAGTGAGAGTATCCACATGATTTTGCAACGTGAATTTTCAGGAACTGGGCTGGTGTTCCTTGAAGTGGAGTAGGACAAGGGAAGGTGACTTGAAGTGTGTCCATCTGCTTCACTCACCTGCCAAGGGTCCAATCAGAAAGTACCCCTTGGAGGAGATTCATTTCTTTGAGGAGAGGATTATGGATCAGGTGTTTCCCTCCCATTGGGGTGGGACTATCCCAGGAGTGAGAGTGAGAAACAGCTCCTTTGTCATAGTCCCAGATTACCTTTCCTTCCTTCCCACGTCACTTTCTCCCTCACACCCAGTGCTCCTGGCTCAGGGGACTGATTCCAGGTTTTTGATCACCTCTCAAGGTGTTCACTCCACCTGAAACTCTCCTGCCCACCCTCCAGTTTACCGCTAACCCCTTCGACCACTCAGGCCTCCTATTACAGGCCCCTCTGCTAGAAAGCCTTTGCTGAACCTCACCTGTCCCACCACCTCGGACTCGGGAGGGGGTGAGTCAGAGCACTGCAGCCGTCTCTTCATGGAACTCTTTACACTACTCTCAGTTTGTTTTTCATGTCAATCTCTTTCCTAAGGGAGAGACATGAAATCACATCAAGGAGAGAAGTAAAGGACAAGGAAGCCTGGCTTGTGCCACCACCCACAGCGTGCAGGGGGTCATGGGGATATGTGAGCAGCAAGAGCCTCAGCCCGAGCATGAAGCATGAGCAGTGAGGTCCAGGGGCAAAGCCACTCTGGAGACTGCAGGTATGTCCATCCATCAGGACAGGATGCTCTTCCCCCACAGCTCCAAATGGGCTTCCAGGCTGGGGTCAGTCTTTAAAAGGGCCACCCCTGAAGAAAAGGAATCATCCACTTGGAGAAATGCAACCATGATCAAAAGGCCTGAGACTCAAGAGAGGAGAGGGGCCAACATCAGTCCTCACTGTCAGAAACACGATTCCAGGGAGGAGTGAGAGGAGGAGATGACTGAAACCCCCAGCAGGAGCCCTCAGAGGAACTCCAAGGCCCTGAACTGTCACGATGGAGCAGAATGACATGAAGCCAAGGCAGAGAAGAGTGGTCAGCCATGGCACTGCAGATCACAGGCCAGTGCTCAGAGAAAGAGGCCAGAACAAACACAAAGCTATGGTCTGCAGAGCTGAGGCTGTCCATGGAAAAGGAGATTAGAACTGTCCCCTGTGGTCCCCAAGGGTAGAATTTCTCTAGACCTCCAAAATAGTTTATCTGTACACTTAAGGGATCTCTCCTAATAGCACCCAGAACAAGAGCTGGTGGATGAAGTATGCTGGTAAATATTTGTTGGATGGATGGATGGATGGATGGATGGACAGATGGATGGAAGGATGGTTGCATGCATGCATGCATGCATGAATGCATGGATGGATGGATGAGTGAGTGAATTGCTACTGCAGGATTTCACAGAGATAATTGTGTCTTAGAAAGTAATACAAAAATAGTATCACTCAGGCAGTCATCTCCTTAGCCAGGAATCTGAAAGGACAAATCCAGAGGCAAAGCAGGACAGATGCAGAAGCAAAGAGGGAAGCAGCTTCTAAATACACAAATGGAAGCCTCCCTGGCCATGATTCAGCTGGACCCTGCTTCTTGACTAGGTACCACTTTGAGAATACTCAGATAAGGGTTCCAGCATCCATATGTACAAATGAGGAACACTGTGGAATTTTAGAGTCCCAAAGGACTTCAGGAGTACTGAAAGGGAGCTTTTGCAGTCTCCAACCTATTTCGATAGTTCAGCTATCCTTATGGGTAATTTACATTGATTAAATTATGTTCACATGGGCCAAATATGCTGGTAATCACAAAAATGTAAATAAGTTAAATTCCTCTATTAAAGGACAGAGTCTGAGGTTTTTTAGTACAACTTCATGTATCATAATACACACTCCTAAAATAAATATATCAAATAAAATAAAAAATAAAATATTGGAAAATTATATGATAGGCAAAAGTTGACAAAAAGAAGCAGCTATAGCAATATTAATATCAAGTCACCTAATTTAACTATAAAATTGCCTCTTTGCTAATGATTGGGATTTTATCATCACAATGAGGTGATACAATAAATTAATACATGTAACACTATCACTTAATGAAAATAAATAAAATAAATTAATAAAATAAATAAAAACCAATAGAAAGTAAATACACTCAATATGTTTGGTGAATAAAATCAAGATATGGGTTCCATGTGGCAACAGTAAATAAAAGGGGAGATGCTCTACAGAGAAAAGAATGGGCACCCCAACTTAATTCAAAGTTCTCAAAGGACTGAAGCTCTCAGAATGTCTGGAATCTGCCCATGGACATACCCCTGGGCCCTTTGACTCCAACACTTGTATTCTTTTGTACTCAGTCAGTTCTCTCCTACAAAATAAAAAGCCTGTTGCAAAAGGCTGAGTGGCTAAAGACACTGCAGCCTTGCTGCTTAGCCCCAGCCCTACCAGCTTGACATCCAGTAGGCAACGGTGTGGAATCTCCCTTTCCAAGTCTGCAGTAAAACAGCAGACACCCTTCTAATACCACTTGAGTCCAACGGCTGGAAACTCAAACAGGATTTCTATGTTACAATCTGGAGACCAAATTCCTTCTTTGGGAAAACACAATCTTTGCTTGGAAGGCCACTAGTCACCATAGCCTCGCCAAGTTGACTCATACAATTAGCCATCACAGCCATACTTCTATCAGCATTCAGAAAACTCCTGCAGCAGAAGAAATAAGAGGCTCTTGGCTTTGGAGATGTCAACTCCTGTGACCTCCTTTCCAGATTCTGGCAAAGGGGAAATAACACATTCTGGGTGAGAAAATTACCAGTTTTTAAAATGCTGACAAGGTACAGATCAGCCCAAATGGCCTTCTAACTGGGTGATTAACACACGCAGGGCAGGGCTACCTAGGCACCACCTTCTCAGTACATTTCTGCACCCTAGGCACAATCCACATGCCCATGAGCCCTGCACCTTGTGGGGAGTGGGGAAGACAACTACACACAATGAAAAGGAGTTCTTTATCATTAGATGCGACTCTTGCCCCAACTTGCCACTCTTAGCTGGACTGGGCCAAATGGATTCCATTGCCAGGTTGTCATAAATGTCTTTCCAGCCCCAAGCTATGTGTCCTTTCTGCTTAGCTGCATTTTGGTGTCATGGGAAAGCATTCACACACCCCTTCCCTCTGTAGGCCAAGGAGAAGCACCCACAGCAGGCTGTGGGAAACCCTCACTTGGTGTCCACATCCACATGAGGGCTGGCACTGACAGAGGCACCGGAGAATTTGCTGGTTTGACTCATTGACTCAATCATGCCCGGGCCCGAGAAATCAAGCTTTTCTTTTTATCATTCCATTTTTATTTTCTTAGCAAGGAATTTGTTGTCTTTTACAGATGTGAACCTTCTTTCTGCTTTGGAGGTTGCCCGCACCCCCAAAATAGAATTGGCAACAGACTCATTGCTGGCTACTTTATTCTTGAGTCTCTCTCATCTGGGAAGCAGGAAGGTTAGCACCAACCCACAGAGTCCTTTTAAAGATCACATGAGATACTGGATCCTAAGTGCTTGACTCCAGTGTGCATTGGACAAAGTCTCTTTCCTCTTCCCTATTATCTACGGAATGTTCTTGTTACAACGCAACTCCCCACGTGTTGTCCCATTGGGCCACTCGACGTTCCCATGAGACAGGTGTTGATTATCCCCAGCTGGCAGAAGTGGAAACTGAGAGTCAGTTTGCCAGCCTCCCAGCATTGGGGTGATGGGTGGAGGCCCCACTGTGTTTCCAAGTTCATCCATTAGCGAACGCAAGCCTTTTTGTTTCACAACATATAACAGATCAGGGCAAACAGGTGTCTGAGAAAATAACAATAGCCAACTGGGACAGGCAGGCAAGAGAGAGTCTGGGGGCCACTGTGGCAAGGTCCGGGGCACACAGTGGCCCAGAGCAGAGGAAGGAGTTAGGATGTGCAGGGCCAGTTTCAGGGTGCATGTGTGGGAAGCTGGGAGGAGAAAGAGCGAGGATCTGAGCCACATGGTACAGGGGGAGAAAGAAAAGGCCACCTTGCACTTGACGAACCAACTGTCTGAGGTTCTGTAAACACCAGTGAAAGACAGGCCATCATCTGGTGAGAGAGGTATTAGGAAAAAGGTAAGCCTTCAACTCCAACTGCCATTTCGAAGCCACTGCCATCTCTAGCCTGGAATACTGCAACAGCCTCTCATCTGGTCTCCTGCTTCTGACCTTGACTTCTTCAGCCTAGTCTAGGCTCCACACGGCAGCCAGAGAGAGCCCATAAAGGTGTGAGTCAGCTTATGTCACTTCTTTGCTCAAAACCCTGCAGTAGTTCCTGTCTCAGAGCAAAACCAAACTCCTCACAAGTCCTTGCAATGACCTCTGTGGTCCACTATGATCTGCATTCCATCCCCGACCTCTCCTGCTACTTCGCCATGTGCCTACTCTGCTCCAATCAAAGCAGCCTCTTTGCCTGTCCACACACACACACACCAGGCCCATGTCCACAGTCTGTGGGCCTTTGCACTGGCTGCTCCTCCACCTAGAAGGCTCTTTCCCCAAAGATCTGCTTAGTTAACTCCATTGCTCAAATATTGTATCAACATTGCTCAAATCTTGTATTCTCAATGAAGCCTACCCTGAACATTCTATTTCCTACTACAAATTGCCCTCAGTCCCCACTGTCTTAATTTCCCTTCCTTGTTCTTTCTCCTTTGTGTCCACATGTTTTTTATTAAAATTTAATTTACTCTTTATCATCAGTATTTTGTCACTTGAATATCAGCCGCACAATAGGAGCAATCTTTCTGTTTGTTCGTGACTATATTTTAAGGTCTGAGAATGACCCCCTGACAAATACTGGTTGATCCATAAACATTTTTGAATAAATGAATGAATGAATGAAAGAAAATGGACTTTGGAGCCAGACAGACTTAGGGCTTGAATCTACCTCCATCCTGCCCATCTTTGGCGAGTAGATTTAGCTTTTTGAGGCTCAGGTTCCTCATCTGTAAAATGGGAATTATAGTTTATACCTCATAAGATTGCTATGGGGATTAATAAAAAGAACTTTATATAAAGTGACTGGCCGTCAACAAAAGCTAATTTTCTTTAAATATTTTCAGAGATTTTCAGCACCAGAGTATCTAAGAAGAGAGGTTGCTTATTTTGATATTCTGAGCTGAAAGAATCAATAAAAATTTGTGAACACCAACCTGTGCCAAAGCAGTATGCTAGTCTAGTGAATAAGAACAGATAAGAAAGCAACTGCGCCCTCAAGGAGTGCAGAGTCCTTGAGAGAATCAGATCCAGTAGTTCTAAGTATGACATGTTCTATTTAAAAGCATTTGGAAGGTGTTTCAAGAGGACAAAAAGCAGCAGAAATAAACTTTTTTAAAAACTTACTTTGAAATAACTTTAGACTCGCAAGACATTGTCAAATAATGCAGAATTCTATGTATCCTCCCCCCCAGCTTTCCCCTATGGTAACATCTTCCATATATCTTATATTCATCATCAAAACTGAGAAATTGACATTGGTCAGTTTCAACTACAGATCTTATTCAGATTTCACCAATTTTTAGATGTATTCTGTGTGTGTGTGTGTGTGTGTGTGTGTGTGTGTGTGTGTAGAGCTATGAGATTTTGTCATATATATAGAAATTAACTGTTAAAGAAAATCAGAAAGCATTTCACAAATAACACAGTATCTTGGTTTTTTTCTCTTGATGTTCTGGATTTAATATTTCCATTTTACAGGTAATATAATGAAGCTCAGAAAAGCTAAGTAACTTGCCTAAGATGACATAGTTCCTAAGTGGCAGAGCTGGTACCTGTACTTTTCTGACACTCAGCATGTGTTGATATGAAAAACCTTAAGGTTGGAGGTTGGGGTGCAAGAGCATTAGAAGGAGTTATCAGGGCTTTGTCTTCAGGCTGAAATTGCC
Source organism: Balaenoptera acutorostrata (assembly GCF_949987535.1). NCBI lineage: Eukaryota > Metazoa > Chordata > Mammalia > Artiodactyla > Balaenopteridae > Balaenoptera > Balaenoptera acutorostrata. Next base: position 101,435,185 of record NC_080068.1, on the reverse strand, counting down.
ATAGACAATTTTGCTGCTACAGAATGCTGTTTTGTAAGTACCAAATTGCTATTTTCTTTGATTTTGCCCCAATATCTGGGCTCTGGAATATAAAATACAAGAAATTTCAGTATTTCCTGAGGAAAGGATTCCCCAGGACTCTCCCACTCTTATACTTTCTAGCCAGAGTCACTTCTTTGGCTTGTCAGTTAGAATCCTGCAAAGCAAAGAAAGCAGAAAGGTTTAAAACAGAGGACATGGAGAGAGGCTTAAACAGCCTGGGAGGAAGCCTGCTGAAAGAAAGTGACTGTTGTCCTTCCCTCTGAAGCTCCTTTTTATTGCCCATTCTTGCTGATAGCAGCAGGGTCTGAATCTCAGCCAAGGGAAAAAGGGCTTTTTTGGCTAAGAGAAGTAATTGTGGTCATGATGGGCCAAAACAGGAGGGAAGTATTTTACAGGGTAACAGGGCTACCAAGTGTCAGAATTGGTGCTGCAGGATATACATTACTTCTGCAAGCAGTCACTAAGTACCTTCTTTGAGCCAGGCATGCTCACGTAATAAAGAGACAACCCAAGGTCTCTCAGTGAACTCTCAAACTAGTAGAAGAGTCACTCATTTTGTTCATTCATTCCCTCATTTAATTCTCACTCCTTTAGAATATAATTTAGGTATTAAGAATCTGGCCTTAAATAAGAAAGTTTCATTCATTCATTCATTCATTCAATAAATATTTATTCAGTGCCTACTGAGTGCCCAGCACTGCTCAAAGCACTAGGAAACAAAGATTGACAAAATATAGATCCCTCTACAGTCAAGGACATTGGTTGGGGACTGAGAGAGAGTAAGACAATGAACAAGAAGCATAATAAATAAATCATACAGTATATTAGAAGCTGGTAAACGCCATGGGAAAAAGAAAACATAGAACTGGGTTATCAGCCTGGAACATATGTGGCAAGGAAGTTTAGAATGTAGTATTAAATAATGTTTTCAAGCTAGACCTATTGAGAAGATGGCATGTAAGCAGAAACCAGAAGAGGGTGAGTAGGTGGGCGACCATGTGGATATGGGGTGGAGGAGGGGAAGCAATGCCGGTAGGGGAACAGATACAGAAAAGGCCCTAATGCGGGGCCCAGCCAGATCTGTCCAGGAACAGTAAGGAAACCCACAAGGTTAGGTACCAAGAGACAGGGGAGAGGAGGAAGAGAGTTAAGACTGGGCAGATTATACAGGGCCATGATGGCCACAGTAGGATTTCTGCCTTTATTGAGTGACGTGGGTAGCCACGGCCGGGTTTCAGCAGAGAATTGCCATTATCTGTCTCGTGTTTCAACAAGAACACTCCAGCTGCCATGGTGGGAATAAACCTTGAATGTACAAAGCTAGAGGCAGGGGGAACTGCCAGGAGATCATTGCAGTTATCCCGGGGAGAGATGACAGTAGATGGGGCCAAGATGGTAATCGTGGAGGTGATGAGAGGTGGCTGTATTCTGAACCTATTTTGAAGGCAGAGCCAAATTCCTGATTGATTGACTGTGGTGCCCAAGAGGAAGGGAGGAGTCGGTGATAATTCTAAGGTGAGTGGCCTGAGCCAAAAAGGATTATTCAGAAGTCGATTAAAATTGTGACACTGGGCAAGTCTCTAAACTTCCATTTTCTTCTTTATAAAATGGAGAATAATATCTGCATTATAGGGTTGTTGCAAACATTAAAAGAGACAATACCTGCAAAGCATTCCGTTTGTGAAGAGAGTACACAACAAGGATATATAATTAACTAAATCTTACAGAATGTGAGAATGTGAACAGAACATCGTGTTGAGGAATTTTGAGAAACACTGCGTATGGATGGGGTGGAGTAGAGAGTGACTGAAATGAATGAGGAGCCTGAGGTTTCATTCTCATAACAACTACTGTTATATTACCTTAAGTAAGTCTTTTAATCTCACTCTACCTTTATTTCTTAACACGTAAAATGAGTGGAGGGTTGCTAGAGATCAGGGTCTATAAGCAAATCCAACACATGTTTTTGTAAACAAAGTTTTATCGGAACACAGCCATGCTCATTTCTTTCTGCATTGTCTATAATAGCTTTTCTGCTACAGTGGTTGAATAGCTGTAACAGAGACAGTATGGACTTCAACTTTTTAAATATTTATCATCTGGCCCTTTACAGACCAAGTTTACAGACCCTTGATCTTCATCTCGAACATTGCTTTTCACATTAGTGTAGACATAGAGGCATGAAATCCTTTCTTCAAATGGCATCTTAGAAGCCTAATATTGGGTTGGCCAAAAAGATCGTTCAGGTTTTTCTGTACCATCTTACAGAAAAACCCGAACGAACTTTTTGGCCAACCCAATATATAACACAGAATCTATGCGCATCTGGCTGGTTGAAGAGTGGGGTGGGGGTAATATGGGAGGTGTCTATTCCCACTCAGGCACTCACCACTCTCACACCTAAAGTAAACTGTGATACACCTCCTCTTCATCCCTGGGGTTCCTAGGAACACAGTTTGAAAAACAGGACTCTAAAATCATCTCTAGGGGCTCATCTAGGTCTATAATTCCTATAATCCACAGATTCAATGTTCAAACAAAGTCTAAATAGACTCAGATCAAAAATGAACCGAATAAGAGAAACAACCATCTTCAGCAAGGAGACCATACCAAATAAACTTTATAAATCGGCTAAACTAATATTTGTATTGAAAGCCTCAGAATTGTTTTTTCTCATTCATGGGATATTAATGCAAAGCCAAATTTCAAATCTTGTCATGACAGATACTTTCAAAAGTTAGACAGGTAGCATTTCCACATTCCTGGCTTCTCCTCAATGATCAATTAGATTAGATGTTTCTCTTTCTCTTAATATTATGGGAATGACTAAAAATTTTCAGCTTCAATCACTTTTGCCTTTTCTGAATAAACTTCTTTAAGAATTTTCTCTACCCTGACTTTAGCTACTTTCTCCTTGACTTGAATATCTGTGCATTAAGGACTGAGTGTTTATGTCCCCCCAAAATCATATGTTGAAGTCCTAACCTGCAGTGTGATGGTATTTGGAGATGAGGTCTTTGGATGTAATTAGGTCATGAGAGTGGAGCCTGCATGAATGAGATCAGTGCCCTTTTAAGAAGAGATAACAGAGATCTTGCTTTCTCTTTCCTCTTGTCAGGACATAGTGAGCAGGCAGCTGCCTGCAACCCAAGGAGACCACTCTCATCAGACACCAAATTGGCTGGCACCTTGATCATGGACTCTGACCTACAAAACTGAAAAAAAAAAGCAAGTCTGTTGTTTAAACTATGCAGTCTATGATATTTTGTTACAGTAGCCTGAGGTAAGACGCTGTGTCTCTAGTTTCTTTAGCTCACCAATCAGTCTCCGACATCCCCATTCAAATAGTCCTTATAAATCCACCTCTTACAAGAAACATTACTGATGTGACTGATGCTCTTTCCTCAACACTAGTCCATAAACAAGAACCACCTGTTTGTCAACATCAACAGTCTATCCCACACAAATATCCTATTACTAACATCCAAAATAAATTTAACTCTCTCCCATTTCCTCCTCCATACTCATCCTCCCTTCCTCACTTATATTAATGTCACCATCATCCTCCCAGTCACCCAAGTTAACAAACCTGACTCTATATTTGTTGTCTCTTTGCTCCACAAATCTAATCAATTGACAGTATCTATTATCTTATCTCCATAATATATTTTGCTTTCATCTCATCTACTCCATTTCCATCACCATTTTCTAGCTCAAATCCTGGTGACTTCTCCCGTAGATGATTACATTTCTCACGTAATTAACTTCCCTGTTTTCAGTTACTCTCTCTTCAAGACCATCTTTTGCAGGACTTCCAGATAAATGTGATCTATGTGCAAATCTGATTATATCCCTTCCCTTACTCAAATCCTATCAATAATTCTCCATTGCTGGTAGAATAAAGTAGTCAGACAGTTGTTTTTCATTCCAATTTCTCCTCAAAATTTGGATTCTATCCACCTTCCTATCTTTAATTTTCTCGATTCCACTTTGTACCCTCTGCATGCAAGTTTAAAGGAGGTAATCACTCTCTACAAAACACTATCCTTACATTTCTCTGGCTTCTTCTACCTCCAGTAAATACCTCACCCAGATTTGCTAAATGTCCAAATTCTTCAAGTTCCAGGCAAAGCTCTTATCTTTGATGATATCTCTTCTGGTTCTCTCTCTCTTATTTATTTTTTTAACATCTTTATTGGAGTATAATTGCTTTACAATGGTGTGTTAGTATCTGCTTTATAACAGAGTGAATTAGCTATACACATACATATATCCCCACATCTCCTCCCTCTTCCGTCTCCCTCCCACCCTCCCTATCCCACCACTCTGGGTGGTCACAAAGCACTGATCTGATCTCCCTATGCTATGTGGCTGCTTCCCACTAGCTATCTATTTTACATTTGGTAGTGTATATATGTCCACGTCACTCTCTCATTTCGTCCCAGCTTACCCCTCTCCCTCCCCACGTACTCAAGTCCATTCTCTACATCTGTGTCTTTATTCCTGTCCTGCCCCTAGGTTCATTAGAACCTTTTTTTTTTTTTTTTTAGATTCTATATATATGTGTTAGCATATGGTATTTGTTTTTCTCTTTCTGACTTACTTCACTCTGTATGACAGACTCTAGGTCCATCCACCTCACCACAAATAACTCAATTTCATTTCTATTTATGGCTGAGTAATATTCCATTGTATACATGTGCCACATCTTCTTTATCCACTCATCTGTCAATGGACACTTAGGTTGCTTCCATGTCCTGGCTATTGTAAATAGAGCTGCAATGAACATTGTGGCACATGAATCTTTTTGAATTATGGTTTTCTCAGGGTATATGCCCAGTAGTGGGATTGCTGGGTCATATGGTAGTTCTATTTTTAGTTTTTTAAGGAACATCCATACTGTTCTCCATAGTGGCTGTATCAATTTACATTCCCACCAACAGTGCAAGAGGGTTCCCTTTTCTCCACACCCTCTCCAGCATTTATTGTTTGTAGATTTTTTGATGATGGCCATTCTGACTGGTGTGAGGTAATACTTCATTGTAGTTTTGATTTGCATTTCTCCGATGATTAGTGATGTTGAGCATCCTTTCATGTGTTTGTTGGCAATCTATATATCTTCTTTAGAGAAATGTCTATTTAGGTCTTCTGCCCATTGTTGGATTGGGTTGTTTGGTTTTTTGATATTGAGCTGCATGAGCTGCTTGTAAATTTTGGAGATTGATACTTTGTCAGCTGCTTCATTTGCAAATATTTTCTCCCATTCTGAGGGTTGTCTTTTCATCTTGATTAAGGTTTCCTTTGCTGTGCAAAAGCTTTTAAGTTTCATTAGGTCTCAGTTGTTTACTTTTGTTTTTATTTCCATTTCTCTAGGGGGTGGGTCAAAAAGGATCTTGCTGTGATTTATGCCATACTGTGTTCTGCCTACGTTTTCCTCTAAGAGTTTTATAGTGTTCGGCCTTAAATTTAGGTCTTGGATCCATTTTGAGTTTATTTTTGTGTTTGGTGTTAGGGAGTGTTCTAATTTCATTCTTTTACATGTAGCTGTCCAGTTTTCCTAACACCAGTTATTGAAGAGGCTGTCTTGTCTCCATTGTATATTCTAGTCTCCTTTATCAAAAATAAGGTGATCATATGTGTATGGGTTTATCTCTGGGATTGCTATCCTGTTCCATTGATCTATATGTCTGTTTTTGTGCCAGTACCATACTGTCTTGACTACTGTAGCTTTGTAGTATTGTCTGAAGTCTGGGAGTCTGATTCCTCCAGCTCCTTTTCTCTTTGTCAAGATTGCTTTGGCTATTTGGGGTCTTTTGTGTTTCCATACAAATTGAAATATTTTGTTCTAGTTCTGTGAAAAATGCCATTGGTAGTTTGATAGGGATTGCATTGAATCTGTAGATTGCTATGCATAGTATAGCCATTTTCACAATGTTGATTCTTCCAATCCAATAACATGGTATATCTCTCCATCGGTTTGTATCATCTTTAGTTTCTTTCATCAGTGTCTTATAGTTTTCTGCATACAGGTCTTTTGTCTCCTTAGGTAGGTTTATTCCTAGGTATTTTATTCTTTTTGTTGCAATGGTAAATGGGAGTGTTTCCTTAATTTCTCTTTCAGATTTTTCATCATTGTTGTATAGGAATGCAAGAGATTTCTGTGCATTAATTTTGTATCCTGCAACTTTACCAAATTCATTGATTAGCTCTAGTAGTTTTCTGGTAGCATCTTAGGATTCTCTATGTATAGTATCATGTCATCTGCAAACAGTGACAGCTTTTTTTCTTCTTTTCTGATTTGGATTCCTTTTATTTCTTTTTCTTCTATGATTGCTGTGGCTAAAACTTCCAGAACTATGTTGAATAATAGTGGGGAGAGTGGACAACCTTGTCTTATTCCTGATCTTAGAGGAAATGGTTTCAGTTTTTCAGCATTGAGAACGATGTTGGCTGTGGGTTTGTCATATATGGCCTTTACTATGTTGAGGTAAGTTCCCTCTATGCCTACTTTCTGGAGGGTTTTTATCATAAATGGGTGTTGAATTTTGTCAAAAGTTTTTCTGTAACTATTGAGATGATCCTATGGCTTTTCTCCTTCAATTTGTTAACATGGTTTATCACATTGATTGATTTGTGTATATTGAAGAATCCTTGCATTCCTGGGATAAACCCCACTTGATCATGGTTTATGATCCTTTTAATGTGCTGTTGGATTCTGTTTGCTAGTATTCAGCCAGTCTATGTCTTTTGGTTGGAGAATTTAATCCATTTACATTTAAGGTAGTTACCGATATATATATTAGTATTACCATTTTCTTAATTGTTTGGGGTTTGTTATTGTAGGTCTTTTCCTTCTCTTGTGTTTCCTGCCTAGAGAAGTTCCTTTAGCATTTGTTGTAAAGCTGGTTTGGTGGTGTTGAATTCTCTCAGCCTTTGCTTGTCTGTAAAGGTTTTAATTTCTCCATCGGATCTGAATGAGATCCTTGCCAGGTAGAGTAATCTTGGTTGTAGGTTTTTCCCTTTCATCACTTTAAATATGTACTGCCACTTCCTTCTGGCTTGCAGAGTTTCTGCTAAAAGATCAGCTGTTAACCTTATGGGGATTCCCTTGTATGTTATTTGTTGTTTTCCCTTGCTGCTTTTAATATTTTTTCTTTGTATTTAATTTTTGATAGTTTGATTAATATGTGTCTTGCCATGTTTCTCCTTTAATTTATCCTTTATGTGACTCTCTGCACTTCCTGGACTTGATTGACTATTTCCTTTCCCATATTAAGGAAGTTTTCAACTGTAATCCCTTCAAATATTTTCTCAGACCCTTTCTTTTTCTCTTCTTCTTCTGGGACCCCTATAATTCGAATGTTGGTGCATTTAATGTTGTCCCAGAGGTCTCTGAGACTGTCCTCAATTCTTTGCATTCTTTTTTCTTTAGTCTGCCCTGTGGTAGTTATTTCCACTATTTTATCTTTCAGGTCCCTTATCCGTTCTTCTGCCTCAGTTATTCTGCTATCGATTCCTTCTAGAGAATTTTTAATTTCATTTATTGTGCTGTTCATCGTTGTTTGTTTGCTCTTTAGTTCTTCTAGGTCCTTGTTAAACATTTCTTGTATTTTCTCCATTCTATTTCCAAGATTTTGGATCATCTTTACTGTCATTACTCTGAATTCTTTTTCAGGTAGACTGCCTATTTCCTCTTCATTTGTTTAATCTGGTGGGTTTTTACCTTGCTCCTTCATGTGCTGTGTGTTTCTCTGTCTTCTCAGTTTGCTTAACTTACTGTATTTGGGGTCTCCTTTACGCAGGCTGCAGGTTCGTAGTTCCCGTTGTTTTTGGTGTCTCCCCCCAGTGGCTAAGGTTGGTTCAGTGGGTTGTGTAGGCTTCCTGGTGGTGGGGACTGGTGCCTGTGTTCTGGTGGATGAGGCTGTACCTTGTCTTTCTGGTGGGCAGGATCGCATCCAGTGGTGTGTTTTGGGGTGTCTGTGACCTTATTATGATTTTAGGCAGCCTATCTGCTAATGGGTGGGGTTGTGTTCCTGTCTTGCTAGTTGTTTGTCATAGGGTGTCCAGCAGTGTAACTTGCTGGATCTCAGCATTGAGACAGAGATCTCTGGGAGAGCCTTTGCCGTTTGATATTATGTGGAGCTGGGAGGTCTCTGGTGGACCAATGTCCTGAACTTGGCTCTCCCACCTCAGAGGCACAGGCCTGACACCTGGCCGCAGCACCAAGACCCTGTCAGCCACACGGCTTAGAAGAAAAGGAAGAAAAAAAGAAATAAATAAATAAAATAATAAAATAAAATAAAATAAATAAAATTAAAAATTTAAAAACTTAAAAAGTAAGAAAGAAAGAAAGAAGAGAGCAACCAAACCAAAAACCAAATCCACCAATGATAACAAGCACTAAAAACTATACGAAAAAAAAAAAAAAGGACAGACAGAACCCTAGGACAAATGGTAAAAGCAAAGCTATACAGACAAAAGTCCCACAACGAAGCATATACATACACACTCACCAAAAGAGAAAAAGGAAAAAAAAATATATTTTTTTTGGGAAGTCTGAGGTCTTCTGCCAGCATTCAGTAGGTGTTCTGTGGGAGTTGTTCCACATGTAGATGTATTTCTCATGTACCTGTGGGGAGGAAGGTGATCTCCACGTCTTACTCCTCCACTATCTTGAAGGTCTCTTGCCGCTGCCTGCAGTCTGGTCCTCGGTCACTGCGGCCATCCGTTGGTCCTGCGAGCCTCAGAGGGATGACCAAAGAGGTGTCCCCGTGGCTGGGATAGGCTCTCAGCAAGGTGATGGGAAGGACCTGAGTCCCCTGAGGAGCCGAGGTGGCTATGGCCACTCCCCCCATGGATGTTGCCGATTCCCCCTGGCCAGAAGTGTCAGAGAAGCCGTGTCCTTGGGATTGCAGCACCTGGAGCACAACACTCGCCTCTGGTGTGGCGGCTGAGCCTCTCTCTCTTTTTAAATTCCCTCAATATTTTAACTGGACCTTTATAATGGCCTAATTTTGATAGTGTTCTCAAATTTACCTAACTGTAGTTCATCCCTGGTACCTTCAGCATTTAGCATATTCCATTTTATTAGGATAATACTAGATGCTTTAACAAATAGACCCTCAAATTGGCTTAACACAGTGAAAGTTCATTTCTTTCTCAGGTAAGAATCCAGTGTGGGTGTTCCTGATCAGTAGATAACTTTCCTCCACATGGTGATTCAGGAACGCAGGAATTTTGCATCTTACAGTTCTGTCACTTCTTAATATCTCAGAGTCCTCTGCTTCCAGCTAGTAGAATGGAAAAAGAGGGGAGAAAAGCCATACTTCCTAATCACCTTTACCCGGACATGCATAACTTATTTTCATATTCTACTATGAGAACCAGGTACTTGGCCCAAAAGGGAAGATGTAGTCCCTGGTTTGGCAACTTTTTCCCAGATATAACTCTATCCTATAGAAGGAAGAGTGGAAAATTTGAGTGGAAACTTAGTCTTCTCTGCCCCGTAAGAGACACTTTACATCAAAAATACATAGTTGGAGACGATAATCATATTTTAAATGATCACCATTTATTGATTACCTATAATGGCCCCCTTTGTGCTAGAAATGATATATTTCTTATTTTCAACAATAAGAAGAACAATTGTTCTATATCAATACGAATATAGTAATCATTATTTTTGAGCGGGGGAAACTTTATTTCAGCCCAATTAAGGGATAATAATAATAACAGCAGCTTTTTTTGAGCACTGATTTTGAAATGGCCTAAGGACTTCACATACAAGGTTACTCTAGGTTATAAGATGTTGAGCAAGTTTTTAAACCCAGACTTGTCTGACTCTAAAGTCCCTGTTCCATCCATTATTAGTTCAATCTCTCTCCTTCATTTTCCATAGTTAAAATGTCTATAATAATCTAGTTTTACATTTATGGAGTGCTTCCTGTTTGGCAGGCTCAATTATATACATTTAATATATATTGATGTAATATATAACCATATAAACATAATACCAGTATATTTACATACAGAACATACAGAATATAATATACATACATATATACAGCACACATATATACAGACTGCAACATATATACATATAAATGTAGATAGATATAGCTAGATATAGATAAAATATATATAGAGATATAGATATAGCATATATACATATACATATATCTGTGAGTGTGAGTGTATATAAAACATATGTACAATATATATATAAGTACCATAATAAATCCTGAATGTATATGTGTGTACATATGTATGCCTGTACATATATACCCTACATGATACTGTTATCATGTCCTTTATACAGATGAGGGAACTGAAGCACAGAGAGGCTGACTAACTGTTCACAGCCTCACAGTGAATAACAGCTCCTGCAGCTGTGAACCTGGCCAGCTGGACGCCACAGCTAGAGCTCCAAGCACAAAGGTTTGCCACCTGTACTAATTCTCTTGATTCACAGTCAGTTTGTCCTCCCCCACTCCCGACATCAGACTGTGAGGGCTTAAGCACAGGAACTGTGCTGTATTCATCATCACACTCCCAGTACCTAACACTGCCTGTCATACTTCAGTAAATATTTACTGAATTGAACTAATGAAGTTCTGGGAAAACTGCTACCAGGAGTAGGACTGTGAGGTTAGAGAAGGCACAACAATTTCTGCCAGAAAGAAAGAAAATAACCTGACATTTCAAGAAGCAAATTAAAGTCCAAGTGTTTGGTGAACTTCTCACTGTTTGTCTTTCTGGTGAACTTCTGTGCTCTTGGCAGTGGGCCCGGGCTGGAGAGCTTGTGCAGGAAGGAGGCCATTCTACTCACCCAGCCTGCTGAGAACACACTTCTAACCCTCGTCTCGTGTGTCTCTTGGCCAAACATTGCTCAAGGACTCCAGAGACAGGAAAATGCTTTTCTGTTTGTGTTGGAAGTTCAGGGAATGTGTCTGAGACAGAGAGAAATCCCAGGTCTTTAGAAGTTCATCTTTTATGTTTGGGACATCAGTAAAAATAGGGGCGGTGTGAGGCAGGTCTTATAGAATTTCCTAATGAGGTGACATGGACACCTAAACATAAAATAAATAATTAAGATTTGTGAGGGGCTTTCGGTATTACAAAGCACAGTCATATACAGTATCCTGGTTAATCGATCCAAATCAGACTCAATCAACTCTTACCACTTTTTACCAGGTGAAAGGGCATGGGTTTTCCTTTGGTTGTTGGCTTTTGTTTTTGTTGCTGACATCTGGTTAATTTTTGATGAATCAATATTTAGACTTTTTGTGGTGATGGTGTATTGAATTCATACTCTGTTCCTCTGTTCCAAACAAACAGAAGTGATAGGGAAAAAATAAAATAAATAAATATATATACAATAAATATATACATATAGAGAATAAATGTGTGTAGATAGATAGATAGATATACATAAAAAGATATTTCCAGGAATAAAGGGAGAAAAAGATTATCTTTCTTGAATGAGGAGTGGAACAAAGACACAAATGAGTGAGAGGGGCTGTAGCCATAAGGCTCCTGAGCTCCGAGTCTGCAGTGGGGCTGAAGATTCAGCTTTTGCAGAGTGAATGAAATAAAACAAGTCACAACCCAAGATGGGGAGCCAGGACAAGGATGGATACATAGGGTTTTCCCACCTATGAAAAAGGGGAGGAAATGCCTGCTGTCCACTCCCATCTGGAGCTATGGATTTGAGCAAGTTTCAGGCCTGAGAGAGCCCAGAGGACACAGGCACTACCTCTCAAGTAGGAATGGAATCAAGCAACATGCTGACAAAGAGACTGGATCTACAACATTCCCATTAATGTTGTATGTGGAACAGGATTCCTAAAATGCTAGGGTGAGACCTAGGGATCTATACACGGGTCTGGGAGCAAAAGGAAGGCAACTGTCAAATCATTAGGTAAGGTGAGATTAATACAGATGGAGAGAGAGAGAGAGAGAATAAATAAAATTCTCTCATTTAACCCTAAGCCTAAGCCTAGCTCTATTTCCTGGCCAAACCCTAATGGAATAGAAACCAGGACTTAGAAATGCTAGATATCTTTGAAGTTGGAGATATAGTGGTTCAAAGACTAGAAGGACTGATTAAAGGTGTATATGTGTGAAAGAAGCAGTTAGACTCCTAGGGCACCTCCTGTAGCCAAAATGACATAATTACTCTTCCCTCTTCACTCACCCCATGGCCACAGAAGACTGGACGTTTATCACTGAGGGCAGTGAACACTGGATTCAGGGGTACCAGCTATAGCCAAAGGAAGTGTGCAAAGCTAAAAATGCTGAAATGAGAGTCCAAAACCTTTCTTTTCCTCAACTCCCCGAAGCCCAGCAGCCAGGCTTATACCCACGGGCAAGAGACTGGAGCATACAGAAACTCCTCAGGAGACTGTAAGCCCAAGTAAAAAGACTACGATTGCTGGACAATTAGAAATTTTGCAAGAAAATTGCCTAAGAGTGAAGCTCACCACTCAATAAGCCTTGACATCATGTGTTGGGCTTTCAATAAGATTTTATGTGCCTTACTTTCAATATAAATGGACAGAAAAGAATCATCGGTTTTTTTAAGATCACTTATAATATAAAACAGACCAACACAATTATTTTTTTAAAAAAGAAACAAAGAAATAGATAAAATGCAGGAAGCAAAAGAAATCAAAGGGAAAAAACATTCCCAGAGAAGTAAAAGATATTGCATCCATGAAACAGGAGCACATGGATGGATCTAGAGACTGTCATACAGAGTGAAATAAGTCAGAAAGAGAAAACAAATATCGTATATTAACGCATGTATGTGGAACCTAGAAAAATGGTACAGATGAACCCGTTTGCAGGGCAGAAGTTGAGACACAGATGTAGAGAACAAATGTATGGACACCAAGGGGGGAAAACCGCAGTGGGGTGGGGATGGTGGTGTGCTGAATTGGGCGATTGGGATTGACATGTATACACTGATGTGTGTAAAATTGATGACTAATAAGAACCTGCTGTATAAAAAAACAAACAAACAAAAAGAAACAACTAATACTAAACTGTCTTTGGGTTATTTGTATGGAAATATGTTAAAATAAATGTTTCAGACATTAAAAAAAAAAAAGAAACAGGAGCAAATACGATTTAAATAGACTAGTCACAAAACAAGCCACAATAAAAAAATACCTCTTCAAAATTAAAAAATCAAAAGTCATCTGTTCTAAGGGAAGAAGGGAGACTGGATAAAGGTAGGCAACTAGGTAACAACAAACACCCAGTTCATAATAACATTCTAGAGGGATTTAGCTGTTAATCTCTGATTAATAAGGAAAGGAAATGGTATGGGAGAGGAACACACAGGGTGTTCATCTCTATCTGTGATGGTTTATTTCCTAAAAAACATTTTTTGAAGCAAACATGCCAAAAATGTTAAGATTTGACAAAGCTTTTGGACACTGTCATATCATTCCTTTTCACATTTTCTGTATTTTAAATGTTTCACATAATTTTAAAAAATAAAGTTAATTTTTTGAAGGTCGATTTTTTCACCACATCTTCTTTTTTTTTTAAAAAAAAAAAAGCATTATAAACACACATATACAAACAATTTTTAAAAATACTTAGAAGACATAAGCTTCACAACAAAACTGTTTCCTACCTGAGGCTTCAGTTATTTTAACTTTCAGAATAAAACTTCAGATTCATCAAATGACTAGAATTTTGACTACCCCTAATAAATTCTTGTCATTGCTATTAACTAGCATTAATTGAACAACTACTACATGGAGATAACTGTATCAGGCTTTCTTCCAGACAATACATTATAGGATATATTCCCAGTGTCAATTCATTTGCACTGTATTGGCTTGTGAATTCTGGATAATTCCCTAAATTTCTGATTCCCTGTGCAAAGGCTAATGCATTTCGCTATTGATTCCAACTGTAGTTGTAGTGAGAAAAGTAGAAATAACACTCTGCTCAAAAGCATGGGAGGCTGTGAGCACATTCTTTCACTCCCCTTCCAAAAACGATCTACTGAGTAATTATAATCGAGCCTGCTAGCTCCGCAGACCTCTGCTTAGTTGAGAATTTTCACCAAAAAACATTTTACGACACCAACCATCACCACCAAACCACATAGGTTAAATTAGATGCCCCTTCTCTTAACTGCTATGGTACTCTGCTTGTTTGTATCTTAGAACTCTTCCCCATTCCGACCTCCTCCCCTACACTCTGAATGCCTGTTTACTTGTTCATCTACCCTAAAAGACTGGGATCTCTCTAAGGGAAGGTGCACTGTTTTGGTCACTGTGGTATTCCCAACACACAGCCTAGGGCATGGTGCATAGTAGGTGTTCGATAAATACTTCTTTGAATAATGGGTAACTGAACGTCAGTCTTCTTTCTCTGCCATTGTCCTACATCCTGGTGTTGCTGCTTGGTCACAGCAGAGCAAAGACAATTGTGGTCCAAAGTCTTCCCTTATTACATCTATTTCATACAACTATAAAACACTGCAAAATGCACACCCACCAGAAACTAATTCCTGTATGTTCAGTTTACAGTAAGTGCTTTTGGAATTTGCCTCAACTGAGGTATCGGAATTTAAAGGTTTCAATTACTGGGGAAACAATTCCCATTACCAATAGAAGAGTCACAAGGAAAAACATTCAACTAGACTGGCATATGAACGACTTAGTGTGAATAACGGATTATCAGAATTTCTACTACATCAAGAGAAATGGCAAAGAAGAACAAAATCTCTGTCCAAATGTTTGGGCACCTCATTCATTTCCTGTTTTTCCAGTAAATTTGCCTTAGACACAACCCTTAACATTTACATATCTCAGTTCTCGTGGAGATATATGAGTCTTCCCAAAGCTTCACAAAATCAGAGCCTTAAGCATCTTAGGTTACACTGTTTCTTAACATTTTCTGCCTCATGCTCCTCAAAATCACACTATTGAAAAATCTGGGCCTCATCCACCTTTTATAAGAAGGCAATGAACAGCATACATTTAAAGAAACCATTATTCTATTTATCATCAATATTAAGAACTTAAAAATCACAAGAGTGATATTGTTAATATTATTATTGCTATTTGTCATGGGTTGAATAGTGTGCCCCCCACCCCAGAATTCATGTTCACCTAGAATCTCACAATGTGCTCTTATTTGGAAATATGGTTTTTGAAAACGTAATTAGTTAAAGATCCTGAGATGAAATCATCCTGATTTAGGGTAGGCCTTAAATCCAATAACTGGTATCCTTATGAAAGGAGGGAGGGTACAGAGAGATACACAGGGAAAGGGCTATGAGAAAATATGGAGACAGAGATTGGAGTTATGCTGCTACATCCCAGAAGCCGCCAGAAGCTGGAAGAATCAATGAAATACACTCCCCTAGAGCCTTTGGAGGGAGTGTAGTTCTGCTGATATCCTGATTCCAGACTTCTAGCCTGTAAACTTTCTGTTGTTTTAAGCCACCCAGTTTGTGGTACTTTATTATGGCATCCTTAGAAAACTAAAACACTAATGGTTTTGAAAGCACTAAACTAATAATTGCATCACTGGTTGAAAATGGTAAAAATATTAGACTACTACAAACGATAATAAGAAATAATTTTGTCACTGAGAAGAGTATGAGGAAGCAGAAATTCTTAGGAAGCACTTGGAAAACTGGGTTCCTCTTGGTCCCAGCCAGGTCCCATGATCCGTGGTAAGTATAGAATAAAAAAGTACTGATTAGGTGGGTAATCAGTATTTCTCTCAAATGACCAGCCAAAGTGATCAATTATACACCATGTCAAATGTATTCTTTCAGAGAGGTTTTTTTTTAACTGATAGTGAAATTGGGAATTGCGAACTCTATAACTATAGTGGACATTTTTATATAAAAATACAAGGTATTATTATATAAAAGTACTAGGTATCATTAGCACTTCTTGAGGGCTCACGTGTTTCAGACACTTCCCCCGCGTTGGCTCGTCGTCACGCTGTCCATTGGACACTCTGCTGCTTCCCGTTTCGCAGGTGGCACACACTGGATTGGAAGCTCCATGAGCACAGGGAATTTTACCCATTTGTTTGCTGAACCATGCCTGGCACATACTAGACACTCAGTAAACACTTGGTGAATTAAATGGACCTGAGACTTGACCAAAGAAACACAGCTAGCAAGCAATGAAACCAGGACTCTAGGATTTGAACCCAGGAAATATGACTTCTAGAATCATACGCTCAACCAGCATCCCATCCTGCCACTGACAATGCAAGTGGAGACTTAAATTTCAAAATATTTAAATAAACCAACACTAACCATTTTAGAAAATTTGCAAAATAGAGAAAAGGAAAAAAATCACCCAGTAACCTAGCATTCAGTTGGTCAGCATTAACATTTTGTTAATATTTCCTCTTGGGGCTTTTTTCTCTTTGTGTTATATATTTTTCCTAAAGTTATATTCAAACTCTAAATACATTTTCTGCTTTTAAATTTAGCATTCTAGAAAATCATATTTCTATGCCATTATAAATTCTTCATAGGCAAAACGTCATATATTGCATTGAGAGGTTGTTGCCTACTTTACTTCAAGTATTCCCTATTGTTCGGCATAAGTCATTTCCACTGTTTTTTTCTTTTTTTTCACTACAAATAGTTCTCCAGCAAATATCTTGGTTCATAAACTTTTAATAATATTTATGATAATATTTTAAAATGTTTAATATATTTATATTAAATATAAACCTTAAATAATATTTACAATAATAAAATATCCTTAGGGTAGGCTCCAAAACAGAAAAAGAGACTCCTGGGCCAAGTGGTATAAAAATTTTAAAGGCCATTATCATTAATACTGACTAAATGATTTCCAAAATGGACATACCAATTTATCCTCCCACCTGTCATGTATGAAAGTGAGAACAGAATATGGTGGATCTTCTGTACTAAATATACTGAAATATTTACTAATTTTATAAGCAATAAATGATATCTCATTATTTTAATTTGCATTTCCTAGAGGCTAGAATATATATATATATCTATATTATATATATATATCTATATTATATATATATAATATAGATATATATATATATACACACACACACACTGTAACCCACCAATTTACTTCCAGAGAAACAGTCAGGAGAAACAAATGTGTGTCTACCATAGTTGTTTTGTTCATAATACCCAGACACTGGAAACAACTCAAATGTCCATCATCAGTAGAATGGATAAATCAACTGGAGTATATTCACAAAATGAAACACTACAGAGAAATTTTAAAAAGAATGAATTACTACATGCAACAACATGGATGCCTTTCACAGACACTATGTTACATAAAAGAAGTCAGGCACAAAGAAAATACTGTACAGTTTCATTTCTATTGTGTTCAAGGACAGGCAAAACTCACCAATGATAACGGAACACAGAATAGCGATGGGGAAAGAGAGGGGTGGGTATTGACTGAGAAAGGCCATGAAGCAGGCTTCTGGGTGCTAGAAAGTTTCTAAGTTTTGATCTGCATGGTGGAGAGATAGACATAACACAGGTGTAGAAATTCATTGAGCTTAAAATTAGTTCAATTGATCATATAAAGGTTATACTTTTATATAGGTAAAAATGTAAAAATAAAAATAAATAACAAAGCAAGAATTTTGAACGACCATGTAAGAATACAGACCCTCCCATGAAAGTCCTTTAAGCTAAATGGTTCACTGCTCCATTTTATGGGAGTGAGAATTGGCTTTTGGATAATATCAAGCTTTGCTGTTCAGGGAGTTAGATAACAGACTCACTGAACTATTTACACATATGTTTGAAGGCTACAGAAAACTGGAATGGTGCCCAAAAGACTTAAAGAGTAAAGGAAGTCATTTTAGCAATTACCATCTGGCAAATCTACCACTTCAATTATTATTTAAATAACACTTTTAGGGACAAAAAATGATAAGCATAAAAAGAAAAAAAAGTATCATAAAAATCTTCAATAACTGGGGAATGGCACAACACCACGAGTCAGAAGAACTGCATTTTAATCCAGGTTCTACAATAAATGATTTGTAACACCACGTTCCCCTGTTTTTTTTCTACCTTTCTTTTCTTTTCAGTCTCCTTTAGTGCCTCCCAATCTTCCTCTCTTCCTTTAAATGTTGGTGTGCTCCAGGGCGTGTCTCCCTAGATAATTGCATATAATTTTAGGACTTTAAGTACCATCTATAAGCCAACGCCTCCCAAATTTATACCTCCGTACCTGACCTCTCACCTAAACTTCAGACTTATGTGACTGCTAGCTTGACAACTCCATTAGGTGTCTAACAGGCATCTCAAATTTAAGATCTTGATTTTCCATACACACTCCACTCCTAGCTTCTCCACCTCAGGACAAGGTAACCCACTCTGCTCAAAACCCCAAAGGATCATAAAATGGGGGAGGCCCTTTCCCACTTTCTCTTTTACTCACAATACTTATCACCACTTTCTATGTCATATGTTAATATTTTTATTATCTGTCTCTCCAAAAAAGAATGAAAGCTCCATGAGGGCAGGGACTTTGTTAATTGCTGTTATCACCAGTGCCTACAACAGTGCTTGGCATGTTACAGGCACCTGGAATATGTTGGTTCAATGAATGAATGCTATATTGAATATCATATATTCCTGATTGAAAAAATTACTGATAATAACATAAAGGACCATCTTTAGTAGTATTATCATTTAATCATTGGGTTGTTGTGAGGTTTAAATGAGATACACTATAGAAAATGTCTTTTTTTGCAATAAAATAGCAGATTGCTCTGCTGGTCACTGCAGGACAAGGGCCTCACAACTCTCACATTGGCTTTTGTAGGTAGATGTCAAAAGTTTGTGTTTAAATCCTGACTCTGTCCCCAATTAATTGGAGGCTCTTAGGTTATGGGTATAATCTCTCTGAATCTAGGTACTGTCATCAATAAATTGAAGATAATTAAACCTGCCTCACAAGGCTACAATGCAAATCACTTTAAATGATACAATGTTTAGGAGTATGCCAAGCAAGTACAAGGTCCTCAAAAAAAATGACCAAGAAAGCAGGCATCTGCATTTATGTAAATTATGCTATTGATCATTATGTTTTCTTGAGAGGCCAAGTATTATTTTAAAATAATATTTATTATCCTTCTTCTCATTATAAATATATACTTACTGTAGAAATTGTGGACTGTCCATAAAAATATTTTTTAAATGAAAGTTACCTAGAATTCTGCCTCCCAGAGATAACCACTGCTAACATTTTGGTTGTATATTTTTCAAGACTTTTTAATGTACATATCTGCATTGTATGGTATTTTACCATACAATGGTAAAATATTTTACTCTATCTTTATGTTAAAAATGTCATACAAATTCTTAAAGCATTTCTTTCTTCTGAACTCTTATTGATGGTCTATTGGGTTGACTTACATGTGTACAACTATAATAATATTGTTAATAAAATTTTGTGATTATTTCCATGGGTGAAATTTCCAAATGAAATGACTGGATAAAAGGGGATAAAACCATTGAAGCTTTTGATGCATTTTGAGAAATTTCTTCAAAAAAAACTGTGCTAGTTTACACTAAAACCAACAGTATGTTATTGCTTAATTCCTCACATCCTCATGAAATATTGAATTGCAGTGTGAAAAAAAAAGCACGAATACCATTGTGGTAAATAAACAAAAATTCTTACTATTATTTTTATATTTAATATTATATTTTAATATCAATTTTAATAATGACATCATTATATTTGTAAAAATGTGTTCTATGATACTTTTGTTTTCAAACAAAAATTTTAAATTCCACCATCCAATAACGGTGATTGTCAAATTCTTGCTGAGTACAATTCCAGACATCTCTCAATGGATAGAAAGATACAAGGACAAGTAGGTAGTTAGATAGGGAGGGAGAAGAGGAAGAAGGGTGAAATAAGATTTTATTAGAAATACAGGCAATCCTCCTTATTTGTGGATTCTGTGTTTATGAATTTGTCTACATGCTGTACTGTGGTGATCATTTCACAATCTATACAAATATTTAATCATTAAATTAAATTAAACATGCCTTTGCAATGCACACACACACACACACACAAGCACACACAAAAGAGTACCAAACCATATCACACATGACTACAAAACCTCCCCCAGGTCTGGGACAGGCCTGGGCAGCAACAGCTACCGTTGCCAGGGAAAGTCAACCACCCAGGGAATACTATTTCCAAGTCCAGGGGCCCACACTGCATGGCACATATTTACAGTCTGAAGCTGACCTAGAAAAAACCAACTGCCTTGCTGTATTTCACTGATTCTAAGACACACATTATTTTCACATTTTAACAGCTCTGAAAATGAAGTGCGCCTTATAATTGATGTCATGTCAGAGTTTAATTGGCAGAGGTCTTTGTTTGTTTCTTAGTGATACATAAAAATGATGGTCCATCTTACAAATGATGGCATCTTTGAATTAACAGACTGCAGTGGCGTAGACCTGGAAAGGCAGCCCATCAAGGATGCTGGGACAACTGTGGGTTATTGGCAGGGAGAGAAGAAGATTTGGGTAATTGGGGCAGAAAATGGCAAAGGTGAGTGAATAGGAGGATTTTCAGTTATGGACGGGGAATATTTCAGTTGAAAGACTGCGCAAAGGTCACTTGTCCATAATCATCATCTTCAAACATTTGAAGGGCTGCCACGTGGAATGAGAGAACACGCTGGTTTTGCGCAGCTCCTGAGGGCAGAATGAGGACCAACAAGTACAGTAAATGATGCTGCTTTTGGCTCAAAAAAGCCAGGACTTAAGTTTCTGTTTTCTAAACAAATTGGATGAACCTCCATGTGAGGAAGTAAGGTTTATTGGAAGAAGTCAGGAAGAGGCATGCTGTTTTAAAAGGCATCCCTGCCTTCAATTTGAGATCTGATATTGCAACTTCTCTTCCAGTTTTAAGATATAAAAATTCTAGAGATTTATGCCCATTTTAGCCCCTACCAGGAAATTATTTTATGTAAATAATCAAAAAGAAAAATGGAGATATGTGTAGAAAGATGTTAATTGTAGAGTAAGAAAGATTCAATCAATATATCCATTCATTGGGATATGGTTCAATAAATACAACGTGTTGAAATAAACAGCTGTTTAGGATAACCATTATGAAAATGATGTACCAGCGAGGAAAACTATGTATACTAAAGTCTTAACATGACATTACATCTTCACTGATTGTAAAAATCTCGAGTCTGCATATGGACAAGTACTAGATAGGAAAAGGAAAAGGAAAACAAGTGATTCTTCAAGGGGCAGAATTCTAGGTTAGTCTTTTTCTTTTTTAATTTTTGATTTCCGTTATTGTCGTGGTTAACTGCTTAAGCGATCCCTGTTGTGGGGAAGGTAGCTCCCCCTACCACTTTGAGGGACACAAGCTGGGGCCGCTTCAAAATGAAAAAAATATACACTGTAAGCTCTTAGTGCTCCTTCCCAAAGCACTTACATTTATAAAGGATGATCTTAAGTTCTTTGGACCTAATTACTCAACAAACAGGCCTGCTAGGTGTTTCTTTCAGAGTAGAGAGTCCATAAAGAAACTACTGAGACAATGAGGGCAAAGTGAACCAGGAGATTTTTGGAAACTTCTTACATAGTCCCTATATTCAAAGAGTGTAAAAGGCAAAACTGGACCATTAAAAATCAATGAAACTGGTGTAATAAATCATATAACCTACATGAGGACAAGATTTGGGGTGGGAGAAGAGGGGAAGACAACTAATTTAGACTCTATGGGAGACATCAAGGAAACCTACACAGAAAGAATAATTGCTAAGGTTGTCTTATTTTATCTAAATAATAAACACTGACTTTTAAAAATCAAATAAAATCGTTTATAATGAAAAATGGTAATCTACTGCCCCACTCACCACCAAATCCCCAGTCCTACTCCCTAGAGTCTATCTCTTTCAACTGCTTTACCTACTGTCCCTGGCAATTATCTCCCTTTCTCTAAACTAGATGCTCAAACTGCTATATATTGCTTTATAAATTTAAGACCTTATATACTGACTTCCTGTTATAAAATTAAGCGTTCAGCTTTCTTACACCATCTTCAGCTTTTTAATTATATATCTGATATTGAGTTAGTAAATAATCAATATTTGCATCATTATGACTATATAAATATTGTTTATTACTAAACCAAGTAATGTACTGGCATTTCATACCCTTTATAATAGAACTTACTGTTTTTCTTAGGGTTGCTAATTGATTCTTTTTCATTTGTTCATTTTTTAATGTACTTATTGCTACTTTTTTCCCAACTATCCCAACAAATTTTTCAAAATCTATCAGTAATTTTCACAAATGCTCAACCACAGTTTCAAATGCTTTATTTCTGTCTCCTGCCTTCTCCTCTTCCACCCATCTAACCTTCGTCCTTTTGCTCATTGACCTCAGTCCTCTGTTCCTATCTGGACCTATTCGTCTCCAAGCCTGCTATAAGTCTTGCACACTGGGCCTTATTTTCTCTACCCTCCTCAATTCCAGGCACTAAATGCCCTGGTTTTTAAAACCCGTGTCTTCCTCTTCCTTGACTTCCATTTCTTTATTAAGTGATTCCTCATTTTGTAAAGCACATCCTATAGTAGCTTCCTAAGAAAAGATGTGTAGTAGATAAAATGTTTGAGCTTTTCATGTCAGAAAATGTTTACATAATACCTTACATCCTCAATTGATAATTTGGCTGTGTATAGAATACTAGGTGACTATAATTATCTCTCCAAATTTGAAAATATTGCTCTACTGTTTTATTATCCAGTGTCACTATGGTTAAGTTTGCAGCCATTTTGAATTCTGAATCTTGTCTCTATCTATCTCTGTCTCTGTCTCTGTCTTTCTCTCTTGCCTTTATTCCAAGTGTTCTAAAATTTCACACTAATGTGCTTTGGTGTAGGGTCTTTTGCATACAGGGTGCTGAGCAATGAGGAGTTTCTCAATATAGAAGTTCACACACTTCAGTTAGGGGAGACATCCCTACATTAGTCCTTTGATAATTTAATCCTTTCCATTTTCTCTATCTTCTCTTTCTGAGTCTCCAGTGTATAAATGTGGGAGTCCCTGGGTTGAGCTTTTAATTTTCCTGTATTTTCTTTCTTCTTGTCCATCATTTTTCCTTTTGTTGGGAAACAAAGTTACTTTTCAACATTTTTATGAACTTTTTAGTTTTTTGGGGGTTGTGAAATAAAAACATCATCTTTTTCCCCCAAGAGCTCTTTGTTGTTCTGTTTCCTTTTCCCAAGCATCCTATTGATCTTTTATAGATATAACAAATTATCTTTCTGAAGATATAAATTGCAGATTTTTTAAAGATTTCCCCTGCTTCCAGCATTGTCTGTTTCACTGAGTTCCTTTTCATTGTTGTTTTCTGTTGGTTTGTTTATTTCTTTGTTTGGTTGTTTGGGGGGTTGCATTTTCATCACTTTTATGTGGAAGGCCATCCTCAAATAGTTATCCTGGATTGCCCTTTTTTTTTTTTATTTTAAGAGTAAAGCACCAAATGTTTATCTGAAGCACTGTGAGCATGGACAGAGACTTAATTGCTAGGTTTTACTTGGGGTAATGAAAGGGCACGCCATCCTGGTGGATGGAAAGCTCCATTTGTCTGTCTCTGGAAAGCTTTTCTTTGGAGCTACTTCATTTCTCCACAAAATGATCTTCCAATCTGCTTCTAGAGAGCTTCACGAAAGGGATATATGCTTGGATGCTGGCCTTCTAAGAAATCAGGAAGGGTGCTGAAGGTCTTACAGTTTGTTATATAGAGTGTTCTTAATCCTCTGTTCTAGCCCCATTCCATACCACCTTGCTCTTCCCAGACCTTGGTGTCCCGGAGAACAGAGTCCCACCAGTTTAATTTTCCAAAGGCAAGGAAGAAACCACCTTCTGTCTATGAAGGGTTAAGGAGGGAGCCAGCTGTCTGCCAGTCCCCCAGTTTTTATCCTGTGCCCTCGCCTTCCTTCCACTGCTCCTGGTGCTCTTCTCACAGAGCCTCTCAGAGGCTCCATGGGCAAGTCATCTGAAGGCATTTAAGTGGGACTTTCTCCGCTCTGCTAAGTTGTTTGCCACGCTTGCATCTGTTTCCTATCTTCAGAAAAGTGGTTGAACCATTCTATTCATTATTGCCCTTCCTTCTATCCTTTTTGTCCTTGAAGACCAGTATACTTACACTTCTGCCACTATATCAAGGGTATGGGGAGGGAGAAGAGAAAAGCCTGTGTGAACCATCGCTATGATTAACTGGAAGCCTAATGTCAATTTCAAAGGAACAGTGGAGTTAGCCAAGTGGAGAGAATAGATAGGGAAGTCCAGGCAGAATTCTACATGATGAGCTTCTAGCAGACATATAAAATAAACTAACTATGGATAAGATTTGCCTGTTCCAGAAAAGACACTGAAGCAGCACAGCACTCAATTTTCAAGCTCAAGATCTGGAAGGATACAGACTTCATCCCAGGTCCCTTACTTAGTAGCTGTGTATCTATCAGGAAAATTTAACCTCTCTGGATTTCCACTTCCTCATCTGTCAAATATGGAGAATAATCAGACCTACCTCATACTTTTATTGAGCCAATTAAATGAGACGATGATTTGTGAAGAGTTTGGCACCATATCTAGCAAAAGAGTAAGGATCAAATAAACATAGACTATCATCATCAACATCATCATCATCATCTAACTACACAAATACACATTAATAGAAAAAACCTGACTGAAGAGACTGGCAAAAATAATTTAGATACGCAGAAAAGAAAATTGTATGGAGAGTCAGTGATGGTGTTATGAAAGCCTTATACTGGATTCTGTTTCCTGAGAAAAACTAGAGTTATTCTGAAGGATTAAACTGTACATGAGTATTTGTATAAAATGCTACTTAGGAATCTCTCACATAGGCATGCATTAAGCGGTAGCTATTATTATTATTAAATGTGATACGAAAGGGACAAAGAAGACACCTTGAAAGTTCAGAAGTGGGAAGCTGGTATTAAACTACCAAGGAGATTGACTGTCAGGCTTAAAAACTGGCTTAGAGGAGCATTCTGATATGTCAGACAATCCCTGGGAATAATGAGGTGCCCCATATGTTCTCTTATAGGGCCTTATACTTAATACATCTCATTACCTGGTTTAATTCTCCTCTAGATTCCCAGCACCTAGCACAGTATCTCTCACACAGTAGTTTTTGATAAGAACTGCAAACTGCTTAAATGATCTACATAAGCATTGTTAAGAGCAAGCATGAGGTGATAGGAGGGACAGAAAATGGCTGGTTTGGCATGCCTTTCATTTCATGCTCATGGCCTGACAAGACCCCAAATATTTCATATCCAGATTTTTTGTTTGTTTCTTATGCATAAACCAGGCACACTGAGCAGCACTGAAATGAACAACGCACTTTGACTCCACCCCTTCTCACAAATCTCCAAGGCTGGCAAATCCCACATGAGCCCACCTACCAGTACTGACTTCCCACTTTACAAAAGGGTTGATAGCAAAGTGTTTCAGGAAAGTTCTACAATGCTGACTGTATTTCTTTTTACCTCATGAATTTACCATACTTTTCTTATTAGCCAGACATTCTGTCACAGATTATTAAAATGAAACAATGCTTGTTAAAACAAATGGAAAAAAGATGCTCTCTGTAATGTCTTGAATTTTATTCTTTGTAGGCTTGCCAAATTGAAGGATTATACAATGTTTCCTGTCACCAAAGGGAATGAGTGACTTTTTCTGCATGGTACCCAGGGCCGAGAAGCATCCTATAATGAAACCTCATATTTTGAAGGCGCATTTATAGTTCTCAAAGTGTTTTCACACTTTATATCATTTGGTTCTAGCCAAACATCCATGAGAACAGTTCCGTTCTTGCAATGGAAAAACAAGGACTCAGCGAAGTTTAGGTTACTCAAGTCACGGTGACACAAGGGGTTGAGAGCACACAGCAAGGCAGAAGAGTAGCTGGACAGCAGCAGTTTGGGAAGGAGACCTGAGTTCTCTTCCTGGCCCTGAGTCTAATAAGCTATGCAACCTTGGGCAAGTCATCTTATCATTTTGGGTCTCAGCTTCCTTATTTGAAAAATGAGAAGGTTAAACTAAGAACACTCCCAATTCTATTACTCTGAATTATAGAATCCAACCTGGATTTTCTAAGCTTTTTCCATAGTATAGCACAAGACAGATCATTCTCTGGGATTAAAACTCTTCTGTTACTAATGAACCCAATGGATCTTTGTTTCTCAATTTCCCGTTGCTTACTTTGAAAGAAAACAAACTATACACAAAGGGATTGAGCACATGCTATTTGTCAGGCACTGTACCAGGCAGTAATGATGCCAAGGTGAAGAGGCCTGGTGCCTGTCCTCAAGGAATTTACTGCCTAGAGGAGGCACATAAGCGGCTACAAAGCTATGCCATGGCTGCAGTAATGGAGACATGAAGTACAAAGGTGCCAAGGAAGCATTAAAAAAAAAAGCAAACCCAGGTCTGTCTTCCTCAAGGAGTGATGTTTGGATTGACACTTGCTAATGGACGGAAACAAGACATTGTGGTGATATGGAATAGCAGGCACACAGTCACGGCTTGATGCATCCAGAGACTAGCCAGTCATTCTGGAGTTGAAAAGGAGCTGGTAGAAGAAGTACACAGAGCAAGAGATAAGGCTGGAGAAGTGGACCAAGAGACAATCATGAATTACTCCTGTTGTTGACATGGGCTTCACTTGTTAGTCTGGTTTTATTTATTTCTGTTCTATCTTGCTCCCAAAGGGATTTGAGGTGGTTTGAAGGACAGTAACAACACCACCAACAAAAATAAAATAACAAAAATTCAGACTGGCTTAAATAATAAGGGGATGTATTTGCTTCTAGTAAGGAGAAGCCTAGAGACCAGTTAGACTTCAGGATTTATTAACACAGAGAAGCTAGCTCAGTTCCTCTGCAGTTTTGTGAACACCATTTTCTTGGTATGTTTACTTCCCTCCAACTTCCAGTGGTTTCCTATTTGGAGATAGGAAATATCTAACTCAGAGACCCAAGAAACTTCCCCTCTTGTCTCTATGGGCTAATCTGGGTCACGTGCCCATTTATGAGTCAACCCTTGAGTCCAGGGATCTGCCAGGTGCTGACTGTCTTAGGCCTGGATTCCTGAACCACTGTGCCATCATTGGAGGAATTATCCCTAGGCTGCTCACATCCACCTCCTGAACTGAGGATGGAGCCAGACTCCCTGAAACCATGGGCTGTGATGGTAAGGAGTGGCATCAGTGAATGAACACTGGGATGGTTTACAAAGGATGAAGAGACAGGATATGGGATATATAAACAGCAATGTCCACTGAACTTAGAATGCATTCTAAAAATGATAGACACTGTGATGCAATATAATAGTATTATAATATTATTTTATAATATATATAATCATATATACTATATAACAATACATATTATTATAAGATTTGAAATTAAAAAATAAAGGTGAAGAGATAATAAAGGCAAAATGGGAAATTTACTAAATAGACTTCTACAGTAAATCCCTAGATACTAAAGATGAAATGGTAATTTAGTTTTGAGCTTCCTAGCAGCCAAAGCATAGAAGGAAGAATGATCAGTTAAAAGAGTCACAGTATATTTAGGAAGAGCTAAGTTATTTCTGGCCCAGAATCCTCAGAGAAAATATTTTTTTCTCCTGGGTCTTCACAAAAGGATCACTAAATGATATCACTAAATGGAACTATCAGTAACATCCCCACAGTATACATAACAGCAAGTTTTAAAACATCTAGCAACAGCAACACAACTTTAATTTAGGCTACTCTGAGATACTTAGTCCAAACCAAGGCAACTGTCAAACGCCTTGGATTAATCCAGGGATAAAATCTAGACTGATCAAAGCCATGTTTCTCAAACTGGGGTAAAATGAGTACCCTGGGGAACACAGTAGGAGGTGAAATGGTACCTCTTCCTGGAGGTACGTAGGAAGCCATTTTGGCCTTGTAGTTATCTTGGTGGTAAAGGATTTCAAACATTAATTACATATTTAAACCAACATGAATATATACAGAATAGAATATAAGATGCATACACTCTTTGAAAGAAAGAGCATGAAACCTCAATGAAAGGAATGCTCCACTTGTGTGGACAGCCTTGTGTTTATATCCAAACCCCCAGAGGGGTGATATCACACTCTTCTATCCTTGGGGTCTGTTCAGCTGAGAGGTTTGAAAACACATTACCCTGAATTTCTTCCTCTGATCAACTCCTAGTCATCTCTTATAGCTCCTTGTAGTTCTCTAAGCACGTCACTCTCCACTTCTTATTGCAGGTACTTGTTTATTACCTGTCTTCTCTGATAGAGAGTAAGGAACTGACTGCCTCAACGCTTTAATTCCTGGCACAGTGTCTGATCTGGTATAAGGGACCAATAAATTAATAAGTTAATGAACTAAAGATGTCTGATTGTTATGGGTTGTTATGTGCTCCCCATTCATATGTTGACGTCCTAACCCCCAGTACCTCAGACTGTGACCGTAATTGGAATCTTTACAGAGTTAATCAAACTAAAATTATGTCATTAGAGTGG
The DNA here is from genome assembly GCF_949987535.1 of Balaenoptera acutorostrata. NCBI lineage: Eukaryota > Metazoa > Chordata > Mammalia > Artiodactyla > Balaenopteridae > Balaenoptera > Balaenoptera acutorostrata. The sequence goes on along the minus strand of NC_080068.1, from coordinate 101,406,513 downwards.
GCCCTAGTCCAATATGCTGGGTGTCCTTATAAAAAGGACAATTTGAACATAGAGACAAGTATAGAAAGAAGACGATATGAAGACAGAGCCAAGGAGAGAGGCCTGGAATGGATTCTTCCCTCACAGCCCCCAGAAGGAACCAGCCCTGCAGATTCCTTGATCTCAGACTTCTGGCCTCCAGAACTGTGAGACGATAAATTTCTGTTGTTTAAGCCACTCCATTTATAGTACTTTGTTACCAGAGCCCTAGCCAACTAATACAGTGATCTTCAGATCCTTCAGATGACTGCCCCCCTCTGAGCATATGTTTCTTCTAAACAGGCATTTGATAAAATCAAGCCTTTTGTCCTTTGCAAGGACAGTAAAGATGACATTGCCATCGTTTTGGTGATAAAGGCCAATCCTGTGTTGGGAGAATGCAGTGTGCTTTAGGCACCAGGAATGAGGCCTTCCTTCTCCCTGAGTTCTGGCCTTGTGTCTGACAGACTCACACAGACGGTCTCGTCTGAATATCAGCTCCAATGTTAACTAGCTGTGTGATTTGGGGACAGTCGATTAACCTCTCTCTGTTCCTTCATCTGAAGGAAAAATGATATAATACACTTAAATAAAAAAAACAGAGTAGTGCATATAGAAACGTGTCATATGGTGCCCACTACATAATAAGACTCCAAAAATGTCTCCCTCCTTGTTCTCTTGCTCTCCTCATAATGGAATACATATTTCCCCATAAAAGAATTAAGTAGCCTCTAAATACTTAACAATTTTAAGGTACCTTTTTCCTTTAATATTATAATTTGGCAGCCTTCAACATTAGGCAAAAAAATCAAGGACATGTTTAAGTAAAAAGATGACACATTTTATTTTGGAAAGAATTAATTATTGTGAACTAAACATCCAAACTAGTACCTTAAACTTTTTTCATTAAAAACAATCTCAGTCCATTTAGTTTACTTATAAATTTTGGCTTAGGTTTACACTTAGAACAAATATTTTTAATTTCAATATACTACCAAGTAAACCAACTCATTGTATATGTAAACTCAGCCTCCATATCTTGCAAATGTGTTTTTTTCTAGTGCCTTGCTCTATGTGATTTTCATTGTTTAAATTATTTTTTCATTGCTTCTCAGTATCTGAGTGCCCCTTAAACCAAGCAGAGAAGACCCCCCCCCCAAAAAAAAACCCAGAACATTCTCAATCATGGGTTTGAGGTCATTTGATCCTAGTGATCTTTGACTTTCCAAAGATTAAAGCCAAATTTAAAACAGAGTGCTTTTCCAGAACTAGCAATAGAGAGATGGTTTTGGTTCAGATTTATTTGCTATGAAAGAATAGAGAAAATTCAGTACTATTATTTATTCCAAGCCCTAACACTTTTGCAAGAATACCAAAACTCCAGGTTAATATTCTGTTTCAGTTAATATGACCCAATGTTAACAATTATTAAACATGACCAAACATGATGCAAGAATTAAAGGACTCTATACTTAGCATCATCTATGGAGAATTCAGGTACCTGCCACACATTTGGAATTCAGGTATAAATCATAAAGAATACAACAAATTTAAAATAAGAGAAGGCAAGCCAGGGTTGCTCCAGGCAGGGACATTTAGAGCAGGGAGGAGTGCTAGTTGACATCGTCACAACAAATGAGGAAGCAGGAAAACTATAAAAACTAATCGCAAGCCTATAAAACCCTAGCATTCATTTTTTTGTAGAGGCACAGAGTGTTAACTATACCATAGGCCCCAGGACATTACTATAATACAACCCAACAAAAAAAGACAGGGCAGCTGCAGGGTTTCCTCGAATGGTAGGGTTTCAGGAACCACACACGCTGAAGGGCCTCTGATTAGCCAGGTCATTTGGGAATAGTCATTTAATCTCTCAAGCCATTCTTTATTTCCAGAATGAAAATAATGATTCTGTCACTGCCTACTGCACAAGGTCGTGGTGGAAATCAAAAGGAAAAGAGCTGCATAAAGTCACTGACTTGATTTCACAACTCGACCTTTTCTTTCTCTTCTCTTGGCTTCCAGGACCCCACACTGTCCTATTTCCTTCTAATGTATTGGCTATTCTTGGTCAGCCTCCTATGCTAGTTCTACTCTTTGATCTCTACATTTTGAAGTACACCAGAGTTTGGTCCTCATTCTTTTTCTCTTCTCTATCTACAGGCTCTCTGCAGGTAATCTCAAAGTTTTAAGTATAATTCATTTTGCTGATCATTCCCACATTTATGTCTCTAGTCTTAACCTCCCTTCTGATCTCCAAACTTATAAACTCAACTGCAAACTTGACATCTAACAGGTATCTCAAACTTTATATGGCCAAAATAGACCACTTGGTTGGCCATCATCCATCATCCAACCCTAATCGTCCCTATTTTAGTCAATGTCAGCCACTCAATTGCTCAAGTCAAAAAAATCTAGGAATTATCTTGAGTATTCTCTTTCCCTCTTCTCTCACATCTAATTTGTCAGCAAGACCTATCAACACTACCTCTGAAACAGACCTCAAATCTGTCCAGTTCTTTCCACCTCCACCATCACCTCCTTGTCCAAGCCACTATCTTTGCTCATCTGAATGTCCGCAATCAACTCCCAACTGGTTGCCTGTTTACCTATTGGCCTATAAAATCTTATTTTTTTACATTTATTATAGCCTTTATGTAAATTTTATGACATATAAATAATGTATAAAGGATAGTGTTTTTAATTAAAAATCCACCAAATAATAAAAATATACGTGTATTTAAAAAATCAAAATTCAACAAAAACCTAAAATAACATACACAAAATCTATAATACATTTAACTGCTTAGAAAGAAAATAGGATAGGAAAAAAGGACAAAATGGACTTTACTTTTATACATAGTATATCTTTCTTTTATTAAAAAAATAAGAACTTGAAGTGAACATGTAAGTATATTAAAATGTGAATTCTTGGTTGGACATTTGGATATTGTTTTCTGTAATTTTTTCCTAATTTTCTCAAGATAAAAAGAAAATAAACACAGAGGAGGGAGGATAAATAGCCACAAAATAAGTAAAAAGGGAAAATATCCCTGAACCAAAGATTGCATTAAAAATTTTAATATATTCTATGCATAAACAGCTGGGAAAAATATTTTAATTTCATGAAAAAAAGTCTTGCTCTATTTCTGATTTTAATTGGAGTGTTTCTATTTGCCTCTACACTGTACAAAATCTTGAAAATGTAAATCATATCATGACAACTTGTTTAAAGTCCTCCAATGGCTCCCAACACATTTAAAGTCAAATTCAAATTGCCTACTATGACACACAAAATCCTACCTGACCTGGCCTCTAGCCACCTCTCCAATCTCCTCTGCTGGCACCCTAATCGTCTAGGTCCCAGCCATTCTGCCCTTCCATCTATCTGTCAATCACAAGTTCTTTCTCACATGAAGCCCTTTGCCTTGGTCCCTTCTCTGCCTGGATAGCTTTTTCCCCCAAACTGAACTTGGCTGGAATCTTCTTGTCATGAAAGCCTTTCCAAATACAGCTACGTCAAAGAGACTTTCCCTGACCAACTGATCAGAAGGAACCCCCTACACACTCTCGATCATCACCACATTATAATACTCTCCACAGCACTGACCACAGTCTGATCTTTTACTGTGTGTTTATGTATTAGTCTTTCTTCTTTGCATCTCCTTCATCCCTTATCCTCTTCCCAGAATACAAACTCTATGAGTGAAGAAACCATGTTATATTCCCTGAACCAACTACTGTGCCCGACACATAGAAGGTATATTAGATTTTTATTGTCGTGTAACAAACTACCATTATTTTAATGGCTTAACCAACACTCATTTATTAGCTCAAAGCCCTGCATGTCAGGCACCCAGGCACAGGGTGGCTAGATTCTATAACCTAGTCAGAGCATTAGAAGCTAAAATCAAGGTGTCAACAAGATTTAGTTCTTTCACATGATGAAATGAGTCAACAGAGGAGAGTGTGTGCAGGTCTACCCTCTTTCTTGGAGAAGACTATACAAATGCTATGACATGACTTTGCAGATGCCTAAGTAAAGCAATGGATATCTACTACAGAAAAGGAAAGTCTGCTCTTAGGCGATCGCTTTGTACTGAAGGTCTGCTGACAGAGCCAATCCTTAGACAGGATACAGCATGATGAGCTACATCCTTCCAGATTACAAACACATATAGTCCCTCACTTAATTTTAATGACAGTCTCTGTAGTGGAAAGCAAATGGGCTTTGGAATGTCAAAAACCCTGGTTGCAAATTCCAGCCTTTGCTCTGAATGACCTTGAGAAAGCCATTTAATCTCTCTAAGCCTCGAGTTTCTAATCCACAAAACTAGGGTGATAATAATATTTACCTTCCAAGATTTAAGTCACAAATGTATTTAAGCACCCTAGTAGAGTCCTGACACTAAACACATGCTGAATCAATATACGGATGTACCCCAGTTTGTTTACCCATTCACCTGTTGAAGGACATCTGGGTCATTTCCAGTTTTTCCCAGAACAAATAAAGTTTCTTTGAACATTCATGTACAGGCTTTTGTGTGAACATAAATTTCCATTTCCCTGAGATAAATGCCCCAGAGTGTAATTGCTGGATTATATGGTAGTTGCATTTTAGGTTATAAAGAATTTGCCAAACTGTTTTCAAGAGTGGCTATACCATTTTACATTCCCACCAGCCACAAACACATGAACAGATCCAGTTTCTTCATATTCTTATTAGCATTTGGTATTGTCACTATTTTTTATTTGATCCATTCTGATAGCTGTGTAGTGTTATCTCATTGTGGATTTAATTTGCATTTCCCCAATGGCTAATGATGTTGAACAAATTTTCACATGCTTATTTTCCATCTGTCTATCCTCTTTGGTGAAATGTCTGTTCATGTCCTCTGCCCATTTTCTAATCAGGTTGTTCATTTCTTTGATGTTGAGTTTTGAGAATTCTTTATATATTCTAGATGTTAGTCCTTTGTCAGATAAGTGGTTTGCAAATATTTTCTCCCAGTCTGTATTTTGTCTTTTTGTCCACTTAAAAATGCCATTCCCAAAGCAAAAGTTTCTAATTTTGATGAAGTCCAGTTTATCCATTTTTAAAAATTTTATGGACTGTACTTTTAGTGTCATATCTAAGAACTCTTCACCCAACCCTGGGTCACAAAGATTCTTGCCTATGTTCTCGTCTAAGAGATTAGTGGTTTTATGTTTTACATTTAACTATATGATCAATTTTGAGCTAACTTTTGTATAATGTGTGAAGTTTAGGTTTTCACCTTTGTCAAAAATCAGTTGGGCAATTTTGTGTGGTCAATTTATAGATTCACACTCTATTCTTATCCATTGATCTATGGGTCCATCTCCCCACCAGTAATATGCAGTCTTGATTACTATAGTTATGTAAGTCTTGAGATTGCATAGAGTGATTTCTCACACTTCATTCTTCCTTTTTCACAAATGTTTTCATTATGTTAGTTCCCTTATCTTTCCACGTAAATTTTAGAATAATCTTTCCTACATCTCCAAAAAATATTACTGAGATTTTGATAGGAATTTTATTAAATCTTATATCAGTTTGGGAAGAACTGACATTTTTACTATGTTGAATCTTCCAATCCATAAACATGGCATTCCTCTTCATTTATTTAGATCTTTGATTTCTGTCACTAGTGTTTTGTACTTGTAAGCATGCAAGTTCTATACATATTTGTTATATTTACACTTTACTCCTAAGAATTTCATTTTTTAAGCAATTGTAAATGGTATTATACTTTTTAATGTCTGTGTGTTTATTGCTGGTATATAAAAATACAATTGATTTCTGTTCTTTACCTTGTATCCTGTCATCTTTCTGAACTTACTTTTGAGTTCTAGGAGGGTTTTTTTTTTTTTTTGTAGATTCCTTGAGATTTTCTATGCAGACACTCATCATCTGCAAATAGTGAGTTTTATTTTTTCCTTCCTAATCGGTATACCTTTTATTTCCTTTTCTTGCCTTAATTGCATAAGCTAGAACGTCACTATTATATTGAGTAAAATGATGAAACCTAAAATCTATGTCTTGGTCCCAATTTTAAGTGGAAATCATTCACTCATTCACCATTAAATATAATGCTAAGATATTTTGTGGATGCCTTTTAACAAGTTGAGGGAGTTCTCTTGAATTCCTATTTTTCTGAGAGTTTTTTATCATGAATGGGTGCTGAATTTTGTCTGATGATTTTTTTCTGCATTGATTGAAAAGATCATATGATTTTTCTTCTTTACCTGCTAATATAGTGAGTTATACTGATTGATTTTTCAATATTGAACAGGTCTTGCATTTTTGGAATAAATACCATTTGGTTATGAAGTATAATTATTTTTATATATTGCTGAACTTTATTTGCTGTTATTTTGTTAAAGATTTTTGTGTCTATATTCATGAGGGATAGTCATGTATAGTTTTCATTTTCTGAATTGTCTTTTGGGTTTTCATGTCATAGTATTAATAGCTTCATAAAATGAATTGGGAAGTGCTATCTCCTTTTCTTTCTTCTTCTTTTTATTTTATGGAAGATATTATGTAGAATTAGTGTTAATTCTTTTTCAAACATTTTGTAGAATAATCCAGTGAAGTCATCTGGGACAGGAGATTTCTTTCCTGGAGTCTTAAAATTACAAATTCAATTTCTTTAAGAGCTGTTGGGCTATTCAAATTATCTGTCTTTTATTGAGTGAACTGTGATAGTTTGTGCTTTTTGAGGAAAAATTTGAGTTGTCAAATTTTTGTGTGTGGAGTTGTTCACTTATCTTTTAAATGTCTGCAGGATCTGTAATGATATTCTCTGCTTCATTCTTTATATTGGGCAATTTGTGGCTCCTCTCCATTTTTCTTTGTCAGTCTTGTTAATGGCTTGCCAATTATATTGATCTTTCCTAAAAACCGGCTCTTTGTTTCATTGATTTTTCTCTATTTTTTTTGTTTGTTTTCAATGTTACTAACTTCTGCTCTTATCTTTATTATTTCCTTCTTTCTATTTGCTTTGGGTTTATTTTGCTTTCCTTCTTTTAATCTTTTGAGGTGGAAGCTTAGATTATTAATTTGAAACTTGTTCTGTGTTCTAAGGTAAGCACTTAGTGCTATAAATTTTGCTCTCAGCACTAGTATAGCTGCATCCCACAAATGTTAATATGTTTTACTTTCATTCTCATTCAGCTCAATGCTTGTTTGTGTGGTTTTTTTTTTTTTAGTTTCCCTTGAGAATTCCTCTTTGACTCATGGGTTATTTAAAAGTGTGTTGTCTAGTTTTCAAATGTTTGGAGATTTTCCTGTTATTTTTCTGTTAATGATTTCTAGTTTGACTCCATGTGGTCACAGAATATACTCTAGACAATTTTAATTCTTATAAATTTGTTGGGTTTGTTTTATGGTCCAGCATACGGTCTAACTTGGTGCATGTCTCATGGGTGCTTGAAAAGTATGTGTATTCTACTGCTGTTGGGGGAAGTGTTCCATAAATGTAATTTCTATTGTTCTTTCTTTCAGTTTACTGCTTCTTTTCTCTGATCCCTCCTTTCAGCTGTTAGTCCAACCATTGAGTTTTTTTATTTTAGTCACTGTATTTTGAAGTTCTAAAGTTTAGGTTTCTTTATAGCCTCTATTTCTTTGCTGAGACTTTTGGGGTTTTTTTTGTTGTTGTTGTTTTTCATTTGTTTCAATCATGTTTGTAATTGCTCACTGAAATACTTTTATGATAGCTGTTTTAAATTTCTGACATCTGAATGGAAGGAATAGATAAAAGAATTAGTGGACTAGAAGAAAGAATAATAAAAATTACCCAATCTGAACAACAGAGAGAATAAACTAAAAAAGAGAGAGACAGACAGACACTCAGGGACCTGTATGACTATAATAAAAGTTGTAAAATTTGTGTTACCAGAATATGGAAAGAAGAGGAGAAAGAGGGTAAAGCTGAAAAAAAAATAATGACTGAAGATTTCCCAAATTCTAATATCTCTGTCATCTCTGTGTTAGCATTTATTGTATTTACTCTCCCATGTTGAGATTTTCCTGGACTTGGTATGATGAATCACTTTCAACTGGAACCTAAACATTTTTGGTATTTTGTTTAAAAACTACAGATTTTATTTCAACTTTCTGTTTTAGCTGTGTTTCATGATATTGCTGTGGCAGGGGAAGAGAGGATGTTGCCCCATTGCTGCCAGGTGGGGGTAGAAGCCCAAGTTCTTCACTTGGTCTCTTCTGACACCTGAGATGGTCAGGGGACTCCACAGTACCACTGGGAGGAAATGGGAGGAATGAGGCCTCCCTTCCCCGACACCACTCTGATTGGGAGGAGTAAGAGTGCTTCATTACTGCTCCACACATGTCTTCCTATGTCACCACAGAGCTTGTATGGCCCCATGACCACTGGATACTGGTAGTGAGTGTGAAAACCACTGGTAAAGTTTTGACTCATCACCAGGTCTCCTCTGACATCAGCCCAGTGGGGAGGGAAAGGGGAACCTCATTACTGCAAGGTATGGGTGAAAGTCCAGGTTTCACACATGGTCCTCCTGACACTGTAGATGGAGTAAGGAACTTCATGACTACTCAGCAGGGATGAAAGTCCCATCTCCCTACTCAGCCCTCTCTGACACTATCCGGAGGTGAAGAGGTACCTTGTTACAGCCTAACGAGGGTAGAACTCTAGGCTACCCTCTTGGTCTTTGCTGACATGGGTGAAGGTGGGGTCACAATTTTTTCTGTGGTGTTTGGCTCTAGTAGATTGGTTATTGTCTAAAAGCTTTCTGTGATGTGAGCCTGCCCTTTTCTTGGTCCTTTGGCTACAGAGAGCAAGTTTTTGTTGGGGTTTTTTTTTTTTTTTTGGTCTGCACCTGTGGCATTTGCAGATTCTAGCTTCTCCAGCTCCAATTTTCAGATAGATAAGGCAAAAAGGACACCCAAGGATCTCACGACCTTATTGTTCCTATGGTTCCAAGGTTCCAGACAGTTTGTCTTCTCTCGGCCTTTTGGATGGTCTATGTTTACTTTATATATAATGTCCGGGCTTATTAGTAGTACTTGGTGGGAAGAATAGGAAAGATCATCTATTCTATCTTCATGGAAGCAGAAGTACTGAACATTCATTTTTAATAACATTTTATTATAAAGACAATTTTGAGTGACATTAAATGAGATGTTAAAGCTAGAAAAAAGACTTCTTATAATGTTTACTAATATTAACATTATAATTAAACACAAGATTAAGATTTGCAGGTGGTGTTCATTTGTCATATCTGTAGCAAAGGCATGTACATGGCTAGCTAAGGATCCAAGCTAAGGCTAGTCTAGTCTTGGTAGGCAGATAGATAACTGCCTATGGGTGTATGGTTTCATGGTGTTAAGTAAGCCAAACTTCCTCAAGTAAATCCTCTCTCTGGCTAGTGCATAGCATTACCAGGCTTAAACTTTATCCCATAAGCCTATGTCTATAATACCTGTTGAAATATAAACATCCATGGAGAATATATGGTTCTATTCTTGACCCCAAGAGTGCTGCATGCTGTGAGCACTCACCAGTAGAAAGGAACAGATACCTAACAGAAACAAATAGATATGAAAACAGGTCATCACAACCCCCAAATATGTTCTTTCAGATACACACACACAGTCACAAATATACGTCTGTGACAAACAACTGAATGAACAAACAAATAAAAGTACCCAATTTAAAAGGAACTTTGGATTATAACTAATACATTTATTGACAACTACTTGATGTGTTGAAAAGGTCACAAGAAGCTGAGTACAATATATCTTCCCCACTAGCTGGAGGAGAGATTTGGTTTCCTCTGGTCTCCTTCTGCCATTCAGGAACTAAGCTTGATAAGTATTTACTAAGCACTTACTATGTGACAGGCACCACATTATATACTAGGGAAAAAGACTTATAAGTCATTTCTCTATGCTTTCTCTTATTTGAAGACTCTTATACCAAAAAGACATTCCTAGGAAATTGGCTTTCTTTATCATAAATCTGTGTTGCATTTTAGAAAATGTTTTCCCTTATCTCCACCCATTAATTCTTAAAATAAAGTAGACACATAATCTATTATTGTCCATATTTAACAAATAAGGGCAATGAGGCCCAGAAACCTAAGTGTTTTTACCACAGTCCCACAACAAGGAGAATTAGCCTTAAATAATGGTCTTCTGACCCCCAAACCCAGGATGCTCTTCATATCACACTTTGATAAGGCTCAGTTCCTGAGAGCCATTTTCCCCCAAGGACCTGTCAACCTTTGGTTAAAATCCTACCTTATTATTATGTTTATTTTTCTAACTCTTTCTACCAAATCAAAAATCCCATGAGAGTGGGGACTTTATTATTATAATTCACTATAATTTTATGCATCTGTCCTTCTTGGCATTCCACTGATATTTGTTGAATTAACTTGAATGACGCAAGAGAATCTAGATTCTCAAATAAAAAATAATCCTTATGTTCTTCCTTGTTATCAATCAGCCTTCCTTAGTCCCTTGCCAGCTCTGTGATCTCAGATAAATTAATAATTTTTTTCTTAGCTTAGGTTTCTTTTTTGCAAAACGGGCATAATAATGCTTACTTTACAGGGTGGTTATGACTATAGGAGTACTCAGTAAATGGTAATTATTATTATAAAATATGTAAAATTCCAAGGATAGTGTTTGGCATGGAGCAGGCCCTCCTCCCCTCACCACTGCCCCCCCCCCCACTAGATAGGGAACTTCATGAGGAGAGGAACATGCCTATTTAAAACCAATAGCACATTTCTTTTTATGGCTGAGTAATATTCCATTGTATATATGTGTCACATCTTCTTTATCTATTCATCTGCTGCTGGACACAGGGTGATACAGAAAAAATTAAAAATAAAAAAAAAAAATAAAACCAATAGTACAGTGCTTTGTACCTACCAGACATTGGAAAGAGATTTGCTAAATGAATAGATAAATGAATACAATACTGTAAAAGGATGTTTAATTATCAGTGTTACAAAATATTTAATTTTACTAAGAGTAGGTTAATACAGTATTCTGGCAATATAGTAAATCTATATACATCTTCTGACTAAAAGAAAATATATGATCATCAATCACTCTGAATCATTTCATTTTAACACATTTACTCTATTATTTATTTTACTTTTAAAGTCCCCATCAACTCCCTACTATCTGCCTTTATCATTTCCTGGGAACTAATTGTTCATTCATGCATGTGATTAACATTTACTGAGCTCTTACTGTCTACCACAAACCAGGTTGCAAAGATTCATAGGACTATCTCTCCGTCTCTAAAGGATTTATACCCTACAAGGAAAAACCAATGCATAAACAATTTATAATTAATGGAGGTGTTATGATAGAAGTACAAAAAAGTGCTATGGTTATAAGAGTGATTCATCCTGCCTGGGGACTTGGCTTACGAGAGCGTACATGTGGGAAAGTGATTTTTCTCTTTGTACACTAAATTGACTTAGTAGTAATAAAAATAGTTTCCATTTGTATAGTACTTTGCAAAGTGCTTTCACATCCATTTCTTCTTTTAATCCTCACAATGAAGACTCTATAGTTTAGTGGGGGTTTTTTAGTATAGTCATCAAAAAAGATAGCTATGAAGCCAACAGATAAATAATATGGAAATTCATTCTAAAGTCCATAGGTGGATGATATAAGCTGAAACTGGAAACACGACTTTGTTGGAGCTTCACAGAAATCATTCCAAGAAAAGCTAATAGGAGAGACCTGTTCCTTCCCCTTTGTCCTCAGTGTCATTGCTTACTTCAAGCCAGATCTGCCATCTTGCTCATAGATTATAACAACCTTCTAGCTGGATTCACTGATTTGTGTCTCATCTCCCTCCAAGCCATTGGCTACATTGGACACAAAATGAAAATTTTTAAATGCAAATTGAAGCATGTCATTTTCCTGCTTAAAGCTCTTTTATCCTGTAGAGTGCCTCACTTCCTACAGGATAAAATTCAAATGCTTTTGTATAGTATATAAAATTCTCCATTATATAAACCTATCAAATTCTTCAAATTCTTTATTGGTCACTCTCTTCTAATAATTTTACTATTTGCTCAAAACTATCACACTATTTCCATTTCTACACCTTTATAGTGTCTTTGGCATATAATGCCTTTAACTCTCCATCATTCTGTCTGGTAAAATGACAGTGGACATAGAAACTGTGGCTTTTTTGTTGTTGTTTATATATAGACTTAACAGTAACAGCAAAATCTTGGCAACAGAAATTTGGCTCTTGCTTTCTTTTCTTAATTCATCACTGCATAAAACACAGTTTGGGAACCACTAGACTAGCATTTTCTTTTAAGATCTCAGGAAGAAATCACTATGTTTTTTATTACATATCAAAGATGCATGACATTTATATTCATTTAACATAGAACTAAAATATATTCTTTTGTGAGCATATTCTGTGCTATATGCTAAGGAACCAGTTGGAGATAAGTCAAAACAAGGCAGATATGAGTCCATCGTGGATCTTACATTCAATGAAATAAATAGACAATAAAATAAGTGAATAAATTAAATCTCATAAGTGATGATAAGTGCTAATAAGGAAATAAAGAATGGTCTGGGAAAGGAGGCATTTTGGAGAAAATGGTCCATGAAGGTCTCTGTGAGGAAATTACATTTCAGATGAGACTTGAAAGATGAGGAGCCAGCCATGCAGTTGGGGGAAGAGTCTGCTGGGCCAAAGAAGACTTTTGGAGTGGCTGAAGAACTGAACGACCAATGTGGTTGCACACAGTGAGAGAGGGGGAGAGTGATGGGAGTTGACAGTAAATCATACAGGACCTGGTAGGCAAAGGCAAGGAAAGCATTGAAAGATTTTTTTAGCAAGTGAATAGTGACCCTGACTGCAACACTGGCTTCAGGGTGAAAGGTGGAGAATGGATCATAAGAGAACAGGAAAGAAACAAGGAGACCAGTTATAAGGCTATCGTAATGGTCTGTTCAAGATACACTGATGAATGGACTATAGTGGTAGCAGTGGCTATGTAGACAAGTGGATGGACTTGAGACACATTTTGGAGATGAAACCATCAAGCCCATTTTGGAGGACAGCAAAAAGAATCAAGGATGAGTTCTAGGTTTCTGGCCTGAAGCAACAGGATAGATGATGGAGCCATTTACTGAGATAAAAGAGACTGAGGGAAGAAAAAAATGGAGCAAAATTGAGTTTCTTTTTGGACATGTTATATTTGAGATATCTATGAAACATTTGGGTGAAGCTATCAGTAGGCAGCTGGATAAATAAATTCATATTTCAGAAAGGAGTCCTGAGCTAGATACATAAGTGTAGGAGGTTTTTTTTTTTTAACATCTTTATTGGAGTATAATTGCTTCACAATGGTGTGTTAGTTTCTGCTTTAAAACAAAGTGAATCAGTTATACATATACAATACGTTCCCATATCTCTTCCCTCTTGCGTCTCCCTCCCTCCCACCCTCCCTAACCCACCCCTCTAGGTGGTCACAAAGCACAGAGCTGATCTCCCTGTGCTATGCGGCTGCTTCCCACTAGCTATCTATTTTACGTTTGGTAGTGTATATATGTCCATGCCATTCTCTCACTTTGTCACAGCTTACCCTTTCCCCTCCCCATATCCTCAAGTCCATTCTCTAGTAGGTCTGTGTCTTTATTCCTGTCTTACCCCTAGGTTCTTCATGACCTTTTTTTTTTTTTTTTTAGATTCCATATATATGTGTTAGCATACGGTATTTGCTTTTCTCTTTCTGACTTACTTCACGCTGTATGACAGACTCTATATATAGATGGGTTGAGATGAATGAATGCATTAAATGTATTACTGAAATAATGCATGGAAAGTAGCAGACACTTCACTTGGCATGTAGCAAATATGCTCAAAGTATATTAGCTACAGGTTGCTGCTTACGGTTAGAAAATTCTTCACACAGTATAATCCAAATCTTTTCTACTAAGAATAAACTGCTTTTGTATCACTTTCTTCTCAGTAGTAATAGAAAACATCCAGTAGTCTTAATAAGGTATTTATGTATTTGGAGACTTATTTAGAATGTTTTATGTATTCATATGCAGAAATAGAAAAGAATAAAAAGTCTACTAATATAACAAACGCATGGCATATACAACAATATATTATATAATATAAAAATATATATAACAGAAAAAGTATATAACTATACAAAATTTGGTTTGAAAAGTATTTTTAAGAAACTGAATGGAAAGGCAGTTAAATTTTTCAAATTTTCAGCATCTTAGCACCTACATATAAAATAAATAGATTCCAGAATGCTGATCAACTAATTTATGATACAGTATATTAATTATTTTTATGCTATGGGATGCTCAACCACATTATGATTAAGAAAATGTGGTTTTACCTCATACATCCTGTCTCTGTTATTTACTAGCTGTGTGATCTTGGACAAATTACATAACCTCCCGGTTCCTCAATCTCCTCATCTGTAAAACACCAATAATTATAATACCTATCTAATCAGGTTGCCAAGTGAAATGACAAAAATGTTAAAAATGATGTGTAAAATACGTAGCATAGTGCCTAAAGTAATCAATAAATGATCCATCTATATCAGTGGTTCTCAACCCTGGATGACATTAGAATCACCTGCGGAGTTTTTAAAATACTATGTCCAGGCTTCACCCAAACCAATTAAATCAGAATCTCTTGGAGGTACGTCTCAGGCCAACAATATTTTTTTTAAAAAAAAGCTCCCTAGGTAATTCTAATGTGTAGCCAGAGTCAAGAACTATAACCTAAAAATAAATGTCATATATAATATATGAGAATGTAATCTTTGTATTGAAATGTTTATAAAATATAGTGTGATGCCAGTTAAACAAGTGACCAAAAGAACTTCAAAACCTGTATAATAATTTAGTTTGGAAAAAAAGTAAGTTGAAAGAGTAGATAAATGATAATTAAAAACAAAGACATGGTCTAGCATCTCTGAAGTAAGATGCCTGCACTCAACTCCCAGCTCCACCACTTACCAGCTTTGTAACTTCAGGCAAGGTACTCAACTACTGTTTCCTCATTTGTAAAATAGCGATAATGACAGTACCTACCTCTTATTGTGTTGTTAGATCATTGAATGATTTAATATTTGTAAAATGCTTAGAACAATGCCTGGCATATAGTAAGCACTATGTATTGGTTTTAAAAAGAGTACTCGGATGGAAATATTTGGAATGAAATAATGCTAGCATTAATACTGAATCTTGGTAACATATCTTGCATTAAATTAGAACTGAAAACAGGTGTTATACAAAAGCTCTGGGGTGATTGTTAAAAAAAATTCTTTACACCTTATATCAAAGATCAAACTGATCTTAAGTTCACACTAGCTACTCGCCTCATAGAAGATGATGTGTTAATCTCGCCAGGACGTGTATAAAATACCACAAAATATGTTAATGAAAGTATCCACTATCCCTGAAGCCCTGAAGTTCAAATATTATCTGATGAACTGCAGGGAATTTTTAAAACAAGATCACCATATACAGGTGTTGTGTTGGGTTTAGGTCCTGGAGGTGGATTTTTCAGTGATTTTCCTTTCTTTGTCATACCTGGTCTGGCCCTTGCCTACTTCTCCAGCCTTATTCTAATGGCCTCACCCCACACCCCTGTTCCATCCAGGAAATCTTCCCTCCACTTCCTTCAAGTCCTACTGTTTCCTCCTCCAATCCTTTGCTACTCTTACTGATGATCCCTCTTCCTGGAATGCTCTTCTCATTTTCCTCTGACCATCCCACCCCCAACCTACACATCTTTTAAAACTCAGTTCAAGTACTAACCTCTTCTATGAAGCCTTTCCCAACACCCTAGGTGGAGGTAAGCATTCCCTCTTTTGTACCTACTTATACTACGAACAGATGGCCATTTTCAATTTTTTTTTTTTTTTTTAATCTGGCCACACTGAGTGGCATGCAGGATCTTAGCTCCCTGACCAGGGATCAAACCTGGGCCCTGGCAGTGAAAGCACTGAGTCCTAACCACTGGATCACCAGGGAATTCCCCAGATGGCCATTTTTAAAGCCACATTTGAGTCTTTTTAAAGGTCAGGAACCCTTGTCTTATTTTATTTACATATGTATTTATTTAATCATCAATCCCTGGCACAGAATCAGGCTCGTTTAACTAATTTCATTGACCTAGAGAATGGAAGGAAGGGAGAAAGGGAACAACGAAGGAATGGTATCCATTTGTATGGTGTTTGACTGAGAAGAGGGGCGTCATCAGTGAGCATGAATGAAGCAGTTGGAATCTATGGTTGCTGGTTTCAGTAAGACCAACAGGAAAACCATGCTAGCACAAAGCCATCAGCTTCTCATAAACCTAAGACATCATCATGCCTCTGCTACATCGAGAGACCCTGCTCAAGATTTCAGTGAAACCCTAAGGTCAGAGAGAAGTGGAAGAAGAATTCCTCAAAGCTACACAAGAGAGAGTTCATTTACAAACTTTGTTAAGTTCTCTGGCTCTCCGTTTTCCTAAATTTACTCCCATCTTTAGAAGATCTTTATAATGTCCCACCACTTCTCAGAAGTCTTTTTCAGTTTTGTGGAGACAAAGTCATTAGACTCACAACATTTTAGCACAGTTAAGATCAGGACCCCTGGGATTCTGGCTCTATCATTAGCTCTGCAGTTTTAAGCCAGCTGCTTAACAGTCCTGTGCCTCAGTTCACTTGCCTTTAATATGAAAACAATAATAGTATTTATCATAGAGTTGTAAAGTGGATTAAATATTTAGAATAGCACATTGCATGTAGAGAGTCCTAAATACACATTTATATTTATTATAAATTAATGGTTAATATTATATGTTAGTTAATACTATAGACAAGAACTACTAATTTAGTCCCTTCTTTAAACAGGAAAAATGTAGGTGCTTCTGTTATAATTATCAAAACAGCACTTATTTCAGAAGTTAAGGGACTAAATATATTGGTCACACTGAGGATATACTTACACCTTCTGTATAAATAAACACGTCTACTTACAAAACAGGAGATGTCTCACCTACGAATCCTCTGTGGTATTTGCTGCTTCAGAGTCTATATTAGCAATGGTGAAACTTGGCAAGAAAACCAATCTTGTATAATGGCAGAGAAATGACAGGCCAACCTTGCCTAGGACTCATAAAATTCAAAGAAGGTAGTATCTGTCAGAGGCACCGACACTTTTCTTTTTCTAAACTGAAATGAGCTGAACACAAGTATGAAGCTTATTATCAATCTCATTTTCAGTTCCTTTGAAATCTTTCATGAGTCTCTCCTATCTAAGGAGACCAGCCATCAAAGAAGAGTCTATGTGTGGTAGCGGATTAGGTTAAACAAATGCCTATAGAAATTCAATATCCATCATTCTCTTTTCCAGTCTCCTATTAAGAGGGCAAATCTTATCCTCCTTAGTAAATGAACCATAGAGGCCTCTAAGGAGGCTGGGGTGGTTAGACTGTAGAGGATCCCTGACATTACACCTAAGGACAGATTCCAGGTTATGTCCCCAGCAAGGGTGAATAGATAAGTCAATATATTACTTTTCATTTACATCGAAAATCAACAAACCAATCACTTGTTTACATGTGACTTGTGCCTAAATATTGAGCATTCATGATTACTAATAAAAGAGACTATTCGTATTCACATTCACATTATCTTTCACAAGTAAGTCTGACCCACAAACACCTTATAGTCTTACCAGAAAGAAGTTCCTAAATCCCTCAAGGAAACATGTCCAGCTAGTCAAGAGGTATTTCTGCTTCTCCCACAGCCCCCCTCTCCAGCCACCTGCTGATGCATTCTATCTTCTTGAGCAATAAGACAGACAACTGGACTCACAGGAAGCAAGACTGAAACGGAACACAGGGTTGTAACTCAGAAGATGGTGGCTTTGCTTGGTTTTGCCACTTACTAGCTGTGTTTCCTCATGAATTCACTTAACTTTCATTTACTCAATAATAAGATTTTCCCCTCCCTCCATCTCACAAAGGTACTTTGAGGATATTAGAACTGACTATGAGAGCAACCCTAAACTGTAAAGTGCCAAACGGATGTCACTCTGACTATTCATTCCAGAGCATGCATGGGAGTTTTGTGCCGGCAGCCTCTGGTGTCAGACTGCCTGAGTTCAAATCCAGGCTCCCACTCACTAATTGTGACCTTGAACAAGTGCATGCTTCTGTTTCCCCATCTGTAAAATATGAAATGGAAGGGCACCTGTATGGCACTTAAAACAATGACAAGAACCTAGAAAACATTCCATAAAAAGTTAAGATTTGATTCAGCAAGGACTTTTTCTAATTTAATTTGTATTTTATATTAAAGTATAGTTGATTTACAATGTTATGTTAGTTTCAGGTGTACAGCGAAATCATTCAGTTATATATATACATATAACCATTCTTTTTCAGATTCTTTTCCCATATAGGTTATTATAGAATATTGAGTAGAGCTCCCTGTGCTAAACAGCAAGGATTTTTTTAAGTGGCTACCCCTTGACTATGTATGAGCTTTGAGAACGCTGAAGAATAGACAAGATCTAATTCCCACCTTTGGAGGTCTCACAGACTTGTGAAGGGTAGACACTGAGGTAAACAAGTGTTGTGATGAAGATAAAATGTAGTTAAGCACAGGGCACAGATCCATTCCTAATCCCCTGCTCTGTCCTTTTGCCTTCCTCTGTTTCCCTGCTCTTCCTAGGCAAATTCCCCTGATAACTGCATCTACTTTCAGAGCTAAGACCCAGAGCACAGAACTCTACCCTCACTGCAGGATATCCCCATGTAGCTTACTCCCTTCCTCCACTCCTGAACCTACACCTCTTACAACTAATCCCTCAACCTAATCAATGACCAAACCATGATAAATTTGTCTGAGAAACATGCCCTATTTCTCAACCCATATACACATCTACTGCATTCATCTTGACTGTTGCAGAAGCTTCCTATGCATCTCTGGGCCTCCAGTCTCAACCTCCCTACCCATCACTCATTCCCCATTCAGCCACCTGAGTTCTTCTAAAGCTTATATCTGTTCACAATACTCCCTGTGGTAAGCCTTCAGTGGCTTCCCATTGCTGACTCAATAGCATCTTCTTAGGCCTACAGGACTCTTAACTCAAACCTCAGGCTCCTTTCTACATTTATTCACACTTCTCAGGCCTCAACAAAAAGGAAACCCAATGTACCTTTCCAGGACACACATGTACCTTCCAATTCTCTCTACTCTTGCTCTTGTTGATCCTGTTATCTCAGATATCCTATCTGCCAGCTATCCATCCACCATCCTTCTTTTTCATCCTTCAATGTCCAGCTCAAATGCCAACGACTGCATATTGTTTTCCCTGATTAACCAGAATCCCTCAGGATTTCTTGCTCTTTATCCTAGATTTACACATACCGTGTAGATTGAACCATATGATTTACCATATTTTTGGTGGATCAAAAATGGCCAAATAACAGTAATTTCAAATAATTCAACCTATAAATTAGTATGTTTCTCTTACACCACTTACCCTGCTTCAGTAGACTTCTTTATACTCTGTCTTCTTCCTTGCATGCCCAGTGCCTAGCAGTGATGGAAAAGTAGATTCTCAAAAAATGCTTATAGAATTCAAGATAATTGTTATGTATGGATCTCAGTATAATACTTCATTGGGTTCCCTTAAGTCTAGGTCTCAAACTTTCTCTCATTTTGCTGGAGTCTGACAAGGGTAAAGTTAGTCACCCAAGGCCGTCTTATCAAGTCAGGAGTGTAGGTATCCTTTCCTCATTTCCATCAGGACCCCACTCTCTCTACCTACCAACTAATAATTATCTAACCTAGAGAGGGAAAAATCCACCTCCAGGGTCATCCTTTCTTTAGGCAGCAAGTGTGTAATTTGTAATGTTAACCATTCAGGACATTCATTCATTCATTCAGTCATGGAGATGTGATTGGCACTGGGAATACAGAAGTAAATAAGGCAACCAGAGATGATGAATTTAGAGTGCCTTTGTTCTTTGACCTGGTCTTCAAACATTTTTCCTCGAGAATCACCCGAAGACATTTTGAACATTTAAACAATATCGTGTATTTTTGAACAGTTTTAAATGTCTTGTACATTTTAAGGTATCTAAAATTTTTATCATAAGTTGACATTGTCACAAAGGATGTAATTTTCAATATATATTTAATATTGTCACTTTAAATATAATTACTATATCATTTTAAATGTATCAAATGAAATTTGAATATTATAATAATTTAATACTCAAGACCAGCTATTTAAAAATATATGAAAAACTATTTTGTAATATTTGGGAATTTTAGGCCTTTCCTTTGTCTATTTCAACTCACATTTCCACTATACTTTCTTCCTGGATTTTATACATATATATTAAATCAAAACTGTGGAGCTGTATATTTAGGTCAATTTACAAAAAGATCCATGGCAAATAATAAGCTGAATTACACTTTCAGAAGAATTCTGCTTTTATTATTTCAATTCAAATACATATGTTAATAAGCATTGCAAGAAACATTATAAAAACAATGAGAAATAAGTTGCAAAATGAATCCTGTAAGACAGATTATAAAAAGTAGTCAAGGTTAAAATAATATAGATCTAATATGAATGATTAATCCATTTTCATAAATTATAAAAAGAAGGTAAAGCAATATGTTAGCTCTCAGTATCAAATCTGTAATAAAGCAATGAGTGTACAGTTTATGACATAATGATAATATCATTCCTCTAATAAGAATGTGAGTCTCTGTCCAGTCAAAAGGCAGAGAATGGTCAAATGAAGCAAACATGGTCCAACTACATGCCATCACAAGAGACATAATTGATTCAAAGACACAATAAGTTGAAAATAAAAGGATAGAAAAATATATCCCATACAAAGAGTATCCAAAATAGAGCTGAAGTGGCTACAGTAGTATAAGGCAAAATAGACTTAGAGACAAATTTTGTTACTAGTGACAAAAAAGGACATAATAATAAAAGGGTCTCCATCATGAAGACAAAACAATTATAAGCATAAGGCATCCAACAAGAAAGTGCCCCAAAACATGACGTAAAATACATACATTAAAAGGTGACATAGACAATTCAACAATAATATTTGAAAACTTCAATACCTCACTTTCAACAATGGGTAGAACAACCAGGCAGATCAACAAGGAAACAGAAAACGTAAACACTGTAAACCAACTAAATATAACAGACTTCTACAGAACACTCCAATCAACAACAAGCAGAATATACATTCTTCTCAAGTGCACATGGAACATTTTCCAGGATATGTTAGTAGTATATGTTATGAGGCCATAAAACAAACCTCAATAAATTTAAAAGTACTTAAATTATACAGTGTTCTTTGACCACAATGGAAGGAAATGAAAAGTCATAATAATACAAGGAAATTTGAGAAATTCACAGATAAGTGAAAATTAAATAAAACTCTCCTAAATAACAATTGAGTCAAAGAAGAAATCACAATGCAAATTACAAAATAATTTGAGATAAATGAAAATAAAACCACACATACCAAAACTCATGAGATGCAGCTCAAACAGCAATCAGAGGGAAACTTATAGCTATAATGCTTATAATTATAAGAAGAATAAAGATCTCAAATCGATAACCTGAACTTCCACCTTAAGAAACTAAAAAAAGAAGAATAAGCTAAAACAAGCAAGCAAAAGGAAGAAAATAATAAAGATTAGATCACAAATAAATAAAACAGAGAATAAAAATAGTAGTGAACATCAATGAAATCAAAAGTTAGTGATTTGAAAAAGATCAACAAAATTAAACTTTAGCTAGCCTGGCCAAGAAAAAAAAGTAAGGACTCTGATTACTGAGATCAGGAATAAAAGAGGGGACCTCAGTACTAACCTCACAGAACTAAAAAGGATTGTAAGGGAATACTATGAATAATCGTATGACATCAAATTAGATAACCTAGATGAAATGGATAAATTCCCAGAAAAACACAAACAGCTGAAACTGAAAAAAGAAAAAATTAAAAATCCAAATAGACTTATAACAAGTAAAGAGATTTCATTAGCAATTTTAAATCTTCACACAAAGAAAAGTCTAGGCCTAGATGGCTTCACTAGTGAATTCTACCACACGTTTAAAAAAGAATTAATGTCAATCCTTCAGACACTCTTACAAAGATTTAGAAGAGGAAGGAACACTTCCCAACTCATTCTATGGGACCAGTATTACCTTAAGACCCAAACCAGACAAAGACATGACAAGAAAAGAAAACTACAGATCAATAGTCCCTACAAATACAGATGTAAATATCCTCAACAAAATACTAGCAATCCAAATCCAGCTATATATATATATATGAGTTTCAGATGTTAAACCAATCTTGCATTTCTGGGAGAAATTCCTCTTGGTCATGGTGTGTAATCATATATATATATGATTGGTTTAACATCTGAAACTCAATCAGTGTAATACATTATATTAATAGAATAAACCACAACGATCTCAATAGATGCTGCAGATGCAGTAATAACTTCTATATCGATTACACAATGAAATAATATTTTGCATATACTGAGTTAAAAAATATATTACTCAAGTTAACTTCCCCCACTTCTTTTTCCTTTTTTCAGTGTGGCTTCTAAGAGATTTCACATTACATATGTAGTTTGCATTTGTAGCTCACAATATATTTCTATTAGACTGAGATGATCTGGATGGATCCTAGTTTCAAGACCAGTGATCTCATGGCGTTAGGTATTTTTCATGTTATTTATCAGAGGAGAAAACAGACTGACAATGGTTAACCTGCCCAGGCTAACACACTCCACCCTGTAGGTGTCAGAACTAGTACTGGAATTCAGTTCTGCCCGTAAAGCCTGAGTTTGCCCTGTTTATATCACTGGTTTTCCTTAGAGATTAAATAGTCATTGAAGATGTTTAATATTTAACTTTTAGAATTTCTTTCTTCCTTTCAAATGTAGGAAGAATTTAACCTCCTCACCTTTTCCATTTTTCATTTGGACTTATCCTTCCATTTCTGTTAATGGGATTTTACTACCATTATCACCATCCATTTGCCTGTTTTTGGTAATTTTTTGTTTTTGTTTTTGTTATCAACCCCCCCGCCCCCTGCAGGACTACCAGTGTGTTCTTCTAGCTGGCCTTCTAGTCTACTGTTTACCTTACGCAGCATGGCAGATGATAGTCAAGATTTGTTTGTTTGTTTAAACATACATTCTGCGTCAAACGTCATAGAAGACTCTCCATTTAAAATATTGCTAATCATCTTCACAACAACTCCCACTTCACAGATGACGGTCATTGCTTCCTTCACTTCAAAGATGAGAAAACTGAGGTTCCCAAAGCTTAACTGCTGAAGTTACACAGTAACAGAAAGACTTGGGACTAAACGTCAGGTCTCTGACTCCATAGGCCCCACTGTGTCCAACATACCCCTCCTCCATGTCCCTTAATGTGAGTTAAATATGGATCAGCCTAAAACATAAGCATTTTCATATGAATGATTTATGCCTTTATGAAAATATTCTAAAGGTTTTTTCATAAAAGTTTACCTATAATTTTTCTATTGAAAATTGACATCTATTTTTCTTCGTATTGTTATGGAATATGGTCTGCAAACTTAATACAATGATATACACTTTATAAATGAAACTTGGATGAAAGGTGACATAACGTCCTAGACTCCTATGTAGACACAAAGTAGACAGTGAGTAAAAGTAAATTGATAGCAATCAATCAGGTTGATGTACAAATCTGGTCTAAAATCAAACAACCCCCTTTCTTCAGAATGCTTTCCATCCACTGTCGTTACACTTAATCAGCCCTTGCACAAAGGCTGGTATCAATGCCTCCTACCAAGTAAACCTCCTGTTTTTCTTTTTTATTGAACATTCATAGTCTCCAAAATAAACATTTACTAATTTTAATCTTCTTTCTAAGATCAAATTTGATAGATGTAATACCCTTCATCTATATAAAGGCTAAATATTTAGTATTTAGTCAAAATGCATCTTCACTTTTCTCTGCATAGAATAATTTATCAGTAAAAAGAGTTAGCTTTCCAGAATGTGAAAGAAAAGAATTAAATGCAGTATATCAAATATATACTGTCAGACCTCATTCTTCTAATAGGAGAAAAATGAGTAAGCACATTTGAGGGCTATTTCTGAATTTTCATGGGATATGAATTTTGAAAATAAGATGCTTTCACTCTGAGTCACTACTGCCAATTGTTATTCATGTAGTTAGGTGTTACTGAGAACGCTTCAAGGCTTATCCTTTCCATCCTTTATCCTTTGGTAGACTAGCCACCAATGTTTTTAGGGCTTGTCACCATAGCTCTGTTTTGCTCAAATATGTTGCATATTTCGGGTGATAGCCTTATGTCCAAGTAATGAAGCAGGAGACTGAGAAATGGGGAGATGGAGGCATTAAGCCCAGGGTATGGAAACTACCTGTGGCAAATTATTTTGTTCCTGGGTTTTGGTTTTCCAACTGTAAAATAGAAATATTATTTACTTTTGCTTTATCTACTCACAAAATATACTGTGACAAGTATGGGAGAAAACAAATGAAAATCTCATTGCAAGCCAGCATTACAATGTGTTTCAGTGTGTGGTTTCTTCTGCCTTCTTGATGAATTTGCCTTACCTCTATATCCAACATGCATCCCAGGGCTCCACCCATGACCAGACTAGCAAGGCGATGTTGCAGCACGTAGGACTCCAATTTAGTAGGTCGGTTTCAGCCTTGAATCTCACTGTTCATGAATCTGTCAAGATAATTAGGGTTGGGAATTATCATAACTAGTATCAACAGCAAACATTTATTTACAGTATCTCTGACTCTGCACAGAATAATATATGTGTTTTCTGTTTTGTTCATGGTTGTATCCCCAGTGCCTGGCAGTGTCTGGCACATAGTAGGTACTCGATAGTTAACGGATACATAAAAGAATCAAGAAGAACTAGGAAAATAAATATATAAGGCCACTGTCTCCAAAGATTTGTAATCTAATCAAGTCGACTAGGCCTAAAGATAAAAGGTGAGAATGGAACAATTAAGTCAGTTTACATAAGTGCCCAATAGCATCATGGCAGGAATTACTGGAGACATTGAAGGCTTCTTCCCTATATGGGAACACTGGAGTTGAATGACAAATCTCCCAGGCTTCAGAAAGGGTAACACCATCTGGAAAACCTTTTATTGTGTTTGGGGGCTACATTTTATTATCAGGGGAAGATTCTAGATACTTCCCTTTGTCAAAATGGAATGGCAGAGTAAGCAGAATGAAGACTGTAATAACAAGAGTGGAGCTTTGGGCTTCCCTGGTGGCGCAGTGGTTCAGAATCCGCCTGCCAATGCAAGGAACACGGGTTCGAGCCCTGGTCTGGGAAGATCCCACATGCCGCGGAGCAATTAGGCCCCTGAGCCACAATTACTGAGCCTGCGCTTCTGGAGCCTGTGCTCCGCAACAAGAGAGGCCGCGATAGTGAGAGGCCCCTGCACCGCGATGAAGAGCGGCCCTCGCTCGCCACAACTAGAGAAAGCCCTCGCACAGAAACGAAGACCCAACACAGACAAAAATAAATAAATAAATTTGAAAAAAAAAAAAAAAAAGAATGGAGCTTTCAGTTTAGTATTATCAAAGAAAATGCTGAGAAGGGGAGTGAGATTTTTTTGTTATTTGTTATGGTCTGTTTATTTTTTGTTCCTCCAGCAACCATAACTCAATAATGCTACAGTTTTCTAGAAAATGGTACATCTCCTTTTAAGTGTGCTTTGGAAACACTTTCCTCCTTCCCTCCCTCCCTCCCTCTTCTTTGCCTTCCTTTCTTCTTTCTCTCGTTCCTTTCATCCTTCCTACAGCATTAATTGGGCAATTAATAATCAATAAAAATTTATTGGGAACCATGTTCCAGTTACTGTGGCAGGCAAGAAAGATGCAGAGATACATACAGAAAACCATGACCCATAGCAACTCACAGTCTAAAAGGGTAGATAGCCAAGGAAACATAATTGTTTCCTTGTTATGTCCATGTGACACATGTTATAACAGTAAAAAAATTATTACGACAATGTTAAGAGTGTAGAACAGGCCTCAACTCACTGTCCAGGGGGAGTCAGGAAAGGCTATGGCATTTGGACTGGGTCTTGAAAGGAAAGGAAGCATTAGCTGATGAAAAGAGGCATTCCAGGAACTAGAAACATCATGTGCAAAGGCCCAGAATTATGAAATGACATGGCTAATTCAGAGAATCTGGTAGTATGGAGAGTGACAGGTGAAAAAGGCAAAGTGGCAAGTTGCAAATAAGTTCTGAAGGGTCCTGTCTACTAGCAAGTTGGACTTGATACTGTGGAAGCTAGAGAGTGATTATTGACAGGACAGTGTAACAGGATCATAGTTGTTTTTTTGGAACTATTAAAGGGAATAGATTCAGAAGAGGAACTGGTAGGGAAGCCAGCTAAGAGGCTGTGCACTAGAGCAGGACAGAGAAAAAATTCAGAGCTAAGACTTGGGTAGGGGAAAGGGCTAAGGGGTCTACCTTTGAGAAACATTTCTGCAGCAGAATTGACAGAGTATAGTAAGCAATTGTTTTTGGAGGGTGAGAGAGGGAAGAAGAGGATAACAGTTTCCAGCTTGAGAAACTGGTTGCGTGATGATGCCGTCGGCCAGATAGGGAGTAAAGAGGAGGAGCGGGTTTGGGAGAAGACGGTAAGTTCAGGTATGGACACATTGAATTCATGGGTCTGAGACAGATGATATTTGAAAACATGATAGTGGATAAAGTCACTTAGAAAGAGTATGTAGAAGTAGAGAAGAAGACCAAGAATATAAGCTAAGGAACTCCAACATAAAAGGGATATGTAAAGAGAGAGGTGGGTAGAGGAGAGAATGAAGGAAGGTTTAGAAAAGCGGAGGAAGAACCAGAAGTAATTGAAGATGGTGTTACACTGGGATACTTTGTCAATAAAGCACCCGGAAGTTGGACAGGGTCAATGTAGAGCTTAAGTTCTACTTTTTCCTCCAACCCAAAGCCAAGACTAATGAGCTCCCACCTAATGACTAATCCTTTCCCATCCTGTGGGGTCAGACACATTCACAGGCTGCGCAGCAATAAGAAACTAGCATCATGGAGGCTCAGCATCAAATTGGCCTCATTACCATGCTGCCTAAACTGGTTCACTGTTTCTATGAGCTGGAGTTTTGATTCCCTGTCTTTGCTCAAGTTCCTGTAATGAACCCCTGTGCTGGAGGCTACGTCCTTCTCCATGTTCCTAAGACAGAAATCTTGCCTCTTGGAGTGCAGGTTTATCTATTCCCTTGTGTTAAAATCCTGAGCTGCCCTGTCTGTCCTCACTCACGTATCCTGTCAATGCCTGTAACTTTCTGGCCTTGCTTATAATTCCTAAGAGTATCTGGGTGGTGTTTGGATAGCTCTTGCCAACAAACAAGCAACTGATAAACGGACTCTCATATTACTACAGTATATTTATAGCTATTAGTTCTTAAAACTGCTATTTGTTAATTCCACGATGCCTTCATTCAGTGCATGCATTTGACAACTCTTGGGTGCCTACTGTGTGCCAGGATTGTTCTAGGTGCTGAGGATGCAACTGTGAACAAAACAATGTATCTTCCCTTATGCAGCTTGCGAACTAATAGGGAGGACAGATAAACAATTTAAGTACATAGTGGGCCAGATGGAGAAAAATCAAACCACCTACGGGGGGGAGAAGGAGGCTGGAATGGAGGGAGGGTGCTGCTGTTTTACAATGGCGGGCAGGGAAGATATCACTGAGAAGAATGAGCTTGAGCAGAGACTTAAAAGAAGTGAGAAAGAGAGAGAGATGAGAACACTGATAGAGTGAGCCCTGTTGGTATTGAGGAGGACAAGTATTCCAGACAAAGGGAATTGCAAGAGCAAAGTCCCTGGGGCCGACTTGGCCTTGTACATTAAAGAAATAAGCATTCTATTGCGGGGTAGAAGTTGTCAGGGGGATTAGTAGGGGCAGGAGGCAATCATGAAGAACGTTTCGGTTATTGAAAATGTTTTGACTTTTATTCTGATAAGTATAAGTATTTCGTCAGAGGAGATGATGTGATCTGTCTGAAAGGAGCATTCCAGCTGCTTCATGGAGAATAGATTGTAGACAAGATCAGAAGCTGGGAAACTAGTTAGGAGTTGAGAGCAACAGTCCAGGGGAGAAAAAATGGTGACCTGGGCCAGGTTGCTTGAGGTGGGAGTGGTAAGAGGTAGTTGGATTCTGGATATAACTTAAAGGTAGGACAAGCAGCATGTAATGATGGCTTGGATATCCTGTAACAAAAATAGAAGTCAAGATCCACTCCAAGGTTTTTGGCCTAAGCAACTAGAACAATGGAGTGGTGTTTACCCAGATGGGAATTAACAAGGTGGGGAGTTCAATTTTGGGCCTGTTAAATTTGGGATGTCTATAAAGCTGTGTCCTGAGCAAGCAGGAGGAGGAGCTGGTGTACCGGTGGAGGGGCTGGCCTTAGATGGCAAAGTGGGGTATGGACAGGCCTTCCATGTACCAGGAAGGAAGGTGAGGTGTACAGAGACAGAGGCAGTGACTAGAAAAGGGAGCCGTGAGGGCCAGGGGAAGCTTTGTAACTGCTTCTAGTTTCTCAGTGAAATAGAAAGCCAGCTCAGCAGCTGAGAGTGAGGACAGAGGAAGGTGTGAGGAGGCTTTAAGATAGAGAAAGTGTGAAATAGTCTTCTATGACAGTGTTCTTCAATTTCAGCTCATGACACCTAAATGTGAGTCTTAAAATCAACTTAGTGATTTGAGATCAATTCAGTGATCAATTCTTTTAAAAAATAAAAATTTAAAAGAGCTTGTTGCATGTATCAAGAGTAAGAATTGCTTAATAAAAGCTTTATTTCAGGTGTATGTGTGTGTCCTGGGTTGCAGCAAAATATTTTTAAACACACTGGCCCAGGGCAGTGGGAGGAAGTGAACAAGGGACAGTCAAATTAAACTCAGGGAACGAGTTACTGGTCATACAATTAACATATTTTCATGTAAATATGATTAGAATATAGATTCATAAGAACTTGGCTTTAGACCTGCTAGAGGGCCACAACCCCTCTCCTCCCACCCACCTCTACCTCCACTATAGGAAACCTTTATGTTGGAATATTTTCAATGATGGGACACTCACCAGCTTAAAAGTTCTAGATTTCAGAATATAACTTTCTTTGCTATAAAAAGCAGGACCCTCACAACACTCTCTCAGATGTTAAAGCAGTGAGTAGAGGATCTGGCAGTAGAACTTCAGAATTTAGTGTACTAAATATGAAGTTTGACCTTATTACATAATACCAAACTTGATGGCTTTTTCCGTTTTGGAGAGCTCTAAATGCTCTAAAACAAAACTAGTCTCAGCACACTGAGAAATCTTGTTTTTATTCAAACTTCAGCCCAGAATGGCACCATTTAGCTTTTAAACGTATGCTCTCTCTTCTTACATTGCACTAACTGCAATTTTAATGGATGATTGAGCTAATTGTCGTGCCTACATTTTCAAGATTTGTCTTTGGATCTGCAGATGAGTCCAATCAAATATAACTTTACTTAGAAATAAAACTCTTCATTTCAATACTTTATATGCCTCAGTTGCCGAATATTTTCCGTGCAAAATATGTTAATGAATAATAGTAATATGTCAATAGGTGCTGTGAAAATGGCCATGTATATTTTTAATTCTAAAGAGCTCAGGTTATTTTCTAGACATCGTAATTTAGAAGAAAAAAGGAATTCTCCAGTTTTATATTTTGCTGGATTGTTAAAAATGGTTTTGAGATTATTAACCCAAACCAATTTTCTATGTACCCACTGATTTCTAAACCGTTTATGACTTGTTTTTAAAAAGTACCTTTTCCTTATTTAAAGGCAATGTCGAACTTAGTTTATTAGACAGGATATTAAACATAAACATTATACATGGAATGTATTTTCCCCTTGCAATGTTTTCCTCTTTCTTCTGTATTTATTCTGATTTATATAAATTTGAAACACTGAAGTAACAAAAGCAAAGTAAAAAGGGGATGAAATTTAACTAATAGAGAATGAGGACTCATAAAAGTGTACACTCTTGCCTACATCAGTAAAAGTGTGCTAATTTATAACACTATTAATCTTAGTTCAGTTCTAAATCCAAATCAAATAGAATCTGAACCCATTTTCAATTGCTTTTGAGATTATTAGTCTGTATTCCAGGATTCTTTCAATAGTTTCACTTCTCTAAACACCAAGGAAAAGTTAAAATTGCAAAACAGGAACATGAAATCCGTATCTTACTAGTATGGATCCCTCTGCTATTCCTTTAGCTAGACCCTCATATATATATGTTTTCTCTATGTAAAATGTTTCTTTAGGAAATACACAGGTTTAGTTCCTCTTCTGTTGCTTCCAACAAGAGCTCTACCATGGAAAGCTCTCTCTCCCCTTCCATTTTGCAAGCCTCAACAAGTCTGTTGCTGAGTCAGAACCTCCTTTTCCCCCCTGATGTGAGAAATCTTTCTCCCTTGGAAATTCATAAAGCTTCGGAAATGTTTAAATTAGAGTCTCCCTAGGGGAAAAGGGCGGGGATGCCAGAATGAATGTGGTGGGGAGGAGTCCCACACACTGCAGTCCCGACGGCAGCACACGAAACGCTTTCTGAAACAGGAGGATTTGGAGCGGGCCCAGGGTTACCAAGGGAGCTCGCCTCGGAACCCATTATATGCATGTCTGTGTGTAAATAACCGCACGGAGCCGCGGTGGGTTCCAGGGACTTTGTTCCTCATTATTTAAGTGAAAATGTATGGTATATGGCCGGGCCTTCGTGTTTACCCTACAGAAAACAATTTCACGCGGCTGCGGTAAGGTGGATAACAGTACTCGGCACGAGAGGCTAAAAACAGAAACCGGAGCGAAAAGGAGGCGCTTTCTAGGGCGACGAGGAGGGCTGCGAGTCGGGGCCATGGTGGGGCCAGAGGTGTAGGCGACGCGTTCCGCAGTCGGCAAGGCTGGCGGAGCCCCGCACAGGCGAGTCGGCCAGAGGCCTCCTGCGCCGAGCCCGGAAGGCGGCAGGGGCCGGGTCCCCGCTCCCTCGCGCTGCCGACATTGAAAGCCACTAACCGGCCTCAGTTTCCCCCGCGGGCCAGCGCCGCCTAGGGTAGCCCCTGTCCCTGTGACCAAGGCTCCTGTGACCGAGGACGAAGCGGAGGTGACAAGGAGGCAGGGCCCCAAGGGCGACTGGACGGGGGGAAAGTAGCGCGTGCGACCTGCTGCAGGTTCTGCGAGGACCTAGCGCCGGGAGGGGCGGTTGCCCAGTAACCGTCCGCGCCCCCCCGCGCCTGCTCGCCCTCGTGCGCTCGTACCGGGCGCACAGGCCGCTTCGGCCGCCCGCCGCCTCAACCGGCCTCTCCTTTCCCCGGGCGCAGGGGAAGCCCGAGGAACGCGCCGCTCGCGCCCGCGCTCTCCCGCCCTCCCGAGAGCGCTCGCGCGGCCCCGGCCGAGCCGCATATTAATAAGGGGCGGGACGGGGGCGGGGCAGCGGGGGCGCCGCGGCCTCGAGCTCGCGCGTGCCGGGACGCACCGCGGGGGGCGGTGCGATTGTGAGGTGGCGCTGACGCACGTTCCGGGGTTCTTAAGCGGCCAGGGCGGCGGCGGCAGCGGCTGCGCCCGAGCAGGTCTCGGGAGGTGGCGGTCATTGCCGCGAGGGGTGGCGGGGCCGAAGTCGGTGCCCCTGGCTCAGTCACGGTGTCCCTCTCTCACTGACTCCCCCTCCTTCCACCAAGGCCGCACCGCCCCAGATCCGGCGGCTTCTTAGGCGGGGCAGCGAACGGGGTGCGTCTCCTCCCGCTGCCGCCGGCCTGATAAATGAGGGACTTAGGGTTTGGGGTGCTGCAAACCGCCCGGCTCCGAAGCAGCAGTCCCGGGTCCCTGTTCAGCGGCGGGGCGTACCGTCCCTACGCCGCTGGAGCCGCGGCGGCCGCCGCCCCGCTGCCCTCCGCCACGCCTTTCGGCCCGATCTCGCCGCCGCCGTTGCCTGTCACCGGCTTCTCGGAGGCCGCCTCCCCCTTCTCTATCCCCTTCGGCTGCGGCGGCGCGGACAGCTCGGCCGCCACCGCTTCCTCTTCCTCCCCGTTCCCGGCGCATCAGCAGACCATGCAGGATGAACTGCTGCTGAGGCTGACACAGCAGCCGGCGCGGCCACTCTCGGGGGCGGAGGCCACGGAGAAACTCCCCAACCACCACCCCAGCGGCGGCACGAACGCGGGTGTGACCCACCTCCTCCCCTCCCAGGACTTCAAACCGAGTCTGCACCACCCCTCCTCCTCCGCCTCCTCCTGCTGCTGCTGCCGCACCTCCTCCCCGCAGGACTTCAGTAAGCGGCAGCAGCAGCAGCTGAGCAGCCAGAAGAGGAAAGAGTTCAGCCCTCCCCGCCTTCCCCACCCTCCGGACTCGAAGCCGCCGCCGCCGCTCCACTGCCCCGGCCGGTTCGGCTCGCCGCCGCCGCCCGGCCAGCTCCTCCAGCCGGCGCAGCTCGCCCAGCGCCAGCAGCAACAGCAGCAACAACAGCAGCAGTTCAGCCTCCCGCACCCGCAGCACCTCCCGCCGCAGGACTTCGCCCCGCAGCAGCGCCCGGCCGACCTGCCCCCGCTCCCGCAGCTCCAGCCTTCGCCGCCTGCAGCCCCGCGGCGCCGCCACGGAGGCGCGGGCAGCCCTCGCAAGACCCCAGCCGTGGGCGAGGGCAGCGCCGCCGAACCCCCCAATGCGGGCTTGGCCCCCTCGACGCCGCCGGTGAACCCCGCGCCGGGCTCCATGGAGTCCCCCAACCATCCTCTGCTCAACAGTCCCAGTAACCTCCTGCCTGGCGGGGCTCTCGGCGCGGGCGCCTTCAGCAGCCTGCAGAGCCCGGACCTTCCGCACCCGGGCGGTGGCGGCGGCGGCGGCAGCGGGGGCGGGGGGCCCCCCGGCGGCGGAGGGGGAGGTGGCTCCGCGTCGCCGCCGCCGCCGCTGCCCGGCTTCGGCACCCCCTGGTCGGTGCAGACCGCGTCGCCGCCGCCCCAGCCCCAGCCCCAGCCGCCGCCGCCCCAGCAGCAGCCGCCGCCTCCGCCCCAGCAGCCCCCGCAGCCGCAGCCGGGCTCGTCGGCCGCCACCCCGGGTGGCGGCGGCGGCGGCGGCTCGCTCAGCGCCATGCCGCCGCCCAGCCCCGATTCGGAGAACGGCTTCTACCCCGGGCTGCCGTCGTCCATGAACCCGGCCTTCTTCCCGAGCTTTTCGCCCGTGTCCCCGCACGGCTGCGCTGGGCTCAGCGTGCCGGCGGGCGGCGGCGGCGGGGGCGGCGGCGGCGGCGGCTTCGGAGGCCCCTTCTCGGCGGCCGCCGTGCCCCCGCCACCGCCGCCCGCCATGAATTTACCTCAGCAGCAGCAGCCCCCGCCGCCCGCGGCGCCGCAGCAGCCTCAGAGCCGGAGGTCACCCGTCAGCCCGCAGCTCCAGCAGCAGCATCAGGCGGCCGCGGCCGCCTTCCTGCAGCAGAGGAACTCCTACAACCACCACCAGGTACGGCGGGCGACGGCCCGGCTGCGCCGCGGGGCCGGGGAGACCGCGGGCGGGGGCGGCCGGAGACTGGGCTCGGCCCGGCGCGGCCCCGAGGGGCAGCGGCGAGAGCTCCTCGCCCGACTGAGTAGGACCCGGAGGGCGGAAAAGGGCGACGGGACTCGGGACACCGGACCCCGGCGGGGCGGGAGGGCTGTGGCCACCGTGGGCTGTGGGGCTCCAGAGTCGAGTCCCGCTGGAAGTGGCCCCGGCCGGGCGCCCCCTCGAAAGCCCCGGCGTGGCGGTGGGTCTAGGGCAGGGGCGGAATGGCGCCGGGGCCGGGGCGGGGGGCGGCCGGGCGCGACCTCCCTCTCGTCCCTCGTACGGGGCGACCCCGGGGCCCGGCCGGCGCCCCCTGGCCTAGTGAGCGGCCGCCCGGCTTCCTCGAGTCCGGGAGACACGGCGAGACGGCCGGGGTTCGGGGGTCGGAGGACCTGGGGTCGGGGACGCGGGATCAGTGGGCTCGGGCGGCGGCCTCGGGGAGGGGCGGGGAGCGCCCGTGGGAAGCGAACCCGGGAAGGAGGAGAATGATTACCGGAGACGGTGCGTGTAGGCAGCCCGTGACCCTTCGCCGTCGTCCAATGAGGGAACGGGCGGAAAAGCTTTTTTTCTTTTGAGTTTGTTTCATTCTTAATTGGCCGGCGAGAGCTGTCGTGGGCGAGGCAGTGGCCGCCCGCACAACCTACCGGGACCGGGGTCGGCGAGGAGCGTCCCGGGCGCGCTCCTCCTGCCCACCTGCCTCCCGACGTGGGTCGGTCCCCCGAGCTGTCAGATGGTTGACTGAGATGCTCCAAGACGGTTTTAGTTTCTGTGCTTTTTAATGTTTGGGTACTATTCAGTAGGTTTTAAAACTAAACGAGTCTGCTATTTGTGTGTTACCTTGAAGAGAAGACTTTCACTTTTCTTCTTTTTTTTCTTTTTTTTTTTGGTGGCCTTAACCTTCTCTTGAATGATAGGGTGTGTGTATTTTAAGTGGGTAGTATAATTATGAAATCACAGCAGGCAGGTTTTTTTATTCATCCGGGTCCTTTCTGATTCAAGGTCTGTTTTGTTATCCTCTCAAAACAACGTTTGAGTGGCCGCTGGGTTGGTTAATTGACATTGAAGGAGTATTTTGTTGTTCTTTTTTGATCTAGTCAGCATTTGTTATAGTGATCATTCTGTCTAAGGCCAATTTCGTGATTAAAGATTGAGAGGGAAGCAAGATTGGACCTTAACCACTACTTACGTACTCATATAACTTTTTCCATTGCCCAGTTAAAGTTTTTAAGTGTTACCCTTTTAAAAAGGTGAATACTATCTAAACTAACCAAAGTTAACAGTTAACAGTTTATTTAAATTAACCAGAATAACAACAGTTTTTGTTGAATCACTGGTTTCTTCCTGAGGAAGGAGAATGTGGCCTATAAGGGTTGAAAATAGGTAATTTTGAAATAGTATTCCCCTTTTCCATGACTTACATAATCTTGAACAACTGTCTTTTGGGTGTCAGTGTCTTCGTTTTTTAACTGGAAACTTGCCACAGAAAATTATCTGTAGGTATTTTTGTATTCTTAAGGCCTTGGTATATCATTAGAAGACCGTATACCAAGATCCATATTTAACTATAATCTGCTTTTTGTCAAAAGATGGGTTTTGCAATGGAGTGTAAGAGGTCACAGCTGTTACATGGAATTTTAGGTCACTGGAAGAGAACTTTGAACACTGCATCAGTGACTAAAGTAAGGTCCTGAAGAATGGAATATGTCCGTGGTCCCTTAGCTATCCTTTTGAACTACATAGAGGGGGAAAGGGTAGTATATATTCATGATTATATTAGCATTAAAAAAACATTTTTAATAAGTAATAGGCACTATAGACCAGGTTTACAAAAAAAAAAACAGAAGCAGGTTTAATATTAAGAGTGCTTGACTTAAAGTAACCTATTGACTTATAGTTAAGTGCATGACCCATACTCCCTTTGGCTAAATGTTGGCACAAAATTATTAAATTATAAGCTTATTGACAATAAAATTGCTAGCAATTAATACTTTTCAAAATCTACAGTTGTATCCTCTTGGTGAATTTTTCGTTCTTTGATGACTTAACTTTTCTTGCTATTGGTTCGAGTTTGGAATATTACTTTACTTTTGAAATGAATGAAGTTAATGGACACTTTTATTACTAAGATCTTTACTAGAATGATCAAAGTATATAGTTGTTTATCTTAGTGTATCCACCTATGGGTAATCCACCTATCAGATAATTATTTAACAGTTCATGGATAATTAAGTGAAATAAAAACTACAAAACTTTAAAAGAAACTACATTAAAACTGGAATAAAATATCTTAAAAGTTGAATAAGCAGTGCAAAAAAAAGACATATTTGCTATATTTTCCCTATCTCAAAAGGCATTTTTAATCTGTGCAGTAGAATAACACCAAATGGTATTATCCACTTTTGCAGTGGTACAGTTTGTTTTAGAAACCTAAAGTCTAGATATTTCACTCATATGATTGGTATATTTTAATTGATAAAGATCATATTTTTAGTTCTGTGCTTAGCGGAACATGGTTGCTTTAAGATCATAGTGTAGGTTATATCTTTAAGGATCTTCAAAGTTAATTTCAATTTTAAAGTATTTATTTTTTTCTTCATATCTGTCATTTATACAGTTCTCTCTAAAGGGGAGAAAAAAGTAACTGCATGGTTCTATTTTAATGAGTGTCATGAAATATCTGCTTGATTCATTATAATTTATAGTAGACAAGAGTATGAAAACTCAGCTAGCATTAAATGAATATGTTTTCATAAGCAAGATGTCAAGTCTATTACTTTTTATAGACTAGTTATGATATATTCTGTTGCCTTTATATATTTCGTTTTTTTTAAGATCATATAAATTCTTAGCTCACGCCTAAATTTGAATTTGAATTATAAACTCTTTAAATGCCTATAATTTAAATAGATGTATTTTCCCCAGCCTCTTCTGAAACAATCTCCTTGGAGCAACCATCAAAGCAGTGGCTGGGGCACTGGAAGTATGTCGTGGGGAGCAATGCATGGCAGAGATCATCGTAGA
This sequence comes from Balaenoptera acutorostrata, assembly GCF_949987535.1. NCBI lineage: Eukaryota > Metazoa > Chordata > Mammalia > Artiodactyla > Balaenopteridae > Balaenoptera > Balaenoptera acutorostrata. The sequence goes on along the minus strand of NC_080068.1, from coordinate 101,369,741 downwards.
ACTGGAAACATGGGAATTCCAGGAACTATGAATCAGATATCTCCATTGAAGAAACCGTTTTCTGGTAATGTCATAGCACCGCCGAAATTTACTCGCTCTACTCCATCACTGACTCCAAAATCTTGGATTGAAGATAATGTGTTCAGAACAGACAACAATAGTAATACGCTCTTACCCTTACAGGTAAGAATGGTATGTAAATGGTCTTATTTCTAATGTTAATCTTTCAAAATAGGAAATTGGGTGGTGGCAGTAGTAATAGTATGGTAAAATTAACGGATTAAAAAAGAGAAAGCTCTAATTTTTAAGCATATAATTTGATTATCAAAGGATAAAATACCTATACAAAAAATTGAGACTAAAAAAATCTCTAAACACATAATAGAAAATAAGCTTCATAAAGTGTAGAAAACCCTGCTGTATTTCTTAAATTCATCTTGAAGCTTTTACTTGGCAGCCCCTTAAGAATGCCTTAATTCATTAATCTTTAACAGGCCACCAAAATGAGTTTCTCCTCCAATATAGCTGAACTAAAATGTTTCGTAATTGTGCATAAATATAATTATGGTCAGCTGTATGTATATTCAAATGTAGTTAGTACAGCTACGATCATGAAAAAATAACATTAGGGCTTTTTACATCGAATTAAAATTTGTTCACTGGTTCAGTGACTATATTTTTTCTAAATGTGGCCTAATAATAATGATTAGACATTTTTTTCAGGGCTTTTAATATTTTGCTGATATTATAGGTTAATAAAGTCCCCTTATGATTATTTAAAATGAGATATTTTTCCCTTTAAACTGTTAGAGGATCGAACAAGGATACAAGATAGAAAAAACTTTGATTGTTTTTTTCTTTTCATTCTTTTTTTTTCTTTTTTTGTGGGTGGGTATGGGGAAGAGAACTGCTTATTTCTGATGAAAACTTCTATGCTATTGAAGGTGAGATCTAGTTTGCAGTTGCCAGCTTGGGGCTCAGATTCACTCCAAGATAGTTGGTGCACTGCAGCCGGAACATCCAGAATAGACCAGGTAGGCTGCACAGTGTATATTTTTCAGGATTTTGGCTAGGAGTTTAGTATTTGTATTATGAGTAGGATTTATTATTTATTTTCTAATTATACCTATTTAAGCATATGTCAGAGAGCATTAAAGCAATTTATTTTTAAAGGGTCACTTAAACTATTTAATATAAAATGCTTCATTTTTAAATTTAAAAGTAATTCATAATCATTTTGTATGTCCTAAACATAATAAATTTGTTTTTGGAGAAAGGAATCATATACCCAAGAGCACCTGACTTTAAACATCAGTCAAACTGAGCACATTTTATCTCTTTTCAGAATCATTTGCTATTAGGTATAAAATCATATGTTTACTTAACATCTAATCTTACATTTCATAAATGATTTATAAAATTTTTTGGCAAACTTTTTTCATGAAATCTGCTGTATTTGTCTTGAGATGTATTTCTAAGAAAGCCCTTAGTTCAGGTTTTTACCTTTATAAAAAACTTTATAGTATTTCTCTATTCTAAATTTTGTTACTGCTATTATAGACTGTCTTCCAAATAATCAGTTTCCTATGGAAAAGCTCTGAGTCGAAAAGCTGAGAGTCAGTCTTAATCAAATTACCTTCAAGTCCTTTGTGGTTACAAAATGCTATCTCTCTTCTGCAGATGAAATTTGAATGCATACTGGGTACCAGCTGATGAGAATTATTACAGGACAAATAGAACACTCAGTCCTTACATAAGAGGATTCTTTCCTACAGAGCCCAAGTTTGAATGAGCATAGACTTGACATTGTGGGCGTCCACTGAATGGAGCTCTGTTATCCTTAGTTACTTTATCAACATGAAATCATTTTACAAGTAAGGACTGTATAAATAGATTAATATTACATTTGTAAATAGCATTCTAACCTGGCAGGTTGGCAGTAACTTCAATAATCAACCATTAGCACTAGTTGTAAACAAGTCCTACCTACTTACCAAAGTAGTCCTGCCAGGGTCTCCACTTAGAAATAAGTAATTGTCTCATGTAATTTGTAATTTATTGTCTTGTTAATGCTGTAAAGTTATCCATATATTTCTATTCTCTTCTCTACTCTGCCTCAGTTAGGCCATATTAGTGATATTTTTATGGCAGCACTTTTATGGTGTTCAAATTAAATACATAAATGCCTAGGAGATGGTATGTTAGAAGAGGAAAATTATGATAATAATTTTGAAGGTGGCAAGGGACATGTTTTTAGACAGGAAAGGGCATAATTATTTGAAAAGGTTGTGCAGGAAGAAGCAAGAGGATATGTGTGAGGGATATATATCTATGGAGAAAGAAGATTAGCTGCCATGAGGATCCATGGGGGTGGGGGGCAGATGTTGAGAAATTAGGTTATTAAGATGGCTTCAGTTGGTAGAATAATGCTAGAGTAGATAGAGGTGAAAATGAAAGGGAAATTTTCAAACTGGGCTCTGCAGAGGTGCCCCTGGGGCTGCCACAGGATGAGGGCCACAGGGTGAGGGTCAGCCCTCCCACTTAGACTTCAAAGCCTCTCTGCTAAGCCTCTCTGCTCTTACCTATTTTATAACCTAGGATTTTAGGTAAATTCATTTTAGGAAAAAGGATTTTGATGCTAAAGGTTAATTTTTTTTGGTAAACCGCTAAGATATTGGCATTCCCTGTGGACTCTTGATCCAGAGATGTGATGATGAAGTTGAAGAGAATGGTGAAGAAAAAGATAGTGGAAAGTGAACTGAACTAGAAGGAAAGGAGGTCTGAAACCTGGATGACACAGTCTATGGGCTTTCACCTCTTGGGGTCATAGTTTCCTTATCTATAAAAGGAAGACCTTGAACTAGATCATGTAAGGCCTTTTTAGCCAGCTCTTATGATTTCTTTCATCTATTGTGGCCATTTCTTTTGCTCCCTGCTTCCTGCTCCCCACTCCTTTATTTTTAGAATACAAGGGTCTTGGTTTATTGGGGAGGAAGCAGTGGGCATTGGTCCCAAGCAGTGGAGGTATCCTGTATGACCTCCCACCTGGTCTTAAAAGGAATGTTGTTGTCTCCTTTGAGTACCCTAAGGGTACTTATTATACAAAATTTGTTCTGTGTTTCCATCTTTCCATAAAAGGTTGAGGTATTTGAAGTTGAGGTTCTTAGAAATACAGCAAAAGCTACAAACTGCATTTGGTATCTTAAACAGTTGGGTAGTTCCTCACTATCTGACAAAGTTAAAATTATAGAAAATACTTAGATGCTTAAATATCTGGGTAGATTATTTTCATTCCTGATATTTTTTCGTCATATATAACATTTTAATACCAATAAATTTTAGTTAACAAATACATTGTTTAAAAACATTTAACTTTTTTATTTCTTTTGGTCTCGAATTGATTTAAGCCTAAAATGTACTAAATTCTAGAACTGAAGTCTTAATTCTTGTACCTGGCCTTAAATATACCAAGAGCTGGACATGTAATTGAACTTAGTAAATGGGAAAGATTTTGTAGTTTTGTAGCTTTTATTTCAGTTGTATGTAAAATTTTTCAGATTGGCATTTCCTTATTTAAAATGGCCTATATTTTTTATGGAAAAGCTTTAAATTTAAAACTTTTTAAAAACAAATGTAAATTGTTGTACACACTTCTGACTTTAAAATGAATGTTAGATAGTCTTATTAATTTCTTTAAGGCTAGCTAAGAATTACTTTTCTTTAAAATGCTATTAGCTAGTTACCCTTGCAAGAAGTGATACTCAAAAGTATAAATTCTAAATTACCTTAAAATTGAATTTTTCAGGTAGATAATAAGGCTACAGCATATTTATTCATTAATACTTGAATATTTTAAATCAAGAGTAAATATACTAGTAGTTGAGGTTATTACTTAGAAGTTTACATATGGCATATCAGTTTTCTGTAAACAAAGCAACATGATGCCTTCAAAATTGTAATATAGCCTGTGAAGCCTATGAGTGTTGGCCTGCTCTCTAGCTGGGGGATTATCTATATATTTAGCTCTAGACTTTTGGTCTTACAGAAGTTCTGCTTGCAGTTCCTGATCATGTCACATAAACTATCTTGAATTAATTGAAGATATTTTCTGCTAATCTTTAATATCCATGCTATTATGATAACATGATAAATGATAATATGGGGGACCTCTCAGAAAAATACACTATTTGGAGACTTTATTCACCTTATACAAAAAAAACAAGACCAAGTCCAATTTTTCATTTAATAAAACATTCCTTAAGCTGTGATTCTTAAACTAGATTAGTTATAGGGACATTAGTTGTTATCAAACTGTCACACCTACTGAAAATGAGACAGAATGGGATCTCTTACACCTGCGTAAGTAATGGATCCTTTTTATGTTTCCTATCCTGTGTTCAGTTCTTTAATTGTACTTGAAACGTTAGTACCCCAGATATTTTCTACTTACCTTTACATTTTATTTAACCATTGTGGATACTAGATTAGCTTTGGCCATTTGGGGCTTTAAAATGTTTTTTTTAATTTTTTTTTGAAAATCACTGTTATAGTACGTTGTTGGGGATCAGAATAACGAAGGAAGGTCGAGAAATGTATATTCATTGTATATGTGGTAGTACTTTAATTACCCTTAGGATATGTGGGGGAAATAGTGTTCTTTGCCTTTGAGAAGATCAAAGTCCAGCTGGATGAGTAAGAAATATCTGTGTGGAACAACTAGAGAGTATGAGATTGAGAGCCACATTGTACAGTGAGGCAGAGCAACACATCATCTGCTAATTCAATATAGTGCAATAGCAGAATGTAATCAGAAACGTATAATCAGTGTTAAAATTGAGAACAATATTAGTACAAATTTGCTTTTTTATTTTAAAGGAAAAATTGGATGACTAAATACAAAAACACAACAAAAGTTGATCTTTCTACCTAGGCAGAAGAATATATGACCAAGCATTGGTATAACTTTAAATATGATGATGCAGGTTTTTTCTATAATCCACCTCCTATTTCTTAGGAAGGATACATCATTGTCAAAAGGAAAAGCTTCTACTTAATCACTTCTTTTGAAGTAAAACAGGATTTTGGATATGTCAAAGCAAAAATACAGCATCCCATAAAAAAGTTCCCTTTTAATTAAGTTCAAATTCCTTTTGTTGTATTTTAATATCATTGTTGAACACATTAGTTATTTTTCAGCATTTATAGTCTTTCTCAGGTCATCCTTTTTAAAATTAGGATGACTTTGTTCTTTCTATGTTTTTCAGTCTTTCTAGGACTTCATTGTTGCTTCCATAAGTCTTTGCAAATGTCTGGGTTGAAGAAAATAATAAAATATTAGAATATAAGAAATTACAGTTTTTCCACCATTGTGTTCTAATTTTTGCCTGTTCGTTTTTGTTGTGGGATACTGTAATCTCAGTTTCTGAAAGCACATTTAGTTGATTCTTTGCCACATAGCTTTCATACTTAACATAGATTTGGGTAAACTTTTCCTGATAGAGATTCTTACTTTTGTGAAATATCTTGGCTGTTTTCAAATAGCCATGTAGTAATAAATGTAAGTTACATTGCCATGATTTTCCATATTTTTTTAATGGTAATCAGTGTTGGTGCATTTATGGTTACTTTAAAATGGTTTCAGGATTTCCATTTAGTTTTTGAACCAATAGTAGTTTATGTGAACACAATTTTTTTCTAATATCCCTATTTCAGAAGAATGCATGAGTGTTTGTCTTATCAGATTTGTTTTTGTTTTTTTCAGAAGTCGTATTTTAATCCCCACATTTTACTTAATGGAATTATCTGTATGTTTTTAACATGAACCTCTAGGTTTCATTATCCAGAAAGTGACTTTTGAGATGTCATGAGCTCTTTGCCTGCTCAAGGCTATTTTGTGTTTAGTGATTTAAAAATCATGTGGGATGCAGCTGATACTTAATAAAGTATAACTTAGTTAACAGTTTTAAAATAGCTTTGCTGTTTTCTTTGCTGAAGTAGGAGTTTGTTTCATGATGAAAGACTTGATATGCAAAGGAAAATAAGGGACCTTATAAGTGGGCATCTCACTATTTCAGTTGGATGTATGCATTAAAGCTAAAGCTATAAATACATGCAGCTTTTTTTTGAATAAGAGTTATCAGAGTTGACATATAGTGGTCACTGATATTTATTGAATAGCTTGCTTTAATATTTTCTCCTCATACCTTAAATATTGTCCATGGCATTGACAGTTGTGTAGGATTCTACATTAATTTTGCTGTGCTGTAAAGCAAGAGCATACTCTTTGGAATGGAAGTAGTGGCTGGCCAAAAAAATAAATAAATAGAAGTTGTGTGGGAAATATCATTTGGGTGGTATTAATAGTCACCATTAATTGAGTTCATAGGTTGACTAAAGACAGGGCATGGTCTGATTCTGTTCAGAAAATATCAGCCTGAGAAGATAGCTCTGAACCATAACACATTTTCTTTGTAAGAATTTAAGTTAAATAGAATATAAAGTATCTAGAATATACTCCATCTTAGAACCTATATGATACAGCATACCTTTTGAGATTTTTTTTGCTCCATTACATGAACAATTTTTGTCATGACAGTTTACTTTTTAAATTCTATTTTTTTTAAATATTATTTATTTATTTTATTTTTTTGGCTGCGTTGGGTCTTCGTTGCTGCATGCAGGCTTTCTCTAGTTGCAGCGAGCAGGGGACACTCTTTGTTGCGGTGCGCGGGCTTCTCATTGCGGTGGCTTCTCTTGTTGCGGAGCACCGGCTCTAGGCGCATGGGCTTCAGTAATTGTGGTGCACAGGCTCAGTAGTTGTAGCTCGCGGGCTCTAGAGCGCAGGCTCAGTAGTTGTGGCGCACGGGCTCAGTTGCTCCACGGCATGTGGGATCTTCCCAGACCTGGGCTCAAACCCGTGTCCCCTGCATTGGCAGGTGGATTCTTAACCACGGCACCACCAGGGAAGCCCCTAAATTCTATTTTAAGTACATTTTGGAGCTTTGAATATAGTAGTACTTAATCTTTCATTGTGTGGTTGGAAATTCAAGTTGATAGCAAGGTCACATTAATATCTGATACTTGTCTCAGTTCAGTTACTTAACATTTGAGTACCTATTCCATGGAGGATTCTGAGAAGGCTTTATAGTCCGTTATAATTACCATTTAAAAGTGCAGTCTTTGCCCTCACTGAGCTAAACTTAAACATTTTTGCAAAGTTTTTATGGTAAAGATAAAGTACTATTCATTCAACAAACATTTGAGAGCTAGCTATATTCCATAATTAGAAGGTCCCTACCCCTAATTAGCTTAGAAGTGTAGTGGCAGAGGCAGGAAAACCAACAAATTAGCTATGAACAAGTACAGTAGAAACACAAAGGTGGACATATTTGCTCATTTTTGCTCTTCTCTATTCCGGTTTTATTTATTATATACCACTTTGAGTCTTTTGCTTTTCTATTATTTCTATTATTCTTCAAGTTGACTTTAGGCATCGGCTAGTTCGACATGATTATTTTATTTTCTAGAAGATGGCACAGAGCCTAAAAAGGTTTAGTAGCTTCAGGTTAAGAAGCTCAGTGCTTCTTAAAGTATGGTCTTTGGACCAGTAGTCTCAGCATCACCTGGGTACTTACTGGAAATACAAATGCTCAGGGGCTACTCCAAACTTATTGAATCAGACTGTTGATGAGTCCCAGCAACCTGTTTGTTTAACAAGCCTTCCAGATGTTTCTGAAGCATACTCAAGTTTGGGAACCACTGTTATAGCTCAGTGATTCTCTGTGCCTCCCTCACCAATCAAGATCATTGTTCTAGTGAACACCTATTACTGATGGGTGTGTTATATCTCAGGAGTCTTTAAGTAAAAATAAGTAAGGGGTACTAATGTAGGTAATTAGTGATAAAACTCCAGTAAGATCCTCCAAGTCTAGCAGTCTTTCCATTCACTGTTACTTTTTTCACACTTTCAAATTCTTTGACAGCAACTTGTTTAGTCTACAGTAGTGATTCTGTCCCCCTAGCTTTTAAAAGCTCCCAACCCTGATTTAAACATCAAAGTAGAATAAAAAATTAACATATTCTCAGGAAAGCTTCTTATGTTTTTCCTCAGCTTTCTAAAAGACCGGTTCTGGATCATCTTCGGATTGTGGACTCCTTTGGAAAACTAATGAAAGCCATAAACCTTTTCAGAAAAAAAATATGGGTACATGCATGCACAGAACATTATATATACTCTCACAGATTTCGTGGTCCTTCTTGAAGCTCAGAGACCCAGGTTAAGAAGTGCCTCATTCTCATTTCTGTGGAAACGTTTTTTCCACTTTTCCGGTTCTTCCCTTTCCTTTTTCTATGTTAATCATTTTTTGAGAGTTAAAAATGGCCTGCCCTGCCTCTCCTTCATTTACATACACTGCACAAGCACACATACACGCACATACCTAAATGAGTGGGGGCTGGCACTGACATATTTTGGGAGTAGACTACTTGGTGATTTGAGGAGCACAGGCCAGGGCTTGCTGTAATGGTTCCCTATGTATGTATTTGTTCAAGTATATTGAGTGTATATTGAGCAGAATACAGTATATATTCATGAGCATTAAAGAATCAGATTCCTTCTAGTAAGCAAGTTGAGGGATATAACATTCAGCAAAGAAAACTTGCAACTACACACAAGACTTCGTTCTGAGACTTGATGATATAGGAAACTTGCTGCAATGAGAATTCTTTCACCCTTTTCTCCCCACCTTCCTTTTTTGCAGGGGTGGGTAGAGGGGAGGGAAGATTTAGAAATGCAGAGGCCAATATGTGAGGATTTCAGAGAGCAAGATTTAAATATAAGTATTCTAGATGTTAGTCTTGGTTCCAATATTGGTATTTAATGTTTTTGATTTTTACTATTTAAGATGTTTATGCATTCATTATGAAATTCTGACTATTAAATCAAATAACATATGATGTTTGATAGATGTTTAAAGTATGGTGCACTATGGAATTAAGCCCTTTCACCTCAAATATTTATTTTTCAAGTGCCAGTGTCTGAATTCCTAGATATATGTGAAAAGTTTAAAAGTTAAATAACAACTAAAAATGCTTTCTGTGCATATAACATTTCAGAAATGTTTATAAGTTGAGAATGATAACAACAGAAATTATTTTACTATATTGCATTAATACTGCCAATGAAATAAGATTGCTTTTGATATGTGATTTTGGAGATAAATGTATGAAATATATTGTTCTCCAGTACAAGAGATATTGTAGCTCATGAGATCCTTAGGTATTGGTATTGTCTTGGGATGCAAACTGACTAGTAATATTATATTAGTCAGATGTCCTATTTTATGTAAGAAGATTTAGATAGTATTTAATCATCACTTTCTGAAAAAATTGCATATATTATTTTTTTTTTTTCTTCTCTTCTAGGATCGAAGTAGAATGTATGACAGTTTGAATATGCACTCTCTGGAAAATTCCCTTATTGATATTATGAGAGCAGAGCATGATCCTCTTAAGGGTAAGTGATTTTTATTTTCTTATATTATCCACCATCTTGTCTGCTTATCATTTTTCACATGAAAATGAGCACTAAGTAACACCTATCTCATCTATAAAATTCTGTTTGTTAATAAGAACCCTTGTTTTTATGAAAGGTCATACTTTTTCCTTATTTACCTTTATGTCAATTTATACAGAGAGAAATGTAAACCTTACGTCTCTTGACTTGTCGTTTAAGAAAAAGCCACTGTTTAAAGATGCTCGTCTGTTCACCAAAGGATGAAGAATGGATCTAAAGGTGTTATAGTCACTATTCTAGAATTCTTTCAAATACAGAAATATTAAAAAATAATAATAACTTTCTTGGAATACTTGCATTCGCAGTTTGCAGTAATTCCATCCTAAAATTGTTCTAGGTTAACTTCCCTTGTCGTTTTTCTTCTACGTGTCATATCATAGGGATTTGAAAGTGTTTCAAGGTAGAGAAGCTATTCGTAAAAGTTGGAGCAAATTAGGAAAAAGAATCAACCCCACTAATCTTACACTATCAGTCTCATCACAGTTACAGTTAACTGTATCTGAAGAAATTCCGTTAACATACTTGTTTTCATTTGTCTGCACATTACATGTTAGTAATTATTTTATATTTCTTCATAAAAAGTATCTCCTTGCCTTTTACATTAATGGTGAAAATCTAGCAAACTATGTGAACTTGTGATGAGAGATATTAGTTGTCTGTTGCTGCCTAATAAACAATCCCAAAACTTAGCAGCTTAAAACAACAATAAACGTTTATTACCTCACACAGTTTCTGGGGGTCGGGAATTCAGGAGCAGCTTAACTGGTTGGTTCTGGCTCAGCATCTCTCATTGAATCAAAACCACGGGTTACTTTGTAATCTTTCCGTTTTTAATTCTGTAAAGCCAAGAATTACTTTACAAGAGTTAGCCTAAACACTCTAGAACTTCAGAGTTGGCAGCAAGATGATGGCTCTGGCTGAGTTGGCAATATTGATCAGATATCTAAACATTTTTGTTCTGATTCTGGATTTTGCTTGTGAAGGAGTTTGTCTTTCTATTTCCTTTATTGTTAGAGAAGCTCAGGGGATCATTAGTGATTGTCAATGATGTGTGATAATGTTAATTCTGCTCACAAACTAATAATGATAGTTATATTTTGATTTTTGTTTTTCGTTTTTTTGAGAGCGGTTGCTTCTAACTAATATTCAGCCTAGTTTTTTGAGTATCTGTAGTTGAGGGCTTGTTTTTTTTTCACTGTTATCCCAACAGTTCCAGCGGCATTTGTCTTGGATCCACTGTTTAAGAATAGAAACCAGCAAGCAGCTTGTGATTATGAAGAATTTCCCTCTGTTTATTTCCTTGCCTTCTGTAGATAGAAAACCCTTAGAAATTGTAATACAAGATAAAGTCAGTATTAACTGTTACCAGTGAATAATTAAAACTTTTTCATTGTTGTTTCTCCCAGTCTTCCTTAAAAAAGCCCTTTGAACATGTTAAGAGAAAACATTAATTATCTCACAATTATCTCAGTTTTTCTTTTTTTCTAGCCTGTTTTATAATAAAAGTGGAGGGAAACCTAGAAAGAAGAATTTGAAAAAGAAAATGGAAGCAGCATAAGGCTAAGAGGAATTTAATAATTAAAAAACTCAAGTTAATTCAAAATTCTTTTGTTAGAAAAATTATCTTTGGATGTGGGAAGGGGAAAAACATGCTTATCACCACCTTTAGGAATCATGGTGACAAATCTCTGTTTCTAATTGGAGTATTTTATGTTCCATACTTATTATGACAGGGAACAGAGAAAAAAAATAAAAGAAAAAAACATTTTGAGAATGCTTCTCCACATAGAATTAAGAAATAAGACTGGTACTTCTGCCAAATTGCCATCATATACCTTTTAAAAATTATCTTGATACCAAGTGCTTCCACTTGGTTTTTTCTTTTGTTACTAGTACAAATTTCCCTGCCTTCTGGGATATCATACTGTGTATCTTCCTCCCCACACTCTGATCATTACAGATCTTCTTTGTGCTGGGCCTCAGTAAAATCTGCAAAAGCAAGGTTATGACAAATAGGCGAAACCAATCCCTGAATTTGTTTCTCCTCCCTTCCATTCCTGATCTTTAGGTCATCACTTCAGCCTCTATCCCATCTCTCTTATCTTTTCATCCCTTTCAGAAAATTCTATTCTCTATTTAATATAAGGAAATTCTTTTCTTTTTTCTAAAAAACAGAATGAATCTTATTTTATCCTTCTAAAATATTTTCAAAAAAACCAACCATTTGCTTTGTCTTTCTTTATGGGATCTAATGAACAAGGAGAAGGGAGTTGTGGGGTAAACTTGAAAAACCAAAAATAAAAATGAATTTCTTATTTCTCTTTGTGTTAATGGTGAAAGTTTCTAGAAAATTTTCTGTGTGAACTTGAGTGATGAAAGATTATATTAGTTATCTATTACTGCATAACAAATTACCCCCAAATTTAGTAGCTTAAAGCAGCAATAAACATTTATTGTCACATGCACTTTCTCTGGGTTAGAATTCAGAAGCACTTTGGCTGGTTGGTTCTGGTGAGTATCTCAGGAGGTAGCAGTCAGGATATCAGTGAGGCTACAGTCATCTGAAGGCTTGACTAAGGCTGGAGAATCCGTTTTCAAGACGGCTTACTTATGTGGCTGGCAAGTTAGTGCAGGCTGTTGGCAGGAGAACTCAGTTCATCACGTGGACCTCTCCACGGGACTGCTGGAGTGTCCTCAGAGCATGGTGCTGGATTCCCCCCGGAGCAAATGATAAAGCTCAAGGCGAATGCCCCAGTGTCTTCAATGATTTAGCTTCAGAAGTCTCACACCATCATTTCCATGACATCCTGCTAGTGACATAGGCCAGCCCTGCTCAGCTGGGGAGGAGTCAGCTACTCAAGAGCTGTGGCTACTAGGAGGCAGGGATCAGCGGAGGCCGTCATGGAGGCTGCCTTCCACAGAGATGAAAGGCAAAAACTAAATTTGCATTTGGTTCTGCTTCTCTAAAGGAAAAGAGAAAGTACTTCAGGTGAGAGTTAATGTTGATAGACAGAAAAGCGATCAAGCAGCTCTCCGGAATCCAAAGAAAGTCTATGGCAGGTTACTGGCATGACTGATAACTGACTAATTATACTAACAGAAGGACCCTCCCACCCCCACGTAAGCCCAGAATGCAAGCCTGATGGTTTTTACAAGTCAGTAGGTCATTGTTTAATGTTAAGGTCTTTATAGTCTGGCATAGCAGGTGGAAGGGTCTTGTCAAGGCTCTAAAGATGTGAAGTGATGGCAACCAAAGATGGGGCTCTGAATGTATTTTATTCCACTTTTGTTCCTTTTATTCTACTTTTGTACCAGGCAGTGTCCAAGACCCTGTTGTGCATTATGTGAAACAGACGTGGTCTCTGTTCTTGTGGAATGTGCAATGTACAGCCTAAGGGGGAAAGAGAGACCTTATATGTGTAATATACATAGATACATAGAATATACTAATATAACATGATGTATACATGCAGTACATGCAGATTATGTATGGATATAGCTACAAGTGTTAGAAATAGTGTGGAGAGAGGTTATAAAGTGTTCAGGGAGGTAATAGGTAGAGGTACCTAACGTAGCTATGGAGTAAAGAAAGCTGAGACCTGAAACCTGAGCAGCACAAAGATGAAAATATATTGGGGGGAAAGTGTCAACTAGACAAAGGGACCAGGTTGTATTTAAGAGCTCATCACAACTGAGGAACTGAAAGCAGACTAGTCCTGGCATAGATTGTTCAGGGCTGCCTGATGCTGGTTGGGTATAACACCGCTCAGCCAGTCCAAGGGTTGGGGGGAGTGGGGGGGTGCTGCTGCCTTTTCCTCTGTACTGTGAACAGTAACACACTGTTTTATACTTTCCTTAGTACTAGTGGCACTGACTGATCTGTTTTATTTATTCTGCAGTGGTTTCTCACCATGAACATCCTATTTTCTGATGACTGTCTTGATTTTTGACAAATATTTTCCTTTTCAAAGAAGGGACAAATATAAATTCTTTTAATGGTTAAAGTAAATCATGCTTTGCCAAGCGCAGTTCTGTGATTTTGCAGTTTTGTGTTTGCATACCTATTTTAAATAATCTGTGATCTTTTTATGTATGTGTGGGTCAGTTCATTCCCCTTTAAACAAAAGAACAAGACAGTGATTATTGTTAATCTCTCTTCCCTCTCTGCTCTCAGCAATTTACAAAAAAGGTCTTACTGTGTAAGCATTTTTTACCAGAAATTGCTTACCCCCTCCTCCAAAGCATAAGGGCAAACAAAAAAATTTAATTTAAGCGCATAAAAGATCATTTGAGAACAGTAGGAAGAAATGTAGCTTATATAACAATCTTAGGAGAATCTGTCTCAGCAAGTCACAATGCCTTTACTAATGTTCCCTGAACAATTCAGGGGAATTCAGGAAAAAGGATTTAGAGCGTGATTTTACAATACCAACATATTTTAGAAGTGGATGCCTTTAAAATGTTTTTATTTATTATGTGTTTTTATATATCTAGCATCATTTTTATTACTTGACTGCTAAACTCCTAAGACTCCTGAAGTAAAAATCTCTGCTTATTTTAAGGAAAATAACCCCTGAGAAAATAAGGAATGACTTCTATAAGGTGCTAAGTGGTCCTGGTAGTACCAAGTAAATTCTTGCTGCATTTCTTCGAAGAAGACACTTCTCTTTTCCCTCTGGTTCTCTTCGCCTGCCTTAGTATACAATTGAAATACAGAGTCACAAAATAACTTGTATAAATTTCTAAACGTCTGGTGTGAGAACTTACGTTTTGAACTTAAGAACTTCTAAGCTGGACAGAGGTTCTCAAACTTGGAGAGCATGTTTAACGGGCAGGTTTCAGGGCCCTGCTCCTAGAGATTGTGCATTGCAGACTATGTAACGAGTACACTTTGAGAAACTCTCATATAGGAGAACAAGATCAAGGAGATCTGTGAAGAATTTTTAAAATTTTAGTGGAATTTATTAAAATACAGCAGAGTGAATAATAAAGCTGATACCAATAATATCCATGCCAAAGTAGTTACATGGCTCCTCTTAAACTGCCCTAGCTTATTCACTCTGACAGAGAGAGACATGCATTTTTCAGAACCAGTTTTGCTTTTCTTTAGCCACTTGTGGTTCCTGAGTCAAAATTTTCACAAGTGCCAATAAAAGTATAGACAAAAATCATTTCATTAGAATGTCTTCAAAAAAAGATAATTAAGGATGGATTGCTATGTATGCTTTCAGTTTTTAAATAAAATGTTTCCTTTTATTTTAAAAAGGAGCAAGTAGAATTTACATATTCTTTTCCCTTTACTTCATTGATTTTTTTTTTCTTTTTCCTGTAGATCACTGGCCTTTGATAAAGAGAAAAAATCATTATCTTTGGAATAAATTATATTTATATAGAAGCCATATATATTTTATTATATGTATTCTGACTTTAAGAGTTGATCACTGTTGTGACATACCTGATACCTTTACCCCCAACTACTCAGAATTTAGTTCATTTTAAGGAAAGTACGATTTACAAGAGTTTACCTTCTGTCGTAATGCCTGCAGATTGAAAAGGAAATTTTGAAAGTGTGGCTGTAAAAGTTCTTGTTTTAGAAGACTTATTTGAAATACGGTATCATGGATAGAGATTTTAAATTTTTATTTCTTTTTAAGTATGTGTCTTAATTAGCAAAAATATTATTAAATTTAGAGTATAGTTGAGTTGTTATTTCTTCCAAGCATCTTTGAATATTCAACTAAATGATCTGAGTTACATCAGACTGCAGTTTCTTTTTTAAAAACTAAAACCCATCACACAGAAATGACAATGAATTTTCTTAAAAATCACATTTATTTATTCAGGGCATATATGTGTTCATTAAAAGCTTGTTATTCACATAAAGCATCTTTCTTAGAACTTTAAACATGGGCTTATAACTCTTATTTTTAAATTGAAAATAAAAACAGAATACTTTTTATATAGAATTTGCAGTGATAAAAGCAAGTATATGGGATAACTAGGCCTATGAATTTTAGCTGCTTATGGTATTTGAAAAGGATCTGAGAATCTCTAATGAAGGTTTTTCCCTCCAGAGTATAGGACTTTATCCTTTTGAAAATGTTTTTCTTATTACAAAAAGTAGTATGTATTCATTAAAAGAAATTTGGAAAAACTCGGGTAAAAAAAGTTTTGAAATCATCAATAGTTCCACAAGCTAAAATAACCACGTTTGATATTTTTGATGTAAAATTTTTCTAGTCTTTTCTTTTTAAACATGTAAGCATAAGATATTTGAGATATTCCAATGTTTACCTTCCCTCCAACTGGGTTAGCTTTTAAAAAATTAGTTAAGAAAAATATATGTACATAGATTAAAAAGTGAAATAGTGCCGTAAGACTTACAGAGCTAAAAATAGAAGTCTTTTCCCTCATTCTTCTCTGTTTACTTCTGATTCCTGTTTCCTAGATGTAGCCACTTTCAACTTTATTTTACCAATTCTTCATGTAATTATTTGTAAATATTAAGTGGTGTATGCTTTATATTTCCTACATTTTAGGTATTATCTTTTGACTATCTACTTTAACTTACCCATACCCCAACATTTTCCCTGCTCTGTCCTCTCAAAATTATTTTAGGACCACTTTTGTTTAAATTAGAGGGTATATTTACTATGATAATGCAAATATTATTCATAGGTGCACTTCATATGTTCTGTACTATATAACATTTTCTTTTTCATATAACTTTCTTTTTCCTGGAATTAATCGTCGTCTCTTCTGGTTTGTTTGGTTAGTTTTCTAAGTACTAGTCACTAATTCATCCCAAAATATATTTATAGAACACTGAAGCTGCTCTCAATACATGTAAAAACATCAGTCATTTAGATTGATTTTTTTTTTTCCTGCTGTTGTAGGTATCCTTGTAGCCCACCGTAACTGTCATTTTGGGACTTCCCTAATCCCAGGAATTCCTTTTTCCTTTGGAACTCATGTCCTGATCTCCATGTGCTTTCTTAATGGTTTATGCCTTTGTTTTATTGGGCCTGTCTTACAGAACCTTCCTTCAGATGGGATATAAATTTTGAGACTTGTATGTATGAAAACATGTTTATTCTACCTACATAAGATGATAGGCTGATGTGGAATTATATATTAGTAATTTAGAATATTGAAAGCAATGCTTCATTACTTCCAGGGCTACTGTAAATATAATACCATTATAAAACCTGTTCATTTGTATGATTGATTGTCTTGTTTTCTGTTTTTTAATTTTTGCTTTTTTTTACTGGAAGCTTTTAGAATATTTTCATGCCTGTGGTTCTGAAATTTTGTAATAATGAATGCGGGTCTTTCCAATGTATGGTGGTGGGGAAGGGTTTACCTACCTGTCTTCTTCCCCTGTCTTGTTTCCTTTCTTCCATCTTTCCTTCCTTCCTTCCTTCCTTCCATTTCATTGTTTTATTTCTTGCACCGCACATTCATTGAGCCCTCCTATTTAAGAGATTAATTTCCTTCAGTTCTTGGAAATTTTCCATATTTCCAAGCAGATGACTGCAACTGCAACTCTCTACCTCAACTCCATATTTCCCCAGATCAGTATATAGCACTTTTTTCCATTAGTTTGCTCATCCCAAAACCTTGGGTTACCTTTACTCCTCACTCTGTCTAAGCTGTGTATAAATCTGTCAACTGTTCTATTATCAACATACAGATCAACCTGATTGCTCTTCACCAGCTCCTTCACTGTCTCCCTGGCAGTGATAATATGATAATTTCTTCCCTTCTATTTTTTATGTTACCTCTTTCTGAAACTCCTGTTCTTGAAATATTAAGCCTCCTATACTCATCATTTGCTTTTCTAATTTCCATTGCTTTATCTGTTGTTTTGCTTTTGGAAAGGTTTCCTCATCTCTTATTTTCAACCCTTCTAATAATTTTTTTATTTTAAAATTTTTCTCTGAACAACTTTTAAGACCCTCTTTAAAAAGATTCTGAAAACTTTCCTATTTGTATTCTTTGATCTTATTTCTCTGGAGTATTTATCTTTAAACTATAGTATTATAGTTTTGAAGATTATTTTTCCATTTCCTTGTATTGTCTATGCTTCTTTTAAGTTCCTCTTTTCTATTTGTTTGTTTTCTCATGCTGGAGGCTGTCGTCAAATATCTTATGATCCTTTGCTGTCCATTCATTTTTAAAGATAAGACAAAAATGGTGATTGGAAACTGTGTATGTAGTTAGGGCTTATAATCTAGTGAGCATTACTGTAAGCCAATCATGGAACTATCACAATGTCTGTACTCACGTCCTTTCTTTTGGTCTGTGGAATGAACCTGGTTGTATGTCTTCCATTCTTCTGCCTGGGAGCTGTAGGCCTGCCTACTAGCCTTCTTAGAAGAGCCAAAGAAGGGGCTGCGTGTCTCTCTGGTTCATGTAGAAACTGACAAGCAATCATCAGCCTTCCTGTTTTCAGTTCTACTCATATCTACTCTCAGTAATAACCAGAGCTTCTTATTTCTGAACCTTTCCAGGTTTCTGCTATAGTAAATGGCTTGTTTGTTGATAATCTTCCCCAGGCACACACCAGTTTTGCTTTCAGTGCTTTCAATGATTTCTGGTCTCCAAAGTCAGCTACCACTCACCCATTCATGTTCACAGCTTTTGAAAGTGTTGATATGATTCTTCTGTGATCTGTTCCCATTCTCTTTGTTCTAATGTGCTGTCATTTTAGTGGTTTCAGAAAGCAGCAGAGATGAGCACTGTGTTCAGTCCTCCGTGTTCAGCTGGAAGTCTCTGTAACCCCTAGTCTGCTTACCTCCTTAGTGAAGCCTCCCTAACACTATAGTCAATAGTAGGTTACTTTGGTAAAGATTGTTAAGGAACCATATTCGTTTTTAATTTGAGCACCTTTCTCATTTATTTTTGATTCAGTCAGTTTTGGTTTTTGTTTTTTTTCAGTGTATAGAACTTTTCACATGATAGTGTGTCATGGGAGCAATAACCACTTCTGTTTTTGCTTTATTTTTAATCAGCATCTGTTTTAGTGCCAGGCAAATAGAAGGGGCTCAATAAATTATTGGCTGAATGATTAAACATTTTTCCACAATAATTTTTTATCATTATTTGTTTAGAACTTTTAAAATTATTTACACACATGTGAAATAGTTTGTATAACCATTCCCCTACAGTTGGACATTTAGGTATTTCAATTTTTAAATAAAACTCAGTGAGCTCTTTCTGAGTTTATTTCCATAGAATAGACTTAATACATTTGTTTTTGAGGCTCTAGATGTATATTGCAACTTATTTTTAAGTTTTATGCCAGTTTATACTGCCACTGATGATGTTTGATTGCCCATTTGTTATTCTTAACATTATTTTTGTTAGTAAACCCTTTTACAGTTTAAAGTTTTGTGACCATTAGTGCAACTTGATTTTAACATTAATTGCATATATCAGTTAGTACCAGTTTTATTGAAGTAATTTTACGATAATACATTATCTTACCAGATGATTAATGACTTTGGTTTAGCCTTTTGTGTTTTTTTGTCTTTCTTTGTGGTTCTACTTTACTTGAAATAAACTTGTTGGTAGTCTATGTTTCTTGGTGTTTCTTAATATATTTTCTAGTCATTAATTGGATAAAAGTTTTAAAAGTTATAAATAATTATTAGGTGAAAAAATTTGATGAGATCCTGAATTAAGAGTTAGTTAACTTGATTAATTTTCCTGGAAACTAAAGTAGATTGATGGCTTTTGTTAGATGTAGGTAAGGAATGATTCTGTTGCTTTCTTGGGATCTGGATCTAAGGGTATTTTCTACATTTGTATGATCTTATTCTTAGGCTTTTATGAGGCATGCATTGAGATTTGGGAGTGAGGTCAGGAATGACTGTCCTACCCATAGGATCTGAGCAGAGATTGGAGTTACTCAAGGTTGGTAATGACCACATTCTGAGTGGATTTTACCAGGCTTCCTATGAACCATTTTTTTTTTTTTAATTAGATTTCAAAGTAAAGGTGAAATGTAGATAATGAAAAAAATATGAAAAGAGTGTACCAAACCAGTGGGAGCAATGCTTTATTTAAAGCATATAAAAAGGAAGTATTAGAATTTTTCATTTGAGGGTGTGTGTATGTGTGTGTGTTTAATATATGTATACAATATATAACATATCATTTATTGAGCACTTGATGTATGCCAAGCACTGTTCTGAGGACTCTACATGTATGTATTAACTTATTTAATTCTCACAACTAAGGGTAGATATTTACCCTTAATTTACAGGTGGATGACTGTGGTGGCTTACTAACAATAATTGTCTAAGCTTCAGTGTTAGTAAGTGGTGGAATTTAATAGCTCTTGAGTTTGTGCTTTTAACCACCACACCATACTGCCTCTCTTACTAGTTGGTTTAATGTTCTAACTCAAACTCTTTATGATTCTAATATGTGATTTAAATGTTTATTTTTCCTATTAAAAGGAGTTGGCAGAATGTGTGGCATTGTTCTTCAGCAATTTTCTCATCAGTAATGAGGCATCATTAACTGTGAATATTGGGGCTTTGGAGATCATTTTTTGGATGTACTCATTAAGAAAAAGAAAACAGTTGTGGAGAAGGGAAAAATTAATCTTGGCAAAGAGCAAAAAGCAAGACTTGTCTTCTTCCCTCCCCTCCCCATATTTAAGGGGTTTAGAAATGAACTGATAAAAGCTTGTTCTGTGATTTTTTCCATTCACTGAGACAATGTCCTTTCCATGCCCCACATACAAACATATATTTAGGTACTGTGCTTTAGATTGAGCTTATGCTTCACATAACAGAATGAGCTATTTCATTCATCCATTTAATACATATTTGAGTCTGTTATGTACTAAGCTCTGTTTTAGATGCTAGAGTAGGGAATAAAAAAGACAAAAAAAGACAAAGTCCTGCCCTTATGCATCTGTTTGAATGAAGGATAGAGACAACAGGGATCAGTGCTATGAAGGAAGAAATATAATGTCAAGGGAATAGAGAAAGAAAGAAGCTGTTTCAGACAGGATGGTCTGTGATGGCATCTCTTAAAGACCTAAGTGAAGTGAGAGGTGCAAGCTTTTGTCATATCTAGGCAAGTGCATTTCAAACAGAAAGGAGAGGAAATAATACAGATCCCCTAATGGGAATATGCCTGGTATGTTTATGTAATAGCAGAAGCCAACGTGGTTAGAATGGTAGAGCACGAGGGGCCAGATATTTATTCTAAGTGCAGGAGGGTTTTAAGCAATAAAACAACATGAGCTGACTTAGGTTTTAAAAGGATCACACAGACTGCTGAGTGGAGACTAGACAGTGAGGTTATTCTGGCAGTCTGAAGAGATGGGGATGGCTTGGGCCAGGGAGACAGTGAAGGAGCTGGTGAAGAGCAATCAGGTTGATCTGTATGTTGATAATAGAACAGTTGACAGATTTATACACAGCTTAGACAGAGTGAGGAGTAAAGGTAACCCAAGGTTTTGGGATGAGCAAACTAATGGAAAAAAGTGCTATATACTGATCTGGGGAAATATGGAGTTGAGGTAGAGAGTTGCAGTTGCAGTCATCTGCTTGGAGATGACATATGAAGTTTTGGTAGTAGATAATATCACAGAGAGAGGCAGTGTAGAAAGAGAAGTCCAAGGATTGAACACCGGGGTTTTAGCATTTAAAGGTTGAAAAGAGGAAGAGGATACAGCAAAGCAGACTTAAGGAGTGGCTGCTGATAGAGGAGAACCAAGAGAGTATGGTATCTGGGAAAGGAAATAAGATGATACTTCATCAGATGGATATCTTCTTGTTAACTAGAGACTTTAAATTTGAGAATACACGAGCATTAAGAGATGTTGAAGTGATTGCTTCATTTTATCCTTTCCAGTTCATATTTCTATAACTTAATGTTTAAATCCAAGGAAAAAGTGAAATAAGAAATGTTATAATTTTATCACTATTTGGTAAGTTCTTTTTATTGGTAGTAAGTTGTTTAGAGAAAGAACTCATATGTTGATATATATCAATAAATGTATATATGTGAATAGTCTAATATTGGCCTAACTTATTGCAGGTCTTTAAATACTGCTTTGTTAAAATTTTAGTAACTGGTAATTTGTCTTTACAATTGGTAAGTTGTATGCAGTTGTCATATTTCTCAGTGTTTTTTGATGCTCTAATATGCATCTGAAGTGGCTAACATGAATTGTCTTTTTATATATGTATTATGCATATTAAAATCATAGTAGACTAATAAGACAATTTTTGAGACTGTAGGTCCTCTAGTTATTCACTGACACCTAAGAATAAATGTATATTTTTCAAAATTGTTTATTTTAAATTTTATAGTATTTTAATGTAAAAGAAAAAGTACCAAGAGGTAGTATATACCCATTACTTATAGATATGTTAAAACCACCTTAAATTATTATACTTTATCATATTTTCACAATAATAAATAATAGCCCAGTTACCTAAAATTCAGTTTGCCCAAACTCATTACTAGAGGACTTTATTTGTAAGGTTAGTTTCTTCTGGTATGACAGAAAACTCATAAGCAGCTTAAACAACGTAGAAGTTTTTTTTCTTTTACATAAACATAACACTCCTAGAAGCAGTACTGTGATTTTCATGGATCTAGGGTCCTTCTGCTTGCTGTTCTGCTATCCTTCACACCCAGCTTCTGCCTCATGATCTAAGATGGCTGATTCAGTTGAGCTGTTGCTTCTGCATTCCAACAAGCAGGAGAAAAGATAAAAGAAAGGGGGAAGATCTTCCCTTTTAAGGATACCTTCCAGAAACTTCACTTTACCAATTTTGTTTTACATCCTGTTGGCCACATCTTAGACACATGGGCATACTTAACTACAAGGAAGGCTGGGAAATTTACTTTTTCACTCTGGGCAGCCCTGTGTCTGTCCATGTGGGTGTCCTAGTATCGACAGAAACAGGTGTTAGTCTACAACTACCGGTCTGTGCCACAGGCCCTTAGATAATAGGGAGAAATTGGTTTTATAGCAATGTGGCTTTTTCCTATTTTTCTTTTCTATATTAAGGTATAAGTTAGCTATTATGCTACATAATCATTCTGTGAATTTTTTTAATGGATGAATTTACCCTACAACCAACCATGCATACTTTTCTCCAGATTATTTTATTAGCTAGGAAGTCATTATAAGATAGTGACTAAGTATGGAGCTAATCTGCCTGTTTCGAATTCTGCCAGTGCCACCTGCCAGTGGGGTAACCTTGGGCAAGCTATTTAACCTTTTGTGGCAAAGTTTATCTTCAAGTGGGAAGATAATAGTACCTAACTCACAGGATTATTATGAGGGTTAAATAATTGGTTGTAAAGAACTTAGAAAAGCTCCTAGCACATCATAAGCCCTCCAGTGTTAGTTATTACTATCAATTGGCAGGTTCTTAATTAAAGTAATTTTAATACTATCCCATGTAAAATACAGCTGTGAAAGTTGACTTGTAAAGACGTATTAGTATTTCACTGTGGCAGAGGAAAAGTAATTGGGTAATTTTAAAACAGTCTAAATTTGCTTATTTCATTTTGGAATATTTCATTAGTTATACTGAGAGATTTTCTTCTTTGGAGAATTGTATTTTAGAACATATTTACAGATGTATATCCATTTGCAAATAGATACCTGTCTTTTGAACTTTCCACGTAAGGTGTGCCTTTTAAGTCCATTCAGAGACCAGAAGTCAAAAAACTATTAGTAATGAAAATATCTTGTTACCTGTGTCTTGGGACAAATAAAGTGAACAGTGAACCTATTAGAAGATAATTATGTGGCAGTTGAAAGTTGAGTGTATTTTGAAGTGGAACTAGTCTGAAGGCTTTGCTTAATTTACTTTTCTTGGAAGTCTTACTTGAATTTCTGGGCTTGGTTAAATACTCCTTTGTGTTTTTTTATATAGCATACTGTACCTAACTCTTCACACTTGGCAGAGTTTATTGAAATTGCATATTTGTGTCTGTCTCTCCTACCACATCATAAGCAGAGACTGTATCTCACTCACACGTGTATCCTCAGCATCCTGCACTATCAGTATACAAGACTTAATGAACTTGTTACACTGATCGGAGCAATACAGGTTGCCACTTTTGTAGGGATTTTGATTTTCAATCTCAAGTAAGAAATAACAGTGATTTTTTTCATGGCTTTAAGTTGTTCTGTAAATGTGGTCAGCTGCAACAAGATGTTTAGAAATAGCATATTTCCAAAATAAACTATGATCCTTCAGACAAAGTACTGTTCCATGCTGTTGAAATCCAGTTTAAGAAAGCTCTGCTTCCTAACTCTTTCTGTCTTGTGCCTTTTGTGCATATTCTTCTATTTCTTACTCCATACTAAAGTATCACAACAATAAACGTATTTGTATGTTTTTAGAGTATGACAGCTTTATTTGAGGTCATTTAGTTAACTAATGTCTTTGCTGCATGAAATTTAGGAGTAAATGAGAGGTGGTAAATTGTCCTTTGAAGGACAGAAACATTTACTTTAACTATGTTGAGTCTGAAAACAAAATGTGTAGTTATATTAGAGCTCAGATGAAGTGTGTGTGTATGTATAAGTGTGTATATATATATATACAGATACACATACATAGCTATCTATTTTAATGTCAGAATTAGCTTACCTTTGCCACTTGGCTCTTGCACTGGAGATAATCAAATTCTTTAACTTCATAATTAAAAGCCAATAGAAAATATCTGTTTTGCATGGGATATTTTGGAAAGGACCCTTAGCGTAAAAAGTACTTGCTGAAGTGGTAAGGGTAGATGCAGTTAATCTGTACTCGTTACTAATCATGTCAAATCTATTCAGATATTTATTGGTCCCCCCCTCTGGTGTCAGTGCATTACACACTATCATATTGTCTTTTTTTTTTTTTTTAAATTTATTTATGGCTGTGTTGGGTCCTCATTTCTGTGCAAGGGCTCTCTCCATTTGTGGCAAGCGGGGGCCACTCTTCATCACGGTGCGCAGGCCTCTCACTATCGCGGCCTCTCTTGTTGCGGAGCACAGGCTCCAGACGCACAGGCTCAGTAATTGTGGCTCACGGGCCCAGCTGCTCCGTGGCATGTGGGATATTCCCAGACCAGGGCCCGAACCCGTGTCCCCTGCATTGGCAGGCAGATTCTCAACCACTGCGCCACCAGGGAAGCCCTATCATATTGTCTTTTTAAAGGGCTGTGCTAAAGGTTGCTGAAATGCAATCTCACAGATACTTAATTTTTAGAAGTTTTCTAAGTGGATTTTAATGTACCTTTCTAATAGACTATCAGAGATTCAGGCATTAGAGGAAAATCCTGTATTTTAATGGACTACAAACAACGATCATCCTCACTATTGGCATTTAATCAAATAAGTGTTATGATGTAAAACTGCTGGATAAACCACAGTTTGTTCATGCATACCTTTTTTCTCTTCCACAGCAGTATGTAGTACAGTATACTGTCCCTTCCGCATTTTAGTAAATGCAAAACTTCTAATGAAGGATGACTCAAAAGAAGTACTATGCTCTTCAGCTTTAATATTTTCATTTTTTATATTTTTATTTTTATGACATTTATAAACTTTGAACAAGTTAAATTTCCAATATCGTTTGTAATAAAACACTTAAGATGTTTTTATTAAACTTCTTTATTTAAATGAAACTGATAAAATCGTATTGAATTCAATGGTAAGTTGTGATAAGTTTTGGGGGCTTATTTTTTATTATGATATTTTGGTTTTTTATTTAAGAATGTAAGTTTCTTTCCTTCAAATATCATTTTTGGGAAAAGAGATCTTTAGCAAAAATTACAAACAGATTTGAAAATATTTTTTAAAATTTCACATCCTATATTAAGTTTGAAAGACTAGGATACCTACATCGTTTTCACATTAAAAAAAAAAAACAAATAGGCTTTATTCTATAAGCATTGCTCCCAAATCACATTGTGCTCTTATATTCTAAGAACTAAAGTTAACTGTTTCTTTTTGTTTTCAATTTTCAGAGATAGTTTTAGTTAATACAATTTGAGCTAAACATTAATTTTTTATTCCTTAAGAACTGTACTGTGCTCAATACATTTCTCCTCCTTACTCCCCTTCCATTTTTTTGCTTTTCAAACAGTTCCATAATCTTCAAACTTCCCTTTCCTGTCTTTTTAAAGGTCGATTGAGCTATCCACATCCAGGAACTGACAATCTGTTGATGTTAAATGGTAAGTTTTATAACAACATTTTATGTTTCCAGTTGATTTATATAAATAAAGATGAATGAATACATGTTTCTCTAAACCTTCCCCATATACACAAGTTAATCATTTTATAAGTATTCAATATAAAAATAAAGCTACAACTCTTCCTGTACAGAAAGCAGAATTAGGAGTTTGAGTGTATTCTCACTGGCAAAGCAGTCATTAAAGTGTATTTGTGACAGTATGATTTAATTCAATCATCATGACTTTGGAGACAGTCCTGAGTTTGAATATCGGCTTTCCAGTTTATTGTATTAACTTGGTCAAGTAACTTCCGTGAGCCTTAGTTTCCCATCTGTGAAATGGGAGTAACAGTCTCAAGGTTCATTATGAAAATTAAATGAGATAATATTTGCAAAGTGCATAGAGCTTGTTACTTATTATAGTACTTGTGTTTATGTTCACCTAAGGAATATACTGGTGATTCTATAATTATGGGAGTCACACCAACTTAATTTATTCTAGCTAGAAAGTTTACACAGTGAATTTTATTCTGGTGGAAAAGAATAAATAAACTTTCATTAAAGTTGTTTTCTTTCTATGGGGCAAACATTGCATTCAGAGTCACGGTACCTAGCACATCAATGACTGTGGGAGTAGACATGCAGGATTAAAATATCCTTCACAAAGGTATTTTTAAATCAGAGGGCGGGTCTGAGGAGAGGTAAGTAGGATGAAGAAGGAATGGTAAAGATAGCATAGGACTTCCTTTAAAATACATAATTAATTACTAGAATGGCTTGGCACTTCTTTTTCAGCTAAAGCTTTGTTGAAAAAAGATGGCAATGAAATTGAAAAACAAAGGCTGAAAAAACAGCCAGTGTAAAGCTAGACCATGTGAACTCTAGTGTTAAGTAAAAACTAATATTAAGTAAAGATGAAAAGGTAGGAATAAAGTCTAGGCTACCTAGGAGATTGTCAGGGTAGATAGGATTTTGGAATGAGAGAAAAATTGAAGACGCAAAGTGTTAAGTGAGGTGCTAAATTGATTCATTCAACATTTGACCCTTCTGTATTGAGTCGCCCACCACATGCCAGCCTAGTCTAAGCACTGGATTAACTATTAGTAAGGATCATCAAAGATGGTTAGAGGTAGAATCGTCAAGGTATTAACAATGGGGCCAGACTGCACTCTAGGCTGAGGCCATGTTCAGGCTAGACCTTACAACGGTCTAGTAGTCCACATTTATGAAGTTAGGGAATTTTGGTGTTTCCATAGACTTTGACCAGAAAGGCACTAGAAATTACATTCCAGGACTTCTTTTTTCTACCATGGAATTAAAAAAACATATCATTTAAGTAGCTGGTCTCTGAACTCTAAATCTGTGACTAAAAATTAGACTGTTGAAATTGAGTTTACAAAACAGAAAATAGATCATAATCTTTATTACTCTCAGGGCTTGATTTATAAAATAATGATAGCTTTAGGTAACGATAAATTTTTAATATATTGATCCTGACTTCCTTAAATTCTTTTATTTTGGAACAGTCTATGTGGTAAATAAAGATCATTCACATTTCTATTTTAACTTCTAAAAAAAGCCAATTCAGTTGAAAAATTTGAATTTGCATATGTTTCACGTATTCTGTTAAAATCCATCTGAAGGAAAGTACTGTATGAGATAATTTGTTAGATCATTCACAGGTGTTCTTAGACTGCTGAATACATAGTAAACTAGGATGATTTAGAAGTATATCGTAATCACAGTAGAATGTGTTAGTTCTGTGAGCAGAGCTTAGTAGCTGCACTATTTTTACAGCTTGTACTTTTTGGTTGCACTAAACATTGTTAAACTAATTGACTTTATCAGTTGTCTAAAGCCTTTATAAATAATCTAGATGTTAGGTTGAAAGTATTTCATAACATAGTAGACAAAAGCATATTTTATTAAATATATATTTTCAGTCATATTTTCAAATTCATATTTTCAAAATGACTTTGAAAGAGTAAAAATCATGTCCTGTGAATAGATGAAGGAATTGGATCTGTTTGGAGAATATAAAATTAAGGCAGGCAAGAATTGCATCTGTGGACAAATCTGTTTTTTCATTATGTGAGCATTTTTCACAGAATGCCATTTTAGGGCTACAGTACATGCTCAGTACAGTAAGCCATCCTGGAAATTCTGAACTTCTTCTGGTAAGGGACTAGGGGAGAAAAATTATAATGAAACTAGGACATCAAAAGTGTTTAGGCCAGTAGAAATAATTTGATCCAAAGAGAAAAAAAAAACCACTTCACTCATTTGGGATCATTGGTTAAGAGGGAAAGCAAGAGCAGAAAATTGGGTATATTTATAGGGTTAGAAAGTATTTGAATATTAAGGATTTAGATAATTTTTGTAGACATCAACGTTATTGAAGAAAGAAGTGAGAATTAAGTGATGTTAATACCAAACCTCTGCCTATACTAAATTATTATTAAATATTACTGACTGATTAAAGAAATTATAGCATCTCGGCACACAGACCTGCTTTTTAAATTGTTGCTCTTTTTAGTTTGTTACAGATTTCACTCACTATTAGGCAATTGATTAAGTAAGTTGTATTACTTAAGCAACAAGCATAGCTAATATTACAGACTTAGAAAATCAATATTGGTAATAAATTATGCATCAGTATTTTGTGTGGTGGTTTAGCAGTAGTTCGTAGTGGTTAGCATCACAGACTCGAGCCAGGCTATCTGGGTTTACACCCAGGTTTGCTATTTCTAGCTGTGTGACCTTGGGCAGCTTACCTAACTTCCCTTTGACTCAAGAGTCCTCATGTGTAAAAGAGAGGCAGCATGCTGCCTGCCTCAGGGGGATCGTGTGAGAAGTGAGTGAATTCATTCATGTACAGTATTTAGAACAGTTCCTGAAAGTCAAAGTTTGTTGTGGCAATGGGTGATGAACAGTGACAAAAATGACTTTGAAAGAGTAAAAATCATGTCCTGTGAATAGATGGAGTTGGATCTGTTTGGAGAATATAAAATTAAGAGAAGACATAACTGATATTTTCAACTGAAGAATGTTATGTATAGTGGACAAAGAAGGCTTGTTTTGTGTTATTTCAAAAAGCCAAACTAGAACCATTTGGAAGAAGCTATTTAGGGACAAAATTTGAGTCAATAAAAGTAAAATGACTTCTCAAGCAGTGTTTTCTAAAGTGTGGTACACTTACCCCTTGTGGTACCTAAGATGATTTTTGATGGTGCACAAATACACATTAAAATAAACACATGACTATTACAGCTTAAGAACATTTCTTAGAAAATACAGAACTGGCAGAAATCTGTGATGTTACAGTGGTGCTAGGCTTGATTGAGTCCATTAAAAAATAATACATAAATATGAGTATAGTTGTTATGAAGATAAGGCAAACATTGTAAAGGTTTTGTGATTCTGCCTTTCTAATTAATTAGCATTATGGCTAAACATGTAAATATTCCTATAAGGGATAAACAGGGACTGGAATAAAGGTCAGGAAGTTGGTCAAAATAGGTAAATCTATGAACTACCCCTGGGACATCCTTTAACTCTGAGCCTCTGTTTACTCAGATATAGAAAAAGTTATAATCCCACACCTGTATGTCTCATGAAGTTGTTACATACATTTTTTTTTTAAATTTTAACAGTAAAAAATGCCATAGAAATGTAACTGCAAATAGGCTCCTACTTCTGAACAGACCATGTTCCTCAGTTCAATTAGAAATCCAGCTGAATTGACTAGTGGACACTGCCACTATTGAATAATTCAAATTTTGTAGACGAGTCCAAATTTAACATCCAGAAGTACTTTAGGGAAGTCACATTATATAGGAATGGGTAGATTGTCTAAAAACCAAAGGTTTTACTGTCTGATGTTAGAATGACGGCTTTAATGTTTCTATTTCTAAGTGTATACATCTTATACTTTTAATTATCAATAGTAAAAAACAAAATACAAAATTTTGAAAAACACCCTGTTTTCCATAGAAGTAAGGAGCAATACAAAATGATGTATTTGAGTATTTGTTTCTATTACTGTAGGAATTACTGTACTCCCTTCACATGTCTCCCAAGGAAAATAGCTTACATTTTTATTAGTACATACGATTTTTCAAAAGGAGAACAGATAGAGCAGAAGTATGGGGAGGGGGTGGCGTTAGCAAGCTGGTTTGAAATTCAAATTTGTCGTGATTAGCCACATACAGCCATGTTTGTAATCAAGAGCTTGCTCTACTTTGGGAGGAAGTTATGTGTATCTTTTAATTAAGAAAATTTACTCAGTAATGAAATTGTTTTAAGTATATTAAGTTATGAAATTAGGAAACTTGAGTATGCAATCAGTTCTTTTTTTTTATGCTGATGGAAGTGAAGTAGATAGCAGCAGATTTATTTTGGATCTTGAAAAGGATTATGATTTGGGAGGCATATTTCTCTCCTTGGTTTTGGCTTTTTTAGAGCAAAAAATAAGAATGTCATTAGTTTCACACCAAGAGAACTTTAACCTTTAAATATTTCCAGCTGATTTGGTATGTTTACCTATCCCTTCCTCCAGCTGCAGTAATTCAGGTACCACAAACTATAGCTAAGAGTCAATATATAAGGGCACAAAGGTCCTAAGGAGAATGTTAGAATTATCCTGTTTCTTTTTTAGTAGCTGTGGGTTAGAATCTAAGTAAGATCATTGGTAATCCAGGACCAAAATGTAAAGTCCCTTGTATAAGAAAGGTCTTCAGGCTTTTCTCACATCTTTCTTATTACCTTCATTTAAAACAAAGAAATATATATATGTGTGTGTGTATAATATATATTTTAACACACATGCATAATATATATATATTTACACATGTATGTTAAATAGCCAATTCCTCACTTTTTCTAAGGCTTTATAAATTTATGTAACTGATATTTAATATTATAAATACAGTGTTTTATACAACAAATTATTTGCTTTTTTTCGAAATCATATTCTAAATGAGTTTGGGAGGAACATATTGTTTTAAGAAGTCTGTTTTAATTAAAACATAATGAATACTAGACATTTAATGATTTTTCTTTCTCACTGAGGATTTCTGATAATTCTGATTCAGTTGCAGTGGGACATATCCCTGAAATTCACATAGAAATATCGGTAGAAAAAGTGAGTACACATACCACTGTTTAGCGTGGTGGTAGCAGATTGGTTATTTCCATGACAGGGAAGAGGAGACCGTTTCACATGGTTTAGCTTCATCTGCAGTCAGTTCTATTTTTGGTAATGTAAAGACTTGGAATCTGAGAGTTGTCCAAAAAATAAGTGCAATAGCTCTTTACAGGATTCTAAAATTCCTCAGGTATGAGATAGTTGGAGAAATTTTCTAAATAATGTGTTCAAGCCTAGGACTGAGATGAAACCTAAGATGTTGTGAGTGTTTGTGCATATTTTCACTATTTTGAGTACCCTCAGCTAAGAAGCATAAACTGGTTATGATGTCATTAATTTTTCAATAGATCATGAATTATGTTACACATTATTTCATCATAATTCATAATTTGACTTTAAATTTGATTAAAACAGTTTCATTTGCTTTATAAATGTTTGACCCTCTACAGCTATGAATGAAATTCCCCAAAGCAAATTTATACTGGATTAATGCCATTAGACCAGGCCTAAGGATAAGCAGGAAAGCCAGCTCCTAAGACATTCTGTGAAGTGTTTTGGGGCTTATTGACCATTTCCATGCTTAATACAACTAGTAAGACTTCAGGGAATTCATTCTTCTATAGTCTGTTCTTGATAGCTCCTTTTATAATTCCTGTTGTCTGATTTTCCATAGTTGACTTCCATCTCTTTGAAACCCTGTTTTCCTTAAGGCCTATATAAGTTTTAGAAGACCTACACAACAAAATTCTAAATGCTGGTTCCACCCGTACCCTCATCCTAAACTAATATATAGGTCAGGTAAGCTATATGTAATCTATATATATACAGATTATATATACAGAAACACACACAGAGGTAAGCTATGTATAAACTAGTATACAGGTCAGGTAAATCTGCCAGGCTTTGAGGTAACTGGACGTCATGGACAGGTTTAAGTCTGCAGCAGATTATATAACTAAAGACAGTAGAATGGCAGGGATGCCAATGAAGTTACTTTATATAAAAGACTAATATTTATTGACTTATTTCTTGAAGTGTAAACGATTAAGAGTTTTCAAGTTTGATTTTCCTCCTTTTTATTTTAGGGGAACTACTGCTGTATCCTCACCTTGTAGGCACACTTCTTTATATTAAAGCCTTATTAGTATAAATTTTTTTTTTAAATTTTGTAAAATCTCTATAATAGAATGTATTTAATGAGATGAAATGTTTTCCCTTGATCTTTAAGTTTTATACATTTGGAGAAACTACATTTCTGACAACTTTTAATATATATTTTGATTTGAAATTTTTCAATATCAGATTTTTCCCAGGCCTAAAAAAATCCATGAACATAAATTAAGATCTTGATTTTGACAGTCGTTTTTGGTTTACTGTTAATTCCAGAGTGGAAATACTCATTGTATACTCAGATTTGGGGGGAGGAGTTATTTAAAAACAAGTTGCAAATTTTATCAAGCTGGTACTTTCTTATGAAAAATGCTGTATTTTTTTATCCATGAGGAACTATGTAAACTGCTAATAACATAGGTTGAAATGCTTTCTGCTTTATAGTTTTACAATATTTAACACATGTACTATTCTTTGATGATACTAATAATAATTTGTATCTAAATCCCTCTTACTCCAGATGTAGAGACATAAGCGCTTAGTTAGCTGTTATAAACTGTACCAAAAAGATTAGAAGCATTATTAGCTATGGTATATCATTAATTATTTCTTCAGTTAAGCAAGTTTGAACATGGATTTATTTCTTTACATTCTATGTAAACTCTACAGGCTTCAGAGAATGAATTTAATGTTGTTATATATTTTCATTCTTCTGTGTCTTCCATTTACTTTTTCCATGCAGGGCTTGGTATAAAGTGATTTAGATATGAATTACTAGTTGGACAGTATATGCTATATCACTCTTTTATAATAAGTAGAAAAACAAGGATTTAATTCAAGTTATTTCCATTCATGGGGAAAATTATTTGGGATGCTATTTAACCATAAAGTGTTACATATTCCTATCCTGATTAGATGAAACAAATACTTATTCATGAATTTTAACATGAATGAGAATAAATTATATTTTTCCTGTTAATTTCACAGTTTTTATACAGTTCAGATAATACACATATGAGTGCTTTGTAAATATTAAAACACCATGCCGATGTTATGTGATGACTGTGGTAGCTCTTAAGGCAAAGTAGCACTAATTTCCAGATGCCCACATAGCTTTTGTATATGTGGGCTTATTTTTAGTTCTGACATTTTACAATTTGTCCTTTGTTTACATGCAGCAAGGAGTTATGGGCGAAGACGAGGTAATTCATTTCTGTTTGCTATGGTATAACTCTTTCTAATTGGGTTTTACTGATCAATGTTGTAATTAATTATCCCAGATTTATTATGCAATGTCTGGAAAGTCACAGAAAAAATTGTATTTTGATTTGAGCACTTACTTGCCAAAGTTTTGAATCCTAAATATCTTAACCTTTAAAGTACATTTTCATACTAATATGGTTATTTAATAAACTTTTCCATTTTAAGCTGTCCAGATTTTAACTGTTTTTAAAGTTATTTGTGTATCTTTTAAAATAAACCTGCTGTTTTTAGTTTTTTTAAGAGATTTGTTTAATAAATACTAGTGAAGGTGACATGCTCTCTCAATCTGTAACTGATTGTCTTATCTATGGTATGTAATTTACAACTCTAGTTTATTAGTTTTATGTTTGACCCAGTTGAAA
Source organism: Balaenoptera acutorostrata (assembly GCF_949987535.1). Classification (NCBI taxonomy): domain Eukaryota; kingdom Metazoa; phylum Chordata; class Mammalia; order Artiodactyla; family Balaenopteridae; genus Balaenoptera; species Balaenoptera acutorostrata. The sequence continues at coordinate 101,336,069 of NC_080068.1, read as the reverse complement.
ATGACAAATACCAAACAGATTACTGTTAACACTGATATATAGAAATCATGTTGCTAATATTTCTGTGTCTTCTAAGAATATAATAGTTTCTCTCTCCCTGTCTCTAACACCATACACACACACACATTCTTTCTCTCTCCCACAAAAGTCTTCCCCTCTGGGTTCTTGTTATCTTAAGGAAAAGGCCAGGACTATATGATACTGTACTATTCAGCTTCCTAGGAAAGCAGCTGACATTTTCCGTGGCTTAAACTTTGCTTTTCTTTTTCATGTGCAGAAATTGATGGGGAGAAAGGTAGATGTGATGATGGTAGATGCGAAGAAGCAAAAGTAACTTTACACTAGATTGTCCTCTAAGTGACCAACAATCATACTATTTATGTAGTTGTTGTAAGTGCCAAACTGAATGAAAGGATTTTCCTTGACCCCTAAAATCTCCTTTGAGCCATGGAGGATAGACAGTGATAATAGTGCCTTTTGATAAATTTTATATATGTTTGCCAGTTCTTCAATTTCTTTTTATCTAGTCAGGAGTATGTTACTTTGAAAACAAACAAGCAAAACCATTTGTCACCATTGATGACAGAAACTAGTATTTTATATTTGTAAGTAGTATTTTGAGTTTTGTATTTCACATTGTCTGAATTTAACTTCATTTTCAGAATTTGGTTTCTTCAAATGCTTCACTGAATCTCTTGGTTCTTTATTTTTCTAAGAAATTAGAGGTTATAGAAACTCAAGACTTAGAAAACTGAAGCTGAATAACTTTCTAAAGATTGTTACTAGCCACTGAGAAGAGGGGAAGAATTGAGAATTTTGGTATATTAAATATACCAAATATATTAAATATTTTAATATTTAATTCTCTTGAAAAAACCCATTTACCAATCTGTGATTTTTTAGGTATTTTTGAAACTATAGAGCAATTTAAGATTCTTTTCTTTTTATACACTTTTCATCTTTTAACCTTAGTGTGATTTATATTTAATCTGATTTGGTATACTCCAATGTAAATATCATGATCTAGGAATTTCTTAGGAACAAGGTATAAGAAAGTCATGTTGTTTATCTTCTTTTATCTCAGTTCAATAATTGTAGACTGTGACTATAATATCAAGAAAAAGCAAAAATTTCTGCTTTTAGATAGGAACTTGCTACTACTCATATATATCTCTGTCCTCTGGGAGCCATAAAGATTTCCTCTACTTCAGAACTGCCTCCCAGCATTGGAAGAAAGATCTCACATGGTTTTAAGGCTTTTGGTAGAAGCCTTCTATAGGACAGAACTGACAGTTGTCACATTTATATGGCTTAGTTTGGGGGTGTAACACCTGAATTTTCCTCTAAAATTACATGGCATTAGTAATTTTTTTAGTTGGTCCTCTGTGAATAGTAGGAGTCTGCTTTTACAATTTTGGATTTGATGGTCAGATGAAAATATCCCGTGATAAATCATAATATGAAAAAGAATATATATATATAATATATATATTTTATATAACTGAGTCACTTTGCTGTACAGCAGAAATTAACATTGTAAATCAACTATACTTCAATAAAATTTTTTAAGAAGTTTACCCATTAGAAATAACTGTTGAGAGATTTTATTTGAGTTTGAAAGTAGTTTAACACAGTAAGTAATAAAACATTAAAAAAAAAACCCACATACCAAAGGAATGACTCAGAAAGAACTAGAAGTAGCCTGGCTCTCTTCCTATTTTCTACTCATTTTTTCCTCTTCCTATGCTAGATGTTATATCAGTATCACATCAATAACCTTTTAACTACCAAGGACCCCTTTTATGGGTTTCATGTTTTAGATTTGGTCCATCAAAGGAAGTACATTTATTCGTTTATTTAGTCATTTTTCTTTTCTAAAAAGAAATCTCATACACATCAGATCTGTTGATGTGGGATGTGTCACACTGAGTTGATATAATTTTTGCCAAAAAATAAGACATTGTTCTTTACCGGTGCAGTGGTGGGTGGACAGTATTATTTTCTCAAGGCATTTTGACTTTATAATCTAGTTTAGGAAGAACTATTTTTTCTTCTTTTGTCACCTTTGACTCACCTTTAAGCTCAGGCACAGAGTAGCTGTTTTCATTTAAAAGATTTCCCGCTTGACTGCAGTAAAACCAAATTACTACCAAAATGAATTTATATATTTTAATATCTTTAATAATGTCAACATAAGAACTTTAAATCAAACTGGGTACAGATATTAATATATGAAATATACCTTAGGAATAATCAAAATTTAATTATACTGAAAGTAATTAAGAAAAAGCAAAGGTTTCTTTCCCTACTTTTCATTTGTGTCCTGCCCCAACTCCTATGTATTTCTGTACTGTGGAAGCCATAAAGAGTTCTACTTCAGTGCTGCCTGGGGGCCAGGATTAGAAAGGAGAAAGACTCTCACATCTATCTTTTGTGTTTATTGTCTGTTCAATGTTTATTCCATTCTGAGAGTGAACATGCTCGTCTGAGCTTGTTGGAGTAGGGTGGGAGGTTGTGAAGGGAGTTGTGAAATGGAACTTAAACTCTATCTCTCAATCTAAAATATTTCTATTATTGCAATCTTCCCTTTAATAAAGGATTAAAGGGCTGCTCTACTCCAGAAGGAGTAAAAATATATAGAATATTTTTTAAAATAATAGAAATAAAGAACCTACAGTATTTTAGTTAGTGGTACTAAACACCACAAAGCAATCTTTTCTAGCAGACAAGCAAAGCTTTAGTTAGTAGATTTTAGTAGATTATATATGGAATGAGAAGATAGGAGAAATAATTTTTAAAGGGAATGAAAATATGGAGGTTTAATTAGAGAGGTTGGATTTATTCATACTGTGTATGTAGCCATTCATATTCATGTGCTATAATGAATAAGTAATTATTAATAATACATTATACTTAAAATATTGCTTAAAAGTTGACCTGGGATTTTCTATGATTAGATTTAATTTGAACTCATTTGACTCTTTTAACAGTCTTGTGAAGTAGCCAAGAGTAAGTGTATACCCCCTAATATCACCACTACCAAACCCTTTTATGATGACATAAAGGCTGAAAATTTTCATCTTTGATAAATACTTTTTTGACATTTTTTTTATTGAATTATAATTTGCATACAATATTATACTAGTTTCAGATGTACAACATAGTAATTCAGTATTTGTGTGCATTACAAAATGATCACCATGATAAGTCTAGTAACAATCTGTCACCATACAAAGTTATTACAGTATTATTGACTTTATTCTCTATGCTGTACATTACATCTCTGTGACTTACTTGTTTTACAACTGGAAGTTTATACCTCTTAATCCCTTTTACCTATTTCTATTTCGTTTATTCCCCTACCTTTCTCCCCTCTGGAAACCTCCAGTTTATTCTCTGTATCTATGAATCTGGTTCTGTTTTGTTCTGTTTATTCATTTGTGTTGTTTTTTAGATTACACATATAAGTGAAGTCATACAGTATCTATCTTTGACTTACTTCATTTAACATAATACCTTCTAGGTCATCCATGTTATTGCAAATTGCAAGATTTGCAATTTTTTTTCGGCTGAGTAATATTCCATGGCATATATATATCACATCTTCTTTATCCATTCATCTATTGATGGACACTTAGGTTGCTTTCATAGCTTGTCTATTGTAAATAATGCTGCAGTAAACATAGGGGTACATATATCTTTTTGAATTAGTGTTTTCATTTTCTTCAGATAATACCCAGAAGTATTATTGCTAGATTGTATGGCAGCTCTATTTTTAATTTTTTGAGGAAATCTCTATACTGTTTTCCATAGTGCCTGAAAAAGTTTTTGTTCCCACCAACATTTTATGAGTGTTGCCTTTTCTCCACATCCACGCCAGCACTTGTTGTTTCTTGTCTTTTTGATAACAGCCATTCTGACAGGTGTGAGTTGGTATCTCATTGTGGTTTTGATTTGCATTTCCCTGATGATTAGTGATGTCGAGTATATTTTTGTGTAGCTGTTGGCCATCTGTATGTCTTCTTTGGAAAAATGTCTATTCAAGTCCTCTGTTTATTTTTGTTGTTGTTGATGTTGTTGATAATTGAGTTGAATGAGTTCTTTATATATTTTGGATATCAACCCCTTACTGAATATATCATTTACAAATACGTCTCCCATTCAGTTGATTGCCTTTTCATTTTGTTGATGATTTCCTTCACTGTGCAAAGCTTTTTACAGTTTGATGTAGTCCCATTTGTTTATTTTTGCTTTTGTTATCCTTGCCTGAGGAGACATATTCAAAAAAAAATATTGCTAAGACCAGTGTCAAAGAGGTTACTGCCTATGTTTTCTTCTAGGAGTTTTAGGTCTTACATTTAAGTCTTTAATCCATTTTGAGTTTATTTTTGTATATGGTGTGAGAAAGTAGTTCAGTTTCATTCTTTTGCATGTAGCTGTTCAGTTTTCCCAGCACCATTTATTGAAGGGACTATCTTTCCCCATTATATATTCTTGCCTTCTTTGTCATATAGATTAATTGACCATATAAGCGAGGATTTATTTCTGGGCTCTGTTCTGTTCCATTGATCTATGTGTCTGTTTCTATGTCAGTACCATACTGTTTTGATTACTCTAGCTTTTTAGTATAGCTTAAAATCAGGGAGCCTGATACCTCCAGCTTTGTTCTTCTTTCTCAAGATTGCTTTGGCTATTCAAGGTTTTGTTTTTTTTTTTTATGGTTCTATACAAATTTTAGGATTATTTGTTCTAGTTGTGTGAAAAATGCCGTTGGTATCTTAATAGAGATTGCATTGAATCTGTAGATTGCTTTGAGTAGTATGGAAATTTTAACAATATTAATTCTCCTATGAGCACAGTATATTTTTCCACTTATTTGTGTCATTTCAGTTTCTTTCATCACTGCCTAATAGTTTTTAGAATATAGGTCTTTCACCTCCTTACTTAAGTTTATTTAGGTATTTTATTTTTGATGTGATTGTAAGTGGGATCGTTTTCTTGCTTTCCCTTTTCTGATAGTTCATTATTAGTGTGTAGAAATGCAACAGATTTCTGTATGTTAATTATTTTGATAACTGTCAGAGAATGGACGAAATCTTCAAAGCATGACCAAAAAAAAGCCAGCGTAATACTATAAGACAGGGTCAGCAAACTATAACCCACAAGCCAAGGATTCTGGTTTTTTAAACTTTTTTAAACAAAGTTTTATTACAACACAGTCATGCCCATTCAGTTACTTTTTGTCTGGTTGCTTTGGAGCTACAGTTGACAGTTGAGTAGTTGCAACAGAGAAATGTATGGCCTACGAAGTCTAAAATATTTACTATCTGGCCCTTTACAGAAAAAATTGCTAATCCCTCCTCCTCGCAGAGACTGACCTACCTACCCTACACCTATACCCAGACATACCAATTTTTAAAAGAAACAAAATTTTAGTGAACTTAATTTTAAAGTAAATATGTTATGTCTAGACATTAATTTACAAAGACATACAGGGTACTAGGTTTTAATTGATTGTTTAAATTAAATATCTTATTCATTCTCTGTGATAAAAGGACAGACCTATTATTGGAGCAAAATACTTTTAAGTAATAAATGTACCTTATAGCTCCTGTCTCAGTTCTTTGGAGAAACATGTGTGCTAGTGATTCTATCTGATTAAACAGATGGTGCCTGAGAGAGATCAGTCCTGGACCTACTTCTGTTGTTTTGATAGTTTTTTTAATCCTTGCATATGAAATAAAAATCACACTGGTGGGTTATTTAACCCAGTAGAGTGGCTGCTAGGATCTTGAGGATGAGAGGAATATTCATCCTTAATAATAATAGTTTGTTTTGTGTTTGCTTTTATTTTTCAAACAACAATCAGTAAATAAAAGTACAGATATACATTGATATCAAAGAACCATGCTTAGCTTTAAACTATAAATTGACTAATTTTGTACAAATGTTTTCTTTTCCTCTCCTGGTAATTTTAGTTTTCTTTTTTATTCATGAACTTGATGAACTTTGCTGAGAAGTGTATCGATTTTTTAAGTTTTCAAAGAGCCAACTTTTGCCTTTATTGACTTTTTTTTTACATTAGTTTGTTTTCTGTGTCATTGATTTTACTTTTTCCATTTCCTTGATGCTACTCTTTTTGTATTTAATTTATTCTTTTTCTACCTCTTTGTGGCAGAAACTAGGATTATTTATTTTAAGCATTTCTTATTTTCTAATATGCATTTAAAACTATAAAATTCCCTGTAAGTATGAAAATTTTCCTCTAAGTAAGTAGCTCTTGCTACATCCCACAGATTTTATATTGTGATTTCATTATCAGTCAATTTCATTCTTTTGAGGTATAAAAACCTGAAAATATATCCTAGTTTCAGAGCAAAAAAGGAGAAAGGTAATTTAATTTTGGTTGAAAACTGTTGTAAATATTTTAGTCCAAATCACTTTATGATCAAACTCTACTTTTCTCAACACATATAATTTTACCTTTACTGCCAGTCATTTTCATGGATCATTCTTAGAAAGTATGTTTAAAGTACATGGAAGACATAATTATTAACTGGTTCTCCTTTTATTGTCATGTTGATTTGGGTTGTAGGGAAGGATAATTGGAAAGGTAAAAAATAATATTTTTGTTGGTGATATATATTTAGTTAACTCCTCTTTTAAACGGGTATTTAACTCTATAACTTTTATGGCTTCTAGAAAGAAAGTGGTCATGATTTTCCAGCAATGAAGATTCTTGTTAGTATGGCCAGTATGTGACATATTCCTAACCTTTCCATTACATCCTTCGTTCAGCTGAACTTTGGTTAATAGATTTTAGACATCTAGATTATAGATTTTGATAGTTATTTTACTAACTTTAGTATTTATTATAATTAGAAATATAGAATAATTCATTAATATATAATGAATATTCTTACAATATTATAGTTAAGAAAAAATTTTAAGTCATTTTGGGTCAGTTGTGTGACATTGCTTATGTAGTGATTTTCTTTGTCACTGCATTCAGTATTTCTACTTAAGTATTGCCATGTCTGAAATAAGTATAAAATTTGGATTTGCCATTTTAATCAAAAACTAGTTAATGTGCATGTTGTTTCTCTACCTCATCTTATTCCTTTTAAAATATACAATTATTTACTTAAAGTCCAACCATAGAAAGTTGAACCAGTTATTCATAATTAATATTACTTTTGATGGCTCTTGATGAGGTTCATTTTAAGGAAAATAGTTTCATTTTGAAGAGCTTTCTTTCCTTTGATCACAAAGAATATTGACTTTTTTTCTCATTGGTCCGTATTCCTGACCAATGAGAAAGGTATTGGGAAAGCTAAATATCCAGAGTTACTCAGTGAACATGGGTATCTGCAGAATAATTTCTGTTTCCTATACCAAATATGATCTTTCTCCCTGTTTTTGGTCTTATAAAATTAAAATTCTTATTTCTAACATCTAGCTAGCCTATAGTTCACAGACATGTAGCCCCTTCCTTCTCACCTCAACCCCAATTCTATGCAGGCCACAGAGTCTAGCATCAGGATTGCTGCAGAGGATTATACAGGCTGTGCCCATACGAGGGTGGGCTCAGACGGGGACTGAAGTCCTAGAGGGGGTGCCTTTTTCTGTTTTGCATATGTGCAGAAGCCCTGTCTACCTTTTTATGTAATTGACACACATGCCGTAAATTAATTCAAGGTCTTATATGCAAGTATTACTTGGTGCTTTTGTCCTTACTTACCGTAGTCTGCAAGTGGTTTTTTATTGTCTTCTTATCTGTTTAGTCTGTGCCATTTCTTTCTGCCACCAATTTCTAAAAGGTTTCTCCTAAAACCTTTCTTCTAAAAGGTTACACATCCAGTCTAACCATCTCCATACATCAGATTCTTGCTGCTTTCCATAAGAAATTGAAGTGATTTAGTGTTTGTTTGTGATATAATTGTTGTCATATGACCATGCTTATTTCTAAGTCATTCCTCAGACAACTTCGCTCTTGAATCTAGGTAATTAAACCTTTAAACTCTCTGAATTTTCCTTAATTTTTTTATGCCTATGTCACCTTCAGTTTTAAGCCTTTGAATCTGTTGTTGCTCTTTTTATGCCTGACTTTAATTTATCATTTTCTTAGATCTGAGATTCAAGTTATATTTGTTCTTATATTTTAGGTCGTTCTTCCCTCTTTCCAATAGATGATGGCTTGCTGGATGATGGTCATAATGATCAAGTTGGTGTTTTAAATTCACCCACATGTTACTCAGCTCATCAAAATGGAGAGCGAATAGAACGTTTCTCTCGAAAAGTTTTTGTTGGTGGTCTTCCTCCAGATATTGATGAAGGTAAAATGATGATTTGGCATATAAAAAAACAAACCTGAAATATAATGTGAATGGGGATATGGAGTTTTTTTTACCTCTAGAGATTTTCAGTTAAAATGGATATCCATCTCTGTTTAAATATTTTGTCACCTGTTGAAATATAAAGATAATTGAACAAATAACTTTTTTTAAGTTTGTTTCTTTACTTTATATCTTATGCATATTGTTATTGTGAGCATTTTTTGTAAATAAGATTTTCATCTAGTTCATATCCTACTTATGTTTTTAAATATAGAACATATTTGAATACATTAAACTTTTTGTTTTATGTATTTATTTAAAACTTTTTAAAACTTTTTGTATGACTATAACATGCATGCACGCACACACGCATGCACGCATGCGTGCACACACGCATGCACGCATGCGTGCACACACACACACAATGAATTAAAGGTAACCAACCACAAAACTTTACCTGTAATGCATGACAGTTAAAAATTCAATTTCTTTAAGGATAAATGTGCTTTTAGAAACACGTAAGAAGAGAGGCTATAAAACCCAAGCGAGTAATGGAAACAGTACATAAACAGGAAATTTAGGTTATGCAAAGACTAATAAGCATATGTAAAAATTATCATATGTAATAATAACAAAAGAAAAATAATTCAAGATTAAAAATACTGAAACTAATATTTGCAAAGCTGTGGGAAATCTGCCACTCTCATTCACAACTTACTAATAGAGAATATATTGCTACATTTTGGGAATTTTTTCAGTTGTGATTCAAATATCGACAAACTTATTCTATGTATTAATCAGTATAATAAAGTTTCCATGTGATAAAATAACCTAGAACATGTCATTGGATGTGACCTGTATGTCTTTCAGTGAAACTACCTGGCACGTATCAGACCCTAGTATATTTTAGAAATATTATAGCTTTACATGTCTTGTTTCAGCAGCCCTTTTTTTCCTACAATATTTTACTTTATCAAGCAGTAATGGATCTCTTATGGATCTTTAACTTGATATAATGTTGGCATGTTTTTCAAGCCAGTGGTATTTATGATTTGGTATACTATAAATCCATTAGTGTCCATACATTAGTATATAAAATTTTAGAAGTCACACTGAATTGATTATTCTAGCCAATGTGCTACTTAAAAACTATTTTGATTAAAATAGCTATTAAGATTTATGTATCATTTTAGTGAGGATATTAGACATGTTTCTAGTATTTATATTCTAGTTTATCTTAGGCTATTTGGTACTTTAAATTTTTAAATCTTTAAAATAACATATAAAATATAGGAGTTTTTTAGAATGAATCATTAAAACTGATTCCTAATGCATATTATTGTACTTTTTTAAGATGAAATAACTGCTAGCTTCAGAAGATTTGGGCCTTTGGTAGTAGATTGGCCTCATAAAGCAGAAAGCAAGTCCTATTTTCCACCAAAAGGTAAGAGATTTTTTTGTTAATATTTGCTAGGGAATAAGTTATATGAGAGCTAATTTTCTCTGCCTAAAGTATCATTCTAAGTAACTTGGGTACCGACATATAATAAAGTGTCTCTGATCAGTGAAATTAAGAAATGTGTGAAGTGAGAATCAAATATAAACCTATGACTATTTTAAGTATTGCAAGATATACATAAGTGTTCCAGATAATAGTAGGTAACAAGAGAGCAGTATATACTCTGTTGGTGAATTCAGATAGAGAAGAAAATGAGTGGTCAGAAAAAAACTCAACTACAGAAAGAGATAAAATGTGCAGAGGATGCCTAGTTGTGTTAGTTACATATTGCCAGGATACTACTGTGACTGGTCACCAGAGGACAAGAATCACAAATTGAGCGCACATTCATTTGAGCAAAGCAGTGCCACAGTCAGTGGGGACAGGAAGGATCACCTCACCCGCCCGGAGTGAGGAGGGGAGGCAAGGGGAGAGAACTGAGCATGAATCCAGTCAGTCAGATTGCTAATGGCACATTCTCTGAAGTGAATAAAAGAAAGGGGGAGGTTGAAAGGCTAAGACTTTACTTTGAATATTATTGAAATGTAATTTTAGAAATGAAAAAACACACTATTATTCTTATGGCTGAGTGGATTTTCAAGCCTGGAAAAAAGACTCCAGTAGATCTATTGAATAATCTGAATTTGGCTCCAGGAAAGGAAACATGTTAAGAGTTATTGGCATACAAAAACTAGCTAAGGGATTCTGGTGATAAATTATATGGGCCATCTCTACTTTTTGTCATTGAGAATTATAGAACTTCCATTAGTGGTTTATGTAGTTCCTTAGAGAAATGGAATAATGTGGTGATTTTTTTTTTAATACCTTTAGATCTTATACTTACAGAATCCTTTGAACCAGAGATTCTAGATCCCAGGCCTCCATGAGAGTCTAGTTAGAGCTATGGACCTGTCTCCATATACTCTAAATTTTCACATGATTTTGGAGTGTACTGGACGTGGAGGTCCTGAATCCTTGGTGTAGAGAGAAAATTAGCTCCGTATTGATGTAGATGTTCATTTCTTAGCTTAGTTTTAATCTGTTGTTCTTCAGTGTTATGATCCTGTCCTTTTATACAGTTTATTTTACTGAGTGTTCAATAAAAATGCCTGTTGGTTTCTAATGTTCCTGCCTAAATTACCATCATCCCTTGTCTGGACTATTTCAGGTGTATGACTAGTCTGTCCACATTTCTGGCTATCTCCAGTTTTTCTCCCACAGCATAGCTAGAGTAATATCTGTGAAAACAATCTGATGGTGCTACTCCTTGCTTCCAGCTTAAAACCCATCAGTGGTTTCTCTTATTGTTAGGATAAAGGCAAAAATGCATTCTCCCTGCCCGCCCTCCCCATCCCGTTCCTTCTCCCAGTATTGCTTCTTGTTCCTTTCTGGCTCTGCAAACTGGCCTTGCTCTCTCCTGCCTCAGGAATTTTATGTTTGTTGTTCTCTTGACCTGAAGGCTTCCCCTGCCTCTTCATATGTATATCTCCTACTTTTCTCAGCTTAAATACCAGTTGCTGGTGGGACACTGTTAAGGACCCACCTAATGAGGTCAAATCCTCCTATTGTAGGGCCTTCTAGAACTGTGCCCTTTCATAGCACTCCCCACAGTTGCAATATTACAGTTTTACAATTTTATAAATATGCTTTTATTTTATTAATGTCAGATTCTTCCATTAATCTCTCAGACTGTGTCTCTACTCATCTTTGTATTCTCAGTAATTCATGGATTGATAGTTGCCTAATAAATGATATATACAACTATAAATACTGTAGGATAGTTTATCCTTTGACCTGAAGTAGGTGGGGGAAAGCTTCATTGAGAAATTTTGAACTAAATCTAAAAGATACTGTACAATTTAGATAGATTAAAAAGTTGTTCAATAGAGTTACAGGCAGGAGTTGAAATATAATTTTAGAAAGGTATTAGAATTAGTTTTTGTCGAGACAGATACACATTTTCTGCATGGGCAGAAATGTAAGAAAGGTAGGTTGGCACTAATTTCATGAAACAGAATAGTTGCTGTCTTTGTTGCTGTTGCATTGTTATTGTGGTTTTTGTGGTAGTTGTTAGTTTATTTTCTCAAACTGAAAACAAGAAAAAAACAACAAAAAATATTAGCAGTGGCAAATCATACTATTTTGGTACAATTATAGTTAATTGTACTCATTGCCAAAGACCAATGTTCCTAAACCTTGTGCTTTCAAGCATTTTTGTCATTGCTGTAATTCATCATTTTCCATGGTTTGGAAAACACTGGTGTAGAAGCATCCAGTTGACAAAGCTACCTTGTAATTAAGGTAATGATTTGAGACATTGGATACTGAGCCACACTTATACATACCTGTCCTTTGCAGTGAATAAGATTCACCCTATGTAAACATTAGCTTGTGCTAATAAATTCTAAAGAACTATTAGATGGTATTTTTGGTACAGGTATTTTAATATTTAGTGGCTTGCCTTAGCTAGATCATAATTTACCTGCCATGTTGCTTAATTAATTTTTGTGATACATGTCTTCCATAATAATCACAAAAATTTTTAAGCAGTATTAAAATATTAACATCAGAAATTAACATCATAAAAACATAACATTAAAAATACTGACTTTAAAATACTATTTTAGTAAATCGGTCTTATATCCCCTCAATTATTACAAAACAATTACAGCTCTCAAAACCTTAGCTTGGGAACTTCCCTAGTGGTCCAGTGGTTAAGACTCGGCGCTTCCAATGCAGCGGGCATGGGTTTGATCCCTGGTTGGGGAACTAAGATCCCACATGCCATGTGGTGTAGCCAAAAAATAAAAAAATAAATTTAAAAATAAAAAAAAATTAAAAAACCTTAGCTTGTATGAAAATTAAAGCCTTCACATAAAGAAAACCAGTCTTTTTTTTTTCAAGCCTATTTAAATTGTTTCTAGCAATTAAAAAGTTCTAAGATGTGGTTTTAATCTTGCATAATCATACCTTTGGAAGTTTCTATTTGTGTAGGTTGGCTTTATGACTTATTTATGCAATCAGGTATTGTAATTTTATTAAAATGAAGTACTTTTTCTGTGTGTCACATCAGACCTTTGTGGCACTAAAAGCCATTGTTGGCAATAAGCTGTGTTTTTTGAATTCCTAGTAAAAGATGACCTCTTACTTCCCATTGTTTAATGGCACAGACGTGGTTGGCCTGATTGAAGACATCTTCACATTGGGACTAGATTTCAGTGCTCTAGGTCTTGTGCATAGATATCTTGTCAAGGAAAAGGGGTATTGTTAGGTCATTTATAGTCATCTGCTGCTGGGAATAATCACATAACAGTAAACTTGTAATGTAAATTTCGATGCCTTCTTTTTATAATGAACTCTATTCTGCCTGCTAGATATATCATATTTGATTAAAAATAGACAACTGCTTGTCACAAGGAAAGAAGGAGGGGCATATTTTCAAAAGGTACAGGAATCTAAGCAGGAACTTGGATCCAAAGTGCAAACATAGTCTCCAGGCTGTTTGAAAAAAAGTGTTCTGCTGCTCATCCACCTTGAGACAGACCTGTGGACACAGAGGGGGAGGGGAAGGCTGGGATGAATTGAGAGAGTAGCACTGGCATACATGCACTACTGTGTGTAAACTAGATAGCTAGTGGGAAGTTGCTTTATAGCACAGGGAGATCAGCTCGGTGCTTTGTGACCACCTAGAGGGGTGGAATAGGGAGGATGGGAGGGAGGCTCAAGAGGGAGAGGATATATGTATACATATAGCTGACTCACTTTGTTGTACAGCAGAAACTAACACAACATTGTAAAGCGATTATAATACAATAAAGATGTAAAAAATAAAATAAAATAAAAGTCTGACCCATCCTGAAGGAACCTGTTTCTTTTTTTAAATGAATTTATTTATTTATTTATTTTTGGCTGCGTTGGGTCTTTGTTGTTGGGTCTTCGTTGCTGCGCGCGGGCTTTCTCTGGTTGTGGTGAGCGAGGGCTTCTCTTCATTGTGGTGTGCAGGCTTCTCATTGCAGTAGCTTCTCTTGTTTCGGAGCTCAGACTCTAGGCTCACGGGCTTCAGTAGTTGCAGCACATGGGCTCAGTAGTTGTGGCTCGCAGGCTCTAGAGCACAGGCTCAGTAGTTGTGGCACATGGGCTTAGTTGCTCCACGGCATGTGGGATCTTCCCGGACCAGGGCTCGAACCCATGTTCCCTGCATTGGCAGGCAGATTCTCAACCACTGCGCCACCAGGGAAGCCTGGAACCTGTTTCATTCCAACCTCCCTAAGGGAGTTTTCTTAGTATCATTTGGAAGTTGTCAGGATGATTGTGGAATTTTCCCTCTACTTATGGAAATTCCTGGGCCTTTCCACATGTGCTCTTTCCACCTGTCCAAAAGTATGCTCTAGAACTTGTCTTACCCTGAGGGCATTTGAAGGAAACTTCAGCTCCTGTGATGCTCAACTGGTTAATCCTGCCACATTCTTTAAGAAGACAGTATCATGGGAGACCTTAGAGCTGATCTAGGTTTGAAATTAATCAGCCAACTACTTGCTTATGTGACTGACTTTGGGCAAGTAATTTAACCTCCTGACACCTCAGGGTTTTTTCTGTAAATTGAGAATAATGTTTCATAGACTTGTGAGAATCAAATGAAATAATTCACATAAAGCTCTTATCACAGTATCGGATAGTAAGTGCTCTATATAAAGTAGCTAGTTATTTTACTGAGTATCTCTTTTTGTGTGTATTCCATAGGATATTATGTTCTCCTAGAGAAAGTATAATGATTGTAGTCCTATTTTATAGTTATTTTTCATCTTTTTCAAAGGCATGTATTTTCTAAACCATACTGAAATTTGGGGTGAAATCACTTACCTTGACATATTGCCTCATTCTTACGGTTATTACAGGCTATGCATTCCTTCTCTTTCAAGAAGAGAGCTCAGTTCAGGCACTAATTGATGCTTGTATTGAAGAAGATGGAAAACTCTATCTGTGTGTTTCCAGCCCCACTATCAAGGACAAACCTGTAAGTAAATGCTACTCAAACTTTAAGTTACAAATGCAAGTTTTCCAAAAACTGTTTTGAAATGATTGTTAGTGAAAAAATAAATAAACTACCATGTTGAGTTCAATTTTTTTAAATTCATATAATTTATTGTATCTGGATAAAATATTAAGTTTGTTTCCAAACCCATCTATCCAAAATTTTGAACAGTACAGTGGCACAAAACTCATCAGCTATTAAAGGAGTGAGACCTAATACAGTAATGTCATTTTCTTCATAGGTTCAAATCCGTCCTTGGAATTTAAGTGATAGTGATTTTGTGATGGATGGTTCTCAGCCTTTGGATCCTCGAAAAACAATTTTTGTTGGAGGTGTTCCTAGGCCATTAAGGGCTGGTAAGTAGAATGTTAACAAATTTTGTTTTTTTTAAAAAAATCATTTAAATATGAGTTGATTCAGTACACATTTGGTACTATTGTGTACATGTCACCACTGGGTGGGTGAAGGGCAGATTCTCCTGCTCCAATAGTTGCTTGCTACAGAATTTTGAGACAAATTCTGAGAATTGTTCTTAAGACCATTAAGGAACTGGAGAATTGGACACTCATCTATCAATATTGATAGCTAACTCCAAACAGGCTCTGTAAGAAGAATCCACTCAAATACTGCATTTATGACTTCTTAAATGTAACTCTCTAAGATAATGAGAATTTGGGGTCTTTTTATGGAGGTTGATTCTGATATCTGAAGAAGAAATACGGGATTTTTTTTAAAGGCACTTTAGATAAGTGAATGATAAACTTCTGTTCATCAATAATCAGGAACCAGAGATCTACCAGAAGAGGTCATATAAGAACATAATTATAGACGTAAATGCCCGCCATACAAGCAAGTTTTATGATACTGTGTGTACCCTTGTGAAGTGTGTTAGCGCCTTCCATCACTGCAAACATCCTCTTCCAGTATGGGAGGTGCATGTTAAAGAACTATTCACACATGTAAATACTTACAGACATAGCTACTACAAAGAAAGACTAAGGGGAACAGAAGAGCATACAGCAAGGAAATGTGATGTAGTCTGATATTTTAAAGATACTTGTATTTGAGCTGACATATAAAGATTGAACAGAAGGAGCAGGGTTAGGTGGTAGGAGGTTGTGAAGAGTGTTTCAGACAAAGGGAACAGCATATTCCAAGATCTTCAGTGGAGGGAAGCAGAGTGCATCGGAGAGACTGAGGGAAGTCCAGAGTCACTGCCTAGGGTATAAGGACTGAGGTGAGAGATACAAGAAGACATTGAAAAAGTAAATAGGAGTCAGATCATACAAGTCTAATAGCTAACTTGTTATTTATCCTCAGAGCAACGGGAAACCAATGAAGAGTTTTTAAGTAAAAGAGAAACATGATCATATTTTCATTTTTAAGAGACCAGTTTAGTTAATGACTTGTGGAGAGGGGAGTCAAGTTGAGAGTAGTTATAGGTAGACCAATTTAGGAGCCTATTATTGCAGTCCAGGAGACAGATAGTGGTGGCTTGGGTTAGTGGTAGTGGTGGTGGTGGAAGAGCCAAGTGAACAGATGTCACAGATATTTATAAGATAAATGCAAAGGCTGAATCTCAGTTTTCAGTCTTAAGCTACTAGGTAGACACTGGTACCGCTAACTGAGAAGATAAAGAACACTGGAGAAAGAGCAGGTTGGAAGAAGATTGTGGTATTGGTTTTGAAAGCTAGTTTGTGCCACCATTCAGAGTTCCCAAGGAGAAATTTCAGTTAAGCCATTGGTATCTGCTATATTTTTAAGAGAATCACTCTTGCTGCTGTTTTGAAAATAAACTGGGGGCAGGGGAGGAGGCAGGGGGCAGAAACAAGGAGATAAGGCTATTGCCATGATCTAGATGAAAAAGAATGATACCTTGGAACAGGATGTTAGTGATGGAGGCAAAGAGATTGGATTCTAGATATGTCTTGGAAATCAAGTTCACAGGATTGCATATACAGTGGGGAAAAAAGAAAATAGAAAGGATGAAGCCAAGGGTCTTGAGTTGGCAACTTCATCTTTTCCGTTCCTCACTGAGTCAGCAAAAACTCACTCGAGCAGGTTTAATTGGATGGTGGAAGATCAAGAGTGCCATTTAGAACATACTGAGTGATGCAGTGTCTGTTAAATATCAATATGACTTGTCCAGTAGACAGTTGAGTTGTCCAGTTCTTCTGTGGTGAGAGCAGGTGGGCTCTCGTACACAAGAGAAAGGATTAGATTTAGAAAAGAGCATTATCCTATTGACTTCCACTTAAAAAAAAAAAAAGTACTTAAAAATGGTTGATTTACTGTGTTCTCTCCCATTTGATGTGAACTTCTTTTCCTTTTCAAGTGGAGCTTGCTATGATCATGGACCGGCTGTATGGTGGCGTTTGTTATGCAGGAATTGATACAGATCCTGAGCTAAAATATCCAAAAGGTGCTGGTCGAGTTGCTTTCTCCAATCAGCAGAGCTATATTGCTGCCATTAGTGCTCGGTTCGTTCAGCTTCAGCACGGTGATATTGATAAACGTGTAAGTTGCATATTGGGAAATCATTTAAGTCCTATCACGAGGTGCTGATCCAAAGCTTACTACCCTACAGAGTTAATAATGTAATTCAAAAACCGAGTGTTTATTTTTCTATATTCCTTGAGCTCTTAAAGAGTATTATATCAAAATATCCCTGAAACGTAAAATTCTTGAGCAGACTTTAAATTTTAGGTATAATACACAAAATATAAATATAATTTTAAAGGCATTTCAAAAATTTTTATCAGCCAAGAAGGTCTTAATATCCTTTTACCTATAGAGGCAGAGCTTGTTTTAAGAACTTGTACTCTGGAGTCAGACTACCTGGGATCCCATTTCCACCATTTGCTCTGTAACCCTGGGCAAATGAACCCTCTTTATGCCTCTTATTCCTCACTTATAAAGTGGAAAACAATAATAGTATCTCTTTCACAGTTATTTTGAGGAGTAAATGAATTCACATATGTAGAAGCACTTAGAACAGAGCTTGGCACTAAGTGTTATTTAAGTGTTACTTATTTTTGATTTATAAAATCTAAAATAAAAACACATTTTGTATATTTTCCTAAATATATGCAAAAATAAATATGTAAATAAACTAAATATATAAGATGATTGTCCTAAACTTTAAAACATTTACTCTTTAGTAACATTGCTTAGGTCATCACAATAAGAACTTTTAGGAGGTGTTATGGCTGATAACTGTGAAAGCTACCCTATTGAATAATTTCTAATACTGATTACCATCTGAAATAAGAGAAGGGAGTGAACAAAACTCAATTGTTTCTTTACAAATCTATCTCATGCTAAAATCTGGGAATAGTTCCTGAATAACCATGTTTACATTTGTAGTACAGATGAGATATACTAAAAATATGAGGTAAATTAACTTTTTTATACCCATTATAGTAGATATAACTTGAGTGAGTTCTTATTTTACCGGTGTAACAGTTTCTTGAAGCTTCTTCTCTGAGGCTGTACTGTTTTGGGGGCAGGGGAGCTGGTTAACTAATACCAATAGACCATAGACTCTAGAAGTAGTCCCCAAAATTTAATTATCAAATCATACCATTTAGAAAAGAAGTACAGCATAAGTTCAGTTCACACTTGCAAAGTGGCATTTTTGTTTGCATTGTTACTTAAAATGTTGCCCCCCAATAAAGAAAAAATTTAAGTATCTAAGAAAAGGGGCTCTGCTTTTACTCAGACATGCTATGAAATTTTGTTTAACTGATTTGAACCTTAGAGTTCCTCTCATCCAGTAGTTTTCAACCTCCACTGCACGTTGAAGTTACCTGAGAACTTAGGGAAACCTTGACATCTGGGTCCCACCCCCAGAGATTCTGCTGTAGTTGGTCTGGGATGCAGCATGGGCAGCAGTAGTTTGTAAGGCCCCCAGGGTGATTCTGATGTCCAGCCACGCTTTAGACCGCGGTCCCCAACCTTTTTGACACCAGGAACCGGTTTCGTGGAAGACAGTTTTTCCACGGACGGGCATGGGGGGGTAGGGGGGATGCTTTAGGCGGCAGTGTGAGCGATGGAAGGGATGGTTCAGGTGGTAATGCGAGCTGGAGAGCAGCAGGTGAAGCTTCGCTCGCTCTTGCTCGCTTGCTTGCTCGCCCGCCTGCCCGCCGCTCACCTCCTGCTGTGCAGCCTGGTTCCTAACAGGCCACGGACTGGTACTGGGCCACGGAGCGGGGTTTGGGGACCTCTGCTTTAGACCACTGATCTAGTCTAACCCCCTACTTTTGCAGAGAGGTGATAGGGTCACAGAGGAAGTTATTTACATATTATATAATTATAGTTGTTTAATATGCAGAAGCAGAGGGAAAAGATTATTGCAGTGTCATGCTTCATACCTCTTTATTTCCAAAATGATAGTGGAGAACCAATTATTTGGGGCAAAGTATTGATTCTTAAAGAGAAACCCCGATACAAAGCAAGTGAATTGAGAAACACTTGCCTTCTTAAAAAGGCATTGAACTACCTGAGAGAAAAGTTTATTTTTTTAAGATATGTGCTACAAAGGTATGTTTTGAACTTTATTTGAAAGAATTTGAGCCTTAAATATTTTACTAGTCGTTAGTTTTGCTTATACAAAAAAATCAAACCCTTTCATCTCTCTAATAAGAATATAGTTATTAAACCATAAAAACAGATTAAATTTAAATTTATAGCTGATAATCCAAAGGTACACAGGATACTTATTTGGAGGGAATTAAAATTGTTTATTCAACTCACCTTTTAGGCTCATGAACACTTTGAAGTTTACTTTCATCTCCCTGATAGCCATGAAGAACAATCACCACAAATGTGTAAATCATTTTAAATTTTAAATGTTATTCCATGAGTAGTATAATTCACTGTGACTTCTGGTAGTTACTGAAGTGAATTGTGATATACTTCAAGTTGGCTAATTAATTATTAATCATTTTATTAGTTATGAATCCAGGTGATTGTGTATCACAGATAGCTCCTCTGAAGTGAAAAAGGGAAAATAATGGAAAATAAGAGTAGTGAAGAATCAATGAAACTCCCTTTCACACATTCAAGAGCTGTTAGAGATTATTATTAATTGCAAATAGGTTTTGACTGTATCTAAAATCATAAGTTTGAAATCCAGTTTCTCATCTTTGAAGTTTTGCTTTTGAGTTAAGTAGATTAGCTTCATAAAATAATATCTAGAATTTAAAAATATGCGAAAGATACAATTTAGGACAATAAAATGTCCAATATATATAAAATATGTTTATCCTAACCCTAACCATGAAATACAAATGCAAACAAAAATGTAATTTCATTACCCTCCTATCAAATGTTTGTTTTACAGTTCTTTTCATCAATCAACTAGGTTGTTTCTGGTTTGCTGTTATTGTTCTTGTTCAAAATAATGCTGAAGAAAAATACCCTTATATATTCATTTTTTTGCACACATGCAAGTATTTCAGTAGAATACATTCAAAATAGAAGTTGTTGGGTCATTATTTTTTACCTTGGGCAAACCAAGCCCTTTAAACGCTCAATTTTCTCTCCTCTCCTGAGGAAAGGCAGAGATCTTAGGCTGCCTGGCACTATTCAGTCAGACAAAAGCAGTAACCTTTCATTCATAAAGTTATTACAAGCCAGAAAGCAAGGCTGTTGCAGCTAATAGTAGCTAATGCTAATATACAGAGTATTTACCATGTGCCACACCATCTTCTGTGCTTTTACTTGCATAATCTAATCCTTACAGCTCTATAAAGTAGGTTCTATTGCCTTTCTCATCTCACAGATACAGAAACTGAGGTTAAAAAGTTTAGTATTCAGAGCTGACCTAAGTCTGAGGTCTTCTACTGAGTCAGGCTTTCACAGTGGGACTTTGACTTCATATCTTATAAATTCACAGAAGTCTAGACATACCCTTAATAAGATTATCCACAGTTCTGGTTTGTCTGTACCAGTTATTTACAAGCAGGGTATCGCTCTCACCTGTAGTAGAGACGCGTTGCCATGATCAGTGGCTGCTGGGTTATGCCATCTCACAAGTGGCACTGGAATGAGAAAACAAAGGTGTAAATACTATTTGTCTTCCATACCCTTCTGTTTTTCACTCACAGTCACCCCATCTCTGAAAATATTAACACACAGGTGTTTTAAAGATGTTACTTTAAGAAAGATGAGGGTGGAATGTTTTGCGAATCAATTAGGATTCTATAGTTTTTTTAAATTATTTTTTGTCTTTGGAAAAGAGAGTTATTTAAATACTATTCAGTTTATAGTTCTCAGAAGAAAACATATCAAAATACAATAAAATTACCAAACTAAGAGCTCATTTAATCACATGGTCAATTATGAACATGAAACATAAAAAAAGATTAGTGCAAGAACAAAATGATTTAATTTTTTTTAACCTACTATATGGTGAAGCTATTACTCAGGGAAGATGCCTGCTATCTCAGTATTGAATGTTGGTCCTTTTCTCTAGAACATTGTATGAACCTTTTAAAGCATTGCTAAAGTGACTTTTGAAGCAGACTTAAATGAGATATGTTTTCTCTCTTTTTCTAGGTGGAGGTAAAGCCATATGTGCTAGATGACCAGATGTGTGATGAATGCCAGGGCGCACGCTGTGGTGGAAAATTTGCTCCCTTTTTTTGTGCCAATGTCACTTGCCTGCAGTATTACTGTGAGTTTTGTTGGGCAAATATCCACTCTCGTGCAGGACGTGAGTTCCATAAGCCATTGGTAAAGGAAGGTGCTGATCGCCCACGTCAGATCCACTTCCGCTGGAACTAAGAATAGCAAACCTGCCTCTGTTTAACAAGGAAAGAAAGGGTGCATGTGGCTTACTGTGTCTGAAGATACTGACATGCAGAAGAAATAAGTGCATTCTTCTGCTTTCACCCCAGCTATCAATACATGCATCTTTATCAGCAGCCAAAACACTACAAGCCTCTTGTTTTTCACCAAAACCCTACATCTCAGGCTTACTAATTTTTGTGATATTTTCATGTTAAAATAAAATGTTTTTTTGTATTTTCTCCAAGTTATTTTTATATGTAAAGTTAAAATTAGATATGAGAATGTTTTGCGTAGGGGCAAACAGTCTGCTGCTATATAGTGGGTGAAGCGTGCACTTATTTCTAAACGTGGGTTTTTAACTTCAAGATCTGCCCCAGTAATTTACCAAAGGTAGCAAAATAATAGTGAAGATGGAATATGTCTGCTACAAATGCTTATTTTTATTGTTGCTATTTTCAGTGTATACATAAACTAAAAATTAGGGTTGATTTTTTTGCTCTCCATTTTGACTTGCAAGAAATAATACCTCAAGATAATCTGATTTATTAGCTATTTTTAAACATTTTTAATCACAAGCTGTATTAGCTTTGCTGCTATATAGGTGTTATGTGTAAATGCCACCTATTAATACGGGATTGAAAACGTTAGAGACACACTGCATTGCAGATAAAATGCAGGCAGCACAATATGGCCTAAACTGCCATAGTTTTAGAATGTGAAAAAAAATGCATGTTTACTTACCTGTATACACCATATGCATGCACTAGAATTATTAACTAACAAGAGGTGAGGTATTGCAAATGTTCAAAAAAGCTCTCTTGAATCTAGGTAGCATGAACAAATTATAAAATTTGTTTAAAAAAAGCAAACTTGCATGCATTATTGTGACTTCAAGTTAAAAAAAAAATGTCCTACATGTGTACAATATGCAAATTAGATTTAGATTAGAGAGTGCAGCCATTTTGTGATCTGGTCAGTAGTGGACTTTGATTTTATGCAGACTGGATGTAATATTTGTAATCCCTGTGCAATTTTGTGATGTGCGGTTCTAATTCATGTGCAGTGATATAGTATAGATAAAAGACTGAGTAAAAGAAAATTACTAGAATTTTAAAGAAAGTTGATTTTAGCCCCTTTGATAGTTCATGGTTAAGACATCCTTTATAAACCAAAGATGGCCAGCACACTGCTAACTGGTCACCAAATGTAAGACCCACAGGAAGCCCATATTTAAACAAAGGAACTTTATCAAAGAATGCAAAACTTTAGTAAACCTAAGTAAAGTCAAAATGGAGATGGGGAAATATACAGACGGCTAGTTGCATAAAATTCAGTTTTACCTTAAAGATAATGGTGAAATCTGGCTTAAACTTGCATACATGTTTGACCTATGTATATTGGGGTCTTCTGTCT